>NW_027072056.1:8577500-9207500 GCF_038088225.1 Cyrtonyx montezumae | reverse complement strand
AAATTAAAATGCGTGGTTTTGTTAAATAATAGTATATTGAAACAAGGTAATAAAAAGCAATATATATTGATGAAATTCCTTCAGTGCATGAAATCTTGTTAAATACTTTTGTATCTTGAAACCCTAATATGATTCTTGTCAGTTCTAGGAATCAGTTTTTAAGGTACTTAGAGCTGCTGTCTATTCGTACCTGTCTCACAGGAGATAGGATACCAGGATACTGTTTTCACAAAGTTTATTTAACTATTTAAAAGGAACTAAATCTGTCTGTTGCTGGAAATCTTTAAATTTTGAAATTCTAAACTTCCTACTTTAGGAAATCTTCCACTACGTGGCTGTATAATAATATGAATAATATCATACTCTGTGTGCCAGTAAAGGAGAAAGTTCTGCCTTGTACAGTCTTGTACGAAGCCAAGATAGTGCTGCGAAGAGCAGGGCAATGGTTAGGTCCTAGATAGTTGCGGTTTTGCTTAGAATATTTGTTTCTTATGCCACAGAAAACATTGTGCTCATCACAATTACTCAGGCATGGCCTTCTTGTCATAGAAGCTAATTGCTTCCATAATAATTAAGGTTCAAATATCTAAGACCTAATAGCTTTTGACATATAAAAATTAAAACGAGATTGAAATTTATTGTAGTGGTTATGCCGAGCAGATGCTGCAGTCGCTGTCGATTTTTTTTTGTTCTAACACGTCCTTGGGAAACATTTCTGTGGTGGTTCAGCTTCTCCTGTGGGAGGAAGGAGCTGTGATCTGTGTGATGCTGTTGTGGTGGCTGGCAAGCACAGGGGAAGCTGGTGCTTCTCCATGGTGGTCAGGACATGCTGTGAGCTGGCTTTTGGGAGCAAGCACCCTCCTTCATAGCATCTTGAACAAAAGCCAAGACCTTCTGGTTCAGTGGCTGTTACTCCCTTGTATCATTGCAGTGGGCACCTCCCCACTCAGCAGCATGGAGTGGGCTCAAAGTGGTGGCAGACCGTTTTAGGCAGTGTTTTTTGCAACAAAGGCATATGGTAATATTATGCATGGCTCTTCCCCTGAAGCTGTCCGTATTTTTTACTCAATTTTCATTAGAATACTGCAAAATATGTATTTGGTGCTGGGTACCCACCGTTCACACTCATTTCAGCCAACGTGACCCTTCTCAAGAATTTATAAGCTCTCCTTACAGCTATGCTATGCCCAAAGCCACCTGGTTTTATTTTGAGGCTGATCCTGTATGCTCAGGGTTTCCCACCGAATCAAACAACACTGCCAAACAAGGAGGCTGAAATTGGATTACAGAGCTGTTCCTCTGTTGATGAGGTACTGCTGTCCTTGTTTATAGATGCACAGGCTGCAGGAATGTAGATTAATGTTGCAATAAGAAAAATAATTGCGTCATCAGAGAAGAGAATGCCCTCTGTGTGCCACCTCTGCTTTTGTTGGTCTTGGGAGCAATTGCATATTCTATTGCAATATAACCTGCAATGCAAAATGATGTATAAAGATGAAAGCTGCTCCAAAAGTAATGTCTTCTGTTTTGTCGTATTAGCTCACGTCAGGGGTAGATGTTGGTGATATAGCAATAGAGGCTGAACCCTCCTGCCAATATTCCGTTACTTTATGTTGCCGTGTGACAGATGGCAGCAGAGGGGCAGTCTGACAAAGTGGTGTCTGACATGGAAGTGCTTATGAGGCAAAAGCACGTAATTTAATTCAGATCTTCTGCACAGAAAAAAAAAATTACACTCACTGGTGTTCTTTGATGTTTGCTGAATCTGTAGACCAAAGAGTGGATGTTAGCATGGTGAGATGGTGGGTGGTGTTTTTCAGTGGTGGTGACAGCAGTGTGAAAGACAAGCCATGTTCCATATGGCCATGCAGATTGTTATGAGCACATTGCGCAGGCTTTTGGCATGCTGGTGAAAATGCACAGTTAATGGTGGTGATTATGCTGAAAAAATGGTGTTTGTTAGAGAATTTCCTCTGTCAAACAGTGCTATTGTGCTTTTTGATTTTGTTGTAGTTTCCATGGGAGTAAACAGGAGGCATTACTTTTGGAGCAACCTATGTCTATTAGCTTGAAAAAGGAAGGAAAATTTTCAATTCCTGGGGATTGATGTCAGTGTTTGAGACTAATAACATTAAATATGCAAATCCTTTAAGAGAAAAAAATATATAGTTAAATTCTTATACCAATATCCATCCTTACAGTACAATTCTGGGCAGTTTTAAGGCTTGATGAATGTCACCTGTTGCTGATCCTCCACGTTTATTGCAGTCTACTGCTTTTATTAGACTCCAGGCTTGTGGCAATTTAGCAAGATTTCTTCTCTGAAATTCAAGGTTGTATAGGAATATCAAGTACAACAGAGGCAGGATTTCTCCCCTGCCTTCTCTTCTTTAAAATCTATCAGTCTCCTTTCTAAAAATCTGCAGCCTGGTTTGGACTGTCTGTAAGTAATAGCGTCCATACGCAAACAGTTTAAGTAGAAGGAAATTATTCAAAATGAAATGAGAAAATTTTGAAATGAGAGTAAGTTATGAATATTTGCTCCTTCGTTAAAAACCAACTGAACTATTTGTGAAGGACTAGTCATTTGGTGGCATTTTTTTCTAATTCTCAGGGTCTTGTTTACTTCAGTGTGTGCATGTTCTTGTGCTTTTTTTCCCTTCAGCAATTTACTTTTTGGTAGCAGAGAGAAAATGAGAGGGGAAAAACAGGTTTCAAGTCAGAAGCAGACTTAAATTAGCATCTCTGAGCTCAGAGGAAGATCTGTGTAAAGATTGATATAGCTGACTATGAAACTGGGAGAGGAGATAAGGAAAAAAAGCTGAAATAAGGTAAGATAATATCTGTCTCATGATTATTTTGAGAATGTTCTTGAAGGTGACTCTAGGTATTCTCTGGGACAGGATGGACAGAAGCCAAACGGATTCTAATTCCTTATAGGGTTTCCATCTTTGACTAAATTACCAATAGGCTAGGAGTAATTCCCATGTGCTGATACATTCAACACATACTTGCAAATTGTGTAATAACATATTTTTCTCGGCTATTTCTAACCACAGTGGCCAGAATCTGGTGAGAATCACCATGAGATGTGGTTTTTGGGTTGGTTTTGCTGTGGGTTAAACTGGTATACTTCCTTTGACTTGTTTGCTATGCTAAGTTACATCAGCTAAAATTTGGGCTTTAGCTTGATATATGGCTTGTGATTCCTACTGATTGAAAGCAGATCATTAACAGATGTTAATTTAATCGAAGTAATTTAGTGCAGGATATGTGAACCAGTGCTGTTTGTCATTAGTTATTAACTTCAAGTGTTAAAAATATTAGATAATTCTTGAAATACTTTCTGTTACATGAAGCAACTTGCTCGTGATTTAAGGGGAGGTGTGTTTACACTCCTTGGTTTTGCCCGGAGTTGCATTTAAAGGCCTTTACACAGAGGCAAACAGATTATGTGATTCTGCATTCCCAGGTGGGAATATCTGCTATCTGCCTAATAAATGTCTAACACTGAGGTGCTGCATGACCGAATGCTCTTGTGCATACTTACGTAGGGATACAAAAGCAAATGCTAGCAAAGAAAATGCAGTGGGAATTCTGTGGCCTTGATTTGCTCAGCAGGTGTAACTGTGTTGACTTTCCAGGTTGTGAGTGTGGTAGATGTTACTGGTGAGTGAGCATGATTTTAAATCAATAAACAAAGTAGGAATTGAGCAAACAGACTCAGACATGGGACTCTCACTCCCAGGCTGCCTGGCCAGGACAAGGCTACTCCAGACCTTGCAGTAGCTGCTGGAGGGCCTGCCTGAGGGTCTTGCATGTCAGCCACGGTTCTCTCAGCTTTTCTGCAAGTTTTGTGTTCAGAGATAGCTTATTAGTTATTAGTAAAAAGGCCTTGCCATGACCCCGGAAAAGTACCGAAGGAGAGTTCTCAAGGGGCCTTGGTGTGGTGAGCAGAGGCTGCAGCAGCATGCCTTTCCCTTAGGTCCACCTTACCAGCCCTTGTGGATGGAGTCTCAGTATCACTGTAACTTGAAATCAGATATCAGTAACTTGTGTCCATTTGAAATACTCTCATCCGGAGATTATGCAATAGGAATTAAATTCCTATAATTTCTGACAAAAGATTTTCAGCTTATAAGTCCTTCTTTGTGAAAGCAAGGGACTCATGTTGTGGAAATCTATTGTGAAACCAGAGGAGAGGAGTAACATAGCCCCTGGACTTTGTAGCAGGAGCCTCGTGAACAATTGTAAGGCACTCTTGCTGTCTCTTTACATTTGTCAGCCTGCCCTCATTTTCCAGTGGAGTCACTTTTTGTTTCAGTGCTGGGGATGGGAGAGGAGCAGCAAGGCAGGAGCGGGCTCATGACAGGTGGTCAAGAGCACATCTTGACTGTCACGCCATGAGGCAAGGGGCCAAGGGAGGAGCATCTTTCAAATAAATATTAAAATTATACTCTGAGATATATTTCATAAGATTATTTTTATTTCAGTTTGCTCCTCAATAAAGTAATGAATTTCAGTTTGGAATGAGACACAGGTCATGACTGAAGGCATACTTCTGTAATTTCCCTCTCTTTTACTCCTTAGGTTCCATTTTTGCTCTTCATTATCAATTAATTTTATGTCAGTATGAGTTCATGAGGTTACAAAAGTGCATGATGTTTCTCACATTGTAGCAGCTTTCTGCATACCAACCCTTTTGCCCTTTTGACTATATGGAAAACTATAAATGTGTCACACAGGAAAATATAAATGAGTTCTGCTGAGGTCCCAGACACTCCTTCCAGAGTTGCAATTTCTTAAGAGATGTCTGAGCTTTACCCTACATGCAGCTATCGCAGTGAACCTGACTGAAATTCTGTTAATTATTTTGGAGACGTTTTTGTGTGACATGTCTTGAGAAAAGAGTCTGAGCATCTGTGAAACAGATGAAGTGAAAATTCCTCTGGCTTCTATCAGCAAACATAAGCAGGTGGAGTACATCCAAGTTTCTGCAGCAGAGGGAGGGACTTCAGAAAATACAATGGTTTGCAGCACAGGGAGAAAACTGAAAGAAAAATAGTTACTTAAAGATCTAAATTTTACAAAATCACAGAACTGTAGGGGTTGGAAGGATCCTCTAGCGATCATCAAGTCCAACCCTTGTGCCAAAGCAGCTCCCAGCCCAGGTTGCTCAGGTAGGCATTCAGGTGGGTCTTGAATGTCCTCAGAGGGGACTCCACCACCTCTCTGTGCAGCCTGTGCCAGTGCTCCATCACTGCACTGTGAAGGAGTTCCCACACGTGTTTGTGTGGAACTTCCTATGCATGTAGTGATGCTGTATCTTGTAAGGCCAGTCCAGGAGCAGCAACTTCATTTCAAGGGCTATTGTAACTTGATTGTCAGGTTCATATAGGAAATGTACAGCACACTGTAGACTCTCCAGGATACAGAGACCTGAATCTAGAGCTGCACATTGTAAATAGGATTTATTTCTGGGTTTGAGAGGTATTACAGGTGTTAACACTGTGCAGTCACTAAGGTAATCTTTCAAATACATTGCTGCATAATTCTACAAAAAGCAGAATACTTGAAGATGAAATGGTTTGTATGTTATAAGGCAAAACCCAGACATTAGAAATGAAAAATATGCTCTGGTGCCCAGTAAAGAAAATGTGTGTGGGGTAAGAAGCTCTTCTTGCTGCCTGGGGTGAAAGGCCAGCTGCCATCAATTAACACTTTATGCATATGCAGTATTACAGAAATAATTTTTACTGAGCAGGTCTCAAAGGCTATTAGTGTCATAAACTCAGAACAATCCTTTGCAGCATTGCACTGTTATGCACACGGGCAGAGATAGGGAAGGTCAAGTGACTAATCTGTAGCTGCACAAAGTCAAAGGTAGTTCAGTTCCATCCTGACATATCTGTCTTTGCAAGGCAGTGCTGCCTTCGCTCAGGAAAGAGAACTAAATACAACATAAATTCAACATAGGAGTTATGGTAGTGGTTATGTGGTGTGTTTTACAACATCCTTTGTGAAACAGTGCCTTTAAAAAGTGTATGGGGTAGAAATAAGTTTTATTACATGAAGGACAACTATAATGGATTAAGTAATATTTATATTTATTGACTTTTCTACTTCAAGTACATTGTTGATGTACGTGGATAACTGTATACTCAGGGAATGACATTTCCCAGTACATGAAAGGAGGCCTTGCTACCTTTTTAAGGAAAAAGAATTAAAAAAGGACTGGAATAAAAAAAAAATAATAAAAATCAGTGATTTCTTCTTCTGAGAGCACGATGATGCAAAAATGCAGGCATGCTGAATTCAGGCTTGTGTGTGAAACAAATATCCTTGCTTTCTCTGAAGTTTGCACCCACTTAAAAAGATCTGTTGTTTACTTTGTGTCATTCTTTTGGTTCAAAGAAGTGCAGTCAGAGCACACCAATATGTGGCTAACTTGGTAGTTACTGAGCGGGGTGACCTGATGCTTGGATGAGAACTCAGAACACCTTGCTGTACATCTTTGTGGTGCTTGGGTTGTCTGTTCCTGTCACACGTGCAATGGGGAAGAAATAGGAGAGATTACAGGCTTCAGTGGTGAGGGAATTGTATGAAATGTCAACCTTAAGTCAGGGCCTTTTTTAATGAAGAATCTAGTGCAAGAAAAAAATTTTACCTTTTTTTGTCTGCCCTCCTCCCCACCTCTCCTTTTATTTTTGTTTATTTTAATTTTTATTTTTAGAAGGGTCAATATAAAGGGAGTAGGGGACTTGTAGAAAAAGCTGCCTAGTTCTCTAATAGCTCAGGCTCCTGTTGCAATCAGACAGTATATAGACAAATTATCCTGCAGTCACGCTTGACTGTAGCCTTAAGATACGAACAGCATTTCTTTATTTCCAGCTGACAGGTGGCATGACTGATGGTAAAATGAGGATCATCATTGTGAATGAGCTAGAGAAACCTTGTGGTTTAACTGTTGGCTGGTTAAGCTGATGTGTCGGTTCACATCTCAGGGCTACCTTTCCAATTAATTCTCCCAAAACTGATGGGTCGAATAATGAAATGTATTAAATGGTAGTGAAGAAGGGAAAGTGCTGTCTGGTTATACAGTTATGAAAATGTATTTTTAATGGTGTTGTATATTTGTAAGCAAATTTCCTGTTCATTTTATTGCAACTTCACTGCACTTGTGGAATTACTCTGATATCCTGCCACTGTAATAGAAAGCACTGTTTTGAGTTCCTTTAAGGTAAGTACTACGTTGAAAAACAAAGAAATAACAACAACAAAAATCACCTGAACCCTACATATTTTTGTAACATAGGAGATTTATTGTTCATATTCTACAAAGTGAAAGTTGTTTTGTATTTTTTTATGCCGAGTGTCGAGATCATATAAATGACTATGGCCATTTATGCATAGAAGAAAATTAGTCATGAGGTTTTTATGTCTGGAACAGTTTGGTATAATGAACTGGGATATTTAAGGTGCTTATTCATTGTCTCAAAAAGCCATGGCTCAGGGTGCTATTTTCAAGTGTAAAATTCACAGTTCTTTAACAGAAAATGAAACCAATGAACCATGCATTCCTCACGAATAATATATATCTTACTATTAACTTGATCCACTGTCTCATTCTCTTCCTTCTAATCATAAAAGAAGGGTAAGATAGAATTGGTCCCTGTGGTCCTGATTCCCTTACAAGGTGTGAATAATGATATGATCCCTGACTTGTGCCATGTCCAGTTGCCTTGCACACCTAATGATCAGATTCAGACAGGAGATGGATCTGAGGGTAAGCTTTCCATTTAGATTTCAGGTGCCCTGAGGGTACAGAGCTTGGCCTTCTGATACTGCTTATTTCTGAATTATTTGGCAGAGGTCATATAGAAAAACTAGGAGAGTGGTTATGTTAGATATATGGCAGTACACTCTGGCTTTGTACCGTGTCTTGATTCTTATGGTTTCTGTGAATCAGAATTGATTTACCTTGGTCACTTCAGCATGGGAGGATGTGATGCGGTTCTGTCACAAACGAGTCGTGTTGGCTGGAGATGGTACCTCCGCGTTTACTACTGCATAAGTCCTTCATCAAATTCTCCAAAGGATTGGTTTAAAGAAACAATTTTCCAATTTATTTTGTTTTTTAAAAACAAAGGAAATAAATTGTAAGCATTATAAGGTTCATCTTACCTTTGTCTTTTGAAGCCCACAGAAATAATACTGTCTTGGGGCTCTTTTGTTGTTCTTTGCAGAGTGTTATGAAGAAAATTGGTTATTGCTTTTTTTTTTTCTTCTGTCATTTTCTGTAGATTGAATAGGGATTGATTGCTCTTCTGAGATGAGAAAAAAACAGGCTATATCTTTCTGTGATGTTCTGTTTCAGCAGCAATGGAGAGCACAAAACCAGCAGTTAGTGTTGATCTTGAGTGTCAACGAATGTAGATTTAGTTATATCTAGTTATTTATATTATTTCCTGTTCATGTAGGCAGTTGCCCTGCTCTCTCACTGTCTAGAAGCTGCTTTTGCTTTTTTTTTATCATTGTTTTAGGTACATTTTTCAGTTCTGTTTTGAAGTTCATGATGAATCTTCCTTTGATGTTGGTAGTAAGATTTGGTTGAAGAGTTATACTGCATTTTGTCTTTTTTTTTTCTTTCCTTTTCCATCCATTAACTAGCATCACCTTGGCGAGCAGCTACTGAACTTAATACACAGATATTAGAAAAAATAAATTTATTGTTATAGCTATGAACAGAAGCAAAGCATTTAAAGGCATTTTGAAAATTCAGTGTTCAGATAATTCTCTTGTGACTCTTTTTTTTTTTTTGCATGTGTAAAGAGGCCCACCATGCACAGTAGAAGTCATTTACTGACAGAAATACTTAGTAATGCAGTCAAGACAACTATATGTGCAGACATGTAGAGCTTGCTGTCCTGCAGATCCTGTGTACTTGAGTAGTCTGTAGAACAGTAGTTATAAAAATGCCTTTTTAGGAGTTTGTTTCCAATGGCTTTTCTCATTATAAGGAAATGTTTTTTTGTTAGTATTTTTATACTTGTTTCTTGGCATTCAATCTCACATAAAATCAACATCTATGTTTTAAAAATATTTTTTAAAGACAGGCTTTCATAAAACACATATGGATGTGATAGTATTCATTGAGTCATTTGAGAGAGTGTCTATCTCTATACACCACAACATAAGTTTACCTAAACAATATTACTATCCATCTCCAGGGATATTATGAATGAGAGAGGCAGGAAAAGCAAAGAATCATTCACACTCATGGAAGAGCATTTTTAGTGCTGGGTGATCTCTGGCATGATTTTGTGATCCCTGCAGAATTACAAGTAGCTTGGCTAGTCCACACTTGTTTCTCCACTGTCTTTAAGTGCTGAGATGTGCACCGTCCTCACAAACAAATGGACCTGGGCCAACATCTTGTTCTGTATTTTGACCTCCAGCAGTGATGCTTGGAAGAGGGAGAAACTGAAAAATAAGCAAAAAAGCATTGCTTGCACCTGGCCAATTTGCTCAGTGTTTAGAAGGGTGTGGGATTAAGTAGCTTGTGCCTGATCTCAGTTGGTGATCATCTTATGGTTCCTTCTACTCTTCAAGCATGAGATTTGATTACCTCAGGTCTTTTTGTTCATGCTCATGTAACTGTGAATACAACACCTGCTGTGTTACCTAACTCTGTAAAATTACCTGACTTTATAACCCTTTAACTAGGGAAGTACACTTGATTAAATGAGGTCCTCTTTCTCTTAGCCAGTAGCATAAGGCCAAACAAGGTAAAAAGCCATTTTCCAGATGTGACCTCTGCCAAAGCTTGTTGCTTACAGCTATGGCACCCCACATCTCAGGCAGAGGTGTGCTGCTCTGACAAGCTGCTCCCAGTGCAGATACAGGCACAGTGGTACAGGCCTGTTCCAAGTGAAGGAGACCCAAATGACAACACCTGCTGGTGGTCTTGCAGGCTGGGGTGAGTCTCAGTGAGACACCTATCCAAATCAGGCTGAGATATTTGAAATATCTGTGACTTCTCCAGGTCAAGCAAGAGTTAATGCTGACCCTAGTACTGCTACTGAGAATTTAAATAACAGTTAAAAATCCTGTGTTTAAAATCTGATTATCGATAGTTTTCCTTGGATTTAATATCTACAGGAAATGTCTTTTGAAGTGCAAAGACAATTAAAAAGTTTTGCTCATGTAAGGGAATATTGTGAATTATAAATAAAGGACTGGACCATAGGCACAGCTGTCCTCACTGCCAGCGCCAGCCCTGAAGTGCAGCATAGTTCAACTGTATTCTGCAGTAAATTTATGCAAATGAATTGTCCTTCCTCCTGATGGAAGCTGTTTTCACTCTGAGCAGGATGAAATGACTCCGATGTCTCATCCTGTTTTTTCCTCCCCTTTCTTCCTCCACCCTGATCTTTGGGCGCGTGCTCTCATTGTTTTTTCTTTTTCCCCCTACGGTTCCTCTCTGTATTCCAGACAAAGAACCTGTTTTTAATTTTCATGTGTCATGTCTGTCTCATAAAACACACACACTGGATCATATGACTGTTGTGCAATCTTAGAGTGCTGTTGAAATGAACATCACACAGAAAGACTTGTAAAGTCATCTCAAAATAAAATGTACAGAGTTTCAAATTTGAAAGCAGCCGTAATTCCATGCAGATGACAGAAATAAAGATAGGCTGGCCATGGATGAACAAGGAGACTTAAAAATCCTCATGGCTTTGGCCCTGGGCACTGTCATCAAAGCTGTCAATTACAGACCAGCTGAACATGGGCAGTGGGGATCGATGTAGCTTACTGAGCAGGACAGGGTGGGACCATGGTTCTGCACTGTCATAGGGCTGCATTGTGCTGGCCCCTTTGGGAAAGGAAGGGGAATCTTTCCGAGCATTAACCCAAAGCATCATCTTTGGATCACACTCAGCATCTAATTATGAAAAAGTCTTAGCTGTGTTGCCCTGCCCTGTCCTGAGGCCAAGGACTAGCAAGGATTTATTTCATATGTGAAGACACAGCCCTCTGTCCTGTGCACAGGTTTGCTAGCATGGCTTCAAGGGGTCAGTGGGAGTTAGGCAGGGAAAGCAGGTTTTTCATGTAGACTTCAGCATACAGTTTCTTTGCAAGGCTTCTGATTGAGGAGATTGTCATGTTTATTCATGCATTTTCCAGTTACTCTGATGCATTGAGTACGTTGCATTAGAAATAGTCACAGAAGTTTTAAAGTAAGGCATCCAGATGAGAACATCTTCCTGCTCCTAGTCATCCAGACAAAAATATGCTTCCTAACATGAGACTCCAGATGGAGGTTGTACAGGTGAAGATACCCATACTGATTACGTGGAAGGTTCCAGGAATTTTAATGATGCATGTTACTGCTGAGTTTTCTGCCAAGCTGATCTGGAAAGAGCTTGTTTTCCTAGGACTCCCACAGTCTTCATGCTCTTTGCCCTGGAAGGGGAGAATTGGAGCCAAAACCAGATCCTCCTCCTCCACCTGCTTCCCCTGTTCTCACTGAATTCAGCACAGCAAAGAGCGAGGTGAGGATGACCTGAAGGGGGAAAGAAAAAAAATGAGGCTGTAAAGCATGTAGGATGTCATAGGAGCAAGTTAAGAGACTTTGCCAAAAAAAGCAATTCTTTCCACAAGTATGAACCTATAATGTGTGTGCATTAGATGTGAGGTAAAATAGGAGTTTTTAAATGCTCACATGGTGAGGAGGGGCTGTGCAGCTATGTTATGGCTGTGACCATGTCATCATTCTGGGATTATCATTTTCTCCAGGGTAATTTTGTGTTCCCCTCTTAAAGAAATGTGAATAGAAACAAGGAGGAGTTGATGGAGAAATCTGTTAACCTGGAGTACTTACACGCAGTCTCCTCTTGTTATAGCTGTTATTACACACATCTGTGTTTATTTGAGAAAAGGTTCTTTGCTTTTCTCTTGTGCATTATTTCTCGATTTGGTGTTGTCTGTGTGTGCTGAGTTACAGTTCAGCTTTCATGAGCAGACTAACAAGAGGTGGTCGGCAGGAGCACCCGTGCTGTTGTGGTGCTTGAGTTTTTCTGAGTTGTCTTTCATGGGAATGGGCTGGGGTGAGGTAGGAAGGGCTGGAGCTGAGCTGAATGAGATCAGAACGCACCCTTTATGTCTGATGTGCCTGCTGAGATTTAGTTGTTTCTCATGCTTTTACTTACTGCCTGTTGGATTAAGATCTCTGCTAGATTACCAGATATTTTGCTTGTACTTTTTCGCTGGAGCTTGTCCCTCCTGTGTTGTGTTGCTTTCAAGTTGAGGCAGTCACTAGGACCAGGGATGTCAAAGCACTGTGGGCAGGGCTTTCCAGGACATACAAACCATCAAGCACTGGGAATGCACCCTGTTGTGGGACTGCTGCTCCTTAGCCATGGCCAAGGATAGGAGGGCTGTGCATCTGTCCTGCGCACTGCTCCATCCCACGGGTGCTGAGGCAGGCTCCTAAACAGACAGTTGAGCCAGAAAGGCTTGAGGATCTTGTCTCCTGATCTTTCTCTGAAGTCCTAAAAACCTCTGGTTTTTAAACACTTCATTTTTTGTGCATTTGTAGATAATCTCCCAAGGAAAAAGCGCTCTGTGAAAGTATTGTCTAGGCAGAAAAATGTCGATTAAAATATAGCTTTTTTCCTGGAGCTGCTTCAGTAAGTAGGAGGCAGTTTCTGGTGCCATGGACTAGAAGCAATCATTTGTCATGAACAGTTTTTCATTGTTGATGTGCAGTTTTGTTTGTCAGGAAGGCTATAGTTTACTGTACTGGTCTTGTAAAAGCCAGAAGCAGATAGGAATGTTGTGGCCAACAGGGCGCATCTCTGCCTGCTTACTTCTGCACAGGTCGGGAGGCAGCAGGAGTGCAGCATGCAGGAATCCAGGGATGGCAGTGGCTGCAAATGCTTTGCTTTCAGGCAGAGGTAACTTCAGAACTTCTGCAGGCTGATGTTGTGTAAGCTGCAGTTGTTGCAGAGGCACTTTTTCCATTTGTGAATATTTGGACAAAGCACAATATTTTTGCTGGGGATTCTTGGACTCCTTTTTGCCATGCTTTTGTTGTACAGAGATTCTCTGAGTTCTTCAGACTTTTTGTGGAGTTTCTTTGTGCTGACTCATAAGGGTTTATGAATAAGATGGCAAATCATCAGCTGACAGGCTGGTGTAAAACTAGAGTCATTCCAGGATAGTAAGTGTATCAAACTCTGGCAGGGAATTACACTCCTATTTCTAGATACTGAACTTCCCACTCTTTCATTCTGATTTGCTTTATTTTGTGCACCTTTGTTTTAACAACGCTTAGAAAAAAACATTTTTTTAACAGTGAGCCTACTTTTAGAAAAATTGTGAGTTTGGCTATTTTTATATCTGGCTCTGTGTTGCATATGTGCTTGCTTTCTCTGTGCTGTTCAAAGCCAAATGCATGTGGGCCTGGTAACATCTGGTGGCAGATGTGGCCATCCTTTGTGATGGAGTATCTGTACCCATCCTTACTCCTCTTTTTCCAGCTTCTTGTGCTGAGGAGTTTTGCTTTGCAGGATAAATGACCATCACGTACCCAGAAGAGGTTAATTTTGCATTGAGAGATCTTTATTTTTGTTTTATTTCCGCAAGATGTGGCTGTGGAGGAAATGGTAACATTGCTTCATCCCAAGGCACAGGGATGATTCTGCTGAGAATGAATGAATGAATGAATGGACCCTGGTTGGTTTATTTGTAACTTTGCCTTATGTAAGGAGCAGTTCCCAACAAAACACTGAGAGTAATTCACATTTAATTCCAGCATTCTCTTTGATCTACAAAGGCATAA
This sequence comes from Cyrtonyx montezumae, assembly GCF_038088225.1. Taxonomy (NCBI): domain Eukaryota; kingdom Metazoa; phylum Chordata; class Aves; order Galliformes; family Odontophoridae; genus Cyrtonyx; species Cyrtonyx montezumae. Next base: position 9,193,651 of record NW_027072056.1, on the reverse strand, counting down.
AAAGCATCCACAGATTCAAAACTACCATAACTAGAACACCACAAATCTATTCACTCTCAGCGCAGGCTGGGACAAATATTTTTTCCTGGGATATTTGCAGCGATAGGGTGGGTAGGTAGGTTCCCTCTTTGAATCTTTCTTTTGCTGGGGAGACAAGTGAAGACAACTGTCTGTTGCTAGCCCTGCTCAGCAGGAGAGACCACTGGGTAGAGGTGTCCCACTGTGCAAAGAGAAGATATGACAATTCCTTTTTCGTGTTGCATTTCAAAATGAAGAGGAATGTGGTTTCTGACACTGTAGTGGGCTCTGTCACATGTAGCCAAATGGCTTTCTTGCTCAATATATTAGAAGGGAGGTAGACAATTTTTCTTCTACCAGAGTCAGAAAAGAGGGAAAAAAAAAGAGTGGAAATGGGAGTATTTAATGGAATGAGCTGAACTTTGAAAGAAGCTTTGATGTGTATGTTTGTGTGCATAGTTTCACTTGGTTACTATTTTGCATTTCTAGAAATATAATTTCTCCTTAGGTAACAATTTTAGGTTTTCTTTCTGAGTCTTATGGTTCAGAAAGATTGTTATAATGCATGATTTTGAAGATTGCTGTAAAATATGTGCGTATGTGTACTTATATGTAAGTATTTTAAACCCGTTTCAGTGTCATGAAAACACTTTCATGGAACCCCTTCCATTTTCTACCACTGAGGTTCTTCTGGGTTGGTTTGATCTCCTTCCACCTTTTCCCCTGAAATGAGTAAGCTGTCATATTTCTTATGACAATATCCTCACACTTCACAACCAGTACATAGAATAATGAATCAATTAAATTTAATTAAAGGAGTGTCTTTATCAGGGTAGTCCCTTAGTTACAGATTCTACCCTACAAAAAGAGCTCCTGCTGAAGACAACAGAAATCCTGTGCACATAACTGCAGCAGCCTCGAGAAAAAGTCCTAACTTCTTTCATGATTGTGTTTTAACTATAATGTTTCATAGCTGTCTTTGCAATTTGGCTATTCTTACAGCATGTGAGCTTTTTTATTGCTTGAATCGTTATAATGATTTATGCAAAGCTCACTGCAGTTGCTTTCCTTTGTGGCTGTGTCCCATGTGAGGTTTTTAATTTTACCCCAGCCTCAGCCTACTCTTCTTCATTTTAAATGCATTTTGTATCAGTCATGGCAAACACAAATGTTTTGCTTGGTTTCTAAAGATATTATAAAGCCAGTGGAACACTGTTTAACTCTGGACATGAATTCCTCACCCAGCAAGAGTTAATGCCATTGTTACCTGTTTGCTAAAGAAACTAGTTTCTGGAGATGGAAATAAGGGAATGATGGAGATTTGGGATGTGAAATTCATCAGGGGAATCTTCAAAGCATTCTTGAGTAAACCCCTGGTCCTCTAATCCCTTCTGTGAGAAGAGGTCCTTTTGATGCGCACTAAATGATGATTATCAATTGAAATGGAAATCAATTATTTACATTAGGGAGTGACGGTTATCAAATAGGCATCTGTGATGAAAGACCTACGCTTCAAGGAGTTATTTCCCAGCAGCTTAGCAGCAATGCATTGATGGCTTTGTCTCCAGAGCCAGAGGGAAGCAGGGGTGCTCCTGAGGGCACCACATCTCTGCCATGCTAACTGCAGTGTAATGTGTCTCTGGATTTTCTGCCTTTGCTAGAGTGAAATCAATTATGCTTTCCATCAGTGCAAATCCAGTGCTATTTGAAGGGCGTTTGGAAGATTTATGAGGTCTTCTGATAATTGCAAGGATAAATTATATTCCTGCTTAGCTGGGGAATCCTTTAATAATGCTGTTGGAGGCTTTGCATGGCAAGAACAGAACATCAAAGGCAGGCAGAGCTTTGGCTGGCTGCTTGGGATGGACAACATCAGAGGTGGCAGGACTCTGCTTTCTTCTCTGCCCATATTCATCTCTGTGTACTGCTTGCCACAGACTGGAAGTCATAACATCTGGTGGGAAGCACAGAACTATTGTCACACCAAACTGGGCTTTAAAATGTTGAATAGTAAAGGAAAATTCTTGATCCCAGCAGATTTCTATGTCAAATCCACCTTCACTATTACATAGGGATTAGATACAAAGGGAGGACCAATGCACACAGGCTGGCAGTGGTCCCTTCATGCCTATTAGTTCCAGGACCCTGGTGCTTTACTGCCCTGGAGAATGGGATGCCTGGGGCTCTGCACTGCGTTTCCTATAGCAGTTCACCAAGCCTGTGAACAAACAGGCTGGCTCTCCTTCGCTTAAGCCACAGCTCCTGGCAACACAGATTCCCACATCTGTGCAGGTCTTTCCAAAGGTGTTATCTGCAGGTTTCCTTCCAGTTCTACTGCTATTTGCCACCTGGGAAATTACCTCTGCCCCATTACATGTGGCAGGGTGGAATATAGGGGATTGACAGCAATGTGACCCTATGTGGAATCTTCTGTGCTTACTTTGATTTGTGGACATCCAGACAGTGTGGGTAGAGTGTTGTGCTGTGGAGCACGTGTTGCAGGGCAGCACAGTGGGTATCTGGTGTGGGAAGCAGGATGCAACGTGCTTGTGATAGCTTTCTTGGCTGGGAGTCAAAAGCTGAGTGGAGCTGGTCAAAGACCACAAGCCAGGCTTATTTCAAGAAGAGTTTCCTTTGTTATTTGACTGTAATGTATGTTTTACTGAGACACTGCAATGTTACAATCCAAATTCAGTCACCTGCCCACTTGGAAAATGCCCTAGTGTTGGTTTTACAATTATCTGTGATTTCTAAATTCTTAGCCATAACTTTTCAGGGAAACCCTGAGGAGGCTCTGCAAGCCTAGTTGTGAAATCATATGAGTTTTATTGATTTCCACAGGGCAGATCTCTGATCTCCCATTTTATGTACTGTATAAAACATCTTCAGTTACCTGCGCTGTCAGGGATGCTGGCTAGCAGTGAGATAATACATTCATGGAAGCAGAGATTTATTGCTTGAGGTTTGAGAGCAAGAGGCACCTCTACTAATTGCTATGACATGAACACTGATTTTTTTGTTTTTTTTTTTTTTTAGAACTGCTGTGTGTTATTTAGAGAATGTATGGAACTTAAGAGCTGGGCATAATAACAAATTGGCAGCATAATTATTTTGGCTTGTATTAAGCCATTGCTAATCAAATAACTTTAATGATGAAATAGAGATAGCACCAACTTCTGACAGTAAACAGTTGTAGTTTAACAGCTTATCCCAAATAAAATCAGATAATAAACAATGGGGCGTCTAATTGTGATAGTATCTGGCTTTGTTTTTTTTCTAACTCCAGATCTTGGCATTCCCACAGGAAGATGTACCTTCTCTCTGATAACTAGATTTTCCAGCTGCCAAGTCACAGAGCAAGCTTATTTCAGACCTTGATTTTCTGGCTGTGAATCCAAAGTAATTCAGCCAATTTCAAAGGAGCTTTTTCGTATGTGTCTGCATACGTATCTGATGGAAAGATGCAGCCTATCAGACCATGTAAGGAGATCTGTCCATCTCCTTATATATTGTACGGTATGAGCTAATCTTGGCAATGAGAGTTTTATCTGTTTCTGTGCAGCCTTAGAAAATGACGACTTCTGTATTTTTTTTTACATTTATTTTTTAAGTTATCCTTCTCTCTGACTTTCCCTCAGGCATCCAAGTACTGTCTCTCTAGAGGAGATTTCAGCAGCAGACATTAGGAATGGGGAGAGAGTAGCCTGATCCATTAAGTAGAGATAAAGAGAAAAGATTGTAAACTGGAGCTGTCTCAGAACTGGAACCACCTATTGAGAATTTTCAGGATTTTTGTTTGCTTTTGCTAAACATCAGCTCCTCCCTAAAGTGCAAGCTGAAAGATAAATTGGTGAATGGGGTTTTTGCAGTTTCACAATTAATAAAAGCTTCAGTCATGTCACAGGGGTGAGTCAAATGTCCCTGTTTCATTCCTTCCTCATTTTCTCTCAGCTTAGGTTTCTTTCTTAGTAAGATAGTAACCTTGTTTTGGAGGGAAGGGTGGGCTGCAATAGCAACAGTCTGTTCCCCCTGGTTTATCCCTGCGGTGAGAGATGTAGTACAGCCGTGTGCTGCATGTGAGATGTCAAATGTGGTCAGAGCAGCCTTGCAGTAAACACTCCTTGCTACACGTCAGCCCGCAAAATGTAAATATTTAAGGGATCCTGTTGAAGGGTAAGCTCTTTCAAGAGCCTTCTGTTTATAATCATTCACAAAAGTAGATGTTTCCTATTATACAAAGAGTGTGTGGTAGGTTCCTGTGCTTAAGTACTTCACTAACAGCAGGAAAAGCACATGGAGCTGGAGAGCTAGGCTTGCTGCTTCTGGGTGCGTGCTGCACCAGCCAGGCACAGCCTGTTGTTCCTGCAGCTCTGGGCTCCATGAGGCACAGCTGCTCCTGGCCCACCATCTTCCAGCACAGAGGAGAGCAAGCCTCAGCCACCTGAGGTGTCATTGTGGTATGTGTCATGCCATAGGTCTACAACTCACTCATGCTCAGACAGTTATAGAATCATGAAATCATAGAATGGCTGAGGTTGGAAGGGACCATAAAGGTCATTGAACCCCAGCCCCCTTCTGTGGGCAAGGTTGCCAGTCGGTACATCAGGCTGCCCAGGGCCTTATCCAGCCCAACCTTGAACGTCTCCACGGCCTTTTGTTCCCATTTGCAAGTACTGTGTAACATAGAATGTGATTCCCTGCAGAAATTCACTGGTTGAACCATTTTTATTAGGATAACATAACTTAAAAGTGTTTGGAATATATTGCTTTTTATATTTTCAAGGTGCTCTGCTGGCACCTCCTCTGCAGGATGATGTGGTTTTGGCACAGATCTTTATTTCTGAGTTCTCTTTATGCAAATCTTGCCACAAAGAGCCTGCTGCACTCTCCTGTGGTGCAATCATGGGGAACAGTGAGCTCCCAGACTTCTCACAAAACATGTGGTTCTCTTTTGTTCCTTTTTCCTTTTTCTTCCTCCCCCCTCCCCCCCCCTTTTTTTTTTTCCCTCTTCCTTCCAGAAATATAGTTATTCTGCCACAGTGCAGATACAGCTGTAGTGACCTTACCTTGTATCATCATAAATGTTTCCAGCATCCCAGGCAGCTGCTGAAGTGAGCAGTATAAGCAGAACCTCCAGATAGTTCTGAACCTCAGAGTTTTTTCTGCATGCATCCAGGTCTCCTGTGGAGCATTTTCTGGCTTTGCAGACAATTTTGTATTCATTTAGATGAATTCCCTTTTAGTCATGTCAGGGCAGGAGTCTTGCCCCCCTGATATAGATTGATGTAGGATGTGTTTGTGTCATTTTAAATTCAGGAATTAATTATCTTTTCCTGCCTTGTGTTGTATTTGGCAGTTGTTTATGGTCTGACATCAAGCTATTATAAGGTAGTATTATTTCATCTCTTTAAGCTGCTGTGGATGAGTTATTGAGGAAGACTGAATATTCAGCTAGTTTGATCTGATTAGGATTTATTCAGATAATAATATTTATCATAAAAGTGTGGTCTGATTAGATTTATTAAATGTTACCATGAGCCATTTACCCTGGAGAGAAAACAAGAGGTAAAAATGTTCTGGGAGACTGGCCAGCAACTTGGAAAGCTCATAATAAAAGTATGAATAATAATAATAGATATTTGACATTGATATAATCTCATTTCTGTAATTAAGGTTCTTCATCCAAGATACTCACTTATGGCCTCCATTCACACACATTGTACTACCCAAGGGGAAAAGAAACAGTGGAGCTAGCTCAGACGATTGCAAGAGAGCGCTCAACTTTTTGTAGTGTTACATAATTTTGTTGTTGTTATTCTTTTATGTCTCTCAAAGATGTAGGTCAGGTATAAACTGATTTTCTCCATGTTTTCCTGTACTTCCTACCTGCGCTGTGATGCCTGTACTGAATATGAGTTCTGCTGCTCATGTTTGCCCTTCTGTGAAGGAGCAAGTAGGAACAAAGAAATTGCTATTGCATTATAATGTCTAGGAGGCAGCTGACTAAGAGGAAGCTGAGGTTTTCTGATGGTACAGAGGGTCCTTTGCCCTTGAGTCTGGCCTGGTTCTGACCTGGTGATGCAAATTCAGCTCTGGCTTGCAGTTAATGAAATGCTGCAATTAAATAGTAACAGTGTCCTGTAATATACAAGTGGTGCTGTAATGAGATGCTCCCAGCATTGCAAGCTTCTGGTTGCATGCCCCATCTTGGTATCTGATTCTTTCTCTGGTTAAAACAGCTTCTTTGGCTCATGTGAATGAATTGGTTATTTCAGGGGTCTGGGTATTTTATTTTATTTATTTTTTTTGTTTACTATTTATCTTAAATAAGATCTACAAGATCCAAAGTTATCCACATGTGAACATGTGTTACAGATTTTCTCTGTGCTTGATGCACAAGTGGGTGTGCTTACAGCATGGCTGTAGATCTGCTTTTTTTGCCTGAGAGGTGAAAGATTTGACCTCTAGAACTGGAGGTTCACCAAGGGATTGGCTACCAGTAGTACCCTATGATGAGTTTCTGTGAAGAAGAATGTTAGATCATTGTGTTAGGTTGTCATTTAAGCAACTGCTGCATGAGTATTTCCAAATCCAGTATGTTTCAAACTGTAGACTACAAGACTATTTTGGTAGGTAGTGAGTCCACTCAAATGGTTTCAGATAGATGTCTGCCACAGCAGGAGTGAATGCTTGTACTTGGCCACCAAGTGGCACTCCTGACCAGCAATCTAACAGGAGGAGGGTCTTTCTGTCACCAGGCTGCAAAGATCTAAAATACAACTATTTGCAAGTGTGTAGACAGCATTGAATCAAACTGAATTTCTGAAGGTTAAATTACTATCTTCAGGAATGTACTATAATATCCAGTTTGACATTTCATTATTCCAGTACAATATAAATATCAAACTTGATTAGCTGTCAAGTGGTAACAAAAAGAAACTATCATCTTTCCAAACTTTCCCCTCCCAGAAAATAGGAGGAATCATAAAAAATAGCTGGTTACTGAATGTGGATTAAAGTTTCAAAATATCCATCGTAAATGGTCTTCTAGTTAGTTTGCTAGAATATTTCTTAGAAGATCCCATTATGAAGAGTGTTGGTGTTGGTTGCTGTTCTTTCATCCAGCCTTAGTGTTGCATCTGAGATTCTTTTTGACACTTTGATATTGTGCTGTGTTTACAGGACCAAAATGTCCCAGTACCTTGCCCCAAATTTTTTTAAACAAAAAACAAAACAGAACCAAAATGAACAAACAAACAAAAATTCAAATAAAACATTACATTTAATTGACCTTGTTTGCAAAGAGAGCAACCAACTATAGTCCACAGTTTTACATTAAGATACCACAAACCAAGCAAAACTCTGATGTGATCCAAATTTGAGTTACAGGATTGTGTTCAAATTTAGGATGTGCTGAAATTTAGGCAGTGCAATGTTTAAGACATTATTCAGTGTCATAACAAATTATCCATCATCCTATGTGGATCTAGAATTGTTTATAACCTTTTGTATTACAGTGAACAGTTTCTAGCTGACAGCGGAATTACTGTTCAAACTATGTGACATCAGTGTAGTTCTTTTTTTTTTGCGAGATTAATAGGTAACTCCAGCCTACTGTCTTACATATGTAGCTGTGGAGACAGCTGTTGGAAGAGGAACTTAAACAGTATTTCAGAGTAAATGCACTGGGTAGAACTCTTGTTCCTAATGAAGATGGGATATCATCATAGAATCATAGAATGGTTCTGATTGGAAGAAACTTTCAAGATCATCTAGTTTTGACCCCCTGATATAGGCCAGGACACCTCCCACTAGACGAGGTTGCTCACAGCTCCATCCAGCCTTGCTTTCAGAGAGGGGGCATCTACAACTTCACTGGGTAGCCTATTCCAGTGTCTCACCACCCTCAATGTGAAGAATTTCTTCCTAATATCTGTCTAAATCTACCCTAATCCAGTTTAAAACCATTTCCCCTCGTCCTGTCGCTACATGCCCTTTTAGAAAGCCCCTCCCCGGCTTTCCTGTAGGCTCTGTTCAAGGGAGGACTTACCTTTGCAGGTAAGAAAGAATCGTGGTTCTTCCTGGAGTCTGTCTATCACAAAGCATTGTTAAGACTAGTGGCTGTTTTCAAAAGGAAGGAAAAGTTGGTCCCATTCATGGCAGGTTGGTTCCTTGTTTAACACTGTGCCTAGTGTTAATCACCCAGCCCTGTTTCAGGTAGATGACTGTAACTTATCTGACAGCTGTGTATCTACAGATTTGGATTTGGCATAGATGCCTTTCAGCTTTCTCTAAGCAGTCTTTCAGATGTCAGCTTCCTGTGGTGGGACGCTGTCAGACCAGGGCTGAAATTTCAGAGTTCTAGAATGCTTACTTTTAGCTTTTAACTGCAAATGCCAAACAAACTTGGTATTTTCAGATATTTTTTACTCTTTTCAAGTTACATAACTTCATCACACAAATGTCTCTGCACTGAACATGGGGATCCCTGTGGAATGTTCTCTTATGACATTAAGTGCTCTTCAAGGACAAATATTTTATATGCTTTCTGGTTTGTATTCAAGTTGCAAAGAAGACAGTTAATTTCTAAACTGTTGTTTAATTGAAATAAAATTAAACATCAGCAGAAGTTACGATATTTCTGTACTGGATTTGTACTTCATTATGAATGGCATCCTTAAGGACTGTTAATTGCAGTAATATTGGAAGTGTGACTTTTTTTTCACGGTTGGGAAACTGTAAATAGGTGTAACAGTGATAGTATATCCTTTGAATACTTACGATGGGAACTCGTTCTTCATTTTTATCTTAACAAAGAGAACTTTGTATTTTCCTCATAAGAAGCAATGGAGTGTCATAGGAAAATGTATGACCAATTTCTCATGAGTTTCTGTTCTTAAAACTGATTTCCAGTTATGATTTAGGGGTTGAAAAGTGGTATTTGAGAAGTAAAGTCATTTAGTATTCCAGTCATGTGACCTGGTAGTCTACTTCATTTCTTTATCACACAAGTTTCCATTGTTAGTATCAGATTAGTTATACAGTAGAAATAGATGTTTATGTTTTAGCATGTACTTGTTTTAGCTTTTAGCATATGATAGCCAGAAAGTATGGAGCTTGTAGATACCTTCACTGGTCACTCTGAATTTATTTAAAAAAAGAAAAAAATGAAAGAAAAAAAAAAAGGCTCAAATCTTGAGTTGAGAAGTGCTCAGGGCCCAGTAGCACTTCAGAAGTAGAAGATGCAGCTTCATTCCATGGCCTGGCCAGAGCTGAGCTCTGCCAGCTGGTGCTGAGAGATGGGTCACCCTTGTGAGAAACCCCTCTATTGCTTTCTAGCTGAGCTCCCTCCTCACTGCCTAAGAAATTGGCTGGGTATGGGTCCACTCTTACTCCAGTCTAGCCTGGGTGAAGATGCAGCAGGGAGAAGATGCAGTGCTGGAGAAGGTGTGGACGGCTGAGGTGGGGTTCCCCAGTGTTCTGCTATGCCATCCTTCCCAGCTGACCAGCCCACAGGGGTTAGAAATGTTATACAGAGATTATTTAGGAATGAAGAAGGAGGATATACTCATGCTACTGCTGTGGTGATGGCAAGCTCTTTACCTGACCTTTTGGGTTTTTCAGGTCCTACTGGTGGCTCCAATTTAGTATATAATGTACTTTTCCCATTCTCCTCTGTCAGCCTAGACAAGTCACTCTTGCCTTGCACAGTAACTTTTCTGCAAATTGCTCATCTGTCTGATTAATCCAAGCAAATACCATCTCTATATGTCCACAGGATTTTCTTCCTGATAGGTTTGAGCATTCCAGAACACTCTATTAGCCATCAGAATGGGCTTTTGATCCTTTTTCTGTTTTAGTTCTGGTTCAGCACAGCTGTTAAAATGGTGTCTTGGCTACATTAGGGAAAAACAGAGTATTTATCTTGGCTCTGGTTACTCATTCACCGTATGGCACCACAGTTTCACTCTCATCTGTTTTGGGAGATGCTTTAGTAGTCCCATGTTTCCATATGTGTCATTGATGTACTACCACACTGCACATAAACCTGCGCATACTGAAGACAAGAAAGCCCAAGGTAATTTTTTCTCTCTGTCATTGGTGATTTCCTTCTGTCTGTTGGTTTGCTATCAAAGAGTTGACAATACTCTATCTTTTTAATAATTACAAAACAATACAGTCATCTCTTAGGAACTTCAAACTGATATCTCTTGGAAAAGAGATTGGCAATAACTTCCTTTAACCAGGAATTCAGTAGATCTTCAGAATGAATGGTGGCTTTTTTTTTTTTTTTTTCAGTAGTACTTTATATGTTATTATGTCCTTCAGTTATGATTATGGTTTTCTTTGTCAGAGAGTCATCTGTTGAGGACTTCATATGAAGTTGAAGAAACTTGGATTAGGAGAGTGTTATTCCATAACGGGTTATATAGTGAAGGAAAAGTGATTATACACTTACCTAACTCAGTCATTTTTGAGCATTATCCTTCTACGTGGAGGGAATTGCTGCCTTCTTCTGTTGACCATTACAGAATTATTCCATGCCTAAGATTATACGAGCTGACAAAACCCAGAGCTATACATCCTATTCCACACTTGTAGTACTCCTTTGGATACAAATTTCTCTTCTATTCTCTTGTGGGTGGGTATATCATGTGCATAGTGTGTTTTACCTTTGTTTTCATTAAAAAAAAAATCCTGAATGTGGCGGCTTGGTTACTTGGACAGAGGAGTAATACACATAAGTTGAAACCTGGTCTTGCCATTGCATCCTTGGTTTAATTAGTTCAAATATAGTATCTTAGCTATACTAAGCTATACTTATCTATACTAATTTACACTTATACCTGTCTTTGTGTCGTGTACCAAAGAGTCTGATTGTTAGAAAGTGTGAAGGACGTTATCCTCTTTTCCTAAAGCATAAAATGGGAAGGCTGTTTTCCTTTTAAAAATAAGCAGAGCAGTTTGCTTTACATCAAAGGGAAACTTTTGGTTTCATGATTCCTTCCAAATAGTTTGTAGTACAAATCCAAACCCAATCTGTAAGTAGTAGCCCAAGCCTTCTTTCAAGTTCTTACTTAATAAAGCTAATTGTGCTGGTTGTGTATTTTACCAAAATACAGCAGCCTTATATAACAGAGTAGATTATGCTTTGGCATGTGATACTGTGCAGTCATCCTCTTGGACCACCTCCAGAAGAGCACAGGTGGCAGTTCTGCTGGGATCTCACAGCTTCTCTGTTTTTAATAGTCTTTTCTGGCTGGTATGCTCTATGGTAATGACCCACCCGTGAGATGCACTTCCTTTGGACAACTTCGTGGAGTTTTTTCTGTTCACCTTCTAAAGTTTCTGTCCAGTATCTTAAATTAAAAATGTCTGGATAAACTGTTCAGTATTCATTCTAATCATTGATTTATGGTCAAATTATCTCAATTTGAGGTAATGTTCCTATGAAGCAGTGAAGTTATTTTGCTTCATGAATGCCTGTCCTTTGTGTTCTCTAATTCCTGGATGATTATAATATTCAGGACCTGCTCTGCAAAGTGAGTGGGAAAGTAGCAGACATACTGGTGTCAAGGCACTTCTCCCACATGTCATCAGTAGGTTCCTGATGACACTATATTAGGGAATGAGATGCACCGTGTCCTGAGCACTGCAGTCATTTAAAAGCTGTGTCTTTTTTTACAAGGGTAGCACACCGAGCATGGCTGCTAGAGCCAAATTTCCATTTGGTTAATTACTTTGCTTCCTCATAAACTGCCCTTGCAGTTTCTCTTGGTAATGCTATTTATCATCCCTCTTCTAAGCCCCGGAGTTGTGTATACAGGGACATTAAACAGCTGCTCTTTATGTTTAAACTATATAGCTTGCTAAATGATTATTTGGGAAGGAAGGTGTTATGAATAATTCTCTGGAATTATTTTGTAGTATATAGATGTGTACTTTGTATCTTGTAGAACAGCACAATGTCACTTGATGTATGCACATAGGAAGTTGTTGATGTGCACTGCTGAGCAATCTTTGGCCTCTGAAACCTAAAGCTGTGACAGGCATTACAATATGATGTATTAATGCTGCTTGTGGCTGTTAACAGGTTCATCTCAAAGGGACCATGGCCCAATTCACTCGTGCATACAATTTGATCATGCTGCCCACACACATCTATGAGAAGACTGTTGTTCTTGCTGTGACTGTGTTTTAAACGTGAAGATTTTTATAGTCTCTTCGGTACTGGAAGTGCATTTCTGTTGTATTTAATTCAAATCTTGTTAATGGCGAACCATGAAGATAAATTAGAATCTATACTATCTGTTACATATCGTCATTTTCAGGTAGAGACTAACTTGTATCTCAGCTTTTTCTCCTTGGAAAAAAAAAAGGTAAAGAAGATTCTCCAAAGAAGCATCATGTGCTTGCTGCCCTTGCCTGGAGTAAGAAACACTTTCTTTTCTTTTTCTTCCTTTCCTTTTTTTTATTTTTTATTCATGTGTGTGTGTGCGTGTGCATGTGTGAGTTTCTTCTTGTAGTAGCAGGATATTTTTTTATAAATGAGAGTCCCACACAGGAACAGCTTGGTAGGCATGTTTAGATTTGATTTTTGCATATGTGACTTGAACTTAAATGCTGTTCTTGGCTTTGCCCTGGTTTCTATTGGGTTTCAGACCTGGAAGAGATATTGGCTTGTTCTCATGAGGAGATATCAGAGGAGAGGAGTGGAAGGCTAGAAACAGATGATAGGGCACAAATATTATAGTGTGTGCTTTTACTGCAAATATCAAAATGTTCATCCTTATGTTTTCTCTGTCTGTACGGTCTCTTAACGTTAAGCATTTTTTAGGGAGCTGTGAAGCACCTTGCTGATGGAAAGCATTCAAGTAACTGTTTATGTGGAGAACACTATCACCAGACTTCTTGGATTTTTATCAGCTATATATTGTAGTCATAGCTAGCAATGTTATTAACTTTTAGATGATAAGACCTCATTGAGGTTAATGTGCTGCACAATGGCTGCTTTTTGTAGGGAGGGATGCATTTTGCTCAGAGACATCATAGGCCACCTGTAATGTCCTTTGCTTGAGGAAGATCTTTTGTTGTCATGCAGAAGAGTGATTTCAGAATGCTAATGTTGCTTTCTTCAGTACTGGGTCTTTCATCCCTGTTTATACCAAGCAGCAAATGGAGCAAAGGTGACCAAACTTCAGTGGCAGAGCATTAGGTGGGCTCCCTGCTGCACAGTGCTTTGCTGTACAGTCCCAGCGACTTCCAGGCTGCAAAGAGGAAGATTAAAAAAAAGTGGGGGAATAAATGGGGCTGCAGCTATATTTCTTTTTTTTCCTAAAGCAAGGCAAGACATAGAGAACAGATGAATATGATGCTCAGTGGCCATTCTGAATTAGTATTGATCCTACCGATGTGTTTTGGCACTGTATTTTTATATCCTTTCTGTCACAGTACACTAAAAACACAGAGATCCTCTGCAAGTATAGATTTGAACAGTCTTTTTAAAGTCCAGATGGCTGTTTTGGTTGGCTGAGAACTGCAAGATTGGGACCTTTATGTAATGTTATTGATTATTATGTTTTTAACGGCAGATTTTATTTTTTTTTTAATGAGAACAGTGAGTCACAAGAAAAACAGTAGAAACCTGATCTATTTCCATCAGAAGTAGTTTTGTTTATTCCAGAAATCCCCCAAATTTGCACCATGTTGTCATTTGTCAAACAGAGCAGCAGCAGGGCTATTTACTGTAGATAGTGTTACTAAATCTATGCAAAATCAACTTCAGGACCTGTGGAAACTATGGGCCCTTCTTTGAGTGATGAGCTCTACAATCCCAGAGAGATGAACTACTGGTATGAAGGGAACTCTTAGGAGTTTGCTGTCTGTACAACTGGTGTGAATTAAGTAGTTGCTCTGACTTGTAGCCCTACAAACTGTACTGCAGAAAATCTGCTATAATAGATACCTAAATTGAAGACCTTTGCCCCTTTCCCGTTTTCTCTTTCAGATAGTCCTGCAGTCTCTCCAAACCTGGACTTGGTCTTCCTTTCATCTTGGCTGAACTTGGCACTGTAGAACTCTTTCCATATTGCTTTTTTTTTTTTTGCTCCAGGTTGTTCTGGATAGTGCTTTTCGGCTGCTGTGTTGGCTTATCATCTTAGAGCTGAAATATATGCTGGGAGAGTGGGTTGGGGGTAACACAGCTTTTTTGGAGAGAGATGCAGGTGATGCTGGGATTAAATTAGCTAGACTAGGAGGAGGGGTTTCGTGCCAAATCACTGTAAAAGGCCTTGTGTTATCTGGAGAGATTCCCAGGAGATGAAGCTCTTTGGGGCCAGGCACCCTGCGTCACTACCCAATTCACTGGTTCCTATGTGGGCTGAGGATTGCTTTTGGCTCTTTCTATACTGGTTGGAAACAGATTACCCACCTGAGCCAAGAGAAAAGTGACTGTATTGAAGACACAGGCCAACACTAAATCCATTGTGAAAACAGGACATTGGAAGCACTGTGAACCATGGCTTTTGAAATGAATTCAGTTCTGTATGGCATCGTGATCTAGCCTTATACTTACTCTATGGGACATGTTTTTTTTAATCTTTTGTTTAGTCTGCTAATGTACTGTTGTACTGCTGAGTGAGAAATTTCTGGTCGGATGGTAATAAGGTGTCTTAAACCTTAGAAGCTGTGTTGTTGTATTCTTTCTTTCTGTACAGAACCTGGGTTGTTATGCCCCGCACCCAGTATGGAATTTGATCAAACAACTATGAATGATAAATCAGTTGCAGTTATCTAAAGACTTACTTAGCAATAAAGAAGAGCTGTTTAACTGTATTTTCTTTTAATAACATATTTAGTGCATTTTATTCTGTTGAAATATGCAGTCTGCACCTCGTTGCTGCAGTGTAAGAGCTGAAGCCCAGTGTAGGCAGTGTATTACTTCGACAGCTTTGGAATAAAGCTTTTCCTGGAGACACTATATATTTTGAGTGCTAGAAAAAATCTCTATGGGTTTTGTTAAGTCATGGAACTCATTTCACATAGTGATACAAAAAGGAGATGTAAAACTAGTGACTGCGTACCTTTATAGAAGGCTTTGTAGATGTGGGTATAGTTGTGTTTATATGGGAGCTGATATTTCCATGGTCTCCCTTTCTCTTGGGGGGAATGCATTTGATTTGCAGTATAGGGAGGATAGCAGAAGGAGTAAGTGCTGCTGTTTCTGGGACTCTCTCACGTGTTTGTGGTTTGTTCCGTCATTACTCTGGTGTTGTTTTTTTTTTTTTTCCCCTCATTTTACTGCTCTTGCAACAATCAGCAAGAGGAAGAGCTGAAATAGCTTAGTTTTCTTCTTTTTTATTTTTTATAGCTATTTCTCCTGCAATGTAGGCCTAATTCTTCTTGAAATAGAAAAACAATTTGTAATCATCTTCAGCTGTCACTGTTGCTGGCTCCTTTCCCTTTTGCTCTTAATTTGAGGTGTTGTTAAGCTGTGCCAGAAAGCAAGTGCAGTTGAGCTATTTGGTCTCCAAAACTCAATATCTTAGTAACACGGGCTTTGTTCATTTTTATTACTTGGCATCTTCTTTTGAAAGGAAGAACTAAAGGGGAAATACAAGGCTCTCATGGGGAATGCACAAAGAATGGAACCCTAAGAACAAATCTCTTAATCATAAAAAATCCTGAATAACATGCACTCCACCTGGCATTCTGGGAGTACTTCAGTATCCAAAGTGTTGAAGAATATATAAAGTGCATATGCATTGGTAGAAACAGTGGCCCACATTATACAGCCATTCCTGTACTCATCCTTTGCATGGTCCGTTAAATATGATTGTAGAAGTTTTCACAGGGCTGGTGCCAATGTGAGCTTTCTGTGGGCTGGAAAGAAAGGGGAAAGTAATGAAAGCAACCAGCCTCCACCCATGTGCTCCCTCCCTCTGTTATGAGACAGCAGCTGTGAGGAAGCTAGGACCAAAAAGCCTTCTGAAACATGATGAGTTGCTTAATCAGATTTCCATCTTTGATAAATATTATAAAGAATGTGCAGGAAAATATCCCTAATGTAATTTGAGTATGAAAGTAAAGATAGCTGTCCATACTATGGGTGATCGCTCTCATACAAACTTCTGCCACTTTCTCCTAGCAGAAGGGTCTTCTCATAGTGAAAGTTTTGAAATGAGAAGAGATAGGTTTTGGAAGGATTACATCTGAAGGAAGGTACAAGTAATTGTAAGTAGTAACTGGAGTGTGGGTTGCTTTTCTTCTTGCTTCCCTGGCTTGCCTCCCCATCTCTTCTCCTCACTTTGAGAAACCTCCTAAAGGACATCAGAAAAAGACCTGGGGTATCCAAGAAAGGTAACTGGACAGAAAGGAAGTTATGTGAGACAAGGAGAGGTGTCAGAAGAGGAAAATGATCTAAATATTAAGACAGAAATAATCCAGAATAAAAGCAATCATGATCTTGTACAGTTGAATGTCCAGCAGTCCTGCTGAAGTTGCCTATGAACTTTATTCTTTCATTTATGTCTTGCACTGCAACTATTTTAAATTGCTATTAGAATTAATATAATTCCTTGAGTTTTAAACAGTGCAGTATAAACCTTCACTCACACTGAGGCCCAAGTGTCTCTGAGTACAAACTAATTTCAGCTTGCCAGTTCCACTTGATTTCATTTCAGACCCATCCCTGCAAGCCAAACCACAAAAAGAGTTTCCTGTCCAGTGGAAAATGAAATGCAAAAGAATATCCCTTTGTTGTTAATGGGTGGCTGCAGGGAGCAGTGCTGCGGAGGACGCAGAGCTGGCTCTGCCTGAGGTTGTCTTTGGGCTTGGTTAACTGGGTTTTGCCAGTTGGGCAGACCCTCATAGTCCACTCTTTCTGAGGACGGTAGTTTAAAATCCAGGGTAGTTTATACAGAAACTCATTGAGCAGCAGTCCGATGTAATACAAGGTGAAAAGCTCAGACTGCTGCGTTTCTCAGGGTTGTGCTTCCAAAGAAGGGCTCACGTGCTGCCTTCTTTGTCCTACACTGACTATTTGGCTTGTGGAGCTAGTCAGAATTTTTTTGTTTGTTTGCTTTCATTCCTCTCAGAGTCTATCAGTTAAGCCGTAAAGGGTAAAACTCTCTTCCAGCACATTTATTTACCAAATATTAAACTTGTCAATCATCAGTGTTCCCTCCTTGCCCCCATGCAGCAGTGTTTGGGTGGGAATTAGGGCTGCAGCCCACAGGTGTTCAGCTCTATGGAGCTTGGTGCTCCTGCTGCCCACCCAATGCACTACAGTGGGATGCCTGGCTAGCAGCTCCCTCCCCTCTGATGCTTCCCTTCTTCTGGAGCTGCACTTCGGTTCCTCAGTAAGATATGATGTTAACAAAAAGTGGCTGTTCCCCCCTCTCCAAACTGAAGGGCACCTGGGAAAATAACTACTAGTTCCACTAGTTGCACAGCTCTGTCTGTCCTTCCTCTGAACTTCTCTAAAATAAAATGCTTCTTCACGCATTTCTGTAAGCTGCATTACTGCACCTCCTGAGTGTTTCTGTGGAGCCCAGTGGCTCCCACAAAGTCCTCATGTTTGTACTGTGATGGCTTTGCCTGGAAGTCCACAGTGTGGGCAAAGCAGCTGTGACAGGCAGACAGAAACTGTGCAGCCTTTTTCTCTCCTTCACTGAGTTAGATTTTTGGGTCTTGAGCAAATGTTGCTTGACTGCAGCTCACAATATTTTCTTAGTGACCCAGTGGAATGTCTGGAATATTTTTATTTTTTCTCCAGAGCCAAAAAATGCTCTTTGGCTCTACATCCCCGTGCCACTGGCCTGAAGCAGTCATTGCCCATGCACAAGGAGGGCTGGGCCAGGCCAGGCCAGGCTAGACTGTGGGATGTCAGCTGGTGGTGAGTGTTCTAGCACCAGGCTGGTGATGGTTGATGGAAGTGCTATGAAAGTGCAGGGAGAGCACTGAGTGCATTGTGCATGCTCCCGCTGCAGCAATGCCTTGTCTTCTGCCTCGCTTTCCCAGTGCCTGTCCCTATAGGTCTGGCAGACATCGTGGTCAGTCTTGCCAGACTGCCCCAGGACTGTGTGCCCAGGGACAACAGGGTGATGTACTCCATGAAGAGGCAATGGCTCTGGTGAAACATGCCCTTTTCATTTTGTACTTGTTTTGTCTTTGAAAAAAAAAAAAAAGAGGTGATGCTTGGGATACGGCAGCACTGTATCTAATGCAGGGGGCAGAAATAAGGAAGAGTGATTGAGAGAGAATACGGGGAATCCAGAGATATCTGAGCATCCAGAGATGATGTTAGGAAGGGTAGAGAGAGCCATATGGTGGGGGGAAATGGTCACTAGTGCTGAAATCAATTAAGTCAGCAGCTCATTTAGGGCAGTTTTAGTATACCAGCTGGCTTTCCTCTTCCTCTCTTTGGGCCAGCCACTGCCTCTCTGGGATCAGCCATGCAGGGGCATTAACCTCTCTGCTGTTTTTACAGTTTGCTGTGGTACTGTTTGGATAACAAATGTGTTATTTTACATCAGAGCCTGGACTATGGTGATTGTAAATATGCAGGGTAAATAACTGATGGCTCAAGTCCAGTGCTTCATTTCAGTTTTTTCATTTTCTTTGTTAAGTGTGTTTATTTGTCAATTTTGTTGACAGAGACCCTTGTTGTCTGGTGTGGAGGAAATAAATATATTAAGTAACTGAGTAGCTCATTTTTCTGTATGACCTTTTGATCACAGTCTTGAATGAGAACTGGAGTCCTGTGTGTGTACGTGTTCCTGTGCCAGTAGAGCATCTGCCCCTGCATAATGTAATAATTACATCTCTTTGCAGCTTGGATCCACTTTCCTGGAGCAATTTTAATTGACAGAGAGGGGCTGGGGAACAGAGGGAGAGAAGGAAATTAGGCCATTTGACTTCTGGAGCTCAGGTGAAGACGGTGATTTAGGGTAAGATGGACTTGTAACGTGGAGCTTTGTGTGCTCAGCAGGCCATCAGCTGCATGGTGATGCAGGGCTGGGCTGTGGAGCTGTGCTTGGCATGTGCAGGAGCTCAACTGTTCTTTGCTCAGATGAGCTAAAGGTAAACGATATGTGCTCAATTATAAAGAAAGGAATTGCATATGAGAAGTGAAAACTCCTCATTATGTCTGACAAATCGAACTGTGATAGAAGTGAAGATTTCTGTCAGCTGTTCTTTTGGTCTTTTTAGAGTTTGCAAGCTGTCAAACCTAGTTATTAAAGCATGTTTTGACTATACATTACTGGACTGAAGATATTTAAAACAACGTCAAAATACTCAGTGGTTTTATATGTCCATCATAGGGCAAGGAAGATGCATTGTGTATGTTAACATGAAGCATCTTTACATGTCAGATAGCTGTAGCTGTTATGAATGGCCAAGGCATGGTGTTTTTCCACTGAGGACAGTTTTGTCAGATGCTGACATCAGATCTGGCAAGTGTCTAGGGCAAAATAAGGAGCTCTTCAGAGCATCTTGGCTTTTCCTAAAGGTTTCAATGTTTGCAAGCTCAGAAGTGCTGAAACCACAAATATTTGGTGTTGTGTTGGGTGGCAGTGGCTTGCCTGCGAGGGAAAGATCTAATAATGGAAAATACCAGTTTCCACAGAGAGGATGGAAAGAATATAGATAATTTTTAACATGCTCAGAGCATCCTTGGGAACTGGATCTTCCAGGAATCTCTTGGAAAAATGAGATGTACAAACCAAAGGACTGCAAGAACCGTAAGGGAATATATTTCTTCCCCTGGAAGAAGGTACAATATAAGGTATGTCTGTTCCTTAGGGTTAAAACAGTAGCATCACTAGGCTTTAGGCTTTTCCATTCCTTTTTTTTTTTTAAATCCAAAATCTTCTGTGGGTTTATTGTATTGTCTAAACATCTTATAAATATGTATGAATGCATTCTCAAAGGCAAATGAATGTATATAGTGATGATGCAGTGTGTTGTGTAAGGAAGCAGCTTTCCAAATGCTGCTACACAGTTATACCATGACACACTGGAGACAGTAAGGCTGTTAAGTCTCATTTTGGTAAATGAGCGATCATCCCATCCTTCTCACTGGCTGCTTTGCCTCGGCCACATCCAGTGTAATTCACCATTCTTCTTCATTTAATAACTTTATTAAGGGAATTACTTTTGAACACCAAACCTAGGCAGCCCACATGGGGGTCGGTAGCTGTCGGGGTGCAGGTGGCAGCAGGGGAGGAACAGCCTTGGGTGCTGGTGGTGCCCTGGGGATCATCCCCAACACGCTGTAGTGGCTGCCTCTTGCTGCAGCCCTTCTCTGCGGGGTCTCAGGGTTTGGTTTCAGCTTGGAGGTGTTCCTCTCTGCACACTCAAAAGAGTCCTGGTCTTCTCTGGAGCTCAAGTGTCTCAGTGGTGGCAGCATCCCTCATGCGGCCAAGCATTCAGAGCACTGTTTGGGCAGTGACGGAGTGCGTGAGCAGGAGGCTAATTCTCTTTTCCTCAGGGTTTAAGGGCTTTGTGCAAATCTCCTTGAAGTCAATGAAGGACTTCTAATGCTGCAGTGAGCTTTGAATCTGACCCCAGATGCACAATTAACTTGCAGCATGTGTTATGCTTTTCCTATCTGGTTTGTGAATATGAAGTGATACTGGGGAAACCTTTGGAGGATACACTGAGTACTTGTGAACATGCAAAGTTGCACATTGATCTTGATCTTTTCAAAGGAGTATGACTGCGGATTTATGTCAAACTACCCCCACTGTATGTTGCAGCTGCATTTCTCTTTGGTCTTTTATATGCTTTTTGTACATGTTCAGTTGGCATTATGAGCTCTGAGGTTTTCTCTTATGTTACTGTGTGGAACTTTAGGGAACTCATCTCTCATCACTAATAAAATAAAACAAAACTCTGGTAGGTTTTGCCTTGCTAACTGCTCTAGCTGCTGTGGTTCCCACTGTTTCAGAAATTATAAAGCTATATAAGACTTTAAATATTCCCAGTTCAGAGCAAGCATATTTACAGGCAAAGAATAAGACTTCTTATTTTGAAATGTCAGTGCTATGAAAATGCATTTTTGGCAAGAGTGTTTAAGCCACATGGACTTCCAATAACATTTTGTAAGCTTATTCCTTAATTATCCCTTAGTTTAGGTCTCTGAGCTTAAGAAAACCCATGAAACTAGCAGCAAAATATTTTTCTTGTGGAAAATTTTGTTTGCGTGGATTACAAAATTTCTATTCCTTGTGGATTTTTGATTTTTTCAAACTTGTCTTCCTTTTAATCTTTTTAAAGCATGTAAGAAATAAAAAAATGCTGATGCTGTGTACTTAATAGAACAGCATCAGCAAGCTAGTTTTGAAGAAATTAGCTTGGAAAGCGCATCTTCTCCAATCACCTTGAGTAAAATGCTCATGAGATTATGAGGCATCATGAAATGCACCATATTCTGTCTCAAACAGTAACTGCTGCAAGAGATAATTTATGCTTTTGCTTTCATATTTTCATAAATACTGCGTTCTAAAAATAGCAGTGAAGAGAATAATTCATGTAATTGTATTTGTATAGTATTACTTTATCTTTTTTCTAGAGGAAATCTCTTTTCCCAGATTAAATAGTCTTCCATTCAGCTGTAAGTGGAAGAATGCTTCTTTAGTAGCTGTAGAGAGTTAGGGGAATTTTTTCTGCAGTCTTAATATAGCATTTTGATAGGGACTACTCAGTGACTTTGATTTTTAGTGAACAAAATAGGGTAAGAGCATGAAATACTCATTTCTTTTTTTTATGTACATTGGATAAAAGGAAAAAAAAAACCTCAAAATAGTTATTCTGAAAGGCAAAGAGAAGATGATGATTAAACTAAGCTAGATTTATTGCTAGATGATTATTATTTTTTTTCTTAACAGCTTATTTTCTTAAATCGTAGGGAATGTCTCAGCCCTGTAGCTTAGCTCTTTTGAAAGACAAAGTATTTCAGTAGAAAAACCAAACATTTAAACAGTTTTAAGTCCTCTGCTGTAACCATGTTATCTTGACCTCTCCTGTTAATGTCTGAAATATGACACAAATAAGTGATCTGAATATGGTATGAAATAAAAAATGGTGGTTAGCATCCCAGCTAACTGGGGCCTGCTTCTGCTAACGTGAGCTTAGAGACATGGTCTTTCAACCTGGGCTTTTTCAAGGTGAGTTGAAGAGAGTGTAATTCCTTAAAATTTGGAAACTGAACATTTTTAATGTTGGAATTCGAATGATGAAAGCATCTGAAGAAACAAATGCCTAGAAACCAGTGTGAAATTTTTTTAAGAAGTAATGGGATTATAGGAAAGTTTGGACAGGGAGTTGCTTTTATTTTCCAGGCAAAAGAAAGTTCCCTGGGGTAGTGGGAAGCAACATGGAATCTAGTGTCTGTATTTCATCTATCTTTACTCTTCTTTGCAGGTTACATATTTGGGTAAAGTTTCCACAACAGGGATGCAATTTTTGTCAGGCTGCACGGAGAAACCAGTCATTGAATTATGGAAGAAGCACACGCTTGCCAGGGAGGATATTTACCCAGCTAACGCTCTTCTGGAAATTCGCCCTTTCCAAGTCTGGCTGCATCATCTAGACCTCAAAGGCGAGGCAACAGTCCACATGGATACCTTTCAGGTAGCACGTATAGCCTACTGCACTGCTGACCACAACATCAGCCCAAACATCTTTGCTTGGGTCTATAGGGAGATCAACGATGACTTGTCCTACCAGATGGACTGCCATGCTGTAGAGTGTGAGAGCAAGCTGGAGGCCAAGAAGCTGGCTCATGCCATGATGGAGGCCTTTAAGAAGACTTTTCACAGCATGAAAAGTGATGGCCGGATCCACAGGAATAGCTCATCACAGGAAGTGTCTCATGGATTTGAATCTGACGATGGCTGACTGAACTTGTTCATGATTCAGCAAAGGCAGAAATGGCCTAGGGTATCAGAGCTGATAGATGAATAAGTAACAGTTGAAACTGGGGAACGAAAAGACTGCCACATCCTTGGCTGACTAGCTTTTTAAATCAAAACAGTAATTTGGTACCTAAAGATATGCATCATAAAAGTAATTATGTTACATTGAAACCTGCTGCTGTTGTAAACATAAGAAAAGCTTCCCCCTCTTTTGCCCTAGATGTCTCACACCCACTCATTGCTGTCCCTTTCTCATCTCTGTAGTTCAGGTGCATACTGCAAAAGTAGATTCATTCCTGTTAATCTTAAAAGACTGGACAGGCAATGTTATTAGTTGTTATTAGTTCCTAGCTGGGGACTGATGATGATACAGAAGAGCAAGTAGACCTGGAAAGCCCTAATGGCTCTTGAAGAATCTCTCCGTGATGCATCACAAAAATCATTTCACCATGCATAGACTAAGGCAGCCATACGTAGCCTTTTAGACTAGTGGCCTGGCATTCTGCAGTTAATTCACATTTCACAGATAAAAATATGAAAAAAGATGCTTGTATGTACACATTATATCATATGCTATCCTTTATTTTATTCATTGTACCTATTTTCTTAATATACCTGCTGTCACCTCTTTCACCCAGCACCAGTAGTTGCAGTTGCAGACTGTAGACTGCAGGATACCAAAAGGGGTGGGCCAAACTCCCATGCTGGCTAGGAGTACAGCGAGCCAGCACCCTTATCTGGGCATTTTCAAGCCCTTATTTGCCCCATGAGTGGCCCACTGCTAAAGAGTTGAGGGACACTTGGGTCTGTTGTCAGTGTTTGAACTGTGACTTCTCATCAACCTCAGGTCTGAAGTGGTATGAAGACAATAGCCTCAACTCTGTGCTCTGTTGTCCCTGGTTGGATGGAGCTGGTGCTGCCTAGTCAGGAAGCCAGGGCTGCTTTACCATAAAGATCAAAGGAAATGGTCCAGTAGGAGCCAGATTTGAATATCTGTTCTGGATGAGAAGCTCGTGTTAGGATTCTCATACCTTTCCTTGTTCACAGATATAAAGACTCATCCTTTCTTGAATGCAGAAGTTTAATAAAACTCAGATAAAAGGAAAAACTTGTTTCACTTGATATTTTTTAAGGCCAAGAGCAGATCAATACTTTGCAAGTAATGCTGCTCCTTTATACAATATCGTTTGTAATTTTGGTACTGTTAGGGGCACTGGGGCACCTTACAGAAGCCTTAAAAGAAAGCTAATTGAAGCAGATAGCTCCATGTCTGTGTTTTGTGGGTTTATATGTTTGTATGTGAGTATGTATGTGTGAGTCCAGTGTTAAAGCATGTAGACTGAGCATGGAGGTATATTGAGGAAGGCCCACAGCCCTTGAAAATATGCTTGTTGCTTTACAATGTATGTAAACTATTATGCAGCATAAATGCATTCATACTTTAATAAAAAAAGTTGGAGTTAAAACTTGGGGATTTTAAGCTGTCTTTCCAAAGCAAACAATGTGGTTTTGTTTAATCCATGTGCATATTTTTGTTCAGTTGCTCTAGGGGAGTGAAAATGTCAATTGATTTCCATTTAGCATCACATCAGTCTTCATGAGAATTATCTTACTGATTTTTTTATTATTTTCTTTTAAATACTTGATGTAAATTATTGCTATTATTATTACTATTTAACTACACTATGTGGATGTGATTTATAATTTCAGCTTTGCAGGAGGCTTCAGAGATATCCCCCCCTCAAACCATCCTGCCAGTTTAAATAAACTCTGCTTACAGAGACTGCAGAATGGCTAACAGCTCAGGTGTTTGTAATGCTGTAATTCTTCTATAACAGGATGGAAAGTACAGCGAATGTAGCAGGGCAGGTTGCAGCTATTGAGAACAAGGCCAAACGTAACAGCTGTGGATACAGAAACAAAGGAAGAAAAACTTCTTTCCTCTGGAAGACCTCCAGTAGGCAGAGATCTCCAGAGAGATATCCTTGCCTTCTCTGCCAACCCTTAAATGAGGTCTGGGAAGGGGTGGACTCTGGTTCTGCCCCTTCCATTCTCTCAGGTACGTTGCATGCACCTGAGCTCCCCTGGGTTGGCCCTGCCTTCCCACCTGGTGCTCAATCACTGCTTCAAGCTGTGACTTAGCATTTCTAATACAGCGTGGCAGCGGACTGTGGGTTGGGGAGCAAAACACCAGGCCAGAGGGTAGCAGGGCTGTTTTTTTTCTGTATTTTTGGATGATCCTGTTTTTCCAGATTTGGCTTTAATAATATATATGTTTTCTTCCTACTGTGCTCATTTGGAAGCTGAGGGCTGTGTCACAAGTATCTTTCTTTCTACCAAAGGCAAAATTAGGTGAAACTAACATCAACTTTTGTTGAATTATTTTCTTATGTTCAGAGATGCAACCATGTTTTAATATATTTGTTTGAATGTTCTGCCACCAAAGCTGCTTCAAATCAGCATGGGAGCCCTGTTTCCATCATCTCAGTCTGGTGAGGGCCCTATAGTACTGCACATTGCCCATGGCACAGTTGCTGCTGCATGTACAGCCCAGAGCAGCCTCTCTGCTGGGAGGAGCTCAGGGAGCTCTTGAAGAGGCAGCCCCTGCAGTACCCAGCACCGTGGTGTCTGCAGTATTCCTCAGCGTTCAGAGACTGAGGATTGCAGGGGAATTTTTAATGATAAAAATGAAGTACAAAGCAGAAAATTCTAGTTCTTGTGATCAGAAAATCAGACCATTTGAAACATGAACCAGATATTTTCTAAGGCTACAAACACGTAGGGGGATGTGAGGGAACGTGAGCTCCGGTTCATCTTAGAAAACATGAGATTTGAAAAATAATCAGTTTCATGAGTTTGGATCCTTAGATCGCTTTGAATTCTGGCCAAATCCCTCTGCATTATCAACACCAAATGTGTGAGGCTATTTGCATGAAGAGGGAAAGCTTTGGCTCCTCAGTATCGAGGGTATCAGTTATCACTGAGTATCAGTTGCCAGTAGATATGAAATGAAGCAATACGTTAAACATTTCCCTCAATTAATATGCTGGAAAAGAAAAATCCTAACATTTTCATCAGAAGTCCCTTCCAATTGGCTAAAGACTCTTTTTTTCAACTACAAAGAGCTCAGTTTTGGATCTCACCATATCCCTTTGTGGTCTGACAAGTTCCTTCAGCATCATCAGGAGAACTCATAAGGGCTTTCTTTCTTTTTTCTGTTCATAGGGGGCATAGAGAAGAGTTAAATATCTAAGTGTGCTTTTAGAAATGGAAGAAGAGTAGAAAGCCTTTAGGTCATTAGATCTCATCCTCAATACACAGCATCACTAGGTTCTCTGCTGGTGTACACATGTATGTATGCATACACGTCTTTAAATTTGATGCTTGCCAAAAAGGATTTCTGGGCATGATGGATACATGTTATCAGAGGTGTATTTGTGAAGTCACTTCTGCATGGTAGTGGTCAGATGAATGGCTGACTTCACAAGAAGTGAAACTTCCTTTTTTTTTTTTTTTTTTTCCCAGTGGGAAGCAAGTTACCTTGTCTGTCTACACGTAACATCTGATATTCTATATGCATTATTTACCATTTACCAGCAGAGCTGGCCCATTCCATGCCCAATTAGCTGCTGTAAGAATGATGTATGATTGGACTCATTTTTCCTCGTGGCAGTGGAGCTCTGAATCGAGATCTCTTAAATTATTAATTTGTGTGTAATTGGGAAGTGATAGCTTAAATGTATGGACATTATCCTGTTGTCTAGTGTTAAGTCTGCCAAGAGCTTAAAGAAAATACACCCTATGTGGAAAATAGGGAGATTCGTTATAACTTTTTTCTAATGTTATTTTAAACATACAGGGCATTTTTCAAAGGTTCTTCTTTTGTGAAGGTCGATCAGAGAGTTTACTTCCTTTTGTGTACAATTTATGGTGTCTGGCTGCCCTTATCCACTGCACCAAAAATGTGCAAATGAGCCTTTTCTCTCCACAACACCATCTTCCTGCTCACTGCCCTGGGGCAGGGCTGGGGGCAGACTGATTTAATGAAAATGATGGTATGTTCAGAGAGGGAGAGGGTGCTCCTTTCGATTCTGGAGTGTCTGTGGTGGAAGGCATATATGAAAAGGCCTTTCATGTTTCCTCATCAGGAGGAAGCTGCTCATATATTAATGCAGACACTGGGTACACTACCATGGGCAAGGTGAGAACGCCTAATGAAGAGGCCACAAAAGAAGCCCAGCAATCATAGCAAAAAACGTGTTATTAATTACTGAGCATATTGTGGTACAAAACCTGACCATGTCTTCACGAGAGAGAATATTACTATGTTGACTTTGGTGCCTCTTTTCTTTCGCAGCTTCCACTATCAGAAGAGTGGTGAGATATTACCAGATAAGTTGTCTGTTGTGCTTTGATTTGCGTTCTGCATTACATTCTCTGTTATTTTCCTGTAAATTGTGTTGCTGTCAGAAAGAGAGGAAACATTATAATCCCATGAATAATGCATAATGTGGATTTTTTTTTTCCTTTTTCGTGAGCAGCATAGATTCTCTGGGAACAGTGGGTAGGAGAGGATTGCTGGCGTTGCCTTACAGATTTCATTCTGGGGAAGAAGTAATATAGAAAGGTTGGTATCAGTCATGTGCATGTGGAAAACGTGAGTTGTCACTATCTCCGATTAGTTACCTCCTGTTTAGAGTGAGTGGAAAGAGTTTCAGACATAACTACTGTGGATATTATTAATCAAGGTTTTCTTGCACAGTAGGATTAGATTCTTGTGGCCTTGCTCTGGAGTTTTTGGTGCCATGCCACTGCTCCCTGGCTCGGGCTCCTCTTTAATGGATCCCAGACCTGGTGGTTTCAAGTAACAGCAGATATTCCAAATCCTGGGAGAATATGGGAGAAATGTCAGAGGAAACTCCTCTAGAAAGGAAAAATAAGGTTAAATGATGACATAGTTGCCAGTGGGATATTTTCATATCCATAAAAGATGTCAGTCTTATCCAAATGCAGAAACAGGTGAAAATGAAATTGTTCTACACCACAAAGGTGCTCTGGGCTGACACATGGTGCTTCATGCTCACCTGGGCAATCCTGAGAAGTTTGTTCCTGATTCTCTCCAGGTGATTTCTTTGTGTTTCTTCTTGTCAGCTCTTGTCACAAAATTAAAAGGCACTCGTGTCTCCCTTTCCTGTTTCTAATCACCATTGCTATTCAGCAGTGAAGGAAAGAGTGCTGTGAAGATCTGGAGTGGTCCTACCGTGCCAGGAGCTGCAGGTCTCTGCTATGCTGCCATAGCCCTTCTGCTTTGCCCATCCTCTGCATCCCTAGGAGGTCACCATCACCTCTGATAAGCTTTGCTCTGCTGTCTGGGTGCTGAGTCTTCTGCAGACCCTGTGCCCCAGTGACATTTGTGATGCCAGAAAAATATGTCTTTTTCCACAATTGTTGTGGAAGTGTTTATGTGATAAAGTATTGGTCTGTGTGGAGCTGAAGGGAAAAGGCCAGAGTGCCCTTCCTACTGCTGGCAGGAGGATGACCAGCAGCTAATGCCTGGCAGTCACTAATTGACTCATTAGAGGTCTCTGTGGGTGTGCTCACAGGACTGTAGGCACATCTCTACCACTTCTGCTGATGAGAAGCACTGTGTCAGGATGGCTGTGTGAACAGGACTGGGTCCCAGTTAGTATGGGGCAGCCATACCAGTGGCTGTGGGGTGCTTCACAGCTCAGACAGGCTGCCGGTCAGTGAGAGCTGGGGGAAACATGCCAGGTCAGGACGTTCCTGCAGTGGCCCTGCAGGAATCACAGTGCTCCATCAGCCTGCAGGACAAGGTGATGCTGAGTTGTGCTGAGCTGCCTTGTGCCAGCGTGCTCCAGTGCCTCAGGTTGCTGCGTTCTCTGTGCTTTGCTTACAGAAATCTTAATTTATGCTGTTAGAAATGGGAAGAATGAGCATGGTTTATATTTTGCTTGAGCACTACAGTGGATCTCAGCTAATTCATCAGCAGTGGTTCGTTCTGCTCGAAATCCTGGGGAACGGTTCCTCTCCCAGGGTATTTCTTCCAACTTAATTGCCAAGTTATAGTGAAATACGAGGTTCGTTGTTGTCTGCTGGAGCACTGGGGATTCTGTTTTGTTGGCACATTTTTCATGACCCCGTGTCAGCTGCATAACTAGGCTATGAGATAATTTGTATGCTTTAGACGAGCAGCTGAATGCATCTTCTCTAGAGAGAAAAATAAGTTTTATCAGTCCAGCGGCGTTAATCAGGTAAAATAGAGAAATAACTTCAATTTTGTTGATTATGTGATGTCAGACCATGCAAGATATGAGTGACTGCTATGCGGGTGGAAATCAAAATGATCCAAACTGGCAGTGAGATTTAATAAAAATGAGAAAAACAGTATCTGTATTTGTGCTGGACTACAGCACAAAAGGCCATATAAAAGCCAAAAGGAAAGTGTGGTACACTCTTATTTCCCTGCCTCAGTGCTTTAGTTTTACAATAGCTTTCCTCTCATTTCCTAATTAAGCAGTTTTGAAGTTGTGAGAAAGGACAACTGTCCTGTCAGCCCAGCTCCTCCTCCTGGTGCTGTTGCAGGTGTTTCATTGTCACTGCAGGAATTTGGATGCAGTTGGTTGTATTGAAATATTGTTGGCAGCAGGGATGAGGATGAAATAGCATAGGAAATACAGAAGAAGCAGATTTGTAATGGTGTCTGCTAATCCTTGAACTATATCTCTGTGTTTTATGTTGCTTTGAGGAGTGATGAAGGATGGATTCTGCATCAGTTTGTGCCTTGTACAAATCTCCCTGCACATGAGGTAACTGCTTGCAGTAAAAATCTCTTTATTGGGAAGTGCAGCAGTGACCAGACTGGCAATGCAATTCTCCAGCTTCCTGGAAAAGAAGCGTTTCCATGGGAGTATTAGAAGTCCTCCCCAGGAGCTGAAGCTGCCAAGACTCATTGTGGCTGGGAGACCAGCAGCCTGATCCCAGCAGTCTGGTCAAGGAGGGACATCAGCTCCTGCTGGTCACCACAGAGTTGCAGCTGGGGAAACAGCTCGCAGGCAAGCTCCAGTCTTTGTTTTGTTTTCAAAGCATTTTGCCTTTTATTTCTGATTTCTTTGGTCCCTGCAGTGCCAGGCAGAATCCTCTGTGGCCAGAGGTCCTGCTCTGCTCACTGTTGGAGGCCATTACCTTCACCAGCTGCAGAGCATAACTCTTTGTACAGCTGAGCTGTGGTGCACCTAAACTTAAGTATGGAAATCATAGTATCACAGAATCATAGAATTATCAAGGTTGGAAAAGACCACTAAGATCATCCAGTACAACTGTCAGCCCATCCCCGCCATGCTCCCTAAAGTGTGTCCCTCAGTCCCACACTTGAGCTTTTCTTCAAAACCTCCAGGGACAGTGACTCCATCACCTCCCTGTGCAGCCTATGCCCGTGCCTCACCACTCTTTCTGGGCAGAAATGGTGGGAGACTTGTGGAAAACTGTACTTTGGTGCCTACAATATGGAACTTGGTCACAGAGAAGCTCTGCCTCCATACCTCAACGTCATACATTGGCATGAGGTACCCAGTGCTGCTGGCCGAAGCTCTTTGAGCTGTCATACTGTGCCACATTCACCAAAAAGGAAAAGAAAGGTGATCGTTGCATTAGTGTGTTGTTACCTGATAGGGAATTTACCCAGGATTGTTTCCTATGGATATTTTTAAATCGAGAGCTGGTTAGATTTTGTCCAATAGAGTAATACATGTGTGGCAGCAGGGACTGTATCTGAGGAGAAAAACATTGGAGGTAATAGGCTCCATTCTTCAGAGCCTCCTTACCCCATTCTTGTTTGCTGGGACTGGGTTTGAAGTTCAAAGAGACCCACAGTGAAGTGCCAATGTGGGATGTCACAATGCAAACGAGAAAAACTGAGTTTAATGAGTATTGCATGCTCTACATCCCATAATTTTATCAGTAAGCTCTCAGACTTCTCAAAATTGCTCTGAAATTGGCAGCCTAGACTTAATATTTTCTACCATTTTGCCATCACATGCAATTTTAGTTCTCAAGTGACTCCAATTTTAAACTTTCAGTGATTTAAACAGCTGCACTGTGCACAGACTCAAGTGAGGACATGCTTTTGTAATCAAGCAGCCCAACTCCAAATTTTATGTTTTGATGGTTACTGTGCCATTCAAACTATGCCCCATTACACAGAACTGCATTCCTTTGATTTTACCAAAGAGGCCATAAATATGACAGAAAGCATAGCTGGAAAACATGATTTCATGCCTGAAATTTTCAGATCCTTTTTAATACAAAGAATAAATAAAGTGATCTCTGAAAGAAGCATCTCTTTGCACTGAATTATGTTTGGATTGTTTGCACAGCTAGCAGGGCTCATTGTTAGGCTTACTAGAAAATAGCTGTGTGTAAAAATGCTAAGAAGAATAGTTTTCGAATTAAAAGAATGAGAGTAAAGGGGTAACTTCCTATTTCAGTAGTTTACCATTGAGGAGGCTCAGGGCACTGGAGAAGGAAGCTGTTATGCTTGATATAAAAAAAAATGTAGATGATGTTCCATAGATGCATAAATAAAGCTAATTGTCAGCAGTTGTATTCTTGGCAAACTGTAAGGCTTATTGCTTGCAAATTTCTTACTGTATTCTTTCCTTTTTCCCCCAAGGTGATGTAATGTTTTCAACTCTGAAAACCTGGTTTCAAGAAAGGATTTGTCTCCAAAATAGAAATCTGCTTTTGATTCAACATTAGGTACTAGCAGACAGCTCTTTTCAGTCCTATTTCTTCAATTACTGCAGCCCTTCTTCATAAAAAGTCCCAGTGCACATTGCCCAGTGCATGTGCAGTCTCTGTTAAAGGTCCCAGCATTAATTCACCACCAACAGAAAAGAACAGAATAAATTCAATCAAAATTTGTAAATAAAAACAAATGGCTATGCCATCTGGTGCCAGTGAAGCAAAACATACAACAGTATGCACAGGTACAATAACTGAGAATTTAATTTGGGTAATTAAGTTTAATACATAATAAAATTTTATAGTAAACATTTAAAATGCTCCCAAAAAATGTAAGTGCTTATTTTCTCAACATTTTATAGAAAGGTATGCGTTACAAACTCATCTATTGGATAATTTTGCACTGTGAGATTTTAGGTAAAGTACTGACTTACATCAAAGCCTGAGAGCACACCATGGGCAAGTGGCTTCTGCTGGTGTTGGATGAGGGCCAGGAGGCCAAAGGGCAAGCTCTAAAAATGTAATTATGCTGCTGAAAAACTCAAATATTTTTTCTTGCCAACTTGGTGATTTATTTTTTTTTAATAGACAAAAAAATAAAAAGATATTTCCTTTCCCCTCTCTCTACTTCCCACCCTTAGCTTGTTTGGTCTTTCCTCAAGTAGTGAACCTGGTGTCTGGGCACATTCCCAACGTTCTGGGTGTTCCCAACAGCCAAAGGCAAACTGCCCCAAGCTGGATGCCTCGTCCCACCAGCACTGCTCTCCTGGGCCTAGCAGCAGTCAGTGTGCCACCATACCAGCACTGTCTGAATGGGGCAGGTTGGGTGCTGCCACTGCCAGAGAGGAAATTATGGGTTGTTCAAGGAACATTTAGACATTGTGTTGAGGGACATGGTTTAGTGTGAACTATTGGTAGTAGGTGGGCAGTTGGAATGGATGACCTTGTAGGTCTTTTCCAACCTCGGTGATTATACCATTCTATGATTCTAAGGGTGGAATGGAGGGACAGGGTTAAAGGCTCATTGCAGTTCTCCATCTATGCTTCTTTCACTAACTCCTTCAGATGGGCTGCAGGCAGTGCCAGTATCAAAGCACATTTGCTGAGAAGGTCGGGAGAAAGGCTACAGTAAATCAGTGCCACCTGTAACTTGTAGCACTGGGGTTGAAAGCCCACGGGAGCCCATTGAGAGCGTGTGAATAGATGGGCTTGACAGTGTTGAATTTTGGATGTTGTTACAAGATTACTAAAAGATAATGGAATAACAATAATGCTTGGCTGCAGATTAATGCCTTTAGAAATTTGAGATAATGGTAGCAATTTGCTAAACTGTTTAACGATTAAGCAGAGCTTCAAGGCTCAGTGTATTCTTTTTCACCATCAGCTCACTCTTGAGCATGAGGAATTCTTGTCTGGGAGCAGCTCAGAGGCGCCTGGTGCAAACAGGATAATGCCAGTGCAAAACCCAAGGCAAATTGTGCAATTTTACATTTATGTGGGTAAGCTGCCAAAAATTCCTGTGTGTACGTCAAGCATAGCAAATAATATTTTTTTCTCAGACATAAATGTTAAGAAGACACAGTAAAATGTAATATGAAACCCTTCTATAATCTGTTTCATGCATTATCAGGTCTTTGATAATGGCCTGTACTCCAGGCTTCAGATGATGTCCCTGTAATGCTAGAACCTGCCCACCGGAGGACTTTTTTTCTACAGTCTCATGAATCTGTTCTGAAATATGAGAGTTTATATCTTTTAAAACGTTTTTACCTCATCCAGGGCCATCTGATATTCCCATTTTCTATCAATATGCCTAATTTGTCTGTGAATCCTATTAAGCTATTTGAGTGCAATGATAACATGTGGCAATGAGTTAATAGGCTGTGCACATGCTGTGCAACTCTTTTTTTATTTTTTGTAAATCAGTAGTAAATCTTTAATGATGTTAAGATCTGTTTGTTCCTTCATGCAGAATTCCTTGTTCTGATAAAGGGAGAAGAGGTAAAGCTCACCCCTTTCTTTTCTAATCTGCCATTATTTATGCAGCTGAATATGTGCTCCTGTGTTTGTGTGTGCACCAAATTAAAAACTTAGTGTGTCACCAGTGAGTTTTATTTCCTTCTTGGAGGTTTCCAAGTTCTGCTCTATACTATCTGCAACAGCAACCAACCACTCAATCTGAGTTGCAATATAACTCTCAATATTTCTATTATATGGGCACTTCTGTTCTAGAAATATCCTCTGGCACATTGCTGGAGAAACTGACAGACTTCCACCAGTGGAAACGTTCAAAGTTATGCAGAGCATTTTCAGTCTTGGTGGTTTTCTAGCAATTTCTCATGCTTGATGAGCATCAGTAAAAGAAATATAACACGATTTCTGCACTGACTGGATTCCCACAAGCACCTGGGGACTGATGGGCAGCACATTTTGGGGCAATGCACTTTCCTAAAAACCTCTCCTGGGTGACAAATATTCTTTCTCTTCAAGCTCTTTTTCACCGAGAAGAAATTACTTTAGAAAATCAAGCACTCCAAAGTTCAGAAATGTCAAACATAAAGCTATTTGGACATTGTGAATTCAGCTCTACTTTGTCAGTGAGTGGCAGGCACATTGATTACACACATCTGTTTGGTGAGTGCATGGTATTACAGCACTCAGTGCTGAAGGCATTGCATGAAGGCTGCTCTTGTCTATGTAAGCCCTGCTAGCAGCTGAAGACAGGTAACGAATGAGGAAGCCGAGATGTGGCCGTGAAGGGGAGACCAGGCTGATGGCAGAGACATTAGAATGCCAGCCAGAAATATAATGTAAAGTAGACCCCGAAAGGGTTTGTGTCAGGGGCAGGAAACCCTAAAATTGAAATAATGTAATAAGGAGTTGCCATCAGGAAGATGTACGTGCCTTTGCAGAAAGCTACTTTTTGTTGATGGCATTACTTGGCCTATTGGCTCATCCATGATTTTTATCACTTGAGTTTGCATTGCAGTAGCACTATGATGTGGCATGTTTCACTGCTTCCTTTGGCACTTCTGGATGTGTTTGAACATCATCTCTATGCTTCAGGAGAACATTCCTCCTTAACATTTCTCTGACTGTGGGATATCAGGGAGACTTACCTGCTGTGTTTGTGTGCCAGTTTTTGACAGAAAGGGAACAATACCTGAGATTTGAAGCCTTTCACTGTGCCAATTTTGAGGATGGTGTAATCTGCTCCCATGAATATAATACAGAGACAGTGCAGGTAGGCATTTATCCTGTGGGTTATAGTAGAAATAACTTTTTTAGAAAAGGAAGTTTTTATAGGAGAAGTTAGGAACATCCAGACTTGGTGCTCTTTTCTACAGCTGGATCCTTTCAACCCGGAATGTCTTATCTTTGGCTTTCATCCAACTGCCTGAAACCCAATCAAAGCCATGAATATCACTTCAGCCCATAACTGGACCTCATGAGGATGAAAAATCCCTCCATCCACAGGCCTCTGAAACGTAATGATTTGCAAACAGTCCTTATCTTTGACTATGGAAAAAAAATCTTTTTTACCAACAAGTCCATGTACAACTAAATGAAAATCCCAAATCTATTGCTGGAGCCCTGCTCTTAGCTGATGGAAATAATGAGTCTGTTATATACCGGTAAGTCTTATCTGTGGTGTGGTAAATCAGTGCAAAATTTTTTAGGAGTTCCCCTGTGGTGTGTTATCTTGTCAATAAATCATCTCAAGCCATAGGAACAGAGTAAATTACTGAAGTTGCTGTAACCATACTGGAGAGATTAAACGATGTGATTTCTAATTCATATTAATTTATTCACATGCATATGCATATTATTTATATATATAAACATACATTTTAAACATACAAACAGGTGTATATAAAAAATATACAGAACATCAGATTTACAAACATGTAAATACCCCTGGGGGTATTTAAGAAACGTTTAGACATTGTGTTGAGGAACATGGTTTAGAGAGAACTATTGGTAATAGGTGGACAGTTGGACTGGGTGATCTTGTAGGTGTTTTCCAACTTTGTTCATTCTGTGATTGTATGTTTCACAGTACTTTGTTGCTCTTATCAAGCCTGCTTTTGTTCATAACCTTGAATATCCGTGTTTTGAAATGGAATGTTTTATAGCAAGCAGAAGTCGTATACTCATATACCTCACTCATATATATCAGTAGGTTTGAAATAACTATGAAAAAAGTTTTAATCTGTTGCCATTGATAATGGGTGTGGGGGTTTTTTTTGTTTGTTTGTTTTTGTTTTTTGTTTTACTGATGGCCAAGAGAGCTGTTAATCTGGCATAAATTAATATCAATTCATTTGGCAACTTCGTAATTTTGCACACTGTCAGAATGGTTGAGTGTACATATTTGAAAAGCATTATAGACACAAAAGATCTGGCAGTTTATCTGAGAAAGTATTTTCCTTGTTTAAGTCTTCAATTACAGTATTGGCATTAAATGGATAATCTTGATAAAAACAAATAAGTACAGAAAATCCCCACTTTCTCCAGTAAGTAACAAGTGACATCACATCTCCTGGTGCATCTTCCTGCAGCCCAGGGCCAGCTGCTGTGCT
Organism: Cyrtonyx montezumae; assembly: GCF_038088225.1. Classification (NCBI taxonomy): domain Eukaryota; kingdom Metazoa; phylum Chordata; class Aves; order Galliformes; family Odontophoridae; genus Cyrtonyx; species Cyrtonyx montezumae. Next base: position 9,157,368 of record NW_027072056.1, on the reverse strand, counting down.
GCCCAGCCCCACTGTGCTCAGTGCATGAACAAATGTGCTTTTCAGCGCCATACAGCCAAGTGAATCCTTTACGGCAGCTGCATATTCCAGCAAAAGCATTTCCTATGGAGCTCTATTAATTGCAAACTGAAGGCATCCACATATTCAGGATAACTGCAGCATTCTCCTCTGGAATGCAGGAGATATTTGGCATTACCAGCTTCAAAGAGGGGGAGAGGGAGAGGAGGAATTTAATTCTGAGTACGTATGAGGTAATGTCAATTCCTTGCAGTCAGGAGACTGGAGCTTAATTGATATCATATGGCTAACAAATGTACTCCAAAACCAGCCTCATTTGATCGCTTTTTAATAACTAATAACTCTCAGTGGGAGTCCAAAATATGTATGTCTATAAAAGCCTGCTGGAGCTGCCTCCCTCGCCTGCCAAGATCGCTGTTACTGAAACAAATCTGTACCTTCAGCAGTCCTTGAGCAGACACCAGCCCTGGCTGGACACGTACTCTGTCCTCCCGCTGCGGCTGGGAGTGTCTGGAGGAGCAGCACTCGGTGCAGGATGCATCCCGCTGGCCGCCATCATCCTCCCGCCTGAGGCTGGCGCAGGGCCGGGCCTGTGGCCTGGCACGTCTCTCCCTGCCCTGACTGCTTGGGGCAAGCGTGTCTGCCTTGGCTGCAGAGCTCAGGGGCAGCCAGCGAGCTGTCTGGAGGTGTTCTGCCATGAGTCACTTTTCCCACGTGTGAGCCACACATGGGGGCAAGGACTCGTCCTCAGTTACAGATGGGAGATCAGCAAGGGCTCTGCTCCCAGCCCTGGGCACCACGCTCTGTGAGAGCATCCCTGCCTGTCCTCTGGCCCATTGCGGTGCCGGGGCTGTGCTGGGCACAGCTGTGTACCTGTGTGTGTCCTGTGTGCATGTCCCTGCATCCCTGTGTGTCCCCACATCCTATTGTGTGTTCCTGGCCCCAACGCTGTGCAGCTGCGTACACAAACACTTCCTCTGGCACAAAACAGAGCTGCACAGGGCAATGTGCATGCATAAATGGCGTGTATTAATCAGAGCTGGTAAAATCACCTTTTCAAGGGAGATTTCTGGCTTCACTTTGTGTTTTACATGAGGGGCAGCAGAGAAAGGGGGCTGGTATCACATTCCCTTTTGTGAAGTGCCCTGTGTTCAAATTGGAGCATGGACAGCACTTTCTGCCTTATATAATGTCAGTATATGCTCAGGCAGTGTTCAGTGCCACCCAAAACAGCAGGGTGAAGTTTCCAACAACTTGACCTTCCATAGGTTCATAGGCTCATTAGGTTGGAAAGGACCTACAAGATCATCTAGTCCAACCATCCTTCTATCACTGTCCCTACCCAACTACTAAATCAAATCCCTTAGCACCTCATCTAAACACTTCTTGAACAGCGCTAGGGACGGTGCCTCAACCACCTCCCTAGGCAGGCCATTCCAGTGCCTGACCACTCTTTCAGAGAAAAAATGTTTCCTCAGGTCTAATCTAAATCTTCCCTTTGTTTGGTGCCTCTTTCTGTAACCCGTTAAGCTGAACATTGCACTGGGACAGAAGAGAAGCAAATGCCACATTCTGCACATGCAATACAGCCAAGCCAAGAGCGTGCCTGGAAGTGCCAAGGATGGGGGCAGGATATTTCCTCTGCAATTCAGCAGGTGGGTAGTGCTGAGGCACTTGGTGTGTGGACTTAAATTTGTAAGACTATGATTTATTATTGGAAAATTGCTCACAGCAGAATGACCTACCATGGTGAATTTTAAGGCAGATGGTTTTAAATGCTATCGTGGACCTCTGCTTTTCTGTGGATGCAATTGTGAAACAAGGCAGATCCTGTTTGCCCTAGTTCTTCCCATGGCCAGGCTTTGGATGCATCTGGTTGGTGTCGGCAGGGATTCATGCAGCTTGTTTGTAACCAGAGCTAGAACTGTACAAATTGTGCTTGCAGTAATCAGTAGGTGTTAGACTTCTGTCACTTAACAAAAGAATGCAGAAGCAAATGAGAGTGTACAGGAAGGTATCAACATCCATACACTGAAAGCAATTCCTGAGAGACCTCTCGTGAGATTAGAGACTGCCAGGAAGATAGCAAAAATGTGGACAACTTGGTGCAGGATAGAGAAAGAAAAACAAAACTCAGGACAACATAATTAATGGTGAAAACAAAATTATATCTTGTTTGGGGAGAAAATAAACACACAGAGTCCAGAGATGCTTCTGCAAATAGGGACTGGTGAGTGGAGCACTTCTGCTGCTTTGTTGGAGCAGAGGCGATGTTTTAAAGTTAGTAGAAAAAATATTAACTTTTAAATTACTGCTCAAAAAAAAAAAAAACAAAAAAAAAAACCAACCCAAAACCAACAGAGCTTCAATGCTAGAAAAAGTGGTATTATTGCTACAAAAGTAAAGCAGAATGGTTGCAGTGCCTGTTGTTTTCCCTCTCCCGCTTTTGCAAAGCAGCAGAGGCAGCAGCCACATCATAGCACCCCCTCCCTTCTTGCTGCACACTAGAGACAGAGAAGGTAACCAATTTGTGAACATCCTTCCTGGAAGAAGTGTCAGTAGGGTCTGTGGCCTGTTACCATCAAAATCTGTAGATTTCATTTTATATGTATCCTCACTGATATTTCTTCACCCCTGTAAAGCTGTCTTTGATTAACTTTTATTAGGACTCGCACCAAGCTGCATAGTACTGACACAGTTACTTATGTGGAGATCCTTCCCTGGGCCCCTGGTTTGCCTGCTTCTCCCCATCCATTGCAGCTCACACTGGCCAGCTCAGAGCAACTGCGTTTTTTTGTCTTAGAGGATTAGATAATCGGAAGGCATTGTTATTTTATAAAAGTACATGAAAAAACACACACAAAATCAACAAACCAGGGAAAACATTGCAATAGAATATTAACATGTTCTGAAACATTTTCAGTTTTCAGCCTCTGTAAATACTGTTCATCAAAATGCTACAAAAATTGCTTACTGCTCTTCAAAACACCCATGACTTTATGGAAGTTAGTACTGAAGCAAAAATGGTTGGTTACTGTAACAGATGGCTTAGAAATGCTTCTAGGTGAGGGTTGAAATGTCCTCATATAGTATGGAACAACAGATAAGTGTCAGTGCCCTATTACAGGCATAGTGCTGCTGTAGGGAAGAATTCGAAGAACAGGAGTTCATCTTCAGGCCTTTCCGATAAAGTTTGGGCTTTGCTACAGACAGGAACCACTCAGCAAGCACCACTATACTGAGTTCATCGCTCTGTTTGTAATGCAGACCTCCCTGCCTCTCCTGCACTTGCAGCAGTGGCTGTGGGTAGGAAAAGCTGCTGCCACCTGCAGCAGCAGCTGTGTCCGACTCCCAGCACAGCATCAGTCCTGCAGGCTATCTCCTGCCACAGCCCTGTCCTTGCTGAGAGCTCAGATGTAGCACTGTGCACTTAATTGTTTCCATCCCTACAATAAGACGATATAAAAGTTCTTGTGACTGAGCATACAAAGGCACTCGTAAAAAAAAAGTCTATTAATTTTTATGCCTCATAAATGTAAACCACAATTCACTTTAAGCTTGCTGTAAAAACATTCTTCTTAAAACTTGAGTTTATAGGACACAGAACAAATAGGATTTCAGAAATAATTCTGGTTTTTATTCTCCTGAGAACTCTATTACTGTTAATTAATAATTCTGTTTTGCCTTTCTTTGTTTTCAAGGGAAATACTGCTGAAAAGCTGCTGGTTTAATGCTTTTCTTCGATAAATATTTTATCAAACAGTAATCACCATCTTGTAATGCAGTTGTAGAGTTTACAGCTGTTACTGTGAAATCTAATGCAACTGAAAGAAACAAAAGCAGAAAGAGAAATTATCAAACCTTTATATTTTCAGAGAGGTTGAGGAGTGTGTGGTATTAGTTTCCACAGTAGCTGAGCAGCGTGGTGCCTTGGTGCTGCTGCCAGCCGTTTCACTGAGTGGCAGGATCAAGCTGCTGGTGTTTAACCCCACTTTTAATCATTTTTTGGGAACATGGGCATACGGTGCAGCAGTGTTCATAAAGGTGGTGGTGCTCTTTGGGCTGTCAATAGGGCCCTGGCAGGTGGGAGCATGCCACGGCATCCCTGCTGCTCGCCCACAGCTCTGTGAAAGCCATGGGGGTCCACCCATCACCAGCTCAGCACACAGCCCCCAGCCCTGTGCAGAATTGCACTGAGGGTGAGAGGAGTGGGAGCATGTGGAGTGTAGTCATGGGCTGTCAGAATGTGGGCCTTAGGGCTGCGTACTAATGCGACAACTCGAACTACAACAAAACGAACATTTTTCAGAAGTGCTGAACTCCCACAGCTTTCAATAGCCTTAATTTTTATTTAGCTCTCTAAATATCAGAATGCTCTCCTTTCACTCCCACAGTCGTGTGTCAAAGAGTCTTCAGCATAACTGTTCCAGGATGGGTTCTTTTGTTCTGCTGAAGCTTGTGAGCTATGTGGGTTAGTTTCTTTTTCCCTTAACTATTCAGAAGAACGGCACTGTTACCATACAGCGGTCCTGTATCCAGAAGCCCCAGGCTGAGCCCTGCCTTCAGCCTCTGCTCACCACAATGGTCATGTCTTGCTCCACCTTGCTCCTGGCAAAAGCCTCCAAGCTTTCCTGGTCCTGTCTGGTCTGGGGCTGCCAATATACTGTTCAGTAGGAAGCTGAGGGCCTAAGAATGATGCTTGCTGTGGAAAGAATGGTCAAAAGGAAGTGAACAGGACTTGCCCTTGTGTGGACAACAAGAGCAATGGGTTTTCTACACATTCAAAGTGAGTGGAGCTGCTGTGAACAGTTCACAGGAACAAATCCTATTCAAGGATTAATTAACTTTTGAAACCTTTGGCTCTAGTTTATGCATTTTGGGGTGGAATCCAGAAAAAAATAATATTGAACCAGAAAAGTGAATACACAGCTTAGCAGACAGAGGGTTTATCATTCCCTCATTTTATGTTCTTGTACCAAAGAGAACCTTTCATCATAACTGTTCAAGTATACTGCTCCCTTCCCTAAAGACTACAGCAGGGTAGATTATATTGCCCACCCTCCAGCAGTTCATTCTGCTGGGATCCCGCACACCATGGGACCAGCAGGTGCAGGACAGCCCTGAGCTCCCATGTGCTGGTTCCATGCTGCTTAAAAAGGGGCTTGAAGAAGATGCAGATGGCTGAAGAATTTTACTACTACATGCAAATGCTGAGCTTCCAAGTCATGCCAGCCAGCCCCTGCCCACAGTGGGTGTTTGGATTTGGCAGCTGGGAAGGACATGGGTGGAAGGAACCTTGTGGAGCAGATAGGCTCTGAATGAAACAAACTGTTTCTGAGGTGATCTTTAATCACTTCCGTGTTCTCAGGGTGATAAAGAACCAGCCATTTTACACTGATAAACATTCTGCATCCAGGATTGCTACACACTGCAGCTGAAGCCAGATTTTAGAATTCCCTCTAACATCAATACTTGCCAGTTAACACGTGTATTTACCTTCATACACACTTAAAAATTGCATACTACTGAAGTGCTGCACAAACACGTTCCTTGGTCTCCATATGTTATTTAGAAAGGCAGAGGAGCTGGAGGAGAACCTGCAGCCGAGTCTGTGCACCAGGCTGTGGGTGCTGGTGCTGGAGGTGCAGGCACAGCTTTGGTCATTCTGCAGGTGGGCAGGTAATGTCTGTGTCCTTCCCTCCTCCAATTAACCTTGTCAGTGTTGAGGGTATGCTTACGGGACCAGGGAGCTTGAGAACGCTTTCCTTCCTTAAATGCTTTTGTTAATTCTGTGATGTGGAAGGGAAAATGGTGGCCAAGACAGTAACTGAATGGGCAAACAGCACCTGGTGCTGCCCCTCTGCTCAGTTTTGGCTCTGATGGTGGCTGCTGGCAGGGAGGATGCTCTAGCCTTAGCCTTAATAACAATTAATAAAGAACGTAATGAAAAACAAGCTCTCCTTTCCTCCCTCAGGTACACACTATCAACCCTTTTTATGATGTAACAACAAAATTATTGCAAGACATAAAATGCAAACTTTGACTACTGCTTGTTCCATTCCACTGCTAACAGATTCCAAGAGCAGAGGGCATCCAGTTGAGGAACAAGCCATGCACTGCCAGCCCTCCCTGAGCGGGCTGCTGGGACTCTGCACATCCTAGCTTGTGGCAGTGTCCTGGCGCAAGGCCTTGCTTCCCCCCTGCAGCAAAACTGCCGGCAGATTGATGGCAGGGGGTTGGAAGGAGAGCCACAAATCTCGCCTCAATTACAGCCAGGGCGCTCAATCTGCCATTTCGTCCTCCTATTGATACTATCTGGGCAGTAAATTATCATATCAAAGGAAAAAAAAATCAAAGCAGCAAAGTGATAATCATCTCCAATTCCTAGCGAATAAGCAACTAATGAGAGATTTAATGTACTGCAAATGCAGGAGGTAAAAAAAATAATTACAGACCTCTGAGAGAAATGGCAAACTGTCAAAGACTTCTAGGAAAAAGGAGGAGAAAGTTTTTCAAGTTGTGCTTGCTATATGGCAAACACAGAGCCAACACCCATAGTAACACAGATACATAGGAGAATTATACTCAAGCACATGCACTTGCTGTGTTTCCTTGTTCTGTGTGTTCCTCAAATTGTGTTTCAGCAGGACACTGTCACTTCTTTTTCTTGTAGTAAAGATTGCTTCCCCGGTTGCAGGAAAAGTCAAATTTCTCTGCTGATGTTTTGGGATGGATAAGAGTTCAGACAGGCATGTAGACTTTCAGCCCTACAGGCTGTTTGAAAATATCTGCTGTGAGATGTTCAACCAACCTGGAGGCAGTAATAGGGAAAATCAAGTGTGCCTGGAGCTGGGAGTCAGTGAGTGATAAAGCTGTGATGGACGGCAGCTCTGCCAAGGGGATCTGCTGTGTTTGGAACCAGTGGGTGGGTGCCATGGTGATCCGTGGTGCAGTGTCTGAAAGGAGATGAGCAACAAGACTGAGTCTGTGAGACAAGGTTGCACTGGATGGGAGATATGTTGTTTGTGAGGCTCTTATGGCTGAATGTGTAAGAACATTGCACCTTACAGGTACCATGCAGCAGGAAACTGCAAGATCGAGGCAGAGCCTGGACCTAGAGGAGGAAGATGGTGCTCAGGTCCTAGGTCTGGCTCTGGAGCTGGGCTGCTTGCAGTTGGGACCAAAGTGGGTAAGGGGAAAGGTTTGGGGAGGGGGTGGGAGGTAGACTTGGACTCTGCCTGGCAGAGCGGTGCTGGAGTTAGAAGAAGGCACAAGGAACAAATGAACTGGGACAGAAACATGACAGCTCAGCAGCAGTGGAAAGGCAGCAGGAGCTGTGCTGTAGGAGGGGATGAGGGGCCTTGTGGTGGGTGACAGCTTGAGAAGAACAAACTGCTCTCCGGGGAGAGGAAAGCAGCGTTTCGGATGTCTGCAGAACCAGCATTTGTCCTTCTGGTGAGAGCGGGTGTGAGGGTCTGTCTGCAGAGTCTGGCCCTTTTTCAAATGCTGAAAAATATCATCCTTGTTCCAAAGAGCTTATGGTCAAAACCAAAAGAAGAGAAAGACGAGTTCAAAAGAAACAAGAGAAATTTAAGAGCGTGCAATCTTCATAATGTCATTAATAGTAAATAATGATTTGCCTGACCTTGGCACTGCTCCCAGGAAGTCACACCAGGATCAAGAATGCAACACAATGACGCATTACTCCCAGAGATTGTGTCAAGCACCACCTGGTTCCCGTTAGCAGAACGCCTTGCTGACATGGCTCATTCGTTCTTCACTTGACTGAAAACTCATGGATTCATTGCCTGGATGGGGCTTGACGGAACCACTTGTAAACCTTAATGGCTTTTATAAGTTTAATAAATTAAAGAGGAGAGAAAAACAGAGCTCAATAATATCTATAAAAGTGTGTATTTTCCCTAGCATTTTGTAAATTAAACACGTTACATTATGCTCACCAAAGCCATTTGTCTTTTTTTCTTTTTCAGTCTGCCTATGGGATGGCTATGGAAAATACTGTTACATATACACAAATATTGTTTGTTCACCTTTGCTCTTTCTCAAGGACCTTGATATTGCTTGTGAAAGTAGGTTTCTATGAAACCTCTAAGGAAATCATAATAACTTCTTTTTGGAACCAGAGCTTCACGGTTCAGCATATGGGGAGCTAGAACATTTGCAAAGCACCAGATATCCATGTTTTTGGGAGGAGTATGCACTGAATAATTTTTCATTCCTCTAAACAAATGTACAGAAGCATTTTGAACGCTGGCATTTGTCCTGCAGCCTCACTAATGCTTTGCTTGTTAGAGATATTAACCTTGTGTTTGAGCAACATTGAGGTGAGTGTAGGGAAGATGGCTGAGTGGTGTTTTCATCCACAGAGACCTATTTGGCCCCTTTGAAAAACTGTTCATTTTGTAATTAACAATGGGATGATGTTTACTCTCATTACCTCCTTTCTTTCTGAGAAGGCATTTTGGACTGCTGAAGTAATGTGTGTATATATATGGTGTGTGCCTGTGCTCGTGTAAGTCAGTCCTACATATGTCACCTTTTCTGTCTGCATATCTTCCTACCAGTAGTCCCGGATTGTTTTCATTGCTACACTTGCATGGTTTTAACAATGCTAAATGCAGCTTGAACAACTATAGGTGGCTGTAGAGCCCACTCGTGTCTCTTGAGGAGTCATTCCATGGTTCTGAGTTGAACCCTAAGTAGAAAAGCTCTACTCTATGTGGCACATGTTTTGGTGGAACTCCACTGATTCCAGTTTGTCATCTTTTGTTGTGCAAAGGAAACTGTTGTAGAGTTTTAAGATCGAGATCAGTGCATCTAGTGAACCTCTGCTCATTCAGATTTGTACTAAGAAGCTTCTCTGTGTAACAAGTGAATGATGGGAACATGGTTCATCAGGTATCTCCAACCACACCATTTCCTGATGTTGTAAATACATCTCACCAAGTTACTTTTTCAAGAGAAAATATAATACTCTCCAGCCATCAGCAAGCAATTGTGAAATCAACTTTCTTCTATTTTTAACAATACAATTTGTAGCTAATTATTCAAACCAGAAACATGAGAAGGATCACATAATTCCTTCCAAGGCCTGAACATCTTTCTGTAAGCACAAAACTCGAGAAAGCCTAGCAAAATTAAAACAGACCTAAATAATGACAGCTGAGGTCTTCTGCAAGGCTGTACTTCTGCAGGAAATGATAGCTTTCTGTCTTCCAAGGCACAATATAACACTGGTAACAGAAATAACAAGTGGTGAAAATGTCTAGAATATCATCTGTAAGATGATAAACAGGAACATCATCAGGAACATTGCCAAGACATGTCACAGGCAGGCAATTAAACAGGGACAGCAGTGCTTTTTCTTTATCTCACTGCCTGTTTATTTGTTGGTTCTAACCAATAACAATTAGCAGATTCATGTACTGTACATAAAATAAAAAAAAATTCTGCTGCAATACTTTTTTGCTTAAAAAGTTGTTTGACAGAGGTGTTACTCTAGAAGGTTTGACTTTCAAATATTCTCATCAGTTAAAGCAATTCCTTAAGGAACCAAAATATCTGTTCTAACCACTGAAGAAAAGCATCCACAGGTGATATGAACTGAAGCCCTGCCCTAAACGTCTGCAGCTAAAGTTCCCTTTCTGTCAGCAACTGCAATTCCTTGAAGCAGGGCAAGCATGACAATGGTAGCAGCTATTTAGAAATAATTAAAAACCTTAAAAAGAGTCAACCTTTCCCCTAGGTTAGTATTATTTCAGATTCCTAAGGTAGATTCACCTTTTACTACTGTAACTGCCATTCTACCAGGGAGAAAGGAGCAGTGTGTGATTCAGGAAGACTTTGTCCAGTTTTTAAAATGTGAGCATTTGTCACAATCACTTTGCGTCCAGGTGAGGGTAGTCTAACCCACCAGAGGAGCTGGAATCTGTAAAGAGAGAGCCAGGAGGCATGTCACTGACAGCCCTGTATCTCCACCAGGCTCGTGCTTGGAAGCATCCCTGGAATTGGAGGCTGATAGAGGCCTGGGGATGTGGCAGGGCGAGGGCTGCTCACAGTGTGGGGCAGCAGGATCCTGCGCATGGCCTCAGTTTCATTTCTGTGCAGCTGCTTTGCCAAAGAGCAGTGCTGCTTCTGGACAGGAAGCTTCTCTGGCTCTGTTAAGTCTCACTGGATGCCATTGCAAGAGGAAATCAGAGACGGTAAGCATCATGCTGAGTGCCTCTGATGCCTCTGCTTTCTCCTAAACCCTGGAGTCTATCAAGGCTTAACAGAGATGTGGACTGAAGGAAGTCTGGGGTGGTAAATGATTCCAAACATAAATTTTCATCTGAAAACAGCATCAGAGGTAGTAAATATGGGTTCATACTAAGCTCTATTTCTGGAGGCATTTTTCAGAAGAACCTTATTTTGAAGCAACACTAGCCTTGAAAATAACTTATTACACTTATTTATAAGATGCTTATGAATAATTTACGGTACATTAACTTGTAAATGTGATAGCTTTTGAAATCATTAAGCCCCAGTAGCTTGCTTTGAAAATCCATTGGCTGAGTCTCATTATTAAAAGCTAATTAGCTCATTCAACTGGAACGTATTTTGCAAAATAGCTACACTATTCTTCTTCTTTATATTACAACACATTATATTACTTCTTAAAATATTCCAACAATGGCATAATGGAAATATTCAATAATGAGAACATAAAATTCCATACAGGGAATTCTGTTAGATGTTTTAACAATTTTTCCAAAGCCTGCTGAGATATTCTGATTGTTTTTAAGAACATATGATATCATCAATCTGTGATATATACCTTGTTTAAGTAATAAACATTATAGTTTATACTTAGGAAGGATATTTCCAAAGTGTTAACTTGGTCATATGAGAAGCTTAGGTGTTTTGGTCTGTGCTTATATACCACTTGCCCTGAAGAAATAATTAATGTTCATACCTGAGGAATGGTTCTGTAGGATGGCTTTATTTCAGTATGAGGTAACACGGCACTTAGATTCATCTGTGCCAGGTCCCAGGCTTTAGAAGAGTCTTTGTAGAATAATCAGTAGTCACTGGGCATAAAAATGTCCATCTGGTTTGATAATAACAATTCTGTTGTATCTGAAATGTATATGCTATGTAAAATATATCCAAACTTTTATTTTTTTTCCCAATATATTAAGTTTAATGTTATTCTTTCCTTCATATTTAAACAGTTTAAAACTTTGGTACATTTAAATCCCTACTACCATCTTTTAAAGGGATTAGGGTAATTGGCTTTTGTTCTGCAGTCACAATACTACTGCTTTCAGATACATTTTCTTGGATTTCCTGTTCAGATGAAAAAAGGAGGAATTTAAGTAATTCACAGCAAAGCTACAATGTCTGCTGTTGCCCTGATGAATGTTTCCCTTTAGAAAAGGCAGTTCTCTTATTAGTATAACATCTGGCTTTCATCTTGAGTAAATACAACAGCTAAAAAAGAAAAGAAGTAGAAAAATGTGCATTTTCCAGCATTTCAAGCAGACAAAAAGGCCTAATTGACACAAATAATATATGACAAGCAAAGCTGCCCAAGAAACTGCCACAGATGACTGTTTGGAGACACAGCATTTGAGAGAACACTGTCTCAGGAGAGCCCAGAGGAGTGGGATGACAAGAGGGAAAGCAGCACTGATGGTGATCTCTGAGCCACAGTCAGCAGCCCCCTGGGGGTCCCTGGGCATGCAAACCACAGCACCAGAGTGGCATATGTTCAGTACTGCGCATTACCTGCTCTGCCTGCACTTGGCAGCCTGTGGTCTCCCTTTGAAGGGAGGCCCCACTATGTCACTGTGCCCTTATCTCCCATGGGTGGTGACATGGTGACAAGGCAGCATCGCAGTTCTGTGGCATGGTGACATGGTGGCATGGCAGCACGGCGGCATGGGCTGTGTGAGTGATGCTGCAGCTGGGGCTGTGTTGTGGTGACAGCGGCTGCTGGCAGGAGCTGACACTGCCTGAGCTGATTGTGTAGCATTTCGATTTGAAAGTTCTCCCAGTTTAGAACTGGGAGAATTTATGTCTTTGGGAACTATCTAATCTCACATTTAATTTTACTAAGATGTGTCTCTATTTTGAATGCCTTCTGGGCACGTTTACAAAGCGTCTTCTGAGGGCAGAGCCCTGTGACACACACTTGATGCCTGAAGGATTGCATACATTCCCCCTTTATTAGGTCTGCTCCTGTCAGCCTTAAAACTCTGCAACTTCACAGTATGCCCCTATAAGGTAAAATTCAATTCCTCTGTTCAGCAGAAGGGAAAAGTGGTGCACAGACCAGATAAATTACCTGCCCGAGGACAGAGTGTGGCTGGAGAACAGCAGCACACCACTGAAACCTGGCTGACCCATCTTGATAAGCCCGAGAGCAGCTCTTGGGAGGAAGGCTGTCTGCTGCAACAGAACAATGCCTTTGTTTAAAACTCCTTCCTGGTGCCGGTGAGCACCAGGGCTGGCCCTCAGGTGCTGCTGCAAAGTTAAATATCCCAAATGATGGTGAAAGCAGCAGATGTGAGGAATTACCGCACTCATGGGACATTTATTGTTCAGTCATTCCACTTGCACCCCACCACATTTGCTATAAGTCTTACCTTACACCATCTTGTTGCCCCTGAAAGTGCTGGCAGAGGGCTGCAGATGTGGATGGAACACAACCAGGCCCTGATGGATTTTATCTCGTATGTAAAACCTCAAATTGAATTCTTTTCCTCTTGTGTATAACCCTCTAGTAATCTGAAAGCATTTCTTTCTCTTACCATCCTTCTAGACAATAAATCACTTTTTCCTTTGACAGAGAGAGAATTGATGTTTGCAGTCTATAGATGTGCTGTTCTTTTTGGAAAAATGAAGTCTCAAAGGCACTTTTCTAAGTGGTTTATACAACCTTTCATAGAATAAGAGAACCATTAAGGTTGAAAAAGACCTTAAGATCATCTAGTCCAACCATCTACCTATCACTAGTATTGCCCACTCTTCCCAAAGTTCCTGGGAGGCCACCTGCACTCAGGTTCTGCTCACTGCAGGTTGGCCCATCTCTGCTTCCAGGTGGTCATTAAAAGCCAGCTCAGCATCTGGGACTTGACTAAAAATGGTCTGCTGTGAAACAGTGGGGTTTGCTTGTTCCACATGATTCTTCTCTCAGGTTTGGAATAATACTATTTTAGAGTGACATATAGACTGAGATCTTCTCAAGGTGTTTTATCCAAAAGACTCCCTTCTGGCAACCTGGGGTGACAGACTCTATGAGGAGGTAATAGCAGCTTACCTTCTCCAGGCATTCAGAGACAAATCCTACGTACTGCCTTGACTCTGCTACTTTCTTCTCGTGCAGTATAAGTTTTGTGAACATCAGTTCATTTCTATCAACACCTTCCCATGCCTGAAAGCTTCCTGCAAAATGGTGTCGCTAGTCCATAAAAATCAAAGGGCCTGCTTGTCTTTTCAGGGCAGAACTCATTCCCCTTGGTGGTGCAGATGTTCCATGTCCTGTCTCCCCATTGGTTTGCTGGCATTTTGCTTCCCATTCTAACGCACCATCGGATGAGGAAACCTCTGTCAGAGGTACCCCTATGCATTTACGCTTATCCCATCATGAATGACAGAAAAATCTCATGGGGAGGGAATGAAGCAAAGGGAAGGGGGAGATAACTGAATAATTCTGGTTGGTAATATTCTATTTCCTTACATAAATATTAATCATTTCCCTAGGAGTTGTGACTGAGTGAAAACGCAGAGTTTATTGGATTTTTTTAAACCTTATTAGCAGGAGCACAAGCAGGGGAATCTCTGTGACAACTGTGACCAACAGAAAATTAATTAGGATTCTGACTCTAGTGCTGGTGTCTTAGGGCTCTTTGCCTCTTTGGATTAAATTGCATTAAACTCTTTATTAAACAGAGCAGGCAGCTTGGCACTGGAATCAAGCCCACATCTGCACCTGAATTTTCCTATTAAAAGTGGATAGAGTAAAAAGAATGTGAAATCCTTTTATCTATGATTCAAGACACACCAGGCAGGACATAGAAAGTGTATTTCCATTTTTAAGGCTTATAATCGTGGGTATTTACCTACACTGAGTTTACAGCGGTGTTGTATTTTTTTAATTGCTTGTTTTGTGTTTGGGTTTTTTTGTTGTTGATATTTGTATGTTTTGTATGCTTAGAACACATCCTTTTGTACCAATTGGCTGCCTGGGATCCCACAATGAATGTTTTTCTTGTATTTTTCATCAGGCAGAAGTTAACATGGACATGTTTGCTTAACAACAACGATGTGTGCAGCTCTGTGCATGTGAAGGCATCTTTGTTTGTGCACCACCACCACTGCCTTCAGCATCACCAGGGAATAAAGCTATGAGCTAACTTCTGATGCAGATGGAAAATGAAGGTGTTGGAGAGGCACATCACTCTTTTTGTCTATTCAGTATCTAGTTGTTTTTTTTTTCTATTAGCAATTTCTGGTTTTGATTTGTTTTTGTATTTTTTTCAATAAATGAAGAGTGGACATCACAACCATAGGTGGCTCTGACACCTGGGCTGTGGTTTCAAACCCTTTGTGCTTTTATCTTCTCTATTGAAGTCGTGTTTCCTGATTCTGTGTGCACCTTTGGAAAGTACTATTACTGTGACGAAAATACCCCACTGGATTTTCTTTTAAAACATTATTAGCAAAATAATAATTCTGAGAGTCAGGACTGAGAAGTGGTTATGTGGTAGTTCCAAACATTTGGATGTTAAAATGTTTGTTGGAAAACTGTACTCATTCTTCTGCACGAGTAGATGAATTAACATCCTGCTTTCTCACCAAGCAACTATGCATCCTGCAGTTAGATAGAAAAGGGAAAGAGCACTGGCAAGCACTGTGTGTGCTGAAGCCCTGCAGCTGCTTTCGATTGCATTGCCTCAGCTGCAGCCCCAGCACCCGGACAGTGCAGAAGTGGGAAGGTGAGGCTGCTGTGTTCCTGCAGTGCTCAGCAGTGTACTTTTCCTCTTTAGCTGAATGTATCCTAAGCGCTGCCACGCAGAGCTGTGCCAAGGAGCTGTGTGGTACTGGGCACATCAAGCCACCTGCTGAGAAGACTAGCAAATACCAAGGGGGATAATATCTGATTTTGTTGGATTTGAGGAAACTGGAAGCCAATTTTGTGGATAAAGGTTACACAGAGGCTTCCAAGTCTTGTAAAATAATTTCCGTACATGTCAAGACAGCTGTGAGACTAATGCCCTGAAAGGTATTTGTGCAGCTGAAGAGCTGAGAAGAGGCATCTCAGGGTGCCAGGTGTGATGCTTGTGTCAGTGCGTGCACTGCCTTCCTGTGGGACTCCAGCTGGTTTCAGAAATTCTCTTATGCTCAGAAAACATCAACAGCTTTGCATCTCTCTGGCTAGCTCTGCCTTCTATTAGGAGCCAGGATTTTATCTGTGATACAGAGAAAAGACATAAGGAAAGACGGGTGCTCCCAGCTGCTTCTGGCTTCCTCTGCACGACCTTTTCAGCTGCTGTTTGGCCCCATCACAGGCAGTGTGCTGATGCCATGTGCCTTGCTGGTAGGGGTGTGTGCTCAGCACCTACATGCCATGGGGTTATGGGGCCTGACTCTGCCCCATGTGTAGCAGAAGCTGCAACTGGACATCAGCCCTGGTGTGAGCCCTCATCAGCAAACAAAGCGCTGGCAAGGCTGCACATGCGCTCATTGTGCAATTTGTGCTTGCAGACAGAAAATGTGAAGCCATACAAACCATTCAGATTCAGATCTATGCTGTAGCCCCCCTGAAAACACTTCCCAATGGTGTAAAGGACTCAATTAATACAAGGTAGTGGAAAACCAGGGTTAAGACTTAAACCTCGCCAAGTTGAACATCGCACTAAATTAAAGCCAAAAACCATGCTGTGCTTTTAATCAAATGAGGACTTGCCAAGGAAAGCTTTGATTCTTCCTCCATAGCTTCCTCTTCATTTCGTTTAAATATGCTTTGGCCACAGTCTGCCTATGGTTGCTACAGTGTGAATAAACACTCTGGAAAGACTTTTGATGTTTTTTGGAAGCATTCATATATTTCTACTTTGAGTTCTACAATTCAACAAGTATTTAAATTTCTGATTCACTTAGGTCTGGCTTTAACCCAGCTTGAAAGTCTCTAGGCCTTAGGAATGACATTTAATTTTGAAAGAATACCAGTCTTGGTGAGGTAAGAAAAATGTAGCTCTCATTAAACATAGGAAGGTAACATGTCATTTGGCTTGCAGTTTAACATTATTCTTTCCTAACAGCTTGTCAGAGGTTTTACTCTTGTACAAAAAAAAAAAAAAAAAAAAAAAGAAAGCATTCCTGATCCTTAGTAAAGCTTTGTGTGAGAGAAGCAAGAAATGTCATTGGCTCTTACCTGAAGTCCCTAGAATGTATACAGAAAGTATGCGCATAATTTGCTGAAATAATGTGAATTCCTCAAGGTTATCAAAGAACTCTGCTCCCTCTTTGCACCCTTAGCAGTCCATTATGGCATGGAAAAGCAGAAAGACTAAAGTAAAAGCATAAAGGAAACAGACTTAAAAGCAAGAGGAAGGGTATGTATGAAACAAGGTGGAAATCGAACACTACCTTAATTCTCCTGGAATACTCTTTCAGCCCTGTGCCTGATCTGTTTGGTACCTGGCCAAAATCTGCCTGCATCCATCATCAGTACCTTTAGGCCAGACATGGAAATTCTTGCTTTTCCTTCCTCCTTTTGCCTCCTGCTACTTGTTATCTGATTTAAAATGGTCTCTTATGAACAGTTCCCTTTTTAAAAATAAATTGCAATGATTCTAAATATACAAATATATATAAATAGAACAGTAAGCAGTGATGGCGTTTTATGTCTTTAAGTAATGCCATTCCACATTAAGCAGAGTAACTGCCTAGCACAGACAGCGTTAAGTTCTTCTGTGAGACCGTTTAATGGCTAAATGAAATATCAATACAGTACTCTAGGAATCTGTTCACTTGTAGATGCGCAATGTGGAAAACAGAGGCATGATTAAAACAACCAATGGGTTGAGGTTTCTTTAACTCATTTTCTCAGTACAAGCAAGGTAGTGACTGGAAGAATGTAGCATATGAGTATCTATCCAAAAATTAGTTGATGGAGAGTTTTCTTCCAAGACAAGAGAAGAACATATTAAAATATTTTGAGGTGCTTAAACAGACAGAGGTCCTAAAGGGTTTTCAAAGCCCCTCCTGAGAGCGAATCACAGTTGGAAATCTGGTTGCCTTGATGCACTGAGTCTCAGCTTGGGCTCACTGTTCTATGTCTTGGTGTGGTGCTGTGATTGGCACCAATTGGTCACACCTGAATCTGTCTTCCAACACTAACAAGCAAGACTGCCCTGAAAAGAGATCATTACTTACCAGGTTGGAAAAATCTAAGGCTGTGACATGCAAAGAGATTTATGTCATTATTACACAGTGTGTCACCGACCCTAACCAGAAACATGATTTCATGGCCTTTATACTACAAAGCAGCTGATGTAAGTATCATCAAAGAAGTGAAACTGAAAAGCTTTCAAGGGAGGAGCCTTTGGGTTTCTACAGGGACCACAGAGTCCAGAAATCTTGTCTGACAGATCTGCTGGAGAGGGAGGAGTCAGTGTGGCAGGGAGTGATTGCCCTGCTTGGGCCACGCAGAGGCCCATTTGAGGTCAGTGCTGATGCTGAGCGGTGCTTTGGGGCTCACAGAGGGTACTTTGCTAAAACTTTGTGGAGTCTACCACAAGCAATTGCAGTGATGCCTGATATTACCTCATGGTGCTGATGGTAATTGGCATTAGGTCCTGCTTTCCAGCTCTGTCCCAGCTGCGCCCTCATTCACCACTGCAATTTGTCATAACAAGTCCTTCTGCTCACTGTGCTTGCACTCTTGACAATAAAGTGGTATTTCATTATATTTACTCCATTTTCCTAAGTCTTCTCACTCATAGCAACACACTCTAGATCTCTCTGAAAACAATTCTAACAACATTCCTTAGTGCAATTTGCTCTGCTAATTACCTTCAGGTACTCTCTATTGTTCAGATATGTGCAGCTTAATAAATGACAGCAGACAATCCCACATTGCTGCAGATATCACAGCGGTCACCTGTGAATTCCTGTATTCTTCAGCTACTGATGCTCTACTGAAATGTGCACAAAGAAATCAGATCACGGTAGCTGAATCTATTAAAAAACTCAGCATTTCCAGTGTATTCCTAGAAAGCTACCAATCTTCTGTAAACATTGCACAGAAAACATAATAAAGCATAGCAAACTTCTGACATTTTGTTCTCTACTCGTAGTTATTATTTATTGCAAATATTGCTGGTTTTTATTCATTTAGCTGAATACTCCTAATGCCAATACTTGCAAATTCCTTGGTGGTTTCAAACCTGTTGCACTGAGCAACCTATTAGGGTAGGACTGAGCAGCACTGCCACGTGGCTTCCCTCTTTCCCTTTCCCTTTCCCTTTCCCTTTCCCTTTCCCTTTCCCTTTCCCTTTCCCTTTCCCTTTCCCTTTCCCATTCAGTACTGGTAAGGCACCTTCATATCTGATGTATCATTGAGGGTGATGGTACACCTTTGTATTACTACAGATCAGTAACACCAACTCTGGAGTGTTTCTGGACCAGGATTTAAGCATTCACAGCAGTGAGATGGGTGACTTCTGTGTCAGAAAACTCTCAACTTCATATCTGACCACAGGACCATTATTTCCATAGCTCAGCTTGTGTGTAAATCAGATTGCTGCTGTCTAAAATTCTTATTCAAAAACATTTTTCTGAAAAAAAAAACCACCCAACAAGACAGCACCAAAATAACTAAGGAACAAAGATGTGCAATTAAGCAGTGCTTACAATGCACTTATACCCCTGAGTAGAACACCTTATTCTCTGGATGCCTCTGTGAAGGTTAAGAAGAAAGCAGTTAAATAGATTAAAGCCTGCTAGAAAAATATTTCTACATAAGTGAAAAAATTAAGTAACATTTAGCTATCTAAGAACCTCCTAAGGATGGACTGTGATACAAACAAGAAATTACTGCTGGCATTGTTAGTAGTGCTATTTATTTGCTGATGGGCATGAAGTCTATCAATGTTTTGCATACAGAAGACTCAGCTTCTTCTCCTGCAGATAATACAACCTGAATGCATCGTTGGCATAACACCTCAGACATTACACACTGATTTGAACACCACAGTCTACAAATGTCCTAAGAGTTAAGAGGTTTAAGCAGAACTGTATCTATGGAATATATTAGCTTTTTTTGAAAAGGATCAAGTTCCTTTTAATGTAAAGAAACAAACTTGAATCCTGATCCATAAAAGGTAGCACCTCGAAAATATCCTCAGAGAGGGTTTGTTTTCCCTCCTGAAGACAGCTCAAACCAAATAGAGGATCAACAAGAACAGAAAACACAAATTACCAACAGCAGAAGAATCACCAGACATTTGATGAGGCTGTGGTTTTACCTTGGGGATTCCAATCTGATCTTGTTTTCTCCTAATTAGTTTGACATTTGAGGCTGAGATGACCTAGAGAGGGATGAAAATCACTTGGGGACAGGATGCAAGCACAAGCTTTCATTCTCTACTGAGGGCTAGCTGCCCAGTGAAGGCTGAAGCAGCGTGCATGTGCCCACAGGGCCAGGGGGTGTCCCAGCATGTACCCCTGCACATTGCCTCTTTGAAGGCTGCTTCTTTGCAAGCCTGTAGTGATTCTGTGTTAAACTCCATCACAATTATTAATGCACTTCTTTCTCTCTCAGACCACCTGTGTCCTGTGTGATAAATAGGAGCCATTAAGCCCCAGGTTAGGAGTTGAGCAGCTCTGCCACTGCTGTCAGTGATACCTAATATATCAACCGTCTGTTCCTGTAGGATTTCTTATCCTGTGGTATTTCTGCCCTCTCCTGCTCATTTTTTTTCCCATTTCATCTTTGGCTCCAGTTCAGTTTTTAATCCTGCTCAATGAATATTAACTTAACATGGGTCACCCACCTTTCACAGCATCTCCTTTTGTACCATCACAACATCAGCATACAAAGCTGCCTTCACCTCACTGTCTGTCTGCAAGTCTAAAGTAAGTTTTGTGAGCAAATATTATTTAGGTTATAGTATATTTCTTAATTCTAATTGTCCTTTATTAACAGGCATTACCTGGGATGGGAAAATGTCTTTGTTATTAATGCGTCCGTTTTTTCTTAAGGCAGTGTTGGAGCTACCTCTTAGTAATCATTTCAGAACAGGCATGGGCTCAGGAGAATTATTTTTTTTCATCTCAGCTCTTATTTTCTTGTGGAAACCAGCTGGCATTTGCAGCCCGCATATCAATTGTGCTTTCATTAAACACTGCAACCTCTCTGGTGAGTCTTGAATGTGCAATCAATTTTTCACAGCATAACATAGATAAACAATACAAATTAGGCACATAGATAATTTAAGAACTTATACAAGATGTGATCTGATTTGTAAAAAAAAAAAAAAAATGATATCAGGATAACATCTGCAGACTCAGTGAAAGTAAGATACCAACTCTGGATTTTTCCAAGAACTATGTGTCCCAGATGAGTAGCATTTTCCTATGTTTACCTTTAAGCACTCAAGTTCCTTCAGAAATCTCTCTTGGCTCCCTCCCCCCATAATCTTTAAGCATTTAAATCCATTGCTTATTATCTTTATTCAAAATGTCTGATTCCTGAACATGTAGCTGTGCTGCTGCAATAGCAACCACTGGTGCTCCTGGAGCTGCTTCTACTTAAATGCTTGGGCACAGCTTTCATCTGCTGTGTTTGAGTATGCTGCTCCTAGTATTTATCCAAACTGACACCCCACAGTATCAGGTATTTCCTAACAAGAAAAGTAGAAAATTCCTTCATTCCTTCATCACTGTAGGCAGCGTGAAGAAAAGGAGAAGAAAGAATAAAACTATTTTCTGAAAATGTTGCAGATTCACCTATGCTAAATCAATATTTATTGCCCTAAATCTGTGCCCAGGTAAACCAGCAATTGCTGAGTTTTGCAACAAGTGGACAGTGATGGAGGTAGAAGGATTTTAATCACCTCATTTCAAATCAATGCAGAACTTCTATTCTCACCCTATGCCTTCATTTCCATAATGAAGGATGTGATTTTGTATGCTGAAGACTCTGAATCAAAACTGTGATGGAAACAGTTGTACATCAAAAGAAAATCTTCACTGATCTCCAAAAGCAAAAAAAAAGAAAAAAAAAAAAAAAGTGCTCTGTGCTCTCCAGCCTGGAGCCCTTTCTTTAGAATCTTTGTAAGAAACAAACCAGCCAGTGTTTCCACTGTTGGCCCAAATTGGGACATTAACAAGTAAACTGCTGATTAATACCTCAGCTGTAACAGCATCAGAGGTTTCAAAGCAACAGTAAAGTTATTTGAGGAGTAAAATAGAAAACCATCAAGAAACCCAAAAGGAAGACAGTTACTTGGAACTTTGCATTCCTCTCTACCCCTAGCTGCATTTTCTTTGGGGTTTTGTTCTCATCAGTCCTGAACAGAATGCATGAATATGTGATTACTGTTGCCTGCCAAAAGCAGTGCAGGGCAAAAATGCAGAGATGAGTATCATTTTCCTCTTGGTTCTGTTGAGTTCAGGGTGGCTTCAGGTGGCCATGCTGTTAATATTTAAAAGAAGAACTGGCATGTGTCCAGCGGCTGCTGCTGTCCTGCATTCCAAAGTAGCAACTGTTTGGCTTTGGAAAGCTCCCAAGAAACACTGCTTTGGGGAATGCAATAAGAGAAACACTCTAACACTCACATTCTGCCACTCTGTTAACTTCAAAGGGAGGTGAAAGCAGAGTTCAGCCATGCACCCTGCTATACTTCTACATCACGCCTTAAAATACACAACAAGGTACCACACCAAGGGGAGTGGATGTCTTTAGAGACATTGTGAAGAAGGAATGGAAGCCAGGACTTGATTATGAGAAAGTTGTATGGGGCTGGCAGGGCTATAACTGCATTGAGTTGTGACATTTCCAAGTTCAAGAATCTCTGAGGATTGATCAAACTGTGTAAAAAAAAAAAAAGCCTGTGATTCATCTACCATTAGCTAATTTATTTCAGGAAACTAATTAAAGAGCACTTTAAAAGTATTCAGTAACATTATGATGGGCTTCTATTCAAGCAAAAGGAGTTTAAACAGTCTAGTGAATGATGCAGTACAGTTCTGCACTGCTTTTCTTGATCCTGAACAAAATACAGTTGGCAATTGTTCATACACCTATACTGCTTCTAATGACAAGGCACTTTTCAAACGCATTCTGAATATTCACTCAAGTAGTTTCATACAAGAAGAATCCCACTTACAAAAGAGTCTTATTCATTTATTTTGCCAATTTCCTATTCAAAATGCAATTCTTATGTTTTATTTTTAGTGGCTGCTTTCTCTGGCCATTCCAATTCAGGTTATTCTAAAGTTAGACAATGTTACTCCAACATCTGTTGCACTTCCTATAAATACCTACCTGTTTCAATCTCTTCTCAAACATATATACTTCACACACTGTAGACTTAAATTTGCTTTCCTAAAATCTGTTTTAATGAGCAGAGAAATGAGCAATGATAGTGTGTTGAATGCAGCTCAGCATTTTTCTGGCTTTCTCCTAGACTTCCTCCAGAAGCAGCCCGTACCATGTATTATCTTGCTGGAGACAGCTGTTCTCATCTGCCTTAAATCAGTGAGGGCTCAGAGAACTGGTAGAAGTTCCTTAATATTCCTTGATATCAGCCTATGCTAGGGAGGTCATTCTTTTCAGCCCAAATCTGTCTCTTATTCTCTGATATAGTACAGATATACGGCAGTAAATACATGGTTTTTATCTCTGCTGAAGGCCTTTTAAAAAGAACACAGTTATCTGTTATTCATCAGGGAGTGTCAGAAGCCAGATCCAAAGTGAATGGATTCCTATAGCTTCCTTCTTTCTATACACAAGTATTCCAGGGCTTGAGGACACTCCTAAAAATACGTTAGTACTTTGTTTTTCAAAATGTACATTTTTATATGTACACAAATATATATAAAATAAAAAATGTATTTATTATATAGTTGTTATGTTAACAAGTGGGAGAATTGCAGATTTGAAAGCTTTTCTGCTTTAGCTATATAAACACACAGCATTTGACAGTTCTTCTGAATATGCATTTGCTTTTGTCACTGTATCGAAGTGTGCTTTTATTTCACTATATGTTTCTTTTTCCTAATAATGGGAGTAGTTTTTTTGATTTGTCTAGCCATTGCCTGGTACAGTAATATGACTCATCCCCAAAATCCCAGGATGTAATGTAAATCATCTGCAGCCCAGATTTCCAGCTCTTCATTCTTGATAGTAGTTTCAAAGAGAACTAAACATTTTCTCCAGGAGAAAGCAAGTTTTTTACCTCGGAAATGTCTTAACTGGTTGTTGAATACCCATCCTGTTCTCTTTCGAAAGAATACAATTAAATACCTAAATAGATCTGTCAGTGTAGTCAGGAAAGTAGGATGAGAATGGCAGTGCAAAAATACCTTTCTACAGAAGCAAATGGCTAATTTACTCTGAGGTTCCATCAGCCACACTAAGCTGTCATAACAACCAACCTAGGCAAATACTGAATTACATTTTAAATATTCTCTAATTAATGGTGTTCTTTTCTCACAAAGGGAAAAAAAGTTTATTTTCCATCTGGTCGCATAGTTGAGATAATTCCCTTTGACTATGGGCTGCCTTTGGTTAGAGCAGTTCTAAGAACAAAGTTTGCTAGCCTGGACCATTACTCACTGCTGGCTTTTCTCTGTCTCCAGCCCAGTCACAAGTCCTGTGCATACCCTTAAATAGTGCTCTTGCTTGTCCAAGGACTGTAGTGTGAAATGCCACCTGTGGCAGTAGATGCCAGTAAACTCTGCCCATCTCATTCTCCCTGAACCAACACTAAGTGAAACTCATGTAACTGGATATCACCAGTAGCTATCCCCAGTGTGCCCTGGGAAGGAACTAGGGATGTGAGCACTGGTGGTAGCAACCAGCAATGCTTCCAGTATCAGCTGATGGGGATGTGTCTTCGTAAGGAAAAAGGCCTCAAGGAGTCTTTAATTAGTGTTATACTTTATTCTCTTGAATAATAGAACTAACAGACTGCTTTGTAGTATTGAGGCCCTGTGTGAATCTCTTAGAAAATCTGCACCCATTTTCATTCAGGGCCATGATGGAAACACGGACTTCGCTGTAATCTCATATTGAAATCCTGTATATTAAATTACTGCAAATCAATGTGAAGGCTGTCACTATGTGTCTAAAGATGAGCTAATATCCACCATTATTTTTAGAAGAAAATGCAAAATCATTTAGTTCTTCCCTTGTCTTCATACTGCAATGGCATCCAAATCTATTGCAACCCAAATCAAGGACAAAAGTATATATGAGGTTAAATTCTGCTCTTAGCTGAAGAAGACAACAAAGGAATCTTGTCACTCACATTTCTTAGGTTTTGTAGCTTGCTTTTGTTGTGGTTGTTTGTTTGCTTTTGGAGACAGTGACATATAACAGCTTGGAAACTATCGAAGTACATAGTCACGGTACAGCAATCTTGTCAATACAAATTCATTGTGTCAGGCCTGTGGATAAAAACTGACTTTGCTAAATAAGGAACTGAAGCAATAATAGCCTGTCTGTTCTGCTAGAGACAGGAGTACACAGACTATCTTCCCAAGAAACATTATAAGGTCATCTCAGGCAAGTGGATATAGATTTTCTGGTGAACCTGAAGAAAGGAGGGTGATTAAATCTGCCTAGCAGAGGTACAGAATGGCATTCAAAGTGGTTCAGTACTTGTAGCAAATCTTCACTAGTACATGATGATAACTATAATTATAAATAACTATAGGAATTTACTATGTTAATTATTGTTTCATTTGTTTTGAATGTTGTTTTTGTCTGCCTTTAACATCTTCATTTACTGCAATCTTCAGCTATTCTAGGATGGTTTACGTATGCACATGAACAATTATTTCATCAGCACATATGCTGTACTCATATACTAGCCTGAAATTGTAAATTTGGTTACAGCTGTACAACATATATGGCACCTACATAACACATAGTGTAAAATACACTGATTCAAAGCCTTTAAATGTTTAGCTCACTCACAGTTTTGTACTTGAAATTCTCTATGTGAATGCAGATAAAGCTGCTGTAAGACAGTGAAGAACAGTTGAGTGATAACTGCAGCCTTTGGGGAAGAACAATTTCACAAGTGCTTAATTGTGACCTCTTTGAATTGAAAATAAAGAAAACATTATTGCTTATTTTAAAAGGAAGTTTGGTCATCACGAAATACTCCCTCTTCTTTCTCCTCTGGCTTTCTATTGAGAAGCACCTCTGGCCTTTTATAACAGTGCTGAAAAGATTTGTGGATATCCACAATTATCATAATTTTCTACCATTACTGCTTATTTATGTTTAAACAACACTAGAGGTGTATTAGAGGTCTCTGCAGTGTGAGGCATGGAGGAGAAACTGACCCATAGCAACGTACTCTTAAAAAGTGCTGATGATCAGAAAAGCTTGTTAAGTACTCTTCAGACAAATATGCAGACACTAAACAGATTACTGCATCTTCCTTGGACAAACATTGCAGCTGTTTGGAAACACAGCAGCTGTATCTGATCCTTGAGAAACGGAAGTGCAGGATGCCTTTTCTTTTGACTTTTCAGCGCATTTAAGGCAGGCTGTGTTAAAGTACCCACTTTGTTCTGTTGTCACTGCACAGAGGTTAATAACCTTCTTCCTGTCCAAAAATGCTTGGAGAATTTCTTAACAATAAAGCCAATGCTCTTCATTCATCTTGCATCCTGCAACATCTAGAAGTGCCAAAGTCTTACATAACCTCATAATCTTTCTTACTGTATCGCTATATTAATAAGAAGCTGATCACTTCCTGCTTAATTTTCATGTATAGATCTAAAGCCTCTTTCTTTCCTGTTATTTTTATGTTTCTGATATCAAAAGCAACTGTCTGTCCTGTCTCTGGTTGAGAAAATGAATCATAGTGGGTTTTGATAAGAGTTTATTATTTTGAGAAGACAAATGTATAACACGTCATGAGCTTGAGATAGTGCAGGGGATAAGGAAATTAGCATAATGCTTTATGAGGTAAATTAAATGTACCCATTGGAAATGATTTTTATTTCTATTACAGTGTTTGAGCAGATTCTCAGCACTTTGATGATGTCTAGATCTATAAATGAATTTAACATTTACTCAAGGTGAACAGAAGGAAAAGAGCAAGAGCCATTTCTGATTTGATTTTAGTCACAAGTTGAATGCTAAGGTCTGATAATTGAATGGGACCTCCCTTTCCTAACTAGACAAGAGGACACTGAATTTCATTAAATGGGATTACTGGGTCATGACATCCGCTGAACTGTGAATAGAACTTGATCAGAGAGAATACAAAGAAGTAACATTCAGACAAGGTTGTCAACACACAAAGACATGTTAAATGAAAACAACTTGGGTATGAAGTGAATCCAACAACCTTCAGGCAAAATTTCACCCATTTGTAAAGGAAAGATGCTTAACCACAGATTTGCATATCAGGTTTAGGACACAAAAAAAGGCTTCAAATTTTTAAATATCAAAAGAGTACTCCACATGGGCTCAATACAGTGAATAGCATGGAGGTGATATCTGCCCTGTGAGGCTGATTTTACATATCACGTTGATTACAAACTCCCAGTGAGAATTTTTTAAGGAAGTCACACCTTACATTTGCTGCCTCCTCCACCAAATCTGGGGTTAACACTCCCCATTCTGCAGATTATCATCACACCAAACACAAGAAAGCCATTAAAAGGAAGAATAATACCACATCAAAAGAACAGATCATTTTTCTCACTCCATTAGACTGAACTACCTCATATTCTCTGACGCCTGCAAGGAGCCAGGTAAGCATCAGAAAATGATTTCATAAGTGTTAGGGAGAAGCTGAAGTTGAAAGCCATTTGGTGTAGAAAATCATAAATTCAGTTATAAATGGTAAACTGCAGTGGGTGCTCACATGGCATTCACATAATCCAAGCCACTATTTAGTCCGAGTGTATTAAGGTTCCTGACTGCTCCTAAGGGACTGGTGCCCAGTACTGGCTCACTGCTCCCATCTTGAAAACAGCCTGAATACAGTTCACAAAACACAAAGCAATTCCTGTTTGATTCTGTCATCCTTTATGGATGACAGGAACTTCTGATGAAGCTAGGGTGCTTTGGCTGCTCCTTTCTCCTGTCTGACTTCTACAAACATGGTGCTCTAAATATCTCAGACCAGAGAAGAGTCAGCATGATTTCAGCTGAAGTCCTGGTGGATCACTCACTGTGACCATGTCTCAGTACAAGCAGTGCAGCGTTGGGTGAAGCCACAGCAGTGTAGGCATATCACTATCACTAAGACAAGGGATCAGCACAGGCACAACTTTTCATTACGTGACATATTACCTAATTCAACACTCAAACTTTGCTATCACTTCAGCTTTGGAAAAATAGATAGTTAGAAAGGTGACAATGCTGGGGGGAAGGCTATGCTTCAGAGAAGATTGCAACATGAATTGTGAAAAAAGATTAGGCAATGCAATCTAATCATCTTCCAGAAATTGTGTGCGGCAGACTGTGGCTGATTTTATTGAATGGAAGTGTCCAGGGTGTTTAAGCAATGCGTGTCACTGATGGGCTTGGAAACAAAAGTTCAGAGGAAGCTATGAGCATGGGTGAGGAGAAATATTTTAAAACAGCATAAAAAGGACAGTAATGAGCTGAGGGATATAGAAAATAGATAACACAAATCTAAAGATCTTTTGGAAATTATTTCTGTGATAAAGTGTCCCATTTAACAGTCCTTCTCAGACAAAAAAGAGAAGGGAATGAAGTGTGTGTTAGGAAAAAGGAAATGAGTCAACTGGATGAAACATTAAAGTGACCCCAAAGCACCATTTGGTTATGCAGAGTTCCTCATGCAATGCTTTTAACGGCACAGTGCTCAGAGAGCAGGTTACCTTCCCTCCTCATGGTATAGTTCTGTATGACTTGGAAAATGACGAGCACAATGTTGAAGTCACTTTTATCACAGTAGAAAAAGGACACACTTCATTAGTACTGTTGTATAAATGTCAGTTGGAAATAGTTTTGTTTTTTTGTTAATCAATTCATCCAAGAGTTCTTGAAAATTAAACAAAATAAAACCAAATGCTAACTAAACAGAGCAGTCAAGTGAAGTGAATGTTAGTGAGCCTGGACTGTTTTCATTTAAGTTCAGGCATTTGGCCACCAGCTTAGAAGCAAATACTGAGAGAAAAGTATTAACTAGTGTATCTATTCTACCTGGGAACTAGGTACTTTTACTTTTTATCCATGTAGACTCTGAGGAGACTGAGAAAAAGTGTATCAGATAAGGATGCTGGAGCTCTCAAAGAAGTGAAATCACGACTTTGCTTATTCCATGCAAATTCCCAGGCACTGAGAAGGAAACTCTTTAGAAAGTGGAAGCATAGCATCAAACACAGCTGTCCCATGTCACTTTTTAATGTTCAGTACCAGTCTCATTTTGGCACGAGTACAGTTATTTCACCGCTAACTCAGAAGGTAACAGCCCTTACAAAGCAGAGCCTTTAGAATGAAAACATTTTCAGTTCTCTGCAAGCCAGAAGGCATCACGGAGTGAGTGAAGCCCTCCATGTGACATCTGTCCTCCTCCATTGTGCCCTGGAAAATCTGAACCCATTTCTGTAGAGAAACTGTCACTGAATCTTTTATTAAATTCATTGAAGGAAAATGCAAATGACTGCTAATGTGCAGGAACAAAAAGATAAAAAACCAATTCATTTTTATAAGACACAGTGATGGATCATGGTGTGACATACTATTGGGACTGCAACGGAATAAGCTCTTCTTAGCACGGACTCGGTGATTATTTACAACCATTAACATCCATCACCAAAAGGGCAGAGTAGTGGCTTGGGTACTGCATCATTACTATGCCTATCAGACATGCATAAGAATTGAGGGGAGAGCTGCCTGAAAACAGATTAACACGCTGACTTTTTGGTCTTATTCTTCTTTCACAGCCTGTAAAAGCATTGCTTAAGAAAAGATTGTTCATTACTTCAAACTTTTAGGAGAGCTGCAACCTGTGAGAAACAGATCCACTTGCCTTTATAGCATGTACTAGGAAACACTGACACACAGAGAATACTCCACATAATCTACATTTCTTGGTCTGTGTGTCACCTGGCTCCTTTACCACAGCATGTCCATTATTCAAGGACCATGCCAGCACTGGCAAGGGATGTGCTGCAGTGCTGAGAGGTAACTCCATAGGGGTCTGATGCACCCACATGCCAGCAGCCTCTCACCTCTTCCTACCAGCTGACCCTGCTCCCCGCATCCCACTGCTGCAAGCACAGCACTGTGTCTCAGTGAGAAACTCACTCCAGCACTGTGAGGTGTAGTGGGTCTCGCACACATACAGGAGCCTCTGGGCCTGTCCTGCATGCCAGAAAACTTTTCTGTTCGTGTAGGACATGTTTTGCACAGAAAGTTTTAATGTAGCATTGCTGAGGAACTAACACTCATTTTTCAAGCTGATGAATCTCGTATAAAATGTTCAGCAGGTCCAGATTTGTACAAACCCTTGAATGTTGCCATTCTTTCCATTAACACTGACACTGCAAGTGTTACTACCCAGTATAAAGTGAGACTGATCACCTGCTGATCTTGACAAAAAACACAAGATTGAGAAAAACAACTTTATAACAGATGACTGGGCTGTACCACACCTTGAGCTTATGAGGAAGGAAGCAAAACTAGAATAACACTTGGCCAACTGTAACCACTTGTGAATGCCAGCACCCCTTCAAAATATGGGGCTGCAGATACACAGCTGCAGCTATGGAACCTCAGCATGCACCATTCAGTATAACCTTAGGGAAGTCCATGTTAGTTTGCTGTGGTTGAAAATGCAAGAAAAATAACCAGTAAAAGAAAAAAGATCCAGCACCAACAATGCCAAATGAGAAGACTTACTTAATATCAGCTCTGCAAAAGCCTCATAACCTTTTATATCAAAATAACATCCCTCTTCAGCAAGAGGAGATTATCCATCCTTTTTGGTATCATTTGTCATACTGTGTGCTTCCTGTCACTTAGGACCAGAAAACAGCAAGTTGAAGGATGGCTCAGCAAGAATGACTCAACCAGTGCTCATTAGTAAACTGACAATTCTAAATTGGAAAACATTAAGAGGAATCCAAGTTTGCTTTGTAAACGGTGGGAAATACCAGCAATATCTAATGCAACTCTTACACAACTCCTCAGTAAGACACTGTGACTTCTGGGTGATGCCTGGAACACCGTAGAAGAAATACTGAAAAATGGAATGTCAAACAGCAAAGGCAACATGAGTAAGAGGAAGAAACAAGAAAAACCCTAAGCAACTTCAGAATTTAGAGCCTTCTATAACAAATCACCAAAGAAATTATGTGTAGGAAACAAACCCAAGAAACATATTTCTCCATCTCCTCAGCTCCTTTATTTAAGAGTTTTGGTTGATTCTTTGGAACAGGCAAGCCACTAGATCAGCCTGAAACCTGGCTGCCTCCCTGCTTGCCTCACATGACCTGGGGCAAGAACACAAGGAACTGCCTTGGCCAGTCCCCCTGGTTTAGGTACTCAATGATCCCATGTCTTTCGGGTGTATGAGATGCTGGTGCCTGTGAGTTAGTTCCCCATGGGGACTGCACAGGCTATTTAAATAGATTAGCTATCAAAAACAAGCAAACAACAGTCTGAATAACTACACTTAGAAATAAAGGGAAGGAACTAACATTTACATACAGAGGGTAGTATAAATTTGTCCAAGGGATTATTTGGGAAGATTTGGGATTGGATGAGTGTGATTGTGGGGATGCTAGTTCCCTGCTGGGATAGCACTGTGTAACAGGACTTGTGTTACCTGTTCATTGCTTTTTTTTTTTTTTTTTTTTTTTTTTTGCATATGATATGAGAATAGAGTTGAGGAATGAGCAGAGATGTTGTTGGGTGAGCGTGAGCAATCAGAATTGATTCATTTCAGTACCTCCTAGCTGATCCAACTTTGTCCTCAACATACAAAATTTGTGACAGCTACCCTTTATGGATACAATATTCCCATATGCCACAGAGAAAGTAAAATAAATCCAAGGTTTGGTCTTATACTGTGGTGTGCTCTTCATTCAGTTTTACTATGAAGTTTATCCTTCTTTTCTTCTTTTTTTCCTCACTATTTAATCATATGCTATAATTAGCCAGGAAGTTAAGCTACAGCAGCAGTAGAAATCAGCCAGAGGTACATCCAAAGCATCCTCACCAGGGGAAAGAAAATGCTTAGATCTGCACAATATTAATGGTACCAGTCAAAACAAGCCTGCAACTACTGCATGTACAGTGTGTGGCCTTTTCTGGTTTGCTTCTGAAATAGAATGAGTCTCTACTTCTGTCCTGTTGGGCTCAGAAAGCCCTAAATTTAAGCAAGGCAGAAGTGACTTGATACTGAATTGCAGCACTGCTGATGAATCCATAGTTCAGCAAAGCAAATAAACAATGTTAACACAGTGGCATTATCTGGCAGGTAAAGCAAGAGAGGCTCTAAAAAAACTTTCAGTTTCTTTCCTTTGATAATCTTTCTAAATTTAGGGCTTTAATGTCACTGTGTGAAAGGTCATTCTAGCAAAGTCAGAGTTTTAGAGATATCAACATATGTTTAAGAAAAACAGCAGCTCTCTTAGACCTCTAGACCACCTAGCCACATGGCTTCTTGGCTGTGAGAAGATGTTAACCGCAGCCAATGTCTTGAGACTGAATTTTTATTAATAACAGGGTCATTATCATACATCTAAACTGCTAGGAAATAACTACATGCTCATACTAGTTTCTCAAAGTGCAGCCTTTGAATTGAGAGCCTTTCTACAAATAACAAAAACTACCCCAGTAAAGCACTCTACTTTGGCTTTTCTGCCTCTTGCAGTAAGAATTCTCTTACAGTACTCTAAGAGAATGTTTAATCCCTGTTCTTCCTCAAGGTCTTTATGGAATGACCTCTTCTAGATAACACTTCCCTAAGTGATTGTCAGCTGTAAGGCAAATAATATTTGAGCTGCATTTTTTCTGTCTGAATCAGAACTAAGTGACACAGCACTGATTTAGACTGATTATATACAGCTTAAAGCAACTACCAAGTCATAACATACACTCCATTCTTAAAGAAATATATGGTACCAATTTCTTAAGATGAAAATCGTAACACAGTAACAAATATTTAAATTGCATTCTGTGAGGACTTGCACATTTAGATTACGTGCTGAAAATTTCTACCTGCATCTCTTTCATTTGCTTGCCTCCCACTTGCCTTAAATGCTTAGAAGAATTTTCCGAGCTGATCCTTCAGTGACTATGCATATGCCATAATTGAGTGGCATTAAGCTTTTGCTTTCATCGACATTGCTGTGGTTCCTGATTACTCATAGAACAAAGAGTTTCAGTCGTGCAATTACTCTGGGTAGTCAGAGAGGGAGAGTCATGGCTAAAATCTAATTTTTTGTGGCTTTGCAGGTCATTCTTAACGGGCTGATAGCCTTTCCAAGTTGATGACTTCAAAACAGTAGTGCTGAATGCACGCTATGAATCTTGTGCAAGCTTCCTCTGACTCATGTCGTTCCATAAATACTTAACGGACATTTTATTCAGAAAAAAAAAGAGGAAGCTCATAGAGTACAATTAAAGTAGAAACAAATGACATTTCGTGCCTATTTTTACTCTCTTGAGTAATATGGAGTATACTCTCTTGGGTAAATAGGAAAGTGATTTATTTTTCCTCATAACAAGAATTCTACTATTAGATTTTGATGATCGCTGACTTTGTTAAATGGCTGCTATGGTCACTGAGCTAGAGTGGCTTAGATTCTCTCCTGTGCCATTTCTGTACTTCAGAGACTGCTAATGGACAAATTAAGGTTTGGTGCCACTTTCACTAAGCCGAATGGTAGTAGGTTTACCTATTCTGTTCTACAGCTAATCAATCCCAAAAGCTGGAACCCCACAGGACTTGAAGAAGACAGATAAGCAGAAGAAATGTGGGAGCAAAGTGGCCACTTCTCCAAGTGGCCCTACAGTGTGCTTGTTCTGCAGCAGGAGCCAGGGATCTCCAATGTCCCCAGATCTCTCCCTGATGGGTTGCACATTTGGAGAGTCAGGGGTTCGCCCAGTCTCTAGATGTATTCATTTGTAGATCCATTTAATATTGCTGCACCTCAAGGACAGTATGTGACTCAAGTAATTCATTAGCAGAACTCTTTAAGCTCATCATTGAAACCCACTACATACAAATTATGAAGTATTAATAGTGAAGATGAAAAACTCTGCTTCTTGTTGCATCTCCTTCTGTCTTTGTCCTTTCTCACCTACTTCCCAGCTTTTCTCTACTCATGCTATAACAGTCTGAAGCATAGAGAGGACTTGGACTCTCTCTGAGAAGTTCCCATATGGGATTGTTTCATTCACTGCTTTTATCACTTTCCATAGGTTATTATGGAATCTGAAAACATAAAAATTTTCACCAGAGCTCTTCATTGACGAAAGGTAATGCTAATGACTATGAGAGCTCTCTGAACTGATGTTGGGCCAGCCATGGCATATGCTTTCTGCACACTGGTGTGATTTCCACATGGCATATTGGGACTGTCGCAGCACAAAGGTTTGTGCTTTCTGTCATGCTGACAATGCATTGCAGCTGTAGAGGCTCAGTCCTGGGCCTCTCTTACACCATGACTGCCAAGTGTGTCAGAAACTGTGTGGTGGTTTCATGCTGTGGATTCCTCTAACTGCCAGGGATGTCGTCGAGACCACCAAGCTTGTTAGACTTCTAGGTATTTCAAAATTAAAAGCCTAATATCTACACCACTCAGTTCTGATTATATTTTTTCCCCTTTGGTCAAGTCTTATCACTTGGACTGCTCTGCAGAGTCGGTTCACGGAAAACTTTGAGTTTTGATCCCTGACATACACAGAATTTACTGGGGAGTTTTCTTCAACATAACTTTTCACAGAGGGTTGGATTGCTATTGCTATAATGGTTTTACAGTCTGTATCAATTTTGTCTTTTGGACGTGATTCTGAAAAATATTGGACAGCCTCAACACCTACTCCCATGAGTGACCAGAATTAGAACTACTCTGCATGCCAAGCATTAGTACTATAGGTACTCAGTCAAAGAAAATATTTGGAGAAGAAAATGCAGAATGAATCAAAAGAAAGAGCAAGGGAAGGTGGTGCCAGATAAATGAAGACAGAATTATGACTGCTAGACAGAAGCGTTTCCAGTTTCTACATTTTATCTAGACCGGTGGTAATAAAGACAGACTATCACTATATATGCTAAACTAGCTGTCCTCCTTTAAAGCAGGAGTTCATACTGGATGGATCTTGAAGGTGTCTGAGGCTTATAGTTAGAAAAATAAGTTCAACAGAAACCAAGTGCTCAAGAAACAAAAGACAAAAGATCTTGCTGACAGGTATTTTTTGGTAATTTGGTCCTCTCATGTAAACAAGAGACAATTCAGCCTTCTGGGACTCTTGCTAGCCAACAGTCTCAAAACTGCAATGAAAGAAGGATTTCAAAACTATTTCAAAATTGCGTTTGGATGAAACATGTGTTTACTGTATGTAAATGAACGAGACATTCTGTTCTTTTAGGATTCATCAGATCCTCACTGTCTTAGATGGTTTGGCATGCACAGGAAAGTGGTCTTCTTCAGAAGATACTGGACAGACAAATAACTGTTTTTCACTGGATGTTTCCAGACTATACAAAAAGATGTACTCAAGTGCAACTTCTTCTTTTTTTTTTTTTTGGCTTAACTTGACTCTCACTTATTTTGTTGGCTACAAATAATGACAAAATAAGTTGCTTAATGACAGAGATAGGGAGTTAGAGTTTCCTGAGACAATAAATCTCTGTTGTACTGTTCACACTATCAAGCTGTGTGTACTCAAAATACGACGAGCAAAAACAGCTTGAGGATGTTGATTTCTCTGTATGAGAATTTCCTCTCATAGCTTAGGTGCCCACATGCGGTTGGTACATGACATGGCATGTGTGCCTGCAAGCCTCTTCCTAATTAACTAAGTTAAAACTCAAAATCTACTGCAGATCTGGTTAGTTGCTCCCTTACTGAGCTGCCTGTTTAGTTATGCACAGGAATACAAATCTATGTGGGCCAAAATCTCCTGCTCTTTTGTGCATCTTGCTGCAAAGGATGAACTCCTAGAGATCACTTGCTGAGGCACTCTGGCTTAAGGAAGAAATAAAAGGCATTTTGTTGTTCTTCAGTCTCCTCTACATTGTCCTCTGATCACTTCTACTGTTCTTAGAAAAACCCCAGCTTGTATTCACTTCATCTGCGGCAGAGGCCAGGCCTCATGGAAACTGCTGATAGATCTGTTTCATCAGGCTAGCAATGGCTTAGGAAGGCATTGAGGAACAAATATGGAGCTGGGTACTATTTTATCACTCAGAAGCCAACTAACAACAACTTTTGTGTGCTAAGGCCGGCAAAACTGTGCTATGATGTCTGCATAGCTCCTCTGCTTGGGCTGGACTTTGGTTCCTACCATTGCCACATGCAGACATGCTGGCATGGTTGATCTGTGCTTGACTGAAGGCCACTGGGAGCAGCGAGGGGTGATGGCAGAAGTCATCCACTGCCTGACTGCAGAGGGGCCTATCTGTAATAGCACCGTTGGCTGTCTTAGTGAGTAACTGCAAATATTTGTCACTTCCATTTTTGTGGCAAGAATATTATAATTTACAACAATTTAAGGATGACAGAATTGTGCTTGTCAGGAATTTTTGCTTTATGTTGTGAAATCAGTATTTTTCTGGCTGTATATGGGAAAATTTTACTATCCAGTTGTGCAGACATCTCTCATCTACAATCCCATGCTAATGGTCGAAATGAGGGGGAAAATGCGAACAGTTTGTAGCAGCAACATGGCTGCCCTTTTGATCCCACCACACAAATTCACGAAAATACTGCACCAATCCTGAAGTGCTTTTTGTAGCAACTTTCCATTTAAATGTTGGATTCAGGAAAAGTATTACAAATGAGTACACATTTCCCAGCACAGTCTGCTGTTACCATTTATGAAATGTTAAGGGTATTAAGGTACTGCATCATTTTCTCCCCAGGCATAGCAACTGGTTTGGAGAGATATCGAGTATCAGTTCCTGCTGGAGCCAGTGGGAGACAAGGGTCCACAGAACCACAAAGATTTAGGAGCAAAGATTAAAGGGTGGGTTTGCTACACATAAATGCAAACCAGAATGTTGTTTTGAGTTCTGAAACATCTGAAAATCTCAAATTTACCATAAGGATAGCTTCTTGGCAATATTAGATGAACCTACAAGAATTCTTCAACTGGGATCAAATGTGCTTTTGAAGCAGGCTTTGTGACCCCCTTGACCTACTGTGTGCTGGTTCTCTCAGCCCTCTGGTCCTGGGCTCCTTCTACACACGCTAAAGCAGCAAGCTGCTCTAGGAGGGCACGTCACGTGCTCTGGAAACTAATGAGCATTCAATCTGCAAGATCAGGATGCAGTTAATTTTAAAACTCCTGAGATGTGTAAAGCATGATGTTAGGTTCTCACCACTAATTGCTTTGCTCTGCATGTCCATAGCTATTTCTTCCCACTAGTGCTAATGCAGTTATCACCAGCTTTCGCTTGAGTTTCAGAGATGCAGAGTAATCTTATTTGTCATTGAAATCAACAGGGGATGCTCAATATCTTCATGAAAATAAATAGTAGATCCTCATTTCAGAAAATCATATATCCTGCAAGATGTGTCCAGCTTTTGAAGCTGCATAAAAATTCATTTCTCTTTGAGTTAATAGAGGAACAAAATATGAAATATAAATATTCAGTAGCTTTCTTCTGTGACACATGGAAGATACATATTTTTGTTTGATGAGCTGCAATACTTTGAAGTCTGCAGGTTATTCCAGACTTCCTTTTCAACCTTATTTTGCTACCTATCTATTTGCCTATCTACAAATCCAACATAATAGTGAAAATCTTTCTGCATTGTAAACATAACTAAATATGCAATAAACATGCAATTAGGAATTGTCAAATAAGCCCCATTCTAATGGATCACAGTCTCAGCTGTTTTACATTCATATAATAATTCAGGACAGAGATTACCAAAGAGGGTATAATTATTTTTTAATAACATATGAATGCTTATTTAGCCATGTACCAGGAAGATGCTGTGAGTCTCTACACAAAATAGATGCAGACTTCAAAATTTCCTTTGACTGCGACCCACGGATTATATCACTTGCTGCACACAGATACCTTCTACACCTTCTGGCATTTGAGTAGCTCTGCTTTCAAGCAGTGTTCACCTTTTAGAACAAGCTTGTCCTGGTTTTGGTACCGTTTTATTGATCTGTACTTTGTGCTAGCTCCCTTTCATCTCTCCTCCATCTCTCTACTCATGTCAGTCAGCTTCTTTCTCTGTGCACTATACTCACACTAACATACAGCATTTCCAGCATCTGGCTGTTACCAGATGTTTCTTCTTCTGTCATCTATTCTGTTCTTATACAAATTCTGGATGTTGGGCAATCTTTTACCCACAAAGTACATAAGCCAGATCTGAGGGTATTCCTTCCATACCTTGCTGCTCAGACTGCTTTGGGCAAGAGGAGGATGGGGCTGGAAGCTTCCAAGCAGCCTGAAGGATCGCTGAAGGAATGCTGGCATGTCACCTCCTTCGTGTTCCAAACCACTCAAGTAAATAAATGAAAATGCTTTTAATTGAATGTTCAGCAAAAATGATAGCACACTTAGTTCTTACACTGGCCAGCAGAGGTTAAACCACTGAAATTCTAAAATTAGCTTTACCATGGATACACTTTTTAAATGCCCTTGCTGGGTTGAATTTCTCAGAAGGTAGAATTGGTGAGAGGCTGCTGTTTGAGTGGCAATGCATCCCCATGAGCACAGCTTCTCAGCTCATCAAGAGGAAGAGACAAAGGGAAAACTGTTAGAATAGTTTACACTATCTGCATCAGAAGATGTGAAAGGGGAACTTGCTCAATGTAGGCAAGACCACATTTGCCAAACTATAAAATTGTGCTGAGGCTGCTTTTCTGGAAATACCCAAAAAAGTCAGTGTCTCCAAACTGACTCCTCACCCTGAATTAGTCATAATTCTGAGCCAGAGAGCCTGAACCTGCTAACTGGCATGCAGATTTTGATGTTAAATATATCAGGATTTCAATCTGAGTATATCTACGATGGCAACTACAGAAATACAAATTTATGAAAGTCACAAAATAAAGACTACATGATTATCCCAGTTTTCTTCCACTAAAATTCAGCTGAGTAGTTTTCCAGTGTACACACAAGCTGGCCAAAGAACTAACTAAACCCAGCATACCAAATGAACACTCAGGTATTGAAAGCCTGGAGATGTTTTAAGTGAGAAATCCACTTACTCTTTTTTCCAGCTGGCAATTAAAGGAAATCACAGTGTGACATTTTAGCTTTTAGTTGTTTTTATTATCTACTTTACAATCATTCTTACAACCCTAACTATTCTTACACAGCTGATAGTTTTTAATCTGTGCCTTTCTTACATTTTTTAATTTGTTCCAAGTCCACCACCTCCATAGTTAAACAAAATACCCAAGAAGAGAACTGATGTGAAAGAAAGCAGTTTAGAAATATCAGCAACTGTAGCCTACAACAGGCAAAAGTATATGCACTTTCGTCAGTCAGCCACTTTCATTGGCACTTGCTGGCCCATATTTCAAATATTCAGTGAAGTGAATAAGATACAGCTAATGTGGCCTTGCAAATAAATAGCAATGCTCTGAAGACATGCTAAAAACATATAAGGAAGGAGAACTGTTTTCTCTGTTTCAAACAACATTTCATTCAGTGGAAAAAAGAAGCCAAGAAATACATTTTTCTAGATGATTTAAGATGTAGTATGCTGATAACTTGTCTTCCAACAGCAACAATTAAAATAGCTTGCTTGTGTAATCAAAGTGAGACGTTATTTTCAGTATTAAGCCATACTTATTTAGACAATATTAGTTGCTAAAACCTGCAGTTCCTTTTGAACACGAAAGCATTTGATTTATGGAGATTTGTGTGGGGGCTTTTTTCCACTTTCTTTTCCAAAACCTGTACCAGGATAGCAATTGGAAGTAACTCCACAGAAGAAAATTCACCTCACAGCTTCATATATGTCCCTCCAAACTTAAACTGCTTTTACTCTGTAGTCTTCTCAAAACATTTTAAGGAAGCACAGATTGAAAAGCCTTCAGCCAGGGCTTGCCTAAAATTCAGAAATGTGCCCAGGTCTTTATTTGCAGTTTGTATCACTCTGTAGCACTGTTTAAAAACAATTGTTTGAAGGATCAGTTAAAAACTGCAGTTTAAACACAAATTTGGATCTTAGTTTCGGAGGGCTTCTCAACCATTTTTTCTTTTTTTAATCATATCAGTTTCATTCTGCCTAAGGAAATAAATAAGAATCTGAATAAATAAAAACCTTTTCCACAGTACAAAGAAAACCAATGGTATTTAGTTCACGCTTGAAGAATGAATGCTCGGGTGAATAAACAAACAGATGGGAGTCATTTCAGCCATGCTCCATTATAAATAGTGGAGGGACTCACTCACCATTTTCTCATTTTCTCATTAGAAAATGCAGAAATACAACTTTTTTTTCAGCATTTTGTTTTTCAGTTGAAAGATTTTAAACAGAACCTTTTAGAACGATTACAGAAACCTCTGGGGAATGGGGCTGAGCCTTTGCTGATCAGTAAAGCTGCCCTAAGCAGTAGTGACAGCAGCTGTGTTCTGGTCCCACTGTGGCAAAAGTGGATGTGAGAAATTCAGTTGACCAGAGTGTGTTGTAATTGGGGGTCAGTGGCCTATACTAAAGGGCCATTATTGGTCAACATCTACCACTCAGTTTTTTTAATGAGATTTTTACCCTACATCTTCATCCAGCTTCATCGTGTGGTTAATGCTGGTTAATACTCTCTCTTCAGTTGTTCTTGGGTGCTTACAGCTTCTAGATGACCATGGAGAGGCAGGGCTGTCCTGGAACTGTTCTACATTACACCAATAACAAACTGCTCAGCCGCTGAGGGTCAGAAAAGCAAACATGTTACAGAAACTTTTCTTCCCCTCCTAGTGTAGGTGTGGTGGCCCCATGGATATAACACAATATTTCTCAAGGCCTCAGCTTTGTACTAATGGTTACATGTCCCCTGATAGGAACGCAGACCCACAGCTCCATGTGAGATCAACTCCAACTTTATCCATTACCCCTTAAACAAATTAAGCCCCTTGGACTTCTCTGATTTGCTTGGCAACTCCACATAAGGAATGCATTTTAGACTGGATTATATTAATCTTTCTGAGAATTTTATTATATTCTATTTTATTTATTTTTTGACCAATTCCTCAGTCAGGAAGGTTGAACAGTTAATACAGCTCCCATTAAAAAATGCTGCACTGCCTTTTCATTTTGTCAGAAAGAATTATTAAGGAGAGCAAAGGTCATGTACATTGCAAATGTGCTTCTGCTAAAGCAGCTTATTCCTGGAGGAATAAACACAGACAGTACTGAATTACTTTGTCATCATTAGAAATTGTCAGAGCCCCAATATTCCTGGGAGAGCAGACAGGTTGGCAACTGCACAGGACCAGGAAAAAGATGTTTGCACTGAAAAATGTGATGAACTCTCCAGTCTAGTGCACATAGCAATCTTCAGCTGATAGCAATGTAAGATGGGTGGCTGGAAGGAGTACAATTCCAGCTGCTTCAGCAGCTGATGTGGAAGAAGATTGCTGGCAGAAAGTCTGCTTCTGGTGTTGCACCTTAGTGACATGCCCAAAGCAATTATTTTTTGAGAAAAACATGATTAAGTATTTTCCCAGAAAATAGAAAAATAGTCTTGTATAGATTTGTAAGTATTAAACATCCATTTCAATAGTACAAGAGACAAGTTTCTATGTTTCTCTCTCTCTCTTTTTTTTTTTTTTTTAATTTGAAACTGAGACATCATAATGACAGTAATTTCTTAAAGGAAACAACAAAAATGATTCATTTGACACATACATGTTGAGGAAATGCTACCATGACCTTGTTGCTGCTACTTCCTCATCCGTGAATTTGTTAGTTATAAACAGCAGTTTGAAAAGTTTCCTTTGCTCATGTAAGATTCATAACCAAAAAATTTTCATTAGCCACTGTGTTACTCTGGAGTGATG
This sequence comes from Cyrtonyx montezumae, assembly GCF_038088225.1. Classification (NCBI taxonomy): domain Eukaryota; kingdom Metazoa; phylum Chordata; class Aves; order Galliformes; family Odontophoridae; genus Cyrtonyx; species Cyrtonyx montezumae. Next base: position 9,115,900 of record NW_027072056.1, on the reverse strand, counting down.
GTCACTAATGTTCTGCCAAAGCCTGGCAGCGCTGGGACAGAGACGCTTAGTGGGAGATGTCTGCACTACTCTGTATCTCTGTAGGGCCTTAAGACTTCTTTTTCCATCTGAAAAATGTACATAATAACAGTAACAACACAGGGGAAATGTGGTAGCCACATGCTGTAATTAGTAGCATAGACAGAATGTTCTAATGGGAAATCTGACAGGTAATTTTAAAAAATCTTTTTCAGATTTTAGACTGAAAAAATTGCTGGGAAATTTTTGGTGGTGTCTAGCAATAATACAGAGAAGATAGCAAATTTACTTATAATGGGTGTCTCACAACACAGATGCTTGCAAGTGTGGCTGCCTCCAGCCCTCTTTTGCCAGTCACTCACAATTCCTCAGCCTCTTATCACTAGCTTCATTATTCTGCAGCTATCCTCAGTCACTGCCAAACTGAAGCCTTCATGTGCCCTATGCGTCTTTGAAAGATGCTCAAAGTACTCACCTTTTCTTTCAAGAGAGAAACACCCTTCCCTGCCCTTTCCTGTCTAAATTCCATTAGCTGAATGGAAGGCTTGGACTGTTCAGAGCATGTGAGCTATAGTTCCTTGGTCCTTTCTGGTCCCTGTGTGGATAACATTTCACTCTCTTGGTCTCCAAAGCAACTGAATTTTAATTTGTCAGTGTCCAAACTGGCAGGTCAGGTAAGAAAGATGCACATTAAGTCTGCATCTTCAGGTGCTTCCTAATAATCTCTGGTACAAAGAGATCTTCTTTCTCAGGGCTACAATAAGACATCATAAATGCTTATGAACCTCAAAGGTTTGGCTGATCAGTACAATATCCAGTTTCTGATATAATCTCAATTCCATACACGTTCAGACATTTATTAAAAAAAAAAAAACCAACAAAAAAAAACCCACCAAGGAATGATATAATTTTGGAATACGTTTTATAGGGGAAAGATGCAAAGACACTGTAAAAAAGTCATGGATTTGATAGCAATCATATAAAATAGGTAACATCAAAATATCATTGCTATGTGGTTGATTTTACATTTCTGTCTCTTCAGAACTCTAAAACATTATGGAATTTGGGCAACAGAATCATTTCCACCTGATCAAGAGGGGAAATACCAGCCCTCTTCAACTCTCCCCCATAAACATGACATCCTTCACTCTTGTTTTAAATGTCTACAGAAAAGGTATTTTTGTTCAAATAATAATCAACAGAATATAGCAAGTAATTCCTTATCTCAAGAATTATGGACTCTTTAGCTATATATGTGCATATACACATGTATATCATGCATTCAGTAGGGATGAATTACTGCATCCCACAGGAAGGATATCTAACAGACACTGCTCCAAGTTGTGCAGTTTCCCTTGGCATCACACAATGGCACTGTTTTTGAAAGAGGCTCAGAGAGAAGATATCTTTCACTATTCATATTTTGACTGTTGCTGGGAAGCTTACAAAGATATGGCATTCAAGGACTATATGTAGCCAGCTAATTGGATTGTTTTTATCTGAGAATTGAGCAAATGTCATGATTCTAGGTAACTAGAGCACCACCATGAAGAATACAGGTAGATTTGAGAGCATTTGGCAATTGCTTGAATCAGAAAAAGAAACTGAAACCACATTAAGCATTTAATGGGGTGGAATACAATGCAAGAGGGGAAAAGAAAGAAAGAAAAAAAAGAAAAAAAAGTAGAGAATAATAGAACTACAACTATGAAAAACTATGAGCTTTGATAGTTTCTGAAAATTTCTTTGTCCGAGAATCTGCCAGATCTCTCTCGAGTCTTGTTCTTGTCACTGCACCAATTCAACATAACATAAAACGCTGCATTTAAAGTGTTTGGCTCATAGAAAATAGCTTGTTAGAACACAAAGCAGCTTTCTGGTATACTTTTTTCATGTTCTCCAACAAGAAGATCAAAGCATTGTGAAGGATGTGTATTCAGCTGAGAAATGTTAAAAATGTCACTTCTAGCTTAAGACATACTTTTGATATTACATCTTCTGCACATCTAAAACTGTCAGGCTACGGTGAAATTTGTCACTGATATTTTACACTCATATTAAGTGAGAACATGAGAGTTGACCTCTAGTAACATAATATTTAGCAATTCTTGTATATATAACTGTTACCAAAATGATTTTGTAAGCCAAGGATGTCAGACGCATCCTGTTGTAATCTTTTGTGAGACAGAATGGTACAGTGAATTTTTAAATCCATTTTTACAGTTTTAAGATACTCTCTCAGGTCATATTAAATCATTTGCAATGAATTATTTTGCTAGCCAGAAGAGCTTGTCAATGCTGAAACTGAGAACAGCTCTGTCAAGATAGAAGTACAAAACATCTAATCTGTAATTGAATCCATGCACGCTTCACAACAAAGTAGCAGATTTAAAAGAAAGAAAAGTGAAATGTTTAAAAGAACAGGAGACAAGTGAAATCCTTTCTGTCTAACTTAAAAGCCATAACAGTATGGTTTAGACTTCTGCATGAAATTTTGCATTTCTTTTTTTCTCTTTGCATGTTTTGCATTACTGCACAGTCCATGCTTAGCACCACCTGAGCCATGTTAACCTTTGCTTAACTCAGTTTTGATAGTCCAAGCTTAATTCTCTGATTAAAATTGGACATGAGTCAGAGAACAGAGCTTAGCTGAGGATTTCACATACATACTTTACACCAGAACACACTACAAATATTGAAAATAGTGATTTGGACAGTTGTGTCATATTCCCAGTTCTTTTGGGAAGGTACAGAACAATTTCCAACTTAAATACAAGCTGACAAAATCCTGTTACATTCCCTCAAAATAAGACACACGAGGAAAGAAATACTTCTGCTATACGGATATAAACTTTGAATTATATTTAAGAAAATATAAAAATAATCATACAGAATACATTTTCCCTATACCTTCTTCTCCAAAAAATAATGTTTATTAACTCAAATAGGAGAGGAAATGAATGAACAGGAGGTGGGAACAGAATCCCAGCAAGTGTGGGCTGCCATCAATAGAAGGGGACCTGCAGGGTTACATTTAGACATGGACTAATACTTCATGAATCATAGAATCATCAAGGTTGGAAGCAACCTCTAAAATCATCTAGTCCAAACGTCAACACATCACCCTGCCCACTAACCATATCACTCAGAAGCACATATACACAGATCTTGAAAACCTCCAGGGACGGTGAATCCACCACCTCCCTCGGCGGCCTGTTCTAATGCATCGCTACTTCTGAGACAAAATTTTTCCTAATATCCAACCTAAACCTCCCTTGGTATAACTTTAAGCAATTACTTCCAGTTCTATCACTGTTACGTGGGAGAAGAGGCCAACACTCTCCACAACCTCATGTCAGATGATGTAAAGATGCAAAGATGTAAAGAACGATATGGTCTCCCCTGAACCTCCTCTTCTTACTAAACAATCCCACCTCCCTCCACCACTCCCTGTAAGACACATGTTCCAGTCCCCTCACAGCTTTGTGCCCTTTGGATGTGCTCTAGAACCTCCAAGTCTTTTGTGTAGTGAGAGACTCAGGGGGCTGCAGAGAGACAACCAGCATGTAGCACTGCCAATTCCCTTTATTCTCTCACCTGTTCAGTTTAATTTTACACAATTTTCCTCTTGGATGGGTGCTCTGTACCTTAATAACTGAATAACATCGTATAATAAACTAGAGAAGTGAGTGTAACTTCAGATTAAGCTTTTTTTGAACTCCCACATTTCCTCACCATTTTTTCTCTTATGAAATATATAATCTGCCAGCAGTTCATAAGGACAGTCTGAATCAACCTCCATTCACCTGCAGTTCAGAGCTTTGAGGCTGCTTGTTAGAAAGCTTCTTCTGACAGTTGCTAATTGCAAGTAAGATGCCTGAAAAGGCAACTAAACAGCTCCTACTAGCTCTGCAAGGAGACATGATTCCGTTAATGACCCAAGCTCTTTGCTGCACTGCTCTAGGCTGTGCCCAGCCACGGGGAAATTCTCAGCCCCCCTCCAACACCAGCCATGTCACACTCAGCCCAGGGAGGCCTGCTATGCCCAGACCTTCCTGCATGCCATTTCTCATTAGATCACTTGTGAAGCTACTCTCCTCATGGTATCTTTTCAGATCTTTAATTGGAAACAGAAATGCCTTCATCTTCCTTTATTTTCACACTTTTCCCATGAAATAGGGCATTCTACTCTATAAAACAGGCTCACCTGTTTTATACTAGTCAAACTTTCTTTCTTGAATGACATTTTTGCCCAGCATCAGTGTGCTTCCCAGACCTACACTCAGCTGATGGCAGCTCATTAGCAATACTTTTCAGATTTTTCAAATTCCTCTCCGTATTGATGGTAACTTTTGGAAAGTGTACTATGATCTTTTCAGTTCAGATCTCACACAAGGCATGGCAGTCTGTCACCCTGCAATCCCCTACTGCACAAGTCTGGCCATTGCATTATCTCCTCATTTTTTCACAAACTATCTGAGATGAGCCCTGCACCTACTGCACTGGGCTGACAGATGATTCTCTCTGTATTAACTCAGAAGCAGATGTATCTTACTAGTTTTCTCTAAGCTGCTTTGATGCTGACATCTGTGATTTTTTCCCCCTTTTCATATGTACAATAAAAGTTCACTGTATCTTTAATTCCTGTTCTAAAGTGATTAGAAGTTGCATGTAGTTTATGTTATCAAAACAGAACTGTTGCGTTGAAATGAAGTTTTGCTTGATTTGAGGAATATATTATTCTTCTTTTTGTATGTTTTGGAGACAGCTGTTAGGTTTATTTAGCTATATCTTGTTCATAATCTATGCTTTGTTAGATACTTCATTCACATCCACACATAAATGCAGAATAACTATTGCAAAACTAATGAAACTATACCTTAGAGTCAGTTCTAAGAAAAGTAACTGCAGCTTTGAGGTTGAGTCTTTAATCATGTTTGCATCCAGGGGATTTGGCTTTTATAACAACTACTGCATTTCATTGATGGATATTTATAACATAGCAATGTAAGCAGGTGCACATAACAGATTACATATAACAGACATAGAATTAAAAATAAATCCTCTTGTAGCAAGAATATTTTACTTCACAATGAAACACCCACATGGTTTTGCTCAGATTTCTTCTAACAAAATCATATTTCTATGCAAATGTTAGAATATGGACAAGATAAATTTCCAAGTCTAAAAAATCCCAATAATATTACTATAATGTAACAGGGATGAGGATACTTACAAATCTATATCAAAACATATTTGGAATATTACTTACATCTTCAGTAATGTCTTCTCTGGCACATGAATTATCTTTTTGACTTACTGGTATGTACAAGTGGCCTCATTTCTGATGCAAGCATCTACAGTTAGCATTTGGACCTGCTGCTTGTTTGCTATTTGATAAATGGGTTCTCTGTCCAAACAACTAGCTCATATTAGTGGGATGCTCATGCTCTGCACCTTTGTAAAACATTGAGGAACTGGGAGTCATTACTGGAATGCTTAAAAGAGGAAATAGCAATGTGGGAAATCTGTGTCCTGAAGGCATAGAGTGCTCCAAGAGCCCACTGAAAATAAATAAGTTTAAATTGAAAAAAAATAATAATAATACAGCTCACAGGAACTGCACAGAGCACATATAAATACAGTTTATTCACCAGATAGCATTCAGTGACAGTGGCAGAGTCAACAAGCCATTAATTTAAGTATATCTTCTGAATGCAGACCCCAAAGTTGCTTAATTCTAGTAAAAGGTCATCCATTCAACTCCAAAGCATGCACGACTTTTTTAGCGAGGGACAGTGTGTTGGTGTGCACCAATAAAGAAAAGTTAGAAACTTGGGTGAGAAATCAAGTCTAATGGGCAAATGTTTCTAGCAAACAGTATTTTACTGCCAAGAGATGAGGGCAGTCCTTTTACTATGTACATATGCAGTGTGTTCTGTCAGATCTCCTCCAGAGTTCTCTTTTCTTCAGAAACTTCCTTCCTTTCAGTGCAGATTACTTGCATTCTCCCTTATGTTTTGCCACACAGTATCTCTAATTCGTGCCTCAAAGAATGGTGTCTTGTCACAGTAGTTAACTAAAGCTGTAAACCTCACTTCACCCGAGACAGAATTAATCCCTCTGGCAATGCTACAAATTTTCAGTATTCTCAGATCGAAAGAGAGAGGAGATGAGGTGGGCATATATACTGGAATATTTATTAGATTGCCCTTGCCAGAGGAGCTAAAACATTATCTTTCTGGGCAATATTAGTAGTTGAGGTGAACTGAATTTATGGCTTCAAGACACTTGCTCATTTTGGAAGTGTATCTTAACTCATACATACTGGAACAGAGTCCAGGATGCCAGTAGTGGCATTTAAATCACATAAATAATATCCTCAACTTGTGATTCATTAATACCTTGAATTGCGTTATCCAGATTTGCGATTCACAGTTGATGACATAATGATGGAAGTTTTCTGAATGATGCTTTGAGGAACAAAAGTTTTTAAACAATTTCCTTAGGGTTATTAATGAGATTAAGTAATAATATTTCTATCTGTGGGTACTCAGAATACACCTTGGAGGAATCATAGTCTAAGAGGAGAAACATGACAGAACTAACATAATACAGCCAAATCTAAGAAGTCTTTGAGATATCTTCACAGTGCTCTTGCCAGTCTGTGCTGTACCCAGTGGTATCAAAAGCAGTACTGAGATTCAAACAATGGCAAAAACACATTTCCTCATTCTGGCTGTATATTTAGTTATCTTTACACCAGCCACAGGAATGATTCACAGCTCTCTCTAAGGACTACACCACAGAGAAACTATCAGCAGCACTGGAAGTTGAGCATTGTAAAAATATCTGTGAAGAGTATGAACAGAAGGAATCATACATGGTCTCTTTCTTGAGAAGTTTGCCTACAGATGCTGACAGACACAAAGCCAGACAAGTGGCTTTGCTGCAAGAAGGCTGCTGATAGTAAGAGAAATGATCTTAAGGTTACTATTTGGGTAACATTAAGCAGAAGAGGATGTGCTTCCAAATCACCTTATATGATTCATGTAGTGAACAGTGCCACCCACAACTAATTGGTGTTTGGCTGAACTGACAAAATATTACAAACTGTAAAGAAAGCAGCCCACTGAATTTAGAACAGTTGTCTGGCTTTGAAAGAGTACCTTCTGAGGACAAACACTGCAGGCTGGGGGAAGCCTAGGATGACTCAGAGTCTGGAGTGGCTGGCTGTGGTAGAAGATAAATCATTTCCTCATTGCTGATTCCTCCTTGGAGGCTCAAATACTAAAGGGTACATCTTAAAGTGCACAAGTCTAGTATCTGTAGCAGCAGAAACCCACAAGCTGGGAAACTGTCCACTTAATAATCTATTGTTTCAACAGTAAATCTATTCTTTCAAGATGCAGCAGGGCTGGGTCCAGCAAGGCACTATAGTACCTGATGGATGGTTGTATTTTGATTGCTTAGCTGTTAGGTTTTCTCACAAGCATCTTCTCTCTTTCCTTCTGTGCAGCCACTGATGCTCAGTGAAACTATATAGCACCAACATTTTCTGTACAGTCCTTCCTTAAAGCTTTGCTTTCCCTACTAGAGGTTTGGTGTCAGTAAAGCTTACCATGCACTTTGATCCTTCCTGACCAAATACTGGCTCATGGTTTAAATGTGACTCCCCAAATGCATGGAACCACGTGTAGCCTCCAAGAGTGTAAATGGAGTAGGACAGTATCTCCCTTTCAGTTCACATACAAGAAAACCAAACCATTATGCAGGAAATGGCTCCCAAGCAAAGCATTAATAAAACAAGTGCTCACATAGTGACATTAAGTCCATATTCCCTGGAAAACGTGAGAGGAGAATGATTAGCAGTCAATATTTATTGCAAACACAAGGAAACGTTACCTATGCCACAATCTGGTAGGAATCTTTCCAGGTTAGACACAACAGATAATTAAGATACACTTTTGAATTCTCTCTTTTTTTTTTTTTTAAATGCCACGGGCTGTTTTTATTTACTTCCAAAGTCTTGTAAACACCTCACTCATGCTCAGAAAACGTGCTCAGGTGAGTCTTGGGCATGTTACAATTTTAGTGTAGAAGAAGGAACTTCTGTCTCACTGTCTCACAAAATGGCATCCCTAGTCCAGGCTAGATGCAACCAGGTAAAACCCAAACAAGTGGTGCTATGCATTCAGTGCCTTCTCTGCTGCAAAGCAGTTTGTTCTGTGGCAGACACAACAGATGGGGCTGGTGACATGCTGATTAGTATACACACAACGAAACCTGGGCATTTGTCAGGAAAGAAATTTCATGTTTTTGTACAATCATTTTGCATTTACACCTATTTAAGCCTTTGTTTTGAGCAACAAGTACTTCAGTAACAGTAACTAATTACTATGTGTTATTACAGGCCTGAGATTGTTCCATAAAAAATCTCTTACATTTTACACCAGGAATAATGATGAAAATGCGAAAGAAGCAACTTTTGTTAGCAATGGTGTTCTCTGGGACTCTTACAAACTATCTCTTGTACATGTTATTTTTTCCCCAGTGTTCATTCTCCCAGTCCTAAAACGAATTGCCAGTCAACCTCACTTCTTTACTCAAATCCTCCTAACAGCACACCTATTTAGATTTCATGTTGCCTTCAGCATAACAGTAATTAAAATAAACACACAATAATTAATAATAATAATAATAATAATAAGCCTTAGTTTTTGTTCAACTCGTTTCAAGGAAGAAGTAAAAAGATCAGATTTGTTTTCATAGAATTGCTGAATAGGTTGGAAGGAGCCTTAAAGCTCACCCAGTTCCAACCCCCTGCCATGGGCTAGCTGCCCCCCACCAGCTCAGGCTGCCCAGGGCCCCATCCAACCTGGCTTTGGGCACCTTTAGGGATGGAGCATCCACGGCTCTCTGGGCAGCAGTGCCAAGGTGTCACCACCCCCTGAAGAAGGAATTTCCTCCTAACTTCTAACCAACTTCTTCCTTATTTTCCCTAGTTTTTCTATGAGAAGATGTAAAATAAGAAGAGAATCTAAAATCCACAGTATCACTAGATCACTAAGGAAATAAAGAATATTCTCTGTTCCAATTGAAAGCCAGCCTGAAAACCAAGTCTAACAGTGAGGTGATCCTGACATCTGACATAAAAACAGCAGTAGTTATTCTTTATTGCTTTTTCCACCACTTGGAGTTCCCACTATCAGTATGCAAAATCACCTTTTCAACATTCTTTCATTCTGAAGAGATCAGAACTGTCCTTCAGCATTTTAATCACCCTCACACCAGTACTTGCACGTCATTCCTCTCATTAAGATATACAGTAAGAGAATGTAATGCAAAAGAGAAGCACAAGAACAGTGTGAACTTTATTCCCTCAGATTCTGCAGTTTTTTTTTGTCATCCCAGCTGGCCCCAGGGAGCCCTGGAGAACAAGATGCATCTATTGCTTTTGGTCTTTTGACCTCCAACACTCATCCGTTGTCCAATAAAATATCTCTCAAAGGACTACATGGGGTCAGAGATGGTTTAGAACCTAAGGAAACCAGTCCTTTGCATAAACAGGCTCCATCTTTCCTTTTTTTCCTTTTAAGAAATGTTTCCAATGATTTTTTACTGTATTATCTACTGGCCAGTGCCCTCCACTTAGTGCAAAGTACAATTCACAGTCATTAACAAAAGGTAAAGATGTCACATAACATATTACCCTCTGCTAAGCCACCTATTATTATATGCCTTTGTACATGACTGAGTAGATTAAGTAAAGAACAAAAACTTACAGAAAAAAAGTATAGAGAAAGCATAGGACAAAGAAACTTATTTTCTTCTACAGCTCCTCTGTTTCTCCCTGTCATGAATCTGCTCCCTCCCACTGCAGTGGAAAAGATACATTAAAATTAATATTCTAAGCTGGGATTTTCAAAGCAGACTATTGCAATGGAGGAACCAAATGTCACTGACATTCAGTAGGAGATAAGTCCTTAACCCCTTTGAAAATTCTTAGCTAAAACCCACTAATGCATACTTCAAAGACACAGATATTCACAGTTCTAGGAGTCATTTTCCTAACAGCCTTTTATTCTTCTTTCTAACAAACCTTCTACCCTAGATCCTAACCTCCCGATGTGGTACAAAACAGAATTGCTTCCATGTACTTTATAATTCTGAACTTATCTCTTGCTCTGATTTTTTTGAGGCATTTATAATTATATTTAATGACACACAAAGATGTGTCTAAAAGTGACAAAATGGATCTAATTAATATTGTTTTTACATCTTTGTACTGTCTCACCAGTCATTACATATCTTATAAGCAGACAGATGCACCAGTTCATCCAGATATTTTGCCACTTTTCTGTGGAGAGTTAATCTATTTGCATGTTGTATCATTTGCTTATGATCATATCTCATGTTTTACCAAAAATTAATTCACTTCCACCAGCCCATCATTCTATTTGGTCAGCTATTCCTTCCAAAACACTGTGCAACGGTGTCTGCAGTCTGAAGTTTGTGTCCCAAAAATGATATTGATTAAATAGATCAGGTACAGAAAACATGACTTGAACTGGTCCTTTGCAATTAGTTATTCAAGTAACATGCTAGAAGGCATAGCGTTAATTGTGTTAACAGTCAATTGATGCTGTGGTAGCAAATCCTTACTAGAAATCTGCTACACTACATTGACACCTTGTGGTTGCTCCATCACAATGCAAAGTACGCATTCAAGCTAGAGTAAATAAACGGAATTAAAAAAAATATATGTAGGGAAAATATATCCTTTTTAAGAAATAACAGTAGATAAGTGTCCAGAAATAGGAATCTCTATAAAATTCAGTTTTAGTTTTCAGTCTGATCCTTGTCCAAATGCAAGTACGTGTCCTCCAGTGCTGAACATACAATAAAGACTTATAAATTTCCCATCTTAACTATAATTCAGAACCCTGCAGGATCTAGCTTTGAAGACTGTGCCCTAAGCTTTCCTCAGCCTCATGGATGTGTCATACTTCAACCTCCACTCTAAATGTAGTCGGACAAAGTAGGGACAGCTATTGTAGTAACAGTAGCCACTGCAAAAATGCAATGAGATTTAAATTTGTGGAAAGAGATATGAACTTTGAAGTATGATGAATGGAATAATGCTCTCAAAAGGTCAAATGGAACAAGAACGCTACATGTGAGCAGTCATCTTTACTGCCCACTCAATGAAGAGAAAATAGTACAATGCAGGAAGCTGATTTAAAATAGGCAGATGGGCTGTACATAAACCCAAGACAGTTTATCTGCTAAATTAGTAATCATTGTGTTTGAAACCATTTCTGTACAGTCATTCTGCATAACACAATTCTACCACAGACTGACAAAGGAAAGGAGCTGCTGAAATGTTAATAGAGGGAAAAATTTCAAAAGGGCTTAGATAGACATGTTACTAATGCTGCTGTGGCCAGCAGTCAGTGAATGACTGATTCACATGGCATAATTTCCCTCTACCATAAACACAAATAACCAAATAATACTGCTAAGGCTTGTAAAGGTCACTTCTCCAAAGACTTCTGAATCTGGTTTGGCTTATTTCCTTGCAAGGCTTGAGACAATCTGTATCAGCCCAGCAGCATTGCAGGAAACTGAGGAATGGTACTTCAGTTGGCTTAATGTGTGCAAATACAATCTCACAAATTTTTATTTAGTCACCTACATTTGGGATGTAGGGAACTGGAAATTAAAGAGTTTCTCCCATTCATTTTCTGTTGAGAATAACAGGAAGAGGTTTTCTGGGGACCTGCTGCTGCTCTGGAAGATGAAGCAGTGTGCGTCACTGCTGCAGTTTGCCTTCCCATCAGCTCTGCTGGTCAAAGAGACCTAGTGTGGAACTCGAGCATTCTTGGGAAGGAATGGCCAAGTTGCCACAGGAGAGGAAATACAGGGATTTTCTGAGATAGAGGCTTGTGTGCAATGAGGCCTCTCAAATTTGGAAGAGGGAATTTAGCAGTGTCTCCTCTCTAGTGTAACACTCCTCCCTAGACCTGTTTCAAGAGAAAGCAACATGAAAGATATGGAGGAGAAAGACAGAAAGGATGCCTAAACTGGTTCTGCTGCCACTTGTGTCAGTACCACAATAGCTGTTCTGAGGTTTAAATAACTTAAGTTATATTAATTTCCTGTGTCTTTAATTCTATTTATTTAGAGTAAGATATGATCCCTGATGGTCTGGTGGCTATGTGGGAGTTTCCAGTGATGCACTGCCACTGTGATGCGGGTAGGAACTGAGTGGAGGCTTGGCTTGTGGGAGAGCTTCTATCCAATGGCTGCTGCTCTTCCAGCAATCCCATAATTTGCTGGACAAACCCTACCCTTCACAGTGGACATCAGCCTAATGACCTCAGCTTGATGTCAATCTTTAATATTAATCAACCTATATCATTTAATTAGTGAAAGGTCTAGTAGAGTGAAGCAATTCTTTGAAAAGAATTAGAACAATCTATTTATTGTTATAAAATAATCTATATCATTAAAGATGTTCCTCTAAAATTACCTGCTGTTAAAATATTTTCAGTTTTAAATTGTTGTTTTAAAGATTGATTCTCAAAGCGAACAATGATTTACAGACCATGAAACAGGAACTCAAGTCACTAAGCATCCCCAGTATCACAGTAAGATGAAGTAAGTACTTCAAACATGCTTTTGTATATCTCTCTTCACACTCAGAATATACATCCGAAGTACTTGTACAGGCTGACAAAATAACACTCCAAATCTTATGCTCAATATAATAATGCAGAGCTATGAGTTGCATATAACGCTACTTTTTATATATTTATATATATATATATTATATTTATATTTTATATATTTTTATATTTATATTTTTATTTATAAAATATCAGTTCTAGACTATCTATACCACACATTCAACTTAATGATGATACTTTGTATAGATATTAACTGCAAAAAGAGTGAGTCTACATGTACTGGAAAAACTACAAATACCTCCAAATTGACTCTCAACTACTATTGAGTTTGGTGAGATGTTTCAGGTCTTTTCAAGCACCCAACTGAAACACAGGAGAATATCAAATTCATTATACATGTGGCCGATTTGGGGAACCGAGAAACCATTGAATAATCTCTCATATGTGTATCACTGTGCAGTAAGATCTCCCAGTTTCTGAATTTTCTGCAAGTACTCTACAGCATGCTTTCGTGAAACATTTTTCATTGTAAAGTACTGTTGCAACAAATTCCAAAAAATTTTGTGAGCAGGCCTCAGATACGGCAATCATACGATAAGTGCCAGCCAATGGTCTGAAGTACAAGGTAACAGAGCAAATCAGGATCAATTATTTTTTCTTGTTGTCTTAAATAATTAAAACCAAATAAAGTAGGCATATCAGTGTAGATAGGCAGAACCCATCCAGTTTACTGATGGCTAAGGGGACTGAACTGAGATTTGGGACCAAGAAACCTGTTCCAGTCCAGTCCATCATGTCCATTGTATAGCAATTGAAACAGAGGTCAAGGTCACACTCTAAACACAAACCAGCTTTCTTTATCCTTTCTTTCCCCTTTCAGTCTAATAAGAACCTCTGAAATCTCTTCCTACAATTTTAAATCCCTGCCTTTCCATCTGTTTGGATCTGGCCCAAACCCTTTCTTGCCCAGCACATCCCCTATCCTCTGATCTTCAGAAGACTACAGGAGTGAATGCAGCGGCTGTCTGGATGACAGCCATCAACCCAGCTCTCTCAGCTCTGTGGTTTACGTAGGACTTGCAATGAATACATATTGGCTCATGAAAATGATAACAGACATGAAAAAATTACAGCTTTGCCACCGGTTGCTAATGTAATGGATTTAATTACTGGAAGACAGTTTGAATTATTTCAAGATCTGCCACAAAAAGATGTTTTTTCCCCATGTGGGAGACTCTTGGTTCCAAAAAGGCAAATAGCTATAGGGGAGATCCTGTGCAGGCTCCAGAGCTTCCTCAGAGACTGCTGCCTGTCAGGAATTTCCCTTTGCACCATTCCCTGATGCATTATTTCTTTGCCTAATATACCAAGTGAATTTTTTTTACATACTTTCAAACTGTTCTCAAACTGATCCTGATTTTAGCAGCTGTTTTGTCTGCCATACTCATATTCACTCCTGTACTGGTCAGTGTTCTGGCTGCCATCATTCACACAAGACAGAAAAGGCAATAGATCTCAAGCCTTGCTCACTCCAAGCACCCACTGCAAGTGGGAAGATATCTGTGAATACATCTTTTGTGGGTACCTTTTCATTCTGTCTGTGGCCATTTGCAGTGAAACTGCTTCTATATAATACCTGAAATTTTCCGTATTGATCTTATATGAGTGAGAGACAATTAACTTGGTTAAACACTATTACATTAGAGCTAGATTGTGTCCTCAGTATCTGCTTCAGACTGAGGCTGTGAAATAATGTCCTTCTTTATAGCGCAATGTCTGCTGAGGCCATTGAGTTCAAGAGGTTAAATGGAGCTTGATTAATTACTAGCCTGGAGGTATTCAGACAGGGAATGTAGTGAGACAGGCAGAACCTTGTGTGATCCTCTCTAATCCCTGATGGAAGAACTTGATCTAAGATTTTCTTTACTGAAAATTTTGACTGTGTAATCTGCACCAGCTGAAGAGATGAGGATTTACCTACAGCAGAGACACTTTCCTTGTTCATGTACCTCTCTGATTTAAAATTAAAAAAAATAATAATAATAATAGCAAACTATGTAACCCACAAGAAACCTCTACTTTCTTCATTGACATGAACAAAAGGTTTAAGGTGGCATCTAGAGAATGCAAAGGGCAGCCAACACGAGACAGGTAACAGGAGGTACATTTCTCACGCCATGAATACAACCATGGAACTAACAGTCACGAGACACCAATATGGATACGTTATTAACTGAAATATATTTGCTCAGGTAAATGGGATGGTTAGAAGCAACAGTCAATGGCAGAAAGCTGTGTCCCTACAGAGAACAAATAAGCAAATCAGGGAATCAGGAAAAGGCAGCACAAAGGGCAGTAAGCAACTAAAGCATGTGCCATAGCCTCCTTGCATTAAATGGGATAACACACATGTTGAACTGCTACACATCTCCTGATGAAACGTTGCCAGTTAAGAGCTAAAAGAAGGACAGAACATAAAACCTAATGGAACAAAAGTAACAGGAAGGCAGAACATTCAAAGGATGTAGAATTCTTCCCACTTCCACTCACTTCCTCCCATTCTCAGTCTTTCTCTCCAGTCTGAATTACCTGCAGTGCATTTTCATTGCTATTTCTTTTTATTTTTTATTCTTAAGATACATGGGAAGGTCGTTCACGTTGTAATTATCAGCACAGCCTTACTGAATGCAGCTTGCAAAATAGCCCTTGTGGGGCCTTATCCTACAGAGATCTTCTCAGTTTTTCTTGTTACAGGGCTGCATCCTGTAGCTGAGAGAAGACAAGACAAAAAGGCTTCTAAAAATCAGTTGTCTGTTGATTCCTCCTGAATAGAAACATGGCATCCTGCCTGTCATACGACACTTTTGAGATTATTCCCCAGATAATTGCAACAATTGCAGGGAGGACTCTTGTCCCTGAAGTTCCCTTGCTATGTATGGGTTAACACAAGGAGAAACATTAGGCTTCAGCTATTGTCTGGCATTTCTTTTATGGGGAATTGAAAAGCAACAGTGTGTAGTATCGTTTTACCTAGCATTACCTACAACTAATTATTTTTCATACTGTTAGGACATATTTTAAAAATGAATGACAACTGTTCAAACATAAGGATTCCATTAACAATTTAAAAAAAATGGTTTTGTAACAATATTCAAAGGTACTACTCTGTAAGAAAAGGACTTACATTATTAGAAGACACATTTTCCCACAGCAAAAGTATAACAGATTAAAGGAGGAGGACCAGCACACACACTCCTGAGCACATACATGTGGGCGTTTAGAAATTTTTATAATGAAGATTTCATTTTAAGTTGTGTCAGTACATCAGTGTTTGGACTATCTGTGGCTGTCAGATTTCTTTGTCACAGAGCATTGCTGCTCGGCCCTGCACTTCTTCCCGTGGCCATGCAGTGGCACAGGAGACCAGAAATCACCGTACAATATACTGTGCATCTCATCTGGCTGCTGTATGAGGCAGGACTTTGCCCAGAGCTGGGGATGAATGGGCACTCATCTTGATGCTAGGACAAAGGTATCGTACTGCCGTGCCCTGTGATGTCTGCCTGCTGCCCTCTCTCCTTTCCTTCTCTTGCTCTATAAATACAATGCCTCTCGGTTACACGTTACTTCTGCATGGCTCCTATTTGAATACTCTGCAGCCAGCTGCTGGTACCAAGCCCACAGCAGCTACTCCTTCAGGTAGTAATGTTTCCTGCTGGTTTAGTAGCACACTGCAGTAATTGTGGTAGGCTACAAGACCTAACAGCCACTCTAGGAAATGGCAGTGATTCCTTTGACTGGGAATGGATCAGAGTGCAGTGCACAGTAAACTTACAGCTTTCTTGGTAGTTGCTCTACTAAGCAAGCTCCTGATTGCCAAACATCTTAAAGACTACCTCTATGATGCTCAGTGATATCATGTCAGGTATCATAGGAATGGGAAAAGCTATTTTATTCTGGTTAGATGGCAAGGTGACAAAGGCTGTGTCCCTTGCAGACACCCTGCTGAGATCCCTGTAAATACGTAATTGTTAAGGTAACTTCACCATACGTAGTTCATGGTGTTGTACTCCACAGAATATTTAACCATATATTCAGATAATTTTCCACACCAGGAACCATTTTGCCACTAGCTATCCCTTAGTGACTGGGATTAGGGAAGGAGCTGAGCGGGATATGTAATGAATAGCTTTGTAGTATATTATTTCAAGCTTCTATATTTCCTCAGGGTGAATGAAACGGGTCCAATTTTAGAATTATTTTTTCCTTTTGAAATTAAAATTCCTTCACATCTTCCTGAAATCTTAAGCTAAATTTAAAGGAAGAAAGTTAAAAATAAAATAAAACTAAAATGCACTGAATCCTGACCCCTTCCATTGCCAACGCCATCACTCCAACCTCTTCATTACGCAAGCTGTTGTTTATTCTGGTCCAAAGATATAAAATCATAGCTACACAGTTGGCTAGTTCAGATTAACCCTAGTGATAACGACCCCAGAAACTTCTTGCCTCTGTGATGAAAGACTTCTCCCTGGGGAAGGAGAAGCAGCCTGGTACACCTGCAGAACACACGTACAGAACATGCTTATCCTCCAGGTGGCGGTACATCCTTATTTGTTCTACTTCCCCCCTCTGAATTTAGAAGAAAAGCTGTTGTTTTAGGTTCTGTATAGTGTGAGCTTGTAATTTAAAACTTATATGTAAACACTGCCTTTCCTTGCAGTAATTATTTATAGTGACACTGATTCAGTGTATATATATCTATGCATATACATATATTTAAAAACATATGTCTTTATATATATATATACACACACACAGATACCCACACCTACGTCTCAGTAGTCATGTATGCCTGTATTCTGCTCTGCCCAGCAAAATTTCTCTGCAAATGAATTAAAAAGATGTCCTATGATAGGAAGGAAAGAAGAGTGACAACAGCACTCTAAATTCTAATTAATTAATCTGTCATTATTAATCCAAATTGAAGGTGTTACATTAATTCTCCAATACGTGTCTGATCCAAAGATCAGCACAGTCTGCATCACAGCCTAGGATTGGTTTGGAGTTGGTGGAGATGGGGCATTTTGGAGGCCTACGTGTGCCCAGGGCAGCTATCTGGGGGTGCCATGGCCCACACTGCAAGCTTTCCAGATCTGAACATATCCCAACTGCATTCATTTATAGAAACCTCAGAATTAGGTATGTTTTATGTGCTAAGCAAACCTCCCAGCATGTCCACTGCAGCACTTCACTGCAGCCAATGGCTTCAGCATCTCTGCAGTATCAGCCCCACTAGCTTCTAACCTGAATTTTTAATTTCCTTTAAGAAAAAACAAACAAACAAAGAAACAAACATTTTTCTAACTTAAATTTAGATCTAAATCTAAGAAAGATACCTTGATGCTGTCCCTAAATTAGTTTCTGTGTACCCTGCTGCTTCACTGCCCAGCTTAAGAACAGAAGAAATGACCATTTCCATCCTCAGAACTAAACTTTGGTTAGGCAATGCCTGTGCTAAGTATGGCCAAAGAAACAATTTCTGCATCCAATGTAAGTCATAATTCACAGCCACTTTTCAAATCTATCCATAACAATGTTCTTAAAACATGCTTATTCCAGCTTTCCCTTGAATTAAAAACAAGATTATAAAGCTAAGTCCAAGAACGAAGGCAGTCTTGGTATAGCCTGAGGAACTGGTATCCATCTGTTAGGAGCAGGCAGAGGATGAAAGAGGACATAAAATATTTGGGACAAACACAATCTTGGAGAAACATGTTTAAAGAGTCACATTTGTCCTGTACGTTATGTTGGGATTGAGCCAGCTCTGGAGCAGCAGGACAGTGGTCAGGATGAAGTGAAATCAAGTTATGACAACAAATTAAAAGAAGGTAAGACCCAGAAGAGTGAGCTGAGAACCCGTGTAGCACTATCAGGCACAAGCAAATGTCATTTCGCAGAAGTGAATAGTGTCTTGGCTGTACCCACAATGAAGAGGATCAGGAATTTACACATTGTGTTCCAGACTGTTTGACAATGCAAGATACAATAGCTGAAATTTTGCTTAGGAAGAGTGAATGACTGCTGAAGCATTATTACCACATGTTTACTATTTGGTATAAACTGAAGCAGTAGAGTTAGCAGGATGCATATTTGCCTTAGGATGCCATTTGGAAATTGATGTGCCCTCTGGCAGACTATCACCATACTGCACTGGGGTTTTCAGTTGTTTTACTGGATCTTGTATGTCTGCAACCCCCTTGAAAAAATTCCAACTCACTATCCCTCTGACTATTGCTAGGCAAGGAGCAGCCAGTACAACACATGATAACTTTGGTAGAATATGGGTTTTATTTTGATGAATTCATGAATTATACAGCTGACCTAATATCTCTGAATGCTAAAAGTAGAATTGCAGCTTGCACATGAAATGTGAATCAATGTTTGAAAAAATGATCCAAAATAGCACCACAGAAACAAGATGAAATGAGTTAATGTATAATTCAAGCAGCATAGCTAGGAGCAACATTGCTATTTTAATACTATGACTGTTTCTAAATCAAAACCAGGTTCTGATGTCTGATTTTTTTTCCTCCCTTTGAGCCTATTTTCTGTTGTTGAAGTTATGAACAGTAATTAAAAGCAATAGTGAATTATGAAGCTATTAAGAGCTGAGATTAAAAAAGAAATAACAGAGGTACTATGATTAATGATACTGAGATCCTAAGGCACATTTAGAGTAAACTCATGAAGAAACTCACACTATTTCTATGTCAGCCATTTTGTTCAATACAAATCTCATTTGTTGAACGTAGCTTTCAAGTTTCAGTGAGTACTCAGTTTAAAATGCAGTTTGTGGTTCAGGTCAAAGTTATTAACTTTCAAGAGTGACATTATTAGTGGCCTCAGGCAAAGAATCAGGCTAGAGCTTTTCTGCTGGGCAGGGCTGGATCCTGCTGCAGTAAGGGCTGAGTGTTTGGGATGAGCTTGTTGAAGTCAGAGGTTATATTTATGAGAAATAGCACAGTCCATCTCTACAGTACCTTTTGGGAGCTGAATAGTGCTGAATTGGTGGTTTCTTGACAGTCATGAAATAAACATGCATGCTGGCCTTACTCCTAGGGCAGCAGAGCATTCTCTACTCCCCTCTCCTGTCTTTCCTTAGGAAAGTGTTACTACAGCATGTATATCAGATATGTACATAACACAGGCAGGCATATCGACATTGAAATACCTCTGCTTAGCAAGTTCCTCAACTGGCTTGGTTTGAGGTCCAGGATAGATACCCAAAATTAAATGCTCTAAATGCTCATTTACCCTTGGCTAGGAATTAGGTCAAGATTCAGTTGTGGCTGTAAGGCTTTGATATCTCACAAACAGCATGACAGTATGTTTGAAATGCTCCAAGATTTTTACTCTAATCCTGCACAGAGAGTATGGCTACTAGTGCCTGGCCACTGTCTCCTGTTTAATTTTGTGATTCTTTTTTCTATTTTTTTGCTTTTATTTTTTTCCTAAAGCTGGTGAGAACTATAATTATTCAACTATTACAATACAGCTGAGATTCTTATGCTTTTTCTCCAAAAGTGATGACATTGGTAAACAAACTAGAAATGATGGTTAAGGAATCACTTTCCAATATATTTTTTAGATCTGCTCTTTTATTTTAATATCATCATATATAACAGTTATAACAAATGTTCTGAGTATAAAGTGCATTTACAAACAGAATCTAAAATATGAGTAATTAAATAACTTATTACTACTGCGTAACTGTTTTGAAACATTACCATGTTTCTGCCTTTCCATCTAAACCATTTGAGAAAAAGCCCTTGACATTCTGAATTTCTTCAGGATCTAAAGAAACTTTAGAGATAAAGCTCCTACACTGTATAATTATTCTAATCGATGCAGTTATTTTAAGAAATACTATAGTTAGCTCACTGTCCACTATATATTTATAAAACATTTGGGCACTATGAATTCTTTCTCCATGAAGACTCGGAATTACTCAGCAGCATGGAGACAAGAGTAATTACTGAATAGCACCCCACCTCAGTAGACAATTAAATCTTTTTCCATATATTAGTACAAAGAATATCTTCTCCTTTTTAAATGTCAATATACAAAGAATATACGAGGGCTACTTTGAAAGTAATGCCTCCTGTTTTATGGTGTTGACCCATGAAGTCAGTGGCAGATGGTGGTGGTACGGCAGCAGAGGCTGAATCTTCCCACCAATTTCCATTTCCATTTTGTTGTCATGTGACAGATGGCAGCAGAGAGGCAGAATGGCATCTGACATGGAAATGTATACGAAGCAAATGTGTTAAACTGTATTCCTCCATGCAGAAAAAATGACAGCCACTGACACTCATTGATGCTTACTGAAGGCTTGCGGGGACCAAATAGTGGATGTGAACACTGAGGCAGCGTGGGGCACATTTCAGACGTGGTGACAATAGGTCATCTCCATTGGTGCAGTTTGTTATGAGTGAACCATGCAGGCTGTTGTTCATTACTAGTGAAAATGCATAGCTAACAGTGACTGTGAGGAAAAACAGTGCTTTGTAGCTGAGAATTTGATCTATTATATAGCATTATTTTGCTTTGTTGTATTTTCTATGGAAATAAATCGGAGGCATTATTTCCATATCACTGTTAACCACTGGCACAGACAGACCATAGGCATAAGAAGGGGCCAATGTTCAACCTGCATTAAAATGAACTTAAAATGGGAGCAGAAACCCGTGCTCCAATATCTACATTTTCTCTTATCTACAACGGTAGCAACAGCCTCAAAATCTAGGTAAGCAGGCATGGACTGTAAACTATCATCAGCACAATCACTTTGTTCCCTTTCCTTCTTCATACTTTGAAACCATAATCAGGTCAATCTGCATTCAGATAGATAACTACCACAGATAAAAAGATATAGATAAAGAGATGGCTTCACAGAGAACAGGATGCATACCAGAGCTAATGTCGCTAGTACTGGAACTGATTATACTTTATCACAAGGATATATTCACAATTTCTTTCTTGACAGAGGAGGTGTTTTATCTCAGAATGCTGTATAGTTAATGTTTTGAAGTTTTCACTTAGAAAGGATCTAGAGAAAGGTCATGCTAACAAATCAAACCATCCCCTTGTGTGGAAGAGAAAGCACTGAAGCACACCACCTAGACAAGATTAAAATCAGCCTAGGTAAGAAGCAGGTAAAAAACAGGACCAGAGCAAAATAAGGATGAAGACCTTGGCTTACAACATATATCCAACAGCTCACTTGTCATTCAGCTTCTCACCAGGCACCTTCTGAGGAGGAAATACCCATTGTTGACATAAGAGCAGCTGGAGTTGACAGTACAAAGAAGTATTTGTTGTAAAGCACTGCTTATCTCAAAAAAGCCCTTTAACAAAAGCAGCTAGTGTTGCTCATGACACGAGAAATAACCTCTCTATCACCTAGCACTCTGCTTACCTATTTGCTGTACTTATTTGCCACCAGGTGTTTCAAATAGAAGCAGTTTAAAGCAAGCACATCTTTGTTAGTTGATTGCAAAGATCCCGGCATTGTGAGGTGTAGATGCACAAAAGAGATATAAATGAAATAAAAGAAATAATGTAACAAAACACAGTAGCACATTCACATAATGTTAAGGACAAATGCAAGAGCCTGAATGTTTCCTACTGCTTTCTTGCTTGTGCTGCTCCTGACTGCACTTATCTCAGTGAAATAGCCAATGTATGTTGGAACAAGCCATCTACTGGCAGCACTTCAGGACATCCATCTTGCATAGACCCAACATAGAACAATAGTGTACACATTTTGATTTTACTTTCCATAATTAAGCCAGATTCCTGGAAGTTGTCACAGTCAAAGCATTGGATTCAAATCCCACTATAGATCTATTCTTAAGTACAACACCTTCATGGAATCATTCTGGCTGGAAAAGAACACAGATCATTCAGTTCAATTGTCAACCCATCCTCACCATGCCCACTGAGTCATGACCCTCAGGGCCACATCTACATGTTTCTTAACTTTCTCCAAGGATGATGACACCATCACCTCCTGCAGCAGCCAGTGTCAAAGTCTCAGCACTCTTTCTGAGAAGAAATTCTTCCTAATAGCCAACCTGAACCTCCCTTGGTGAAATGTACGGCCATTATCTCTTGTCCTATTGCTAGTTACCTTATTTGCTGTGATTCTAGTTGTGTAATGTGGAACTGAGAGTATTTCTGCTGACAAACTTGGGATCAAGGAAATTAAACAAAAATCTTCAGAGTTCTGAAGCCTACACCAACTCTGATGCTGCATATTGTTATTTTTCTGTCATTTCTAATAATATTACCAGAAAAGTAAACAAGCTGAGATGATATTAATGAGAAATTATAGCAGGAGTTGCAGGTCCAAAAGGTACTGTTGTCACATAGGATCTGCTGTACATTGAAATGGCATCATAGCTTTTTCCCAAAGCAATTATTTGGTTATGGTCTCATGTTGGTCACTATACCATACCTTTGTGTGTTTCTTTTTTTTTTTTTTTTAATACTTAGTTTCCTCTGGTTAATTTCCCTCCTTTTCCTGTCCTCAGGCCTGTTTATTGACAGCATTTGCACTGATCTAATTTGATCCTAAGCTAATCAGTCATACACTCTATTACCTTGCACGACGTGTCTGCCTTAAGAAGCAAAGCATCTTTTGTATACCAGTATACCTCTGCTGTGCTTTCTTTGCATATTGCTACTATGTTTTTCATCCTGCTTAGAGCATCAGTTCTCCTTCTGAGCAAAGGGTGATGGACTGGTTGCAGGCTACACCTCACCAGAAGGTTGAAAGCATTAGAAGTAAAACTTGGTTTTCTTCTTCTTTTCCCATAGTGTCACAGCACAACAAAATATAGAGACGGAGAATTATGTATTTGCTAAAAATTATTCCTGAAGAAGTAAAAATAAGGAAGTATTTTACCATTTATTATGCCTCAGTTATACATTTTATTTTGACTTTGTGAGCTTTGACTGCCTACAGAAGTGACTACACTGTCATAAATAACTTCCAGCAGTAACAAACTGCCATTCAGCTTTCAGGGACACTTTGAGATTATTGGAAAGAGGCCTCTGAATGCACAGAAATACTCTTGAAATGCCAACCACACCACAGATCTCTCTAGATCTCATATACATTAGATCTGACACAACCTGAATGCAATGTATTGCCAATCTGGGCATCAAGCTGTATCAACAGTTCCTGCACAGGTGGTTTCACAGCCTGCTTTCTTTGAAATAAATGTTAATTGCCATGGAATGGGGATATTCTTCATTTTAACAACAATTCTGACAATCTAAAGAAGCAACTCTGCTATAGATTAATTGACGTAAGGGCAACTTCCACAGGTAAGTATTCTGATTCTACCATCCATACTCAGATGAATCTTTCAAGCTAGTAAGGAACCACATTCTGTAAAACAAACCCAGATGAGGCAGTATAGAAAATATAGGTCAAGCAGCTCCAGAACGCAGACTTCTTCATAAATACAAGCATCACAGGAATCTACTTAAAAAGCTATAGTCATCAAGATACGAGTTCATCAGCTGTCACTCTTTTCTATGCTGTAGCTGCAGATACACCTGCCTAATATCCAAAGGTAGTCAAAAATGACTTGACAGTATTTATGCAAACAAATCACTTCATAACTAGATTCACCAATTTTGCTTCTATAGAAGTTAAGAGTAACCCAAATACAATTAACACAAATAACATGCACATCATCAATATCTAAGTCAGAAAAATGGGGGGTGGGGGGGGGGCAGATAATCACAAAAATGAACAGAGGCAAAGGTAGATAATTCTGAGCATACTAGCCAAATATATGGTACTCATTCCTCCACTTCACTCATTTGTCTGTGACTTGTTACAAGTCATGGACTCAACCAACATTATGGTATTTATGTTAAGAAACTAAAAAAAAATTTTAAAAAGTGTCCTTAGGCTTTGCCTTGAAAAGGTTCTATGTCAGACCTGATAGAATACTGCTTTATTTAAACAGAGCAAGTTATGTTAAATTTAGTCTTGTATTTTTATATTTTTTCAGTTACAGCACAGATTGTGAAACACAGCACTACTCAATTATCAAGAAAGAACAGTCTTTTTAACAGATTTGTCACAGTAGATAGTAGTGCAACTTCTGTAAAGATCAAGCTACCAGTGAAGACACAGTGTAAGTATATAGGGAACTTGCCTTTGGCTTCAGTTGGATTACTTAAGAGAGATGAGGATGATGGAATAGAGCCATCTGTTAATGCTTGCTAATTAGAATCCCCATCTGAGCCACTTGTCATATATGACCAGGCTGAAGGGCAATGAAATCAGGGAAAAATATTTCAGCAGCCATACTCTTTTTCTAATATTGTATATTTAATGAACATAGCATACAATGATTTATGCTATAAGCCTAGGAAAAAAAATACCAATTTGCAGAAGCAGAAATACTCAGATTTGTGTTTCTTTTATGAAGCTAGCAACTATTTTTCCCACATTGTTTAGACTGACAGTACATTGGGTCAGGTTCAGAGCAGTAAGTTGGAACGTACCTGACAGTAGCACAACCGTAGTTCAGAATCACAGAAACCTGAGAGCTAGAAGAGGCCTTTAAAGGTCATCTAGCCCAACTCCCTTGTAATGAACAAGGGCATCCACAGCTTGGTGAGGTTGCTCAGGGCCTGGTCCAGCCCAGATGGGCACCTTAAAATCTGTCTGTTTATTACAGTGATACATTACCTAAATAATGAACAGATTCTGTCTCGGAGAGAAAATGATAGAAGTGCCATGATACAGAAATTTGAGTCTAGGTTTGTTTCCAAAAATCTAGAACCATGGGAAGAAATTTAATGGTGTTTTGCATTCCCAAGCATGAAATGAGATTTATATATATATATATATATGTTGACAACATAACATTAAATATATTACCCCAAGCAGGAAAATTATCTGAGGAAAATTCCTTCAGGAGTATTTAAAAGTACAGGGCTTCTGAAGAAAAGAAAGATGCACACAATGTTAGTAAAAATATCACAGAGTAACTCTGTCTCCATAAAACATCACTGCAAACCAGGATTTCTAAACCAGAAGCTTCCAGAGCTGGGTGTAAGCCAGGCATATCTAGCTATCCAGGTCAGGCTTGCTCACTTTCTCCCACAGGAGAAAGGAGCTGTGAACATAAAGCTCCTTCTCCAGCCAGGAGAAGACATGAGTTCTCCAACTTCAACCAGAGCTGTCTGAAGTGAGACCCTCACTCCCAGCTACACTGAGCAGCAGCGGGGGGAAGAGTTTCTGTAAGTCCAAAGTACTTACAATCTGCTCCTGTCCAGAGATTATTCAGCCTCTGAAAGAGCTGGATGAACACTCAGGGGTTCTGTCTTCCCTGTAATGGAAATGCTCTAGTGACATTTTATGCTCTCTTCAGGAAATGTAATACATAGGCATTAATAACCTTACAGAGAGTAATAACCTATGTAATACAGGTTCTTGAGGTGATTTCTGAGCACCAGGACACTGCATTCCCAGGCATGAGCTGTTAGCTGCACTCAGCACAAGTGCTGACAGGCATCGTACTTTAACAGACTCTGGTTGGAGCTTACAGACACAGATAGGTGTTAGCACACAAGCTGTAGTGCTGGGACAAAGAAAAAGAAACCTCAAATTAGCTTAATAAAAATATAAAACGATGACCACCAACAACAAAAATGAGAAATCTCTTAGGGGAAATGCTTTAAATTTCTTCACTCAAGGGAAGTCACGCTTTTGTTATCTTGTCAGTGCCAAACAGGAGTCTCCCCAGTACAGCTTTGCTGCTGACATTGAATGGAAACAAGTGTGAAGCTGCCCGTTGCTCAGGACCTCATGTTTCAGAGTGCACTTTGCCATGGGGAAATACACTGCCCCATCAGCTGCTCTGGTGGACTGGTTAAGGATGTAGCCTGAGTTACAGTGTAACTATGAAAAAGACTGATAGTAGAAGGGAAAAAGCCCTGTAGGTCTTCACAGCTTGTTCTGTGAGAACAAGAAAACAGTGGGGAACGTGGCTCAGGAGAAACGCAACTTTGTGCCTGCGGACACATTTGGGCGTGCATCCAGCAGTGAATGAAGCAATACCTCATTGTGTCAACTTCTCAGATAACTTCATATATGCACACCTTAAGTCGTCAGCTGTTTGCCTCAGATACACTCTCCTTTACCTGTTTCATTTCACACCCATTACTCTAACACAGGTGGTCAGGAGCATGTGCTGAGCATCAGTATTTCAAAAAGGCTTCAACAAAAGCACAATCAATCCCCATCACTGGGTGCCCTTCCCCATGTCATGCTTAGAAACACTCACAGGTAAAGCTCAGCCATAAGGTGATGTGAAGGTAAGATGCCTGTGTCTGCATATGTCAATCTGAGGCTATGGAGCATCTGGAGAAAAGCCTGTCAGAGAAAATTGTCCTCAGAAGCACTGATCGAATTCACCTGACAGCCTCTCTCTGTATTGCTGCAGATCACTATTAGGATTTTGCATTTGGCCTATAGGGCCAGACTCCAACTGAGTGCTGGGGGAGAAATACCTCATTCCAGTTCTGTCAAAGCCTTCTCTGCTTAGCATAGAGCTTGGATTAACTCTTGAC
This sequence comes from Cyrtonyx montezumae, assembly GCF_038088225.1. Taxonomy (NCBI): domain Eukaryota; kingdom Metazoa; phylum Chordata; class Aves; order Galliformes; family Odontophoridae; genus Cyrtonyx; species Cyrtonyx montezumae. Next base: position 9,088,523 of record NW_027072056.1, on the reverse strand, counting down.
TCTCACTGCCATCTGCTCCATGCTGCACCAGCTGTGTATAGGCACCAGGCAGAAAAGGCATAGTATATTGACCTCTTACAAGGAATGAGGAATGTAATTATAAGATTCATTAAAAATATATATTTTTATGGGTAGCTGTCCTATTCTTTCTCTTGCACAGCACCTACTGACCTGTGTATAGAAAGTAAAAAGAGCATTCTTTGAGGGCTACTGTGCAGTTGGCAAACTACCAGCAGAGCCTCACCTCTTACAGACTAGCATTTCAGCAGTGACTCCTGGAATTTTAAAAGATACCCCCAACCTGCCATAAATTTAGCTCTAACAGCATGACTTTAAAAACTCAAAATTAAATTTTACCTTTATCATATATTTCAAATGCTTTCTATGTATTTTAAAATTCACTTCTTACCACACAGCAGCACATAACAGTGACTGAAAAGTTAAAGCGTAATTTATTTAAAGAAGTTTTGAAAACTAGCATTGCTGTTGGGAAAATTATTGCTCTGTGACTGTAGGTACTGATTCTTTCACTAGAAAGTATTCTAAAACGTCCTTTGCTTCAGCTCTGTATGTGGAACACCATGAGATATATGCACCGTACAAAATGGCTGTTGCTATGGAGATTTTATATATATAACAGGAGAAGAAGTAGCTGAATAAGCTTTCATTTACTAGTCCACAATATGTGCTTTGGCAGCTTCAACTCAAGGAATGAATTCTACTTTTCCCTATGCCTTATAATTCCTATTTTAGTTTTCGTTTACATTCACAAAACAAACTGTTCCATTTATTTTCTCTCCAGTTCTACCCACATTTTTAACAGGAAAGGTTTGTAGGAAATCCAAAATGAAAACTTCCACTTGAGTTAGAAATGGTGGCCATTCTGTAAGTCTCATTACAATAGCACTAATAACTAAGTGGACTTCATTTTGCTTTTTTCAGAGAGATTGATACTCTGAGCATGCATTACTCTAAATAAGGTAAAGTCAGGGCTCGGCCATATGGTGAAGCTTGATGGTTATGCATTCTATCATGTGCTTTAATGCTGCTTTTGAATTTTCTTAAGAACTTCTTAAAAAGGATGTCTTGCAGTACCTGAACATACAACAAATTAGTGGCACCACTGATTGGCCTCAATCCTATTTTGATTTTCTCAAGACATTAACACTTTTAAAACAATACCAAGGAATGATATAGCCTTATTTGCACAAAGCATATGAAGGCTGAGATCACCTTGGTGTGCTTACAAACACTCAAAAAGACCTGAAAGAAATTCATTGGTTTCACTGAAGCATGGTAGTCAGTGGGGTTTCCTGAACATCTGGGACTCTAACTTTCAGATCTCCTGTGATATTTCAATTTTATTTTTTTAATTGCTTAATATAGCAAGAAATGTCTCTCTGAAATTTAACTGATGTATATTGTGTATTTCAATTGTATCAGAATATCAGAAGATGGTGCATAGCTTTTAGTTATTTTAAATCCTGTAAATAACAAAGTTCCTCAGTGGTGTAAATGATAATTCTAGAATTGATGCCACAGTGTAGATAAAGTTGTGGAATGTACAGCAAGCAATAATAAGAATGTAGGAGAGACTTCAAAGACCTTTACATAAATTTTCCTATGAAGGACTCAGCAAACAAATGAATTTGACATTTGCTCTGGTGATATGTCTACAAACGTAAAACCTAAAATCTAGTACTGTAGCAAGATGGCTGTGCTCTGTGAGGGATGCTTGCAACGATTAAGAATATCATCACCACAGCCCCATGAGACGCAGGAAATTGGATTAGTTGAGGAATGGAAGGTAAGGTCGTGACAAAGGAACAGAGAATATACCCAGGGAAAACCAGACTTCAGGGAGACCTCTTACATTCCAGGACTTCCCAGTCACAGAAAATGTTCCTTCAAAAATGGAACAATGCACTCCCATTTTTTTTTATTATTTTTTATTATTTATTTATTTATTTAAGTATTTCGAGAGCTGCAAGTGTTCAATGTAAATGCAAGGGCACCAATGCACTGAGGACTGTATTAGTGTATACTGTATTTTCTCTGAATAATAATAAGAGGAATTTACACTTCCCATTGTTGTACCACCAAGAGAACTGTTGAAGGGCATAGGAAAGCACTGGAATCAAGTATGACTAATGTAAATAAACTGAAATTTGAATAAAAAGTATGCATCAGCTACTCGGCACAGGCACCTTGAGTGGTTTCATCCAGTTCTCATGAAAGGTCCACAATACCCAATTGGGATTACCCACACCTAGAAGTGCTTAAATCGCACTATGGAAACACTAGAGAAACACACCATAGTTCTCCACTGCATTCCTGAGGCAGATATACACAAAAAAGGGCTATGAAAAAATAAGAACTTAAAACTGTGAATTATCAGCATTTCAGGCAGACTTACAGGAGAAAAAGATCAAAGTCTTGATGGATTAATAAGAAAATAACTAGTAATGGTAGGTTTAGAGCATTCATTTTAATATCTCCCCTCTACAAATATTCAACTTATTTTATATGAGAGTTGTACCGGTTGATTTTCTAACTTGTCCATTCTAGGGGTGCTGAGGGTCACAAAAAAAAAGTCAGTAATGTTTGGATCATTCACCCTCTGAATACAATCTGCAATTTTGTAGAAAAAAGTAATTCCCCATCTGGAATTCCTCTCTGTAGCCAGTGGCTCTTCCCTTTGCCCTTTCCCCTGGGCTCTGTGCAGCTGAAACTGGTGGGCAGGTGCTGAGCTGGCATTTCCCATTAAGTCCTTCTACCCAAAGATCCGATGGTAATTTGCATTTTGAAATATGCATAGCAAAGCCTGTACCAACTACAACTATCAGGAAAAAAAATCATTTCAAATGACAATGTGATTTCCAGTAAAGGAAAATTTTAATGGCACAGAAGACAGATTTAAAGAAATGCAGTTACAGATCTATTTCCAGACTGCTATTCTAAGCCCCATCTTCAGATGTTAAGTACTTTGCTTTATTTTAACAATTCAGACAGTCCCGTTGGCTTCAAATGTGACTACTTCTGCATTTAAAGCCCTGGATGAATCAGGCCTTTAATCTGCATATATTAAACAAATTACATTCTATATTAAGGAACTTTGAGGACTTGCACAATTATCTACTATGGCAATATTTGAGTTAAGTTTTGTCAATGAAACAGATAGCTGAATATACATGTAAAACACAAAGCTTCACAATTTATACAAGCACAATACAAAAATATGCTTCTGTAGCAATGGAGATTAATTTTAGTTGCAGATTTTATAATATCATAGAATAAGCATTTCTGAAACATCATTCATCAATGGAAGTGTGATGTCTATTTTATCTGATTTCCCTGCAGATTTGCCATTGCTATGTGCTTTAATAGTTTCACAGCATTATACATTACTGAATAAAATCAGTTTTAATGAACTGTCATAAAGAATATTTTAACTATTTTGGTAATTTAAAATGCTTTCAAAAAGTCCCTTGTAACACGCTAACAGAAAAAGTGAAATTATTTTCTTCTGTATTTAAATTTTTATTATTTTAAGGTACATTTTGACAGTTACCTGAGCTTCTGCAACCATTTTTGGAGCTTAAATTGTTTATCTGAAAGAGTACACATTTCATCCACATGTGGCAGGGAGCAAAAAAATTAAAGACCTATAATTTTTTTATCTGATCTGTAGATTTTTTTTCCTGAATTACTCCAATTACAGAAGAGGCTTGACCTTAGAATACATGAAAACACAAGCCATGTGGTAGCCTAGCTTTACATAGCCCAGCTTTATGTAGTCCTACTTATTTCAGTCCTTTAGTAAGAAACTCAGAATATGAGGAACAATTTTTATATGGATGATAATCAAACAGACTCAACTCCCCTTAGCCCTTAAAAGCTGAAGAAATGTTGTTCTAAATCAAATTTTCTCTTGGGCTTGTCAAAACTCTCCCTACTGAGAACTCTGCAGACAGTTCACTGAGTTCACTGAAATGCTCTTTGAAACACTGTCACAACCTTCCTATCATCACTGAGTTTTGGATCCTAAAATAAGTTAACGGTACTTATTAATAAGGCAGTAAGTGTTGGATGTGAGTGGACTGAAATGCCCTAACAAGCCAATATCTTAGCACAGTAGTGCTTCCTCTAGATGCCTAGGTCTATCCTAGCCATTTCTGTTGTGAGTTAATTGACAGACTGTCAAGATTCTGGCATAAGAGTGTCCTAGAAGGACACACAGCTGGGACTTAGAGCTGTGGAGAACCATCAGAACAGCTCTGCTTTTTCTTATCAGTAGCTGGTCTACTTCAGAATTAATTCTATGTGACATTCATTACCTAAAAGGCTCATACCACTAAGTATACCCACATTACTTTTTGGAAGAAGGCAGAAGTTGATCTGAGAGAGCTGAGGGATTTGCAGACAATTTTTCAGAAATTTCATTATTTTTTTCAAGAAACACACTAACCATAAAAGAAATTGCATGCACTGGGTGGAAAAAGACGTAGCAGACCATAGCACTCCTCAACATAATACAGCTTGAGTCCCTAGATGACAGCTAACATGGTCAGCTCAGTAACTCCTACTGATCCAAGGGGATTCTCATACTCAGTAATGTAAGTTATGATAGACTTTCATTTTTTCAAGAGAATAAAGAGATTTTTTGAAGCAGTGCCTCTCTTTGTATCAGTGTTATTACACATTTTGTAACAAATACAAAGTAATTACTATAAAACACTGAATGATTTATAGGTTATCTTGACGCACAGTATATCAAGGCAAATAAATTTTATACAGAAAAAAAACTCAAGCCATTATTCAAAGTACTATTTCAAAGAACCAAAGTGTTCTTTTTTATAGGATGAAGAACTTGCTCACCATCAGAATTATCTTTTCTTAAAGACTGATACTTAAAAGTAGGGAAGAGGTTGGCCAAGCAAATCCACTGTACCTACATACATCAAGACAAAAGAATCCCTGAGGGACCCACAGCTGAACTGAAAGCCATCTAAATACTTCATGGAACTTTTAGGATCCCAGACCTCTGAGGTACTGCCTGCCTTATGGAGTAGGTTGGAATGTTCACATCTTTATAGGCTGAATTTAAGGCTCCTCTTTTTCTCCCAGGATTAAAAATCCATGTTAGCATTCATGAAATACTGCTGGGATTACTTACATCCCTATCTAACATCTATTTTCTCCACAAATCCTGCTCCTAGCCACCAGACTCATGTGGTACTTGTCCAACCACAACTGCCACTACTCCTCATTCCAATCAGACCTTCTGGAAATGAGGATTGCTGTCAAAACTCCAGAGCACATAACTATGCAGTGCAATTAATTCCATCATTCACAATTTTGGAAGACACTTCTGCTTAGTCTGCAACTTTATGACAGATGAAGTAAAGACAAAGCAGATAGAAATGACATCCAACAGAAATGTTGACGTTTCTGTTAGTGCTACTTTTGATAGTTTTTTTTTTTTTTTTAACCTCAAGTTTAGGTATTTTTGAGAAGGCTGCCTTAAATCTCTGTGTATTTTAGGAGAAAAATCTGTATGCATTAAGAGATGTTTTTTTTTCCTGTGTGCACAGGCAAAAACATTTATGAAGAATTCTGTATGAATTAATGCAGAAAAGGACCAGTGACTTTTAAAAAGAAATCCCTAAAAATGTGTGTAAGTGAATTACACGTTGCTACAATAACTGACTGCATAACAGAGAGAGCTGATGAGCTTCAAATCCATGAGGAGAAGAGCGATATCTGGAAGTGCACTTCACCTTCAGCTTCCATTATTTCTGGCCTTAAATTACTATGTGGTTGCTTTAAGCTCATTTCTACTCCATTTATTTGAGTGAGTCAAAACAGTAAAAAAAAACCAAACAAAAAAACAAATGGGTGTTTAAATTGTAGCATTAGATAACTATGACAAAAATTTACACAATACAAGTCAAGATGTGAAAAGTTGGTTACTACCATGTATGCTAAATTTAATGAGTTTCATTTTTATAAATTAAAGAAAACTCAAACATAACTTTACTGAAGAATGAGGCTGCACGCCTACAAGCTATTACAGGTCTTCAGGATGCATTAAATATTTGAATATGGTATAGAAAGGCACAGAGAATTAAAGATGTAATTCAGCTATTATTAAATATGATAAACATTTTCATCAAATTCAATCACACACAGTAGCTTAGAAAATATTGTATTTCACTAGCAAGGGTCTAAGCAAATAAAGTTTTCCCTTTTTGAAATCTTTGTTGTTAGAGGAGCTTTATAACACGTTCCTGAAGACTGAATGTATGTTTAAGACCTGAGGATATTACTTTTGCCAGCTTTCCCAAAACTTCTACAGCCATGGGAAGTGGATTTTCTTGCTATGCCTGGCATTGGAATGGGGTCTTTTTCTAACATTTGTCTTCACTGCCTAGTTAAGATAGATCTCAGATGATTTCTCTCCTAACTTTAGGAAAAGGTTACACACAAGGCAACATACAGGTCAGTGCAACTCCACTAACTATATACACCTCTTGTGAAAGTTCAAGTGCCACTTTCCTCATAAGCATAGCAGTTTTGCTACATTATATGTCCTTTCCACATTAACTGGGAAAAAAAATGGCATGGCTTTACAGGAACACTGGGAAACAGTGAAGGATAGAAAGTATTCAACATGTATCTCTCTTTGTCAAATCATGGAAACGGTTAGCTGGTGCAGAACAGCCACTCTTCACTGGCAGCCACTTAGAATGGAAGGTTCACAAGTTAATTGCTTTTGAGTGTAAGAAGAAAGATCTCACATTTAGAGGATTGGAAAAATCATCCATGTCAACTTAGCAGCAAAGAAAAATCCACACTACCAAAGAATGACTGCTGTTCCTTATTTCCAAAGGAATCTCCAATACCTGCCAAAGACTATGAATTAGTTTTGTTCTTGGTGTATTTACTGCATGGTTTCCACTGATACCACGTGGAAAGTATTCTGGGTATGGCAGATGATTTTTCTCAGAACTACAGAAGCACAATGGACTTTGGAATCTCCAAAAAAATGGAGAAGAAAATTGACAAAAATAAATCCTATCCTTCATTCCCCATGGTTCAGTATGCCGCAACGTGAGCAGTTACTGTGTTCTGCTGAGATCAATGTTGAATCTTGATGACTAAAATCTAAATAAGATACAATGGATTCAATACTTACCTTTGGGTAAATAAATTCAATAAATAAACAAACAAGACTTTTTTTTTTCCCTTCAGAAGCAATAGCATTTGACTGAAGCTTTAAACAACTTCAGGAGAAGAGGGGAAAACCTTTATAGTTAAAGAATAGTTAAGCATATAAGGATCCAACCTGGTTTAGAGTCAGATCTCTGTAAGGCTTTTGTAAAAAAGTTTGCTAGCATCCAAATACTAAACCAGTATATGTTAAACAGAGGGATGGTGACACCATAAAAACCTTTTATTTCTTCACTGATCTCGTGTTTCAGTTCATGCACACAGTAACCAGGTGTTCATCCTTGACCTGAGCTCACATTAGCTTCTGTAGGTTTATTGTAACAATAATCACCAAAGCCTCTGGTTGAAATTTAAGTAAGTACAGGTGTTATTCAAAAAGTTGTGTATACTTCAAGTTTCTATTTAATGCATAACTAGTTTTGTACGCCCTTGTGCTCCTCAGCACTTGAGCCTCTTCAGTAGCCAAATTATATAACTGCATGGAAAACAACAACAAAACTCTTCTAATTAAAATATATGAACCTTCCATTCACTTACGTATTTCAAGGTAGCTTTACATAGATCACAGCAGTATGTATTGCAGAGGTCTTGTTAGCACTCCAAGGACCAGCCAAGATAAGATAGCTTAGTATTATGTATTGTGAACTCAGTCCTTTCTTATAATTACAGACTGCTTGAGAGCCTCCATAAACTTGCTCCTTCACAACTGCCATGAAAGATTTTTTTTTGTTTTGTTTTGCTTTTCTTTTTTATTTTAAATTTTTTAGGTTTTCAACTGTGTTTACCCAGCCTCTCCTCAGCCTGGCAGCTCGTTGGCCCATATTGTTATTTTTATGGGCCTGTGTGGGTGTACAGCTATTTTTTGCCCAGGAATCGTGACCGGACAGTTTGTGGGCTTAAAGGCAGGCAGCTACTTACACTTCTGTCCTTTGTGCCTCATGTTTCTTGAGGCAAAGAAAGGAAAGGCTGGTAGAAAAATAATTCACTTTGGGTGTAGGATAAGGACTATTTTTACTTTCAACATATTATATTTTAAACAAGGAAACACTGATCTGCTTTTGATTTCACAAACAAGATGGCTTGAAATTAAGTTAAAATTGTCACTGATATTCTTTGTTATTCTTACATCTGCCTTGTGTTCAATTTGCAAAGGCATTTCTGATACAGCCAAGAGGGCTATTGTGCACCTATTTAAGGTGTCAAAAAAAATCTACAGACTTGTGTGTGTCCTCTTCATAGCAAAAAATCAGAATTTAAAAATAAAAGCAACCTAACAGAAGGAGGTGGTTAGTCTTTACTTCTTAAAAAAAAAACAATTATCTTTGTCAGTATAACATGGAATATTTTGAATGTTTATTTATCTTGCAAATCATTAGAAATGTAACATTTTTATTCCCAGAAATGTAGATACTGCATATTAAAAGACAAAATTCATATAATGAGATTTACTCAGCACACATCACTTCTCCCCACTGTCAGTTGGAATTAAATTGAATGCCACAGGAAATGCATTCTATGCAGACTTCTAAATTTGGAAAATCTGAATCCTTCAGTACAGATGCTCTGATTCTACAGAGAGGAAGGTATCACAACAACTCTGTCCCCTCTCCCCTGAAACAGGTTGTTCTCATCTGTTTCACACACAAAAGAGAATCTAATCTACTACTTACCTTAGATGCCCTATTGCTCATCCCTCATTTCATCATCTTCTCTAGACCCTGGAGAACAAAGTAGTCATTTAATACATGATGATCGATGGGACTTATATGAAATGGCTGCTATAGTGGATTAGCAACAGTATCTATTGTTCGGAGGGAATCAACAGAACAGGATTCTTCACTGCTAAAGCCACCTTCAGCCTACCCTGAAAGCTGTACTCTTTTTTTTCCCCTTTCTGCTACACAGAAGAGTGATGTCCGCCTGTAATCTAAAACTAGGACGTGAAATAATCCAGAAGTACTGCACTGAAGGACAGTTACTGCTGCTACAACGTCTTTAGTAACAATGCTACCAAAAATTCATCTGTAAGCTTGTTCTTATTCATGTCATGGTAATCTCTGCAGCAGTACCCCAGCTGGTACGCTCACAATTCCATTGATGGCAGATCAAGGAGGAGTGATACAAAGCCAACCACTTGCTACCACCCACAGGCAGTCTGACACCCAGCCAGTCCTTGAAGAAAGGCCATCTTAGAAAACAAAACCTTCAATTACTTCTTCCATCACCCCAGCACAACGTGATAGAGCACAGAATATCACTTTGGGCTACTAAAGTCTATTTTTCCAGTTGTCTTCCCACCTTACTTCTTGCTTACCCTCAGACTACACACTGCAGAGGTAGAGGGGGATACAGAAAAGCCTTAATCTTGTACAAGCACTGCTAAGTAATAAACAAAACACTGGTGTCCTATCAACAGCTTCAGGCACAAATCCAACTCTCAGAACATGAGCTGTAATGTGAAAAAGTTAACTGTCCCAGTCAAGCTCAGAATGCTTGAGCTGCATGCCTTCTATAAAGATGATTTATTCTATTCTAGGAAAGTTTAGATATGAAAACTTTTTCAATAACCAAAGCTCCATTTAAAAGCTGAAGGGGAGATTATTTTCTCCAGGGACATAAAGCCAGAAGCAGTCAGAAAGCAAGGCCTCCACCAGCACACCTTACAAAGCAGCCATGTGAACCAAAGAGCAATAATTGCAATTGTATTAATGATAACTGAATTAATGTATATTGGTTTCCTGCAGATCTTGTGAAAGAGAGAATAAAGGAAGGCAGGCTCTCCTCAACATCCAGAGCTGGTGGAAGCTTTCGCAAAAACAGTTTTCCTATCTTAAATGTATAGGAATTTGTGGTGTCAACAAAAGGAAGGGAGAGAAAGCTTAACAGGCAATCCCAGCATCCAGGCTTCATCTTAACAGCCACTCTTAGCAATGGGATTTTGACTAGAGGAAATAATTTTCCTGGTATAAAAATTTTAAAATTCACTACAATAATGGCAAGTTACTGTAAAAAAAAACACATTGTCTCGTCTGGACTTCATTCAAGGATTTCAAATGCGACTTCGCCACCCCTCTTTAATTACCTGCACAGTACAAAGTTACACTGATGTTATAGAAAGTCCTGAAGAAAGATTTCAGCTTTAAGTGTACCACAAAGCTAATGAGAGTCCACCACTGAACTATAATCCAGCACTTCTGAGATCCATTTCAGTTATAGTTATTTAATACAAAAGATACTTTTATAGCAGTTAACTTAGTTTTAACATTTATTTTTTATAAAGCTCTTTGCTAATGTTTTTCCATTTATTTATTTTTTTTAATCTTTAGAAAGCTTATTTAATCTTCAGGTGCTCTTCTGAATAGAGAAAACCATCATATCAGTGTTCTACACTCACTAGTGTTATCAGTGTCTTTCTTATGGCAACAATACTCTGAAACCTACAGCTCAGCACAGACTTGCTAGTATTCTGTTCCAGATATAAACAAGCAGCCTAGAAATAGAAGAAACTAACAATACTTTCCTTCCTCTGAAGGACACAGATCTCTACTCAATTTTATTGCTCTGTATTGTTCACTTTTTCTAATTTTCCAGCAGTGGGAATAGTGTATGTTAGCAGGGCTCCATAGGCTATGCCGACCATTCAGTTGCAAATGTTCTACCATAGCCTTTATTTCTTTAACATGCTGACTCTCAAGCATACTGAAATTTCTTCAGACGCTTCCAGAACTATTTGCAGAAGCTACTGAAAAGAGCTTTCCTCCTCCTTAGATTAGTATGGCAATGAATGCAATAATGATTGATAGAAATAGCACAAGACTTATTTTAATTTTGTCTTCAACACTACTTAATCAGAACTATCCTGCTGTATTTTATATGCCTATTTTTAAAAATCCCCTAGTGAAAAGTAGTTAATTAAAAAAAAAACAAGCAGAACAAATATACATACAGTAGGTTATCAAACTATTACTAGATTTACAGAACTACAAAATTTGAGATGATTTCCACAGTTTCCCTCACATGTTGCTGTTCTAAGTATAACTTTTGATTCTATGTCTCTACTCAAATAGAACAAAGATAAATAAGAACTTCTTCATATCAGTTATTAACAGTATTTACCAGATGCTTTTGTGAACCTATTTCTGCCAGCACAACATTCAAATCATTTATAAGTGGGATGCTGACCTTTCTTCTTCTGAGATCTTACCTGTATAGCCAAGGGCAATTACAATCCACTTTTAAAAATGGTCTGTGTTCCCAACACTGATGAAAAAGTCATATAGCTGATAAAAAGTTAGATTTATCTTCTCATTGCTCTCTCAGAAGAATCAGAATCAGTCCATTTTACTGGACCAAGTTCTGCTGCTCTCAGTTAAAAATTCGTATTTATATCTATGGGAATGCTTTGTGGTAAAGACTGAAATTTAGCTACAGTTATTATCTGTTTTTGTCTCACTTGTCCTCATTACTGCCAATCCTAAATATCTTACTAGGATTGTTACACCATGTTTTATATATATATATATATATATATATATATATATATATATATATATATATATATATAGTAGATAAATATACAACTTGTTTAGATTTAGGAAATTTAGAAGTCTGATTTTCAAATGCAAGTTCATAATTGAAGGCAACAAGTGCCACAGCAAGCCAAAAATTTCCTCCGAGACACACGGCAGCCTTTAAGAAACAGCTCTGGCAAGTGACCTAAAAGATGCCCATAGAGCATTGACCAGGGATGTCTCACTGGGCTGGAAGTATTTGATCATTACACCTTTACCAAAATCACATCCCTTAACAGAAAAAACTGTTCTACTTCACAGCCTTTCTCATTCTCAAGTGAAACACCCTTCCAACAGCCCTGCAGAATTGCCGTGTCACAGCACTTACTCTATAGAAACATGCAAAAGCAGGCAAGTTAGCCATGAACATGACAAAACCACTCCTCCTTGCTTTGCTCATGCCTTGCTAGTGACAGATACCTCAGCAGGGCCCTGTGCACCCACTGCTGCTTCCCTTTCAGTACAGTTCTTAAAGCTTTAGACATATTTCTCACTGATCCCTAGAGAATAGGCACAAACACATGAGGCCTAGGGCTAAAGGGCTCAACTAGCATGACCCAAAACCCCCCAGGACTCCAGCTCCCACCCTTGAAAATCTGATGCTCATCAGGCAGAAGTATGAAAGACATCAGCACCTTTTAAAAACAGCTCTTTCCACTAACTTCATGACTTCAGAAGGATTTAGTGTCTCTAATCTTTGCAGTTAACTTGTCATGGATTTGAGGACATGGTGGCTGTTTTCCTTCAAACTCCAGAAGGAACACTGGGCTTGCATGGTGTGAGCTTTATAAATATACATGTTTAAGGTTGAATATCATATTTGCCTGTCATTTTCTTTATTTTTCTTTCTTATTATTTTTACTCTACTGAATTCCTACTGAAAGGAGAAATGTCTCTTTAATTTAGACTTGACATTACAGGTTAATAATTTCTGTCCCTCGATGGAGCACAAATGAAAGCTGTTTGAAAACATATCATAGGAGGCTGCAGTCTAGACAAGAAGATAGCATGGGCAATGAAAAGTGACCCCGAGGAATCCAGCACTGCAGTCAATAGCATTTGGAAATGACAAAGCACTTTCAGATGCCTTGATGTGAACAAAGTGTCCCTTTTGCACTGGAAATACAGAATGTAATATGCAGTTGGTATTTTGTGTTGGTGCTAATATACGTCATATTTTCATTTGACCTAAACATTTAATAGTACCAGAATTATCACACAAATTTCTGTTGCCTTTATAGACTAAACAGACTCAAGGCTTAAAATAAATATGTTTATCCTTTTTACACAGTAGTGAAGCAAAGAAATATTAGTTATAACAAAGATCATCTTTGATGTGAAAGGAAGAACAAAGTTTGACCTATGCTAGCCCACCCTTCTTTCCTGGTTTACATATATATACAGTAACAATGTTCTTGTTTTTTTAAGGATGTACTTTCAGTACAAAATTTCATTCCTGCTTAGTGCTACCATGCTGTATCCTTTTTTACTCTCAGTTCTGATGAACATGAAAAAAGTAATGAAGAACAATAACAACTTTGATGGGGATGTTAAATTATATGCCTCAGCCTTAAGCCAATCTCTAATGATTAAAGACAAATAACATGCAACAGATGGGAAAAGATAATGTCTTTCAGCAGAAACAGAAATGGAATTTGTAGTGTCTTTCAGAATACTTTTTATTTTTCCTTCTCTGGGAATGGCAAGTAGGACTGAAGAACTCAGCTTTCATTGATTATAGCTGGGTACTCTTATGATGAACTTACAGATGGTAGAGAAGCATTAGAAGCACAAAGAGAGACAGAGATGAGAATAAAAACAGGCAAAGAAAGATAAAGATAATAACAGCTCCATTTTTTTTTAAAAGAAGCTTTATATTACAGATTAAACTCAGTTACTTGCTAACATAAGCTTTTACTCTGCAGTCACTGGTAAGAACTCAAACATGCTGCAAGCAGAGTCACAGCCTCATCAGTAAATTCAATGACACCTGTACACCTCAGATGCCTGGACCAACATTAACAGACATGTTTCATACCAGCCAAAATTCAGAGCTCTAAACTTCTTCCACAGCTTGACTTTCAGACTATCCACTTATTTCATACTTACTGCAAAGAAGTCTGCCTTAGTTTTAAATTAATTATATCAGGTTGAGATCAGAAAAATTAGCTCCCATTTTTGATCAGGCCGGAAGCAAGCATTTTCAGCAATTGCCCCTCTATGTTCTACTACTCCTCAGTGCAAATGAGTGGAGCATAGAAGCATTTGAAATTAATTTGCATAAGATGATTAGATAGGCAAAAGATTCAACAGCGGTAAAAAAGCAAATGCAGTGAACCTTCTGGACAGTTTTCACTCAGCAACATCCTATATGGTCCCAGTAAAATCAACCAGGATTCCCAATAAGGTCAGTGTAATTACAAATTTTAAAACCCCTTTTTATTTATGGCATAAGCTATGATGTGCAAGTACTCAATATAAGGCAAGTACTAGTTCAGCAAATATAACAATATCTTGCTAAAACTAAGTGATTTCAACATTAAAAAGCAAAATACTGTTTTGCTAAACTTTCCTCGTTACACTCCATAGTGTTATGATAGGATGAGAAAAGCTTCCTAGAAATGAGAAAAAATCTTTAGGAGATTTTGAGATTCTTAGCAGACAAGAAAAATTGCACTGAATTATCATCTGGTAATGTAATTATTCCAAAAATACCTTTGAAATAAAGCATTGAGAACCTTCACAGTACCCAAGGAGACTCAATTATGTGATTTTGGAACTGCTGGGTCAAAAGAGCATTGTTATCCTTAGCAATTACTAGAGGCAATGATTTAATCCCCTTAATAAAATTTTTAATGTTCTAAAATTCCCTGTCAAAGGAGTTATCTTATGTCAATGTGATTAAAGTCAAATTTTTCACTGTTATTTACTACAGTAAATTAAATGTTAAGATGTAGGAAAAATCCTCATGTAAGAAGCTAATTTCAAGGAAATTAAAGAATTAACAGAAATTTTTAAGCCTATTAAGATCTAAAACTAACTTGGAAACTCAAAAATCACTAATTCAAAATCCCTACTCACACCTCAAATGCATGAAATACTTCTCTTTAAATAAGAAAAAATTGTTATAAATTTAAACATGTTGGAGCTCACTATACTTTCCTGTAGACTACATATATTCACTTTAAGCTCCTTAAAAATATTATAATACTCTTCAATGTACAAAGGAGCAAAGAATTTAAAGACTTGTCCCTTGTTAAAAAGCTAGACTGAAATTTAATAGCATAATTACACGTAGCTGCACAGATATTCTTTCCCCTTCGGTTTCATAAATGTAATTTGCATTTACTTCAGATCTCAGGAGTGTTCAGGATTTCACCCTTTCTGGGAATTAGCGGTGCTGATTTGTGATGGCTTATGTTATACGGTTTGGTGGCAGTTTACCTTGCTGACATTCCAGTATAATCTACAATATCTCACTGAATATTAGAATCATTTTGTCAGGTAAACGAAACCAGCAGCTAACTTATGAATCTGCACCAAGGGATTTAAGTGACAGACGTTCAGGCAGTAAGCTCTGAATGAAATATTCCCTTCCCTGACTTGCTGCTTGTTGAGCACAATAGTGAAAGTGACCAGGACAGAATCCTGGATGAGTGAAATTCTAATAAAAAAATAAAAAATAAAATAAAAACTATTTTCAATTCCAGTCTTATAAAAATCCATAACTAGTTGCAGTTCATATGCAGATCCATCTCAATCTAAAAGAAGGTAGTGATCACTCCATTTGTTTTTATTCAAACTGTCTTCATGCAAGATGAAATGATATCATGA
This sequence comes from Cyrtonyx montezumae, assembly GCF_038088225.1. Taxonomy (NCBI): domain Eukaryota; kingdom Metazoa; phylum Chordata; class Aves; order Galliformes; family Odontophoridae; genus Cyrtonyx; species Cyrtonyx montezumae. The sequence goes on along the minus strand of NW_027072056.1, from coordinate 9,072,885 downwards.
GGAACTTGAGTGAGACCATACTGCCTTGCACATCTTCAGAACATCTCCTTCCTCTGAAGGAACTGCTATGTGTTGAGAAAAGTGTTCTCCACTCTCTGACAAGAGCAGAACTGTGCTGCCACAGGACCTTGTCAGATCTGGTTTACAGCTTAAATGTATTAAATGTACCTGTCTGTTCATCTGACTATTTAAAGGCAACATGCAAAGTGTTTAAAATCCTAATCATAGGAAAAGTCCTTATAAGAAAAGCAGCAGATACAGAAGTTCTGAGGATTTTACTTTCCTACTATTGGTTACATCTCTCCTATCATTATCAATTTATCTTTAAAGAAAACTGAGAAATCTCTAGAATATATTATTCCAAAGCATTTGCCTCACCACCAATGCCAATTAGCATTTCTTTGTTATCACCTACTTATCATGATCTTCTTTTACTGTCATTTCAAACAATGGACATCATCGCTGAAGAAATTCTTAGACTTTCAAGTCACAGATAAAATGAAAAACAAATGTTATTCTATGCAGAATTAAGCAGATGGAGTAGGACCTCTGAAAACTCAAAAAGCTTGATCCTCGATTGAGTTTTTGTTTTCCCTGCAACAATGATACACAGAAAAGAAATAATCCAACCTGATATATAAAGACAAGAAAAGTCTCCCTGCGCCAAGGTCCTCTTGTCCCAGCAAGGAAGGTTAGACATAGATAATTAAATGTGCAATTTACCGCAGCTACTGGGAGGAATGACAGGGCATTGAAATTACCTTTTGCAGTGGCTCCTGATCTTGCAAGAATATTTCTCAGTAAGTAAAAAAACAATGCTTCCTTTTTATACGCCTATTTGTTTGTCTAATTAAAAAAACAAATAATCAAAAACCGAGTGAAACAATACCCTGTAGCATTTCTGTTTAAAATACCCTGAAATCTCATCATGAACTGACTAGAAATTTTACAGAGCAGAAAGCATATTAGTAGTTTAGTAGTTCATGGCTCAAAGATAAAAGCAACTGAGATAAGACACTTCCTATGGAAACAGGAAAAGTCTCAAACTATTGCAGAATTCTCTGAAGGCAGATGTTTAACCTAGCAGTTCTCATGGTAAAAAGACAACTATCCTTAAACAATACATTTTGTAAGAACATCTTCCCTTGGAAACTATCTCCCTAAATTTAGAAGTAAACTCTGCCAGTCTTCTCCTATGAGGTTATCAGGTTCAGCATGTCTTTTAAGTCTCCTGGACCAACAATCTCTCGGGGAAGGACTGCATTACCTTGAGACAAGATCTGCACACTGCTGCATGTTTTATAAATGGTTTATCCTCCGAAAATTTGTCACTAGTGGTGAGGGGATAGTTGAAGCTATACGCCAGCATATCCTAAATAAACTGGTTTCTTATATTTTATAGACTTCAATATCACATAGGCTATGCTTAATGAAATAATTGAGATAATGCTAACAACCGTTGTTAAAAAAATCATTTTTCCAGGAGAACTAGAAAAGCACTCAAAAGAAGTTACTTATAAGCTGAAACTCAACTTTTGATGTCAAGCTTGGCCCAGAACACTGCAGAAGAAGAGAAGTCCCAGCCCTGCAGCCAGCAGTTCAAAGCTGCCCCATGCTTCTAGCACCACAGTGCTGCAGCAAAAGGCACTCAGCCTATTTCCACTGAAAGCAATTCAAGTGGTCCCCAGCTATCCACCTCTTCAGCTCTAACACACCAGGAACCACTTGGCTGAAGGTGTAACTGGTAACACAGCCAGCACTGAAATAGTAACTATGCTGTTTACAGTCAGACATCCTCATCTATTGAAACAGATGAGCTAGACCCTGCAGACACAGAGGGAAGAGCCTTCAGTGTCACGCTGAAGAGCAGATCAGCTGCTGCACTGAGTGAAAAGACAGCTGGCCCTGAGCTTTAAGTGACTGCTGCCCATCCTTCTATATGCTCCAATAGGTCAACATCCATTGAACTAAATACACTTGAGAGGCTTTAAAAAAATAATAGAAAAAGGTAGGTAGAACTGTCTGATTCTGATGCAAGAGGAGCAGACACGACAGAACAGGGACTGCCACCCCTGTGGGAACAGGGGTTGTGGTCCTGCTCCCAGCTCTCAGGACCAAACATACATGTCTTGCACTCTTCTTAGTGAACATCAGGTACTAGAACTGCAACATCATAAAAAAAAGAAAGGGAAATAACTAGCTACTGGGGAAGGCAGGCTCACTTCAAAGGACTCAGTGGTCACACAGATAAGTTGCATTTATTTCCCTTTGTACTTTACAGTTCAGATATAAATGAGTGCCATTACTGAGCACAGTTCATGTCAGAATATTCTCCCTAATGCTTTATTTCCATCTTCTGTACCTATTTCCAGCATGCATTAAAATAACTTTTAATGCATCACTGGCATCAACTGTTCTGATCTCTAACTAATGCTATTTTCACATCTGAAAATAATTCAAGTTTATTTCTGGCGTTGTTTTGTCTACCAAACTGCTGATGTCAATTGACATCGTAGAAAGAGAATCAGTAACCGTACAGAATAAAGTTTGACAAGACTGATGATGAATCAGGATGACTATGCAAGAAAGCCTCTGGAATGTACTGGCATTTCAATTTTATAAAGGAGTAATAAACAGCCTTGAGGAATATCACAGCTGTGCTGTGGAAAGGGTGTGCATTCCAATGGTAAGAGTTGTCTTTACACCAACTTGCTTTGTATCTTCAGCATTCGGATCTTATACATCTATGGCTGAAATGGCGTGGATATGGAAAGCTTTGTTGCCATCCCAGCCCAATAGCAACAGCTAGGCCTGTCCTATATCTCCTGTGTAGCCATCACATAGTAACCTAAATAAATATCTCTAAATTGTATCAAGAATTCAGTAGCTACATTTCGAAATCATTTACAGAAATAAGTAGTACTATCATTTTCTGTGGAAAGTAGTCTTCATGCTGATTTTTAATTTTTTATTATTTTCCATTTTAATATCTCAGTTTCAACATGGAAATCCTGCCTTCCTGTGTCATGGCTAAGATCAGAGAGTAATTTTCCCAATTAAATCAGGATGATTAATTACTGATTCATTTTGTAAAAGTTAAAAACATACTCAGAAAAACAGACCTCACTTCAAGAAATGAGTTTTTTCACCTAGATAGGATCCCCTTCACTACCACCATTGCATAATTTAAATTGAAAATAAAATACAATGAAATCAACAGCTCAGTTCATTTCGAAAGTATGAGCAAAGTCAAATACTGGAGTTGTCCCAGAGTATAAGAACAGAGGCAAGGTGCTTATCTTGGGGGCCTCAAAAGGAACTTCCTTTTTGTACAGTATCTTCACAATCCATTATGTTAGAGATGGTTTAGAGAAGCTTCAGAGGAGCAAGGAGTTAAGGCTTTCTGATTTTTTTGTTTACCTTTGATTTTTTGAAGTTTGAAGATACTGCCATAAGAAATCATGAAGACCTAATCTAGAAAACAGTCACATCATCTCCATACGGAACAGCAAAACCAAGTGCCCCACCACATGAACACAGTGCTACAGTACTGCTCTCCAGTTCTTCTGTGTCATTCTCTTGAATGAATCAAGCAGTAAAAGCAAGGAACTTACTTACAGTCACTGTTTACAATTTGTAATGCCACAAGAACTGTGAGCAGAGGACTGGGTTAGGTGTACAAAGTGGAGTTTTACTCTATTAGATCAGGCTGATGTGTGATCTAAAAGACCTACGATAGGATACTGAATACTACTAAGTTTAGAGTGCATGTATTTTTTATTCCAATTAACAATTCCATATTTCTTCACATCTACCTATCAATGGCTGATGCATTGCTACTAAAATAACCTTGAACATATATATAGCATCAAGCAAAGGAAGATTAAATGCATTTTGAGGGTGCAGTAACATAACAGTTCACCAGCTTAACATACAAGAAGTGCTCATATCAGTGAGAAATCCTTTAATAACATTGAACAATGATTAAGCAGGGATGAAAGGGCATGGTAATGCTTAACTAAAACTTGAAATGGATTTGCTAACTTTAACCCAGCACTATCAAACAGGGCAACATAACAGAAAGGGGATCCACAGATTTGTTATTCATCAAGTTCTTTCATAAAATTGAATATTTTATGACTAAAATCTCCTTTTAATTCATTTTTTCAATTCTCTGCTTCTGAGGAAGCAGAACAACTTGCATGAAAACACTGTTTCTTAAATGTGCTTTTATGAAATGCTTATCAAGGTCAAGCATTATGATTTGAAGAGTGAAATATGCTATTCACTATAATACATTTCATTTTATGCTGGTCAATCATTATTTTTAAGAAAAAATGCCACACGCGCGTTAATTGTGCTGAATTTTCAATTAGTTGGTTTTCTTTTTCCTGTTAAGTAACCTCTGGAAATTCCCTCTGGCCACTTTCATCCAGCATGCACAAGCTTGCTGCTATTCCTTTCTATCTCCTGCTCACAAATGGAAGTTCAAACAAGTAAATTCAGCATGGAATATCCTCACAGGTGACACATCCACACATATGAGTCATACATACATCCTCACATATGACACCATTTTGTAGCACACATTTGTATTATCCATGTACCAGAAGCTCCTTATTTAGAGATTGTGTGCTCCCAGAGAGCTAGGCAGAAACTTCATTCACTCCAATCACCACATAGGGTCCTGACTACCCTCTTTCGTGGAGCACAGAAAGGCTGGTCCAGCTTGTTTGCATGTATTTGACCTGATGCAGAAAGCATCGAGAGAACAGCAACAAAAAACTACTACCAGATGGCATTTCCTCATACTTGAAAGAAGCATCTCTCCTCACCCTGCCCCCACTGGACACCATATCTCCAATAGCAGACAACTATCCAGACATGCTGACAAAGACCTGGCTCCAGGTCCTAAATCTTCTTGACCACAGAAATCCTCAAACCTTGCCATGAGTTTTTTTACACTATCTGACCTTGTTTCAAGCAGTGCATCTCACAGGTAGGGGATGGTTTTCATCCCACAACAGGCTGAAGATAAGGGTCACAGGTGAAAAGCAATTGGAACCAACAAACTTCACGTATCTGAAAGTTAAACTTTGAGACCAAATTCATTCAGGAACCAGTGAGCAACATTTCATTGCTTTTGTGCCTAGCTGACATGCACACAAGGAGAAAGTTGATAAGTATACACACATTGTATGCTTGCATTAACAAAGCTTTTATGATCAGAGCATGGGATTATCCACAACAGATTTTTGAACAGTTGTAACCACGCCTAGCCCAAAGTGCAGGAGCAGTATGTACATCACATTTCCTATAATACTTCAAGAATGTCCAGCTGCAGGCTGCCCTACACTCGCTGCAGACACTATGCGTCTACAACCATAGTAGTTGACTTTCCTGTGAGGCTACTTTTTTGGGGAAGGAGCTCAAAGCTTAGCTGGTCTTTGAATGGAGGCTCAGCCCTTTCTAGCTGTTGCCAGTGATCAATCTCATGCTCCCAAATTTTCCCTAGAAAACAGTTTATCCCTTTGCACCATCCTGAACTTGCAGATATTCACCATACATACTTTACTGTTTTTGTTTTGAGTTTCTTCCCCACAGAGAAGTCCTTGCTTATTTAGCTGTTTCTCATGCAAAAGCCACTCCATAAATTTGTTTATCATCTTCCATTTTGTTCTGCACTTTCTCCAATAATAACCTGCCCTTTTGAGATGAGTAGGCAGTGTTCAAAATGCAGACAAAACTTGGATTTGTATGGTGGGGAAAAGGAGGCTCTCTGTTGCAGGAGCAGGATTCATTTTGAGCACAGACAAGTAGTGAGATGATGTTTTCATTGCATTATCACAGCCTGAAGAACTCATTCCTGAAGTTTCCACCTAGGGCAACTTGTGGATCATAACCCAGTAGAAGCAGTGAGTTCATTTAGAACCTTACAGTGACTTAGTCGTCATCAAGCAGTCTCTTCTGACAGGATCCTCTACTGGACCTCAGACTTTATAGCAGAGTTTCTGTGCCTCGTGTGTTTAAAGTAATCCAAAGCAAAAAAAAAAAAAATCTTCATCTTGTGTTTCCTCAAGGTGTTTTGGATATTTTTTGCCTGCATTTTTGGCTAGAGAAGACAGTAGAACAGTGGTGCTATGAGACAGTACTCTTCTAGCACCAAATTCCCTCAGGTCTACGTGCACCACGCGACTAGTTCTTTACCACACAACATATAAGGCATAAACTGTAAAGTACATCTCCAGATGCGTTTCTATTAATTGCATACAGGCAGCCACCTGCTCCAGAGCCCCACATGTTAGCACAGGTACACACACCTCACCCCAGGGTGCTGCACCAACCATATGCTGTACCTTCCTTCCCAGCCCCCTCCTACTTAACATGCAGCATCCATCTTTTGTTTAAAAACTGCTGCAGCTAATGCTCTGCTTCACTGGATGCTTTGCAAAAGGTAGTTATTTTTCATGTATAATGCATGCACTTAATTGCTTACCATACAAAACACAGTCCTGCAAACATAAAGGAGAGGTCTTATCAAAGTAATGAACAATTGCCCCCAGCTCAACAAATGATTGATGGACCTTTACTTTCATTTTTTTCCTGGCCTCTTCTTCAGCAGACTTGCTACAGTAAAATTCAAATATTGTTTTTTCAATAGTCACAAAATGCTGAATGCACAAATGCTCTCCAACTCTGTGCTTCAGCCCCTGCTGCTCCTCAGAACACTCTGCTATGCCTGTGGCAGAGCCACCACGTGCAATGCATTAATCATTGGGGAACATGGTGCCAAGAACTAGGTAATAGCTTTACTAACATTTGTGACATTAAATATCAGGAAATAACAACTGAACTTGAACAATCTTATTAAAATATAGTTGTCCTAGGAGAGCTCAATACTTCAAGTGTTTGACAGAACATCAGTTCAAAACATGCAGGTAGGCATAAAGCACGTGAAGCTGGGGCTGGCAGCAGTTCAGTGCTGTAACCCAGTCAATGTAGGACTTTGCACCATGCAAAAGGCAGCGCACACACACTGAAGGCTGCCCAGAAGCTCAGCCATCAGTAGAGGTACAAATGGTGCCAGTGGGGATGAGCAACTTCCCCATTTTTTCTAGTTATATTTTTTGAGCTCCATAATTTGCTTACTTGCCACTTTGCACTATAGCATGCCTTCCTCCTCACAGACATGATTATTGTGTTTTGGTTTTTTTAATATTTACTTTGTGATGTATTTGGAACACTTGGAGAGTCCTACTGTGTTCACTTACACCGTCGCATTTAATGTGCTTGACTGAATAATTAGTTTCCATTTCATAATCTAACATCCTCAATATAGAAAATTTAAGGAATGGCAAGGGGAAATGGTTTCTAACTAAAAGAAGGGAGACTTAGATTGGATGTAAGTGGGAAGGTTTTTATTTGAAGAGTGTGGAGGCACTAGCACAGGTTGCCCAGAGAAGTGGTGGAAGCCCTGTCCCTGAAGACAAGGCCAGACTGGACCAGGCTCCAAGCATGTGACCAAGCTGTAGATGTCCCTGCTCACTGCAAAAGAGTTGGATTAGATAACCTCTAAGGGTTATATCTTATTCCAACTCAAATGGTTCTAGCATTCCATGACCACTTATCAATGGATAAATAGCAAGATTTAAAGGCAAACAGCTACTGACTTTAATAACAAAACACATTTTACAGGAATGCATGTAAATAAAATAATCCAGAAGTAATGAAGGCTGGCTATGCTTGAACAGAAAAGCATGGGTTGATGAGGGAGAATTATACAGAAATGTATAATATATAATATAATATAATATATAATTCTTTTTCGGCAGAAATCCATAATATGTTTTTCATAATTTGTTCCCTTAGATTCATAGCACAGAACAATTTCAGATTTTATAATTCTCCTTACACTTTTGCACTCATCTTGAAACTAAAAATAAGAAGGAAATAAGTTTGGAACCATAAAACTGTTATCATCTAGCTTAGTTCACATAAAGGAGAAAAAGGAATTAATGATACTCCATCACAAGAAAACTAGTGATGGGAAAACTGTCCCTTTCTGACAAGAGCTACTTCAAATTTCCCCATTCAATGGCCTGATCTGGTGTGGAGTAGTTACAGCCTAGGCATACAGAATTCAGAGATAATCCCTCAAATACCAGATTTTAAGTACTACATCCACAGCAGTAAGCACTGAGTTGCTGCCTTCAGCCTGTCTGCAGAAGTGGACAGAATTCCAGATGCCACCTAAAAACCTCTCAAGATTTCTCTGCTTCAACCACGGTATTTTGAAAGTAATCTAACAATTCACTCTTTGAAACTCTAAGAGTTTAGACTTGTAATCTAACTACTTAAATACAAAGAAAATAACACACACTTTTTTTTTTTTTTTGCAAAGATACAGCATTTCAGTCCTATAACGTAGAGCACACTAAAAGAAGACAACAGAATTTTTAGTTCAGTCCGATAGAAATACAAAAGCAGGGCTGACACAGTAAACTCAGAAGTCTAGAAGCACTCAACAGTTTTAAAATGGACTTAGTTTAAGTACATTCAGTTACATGCTCTTACTGCTGTACTGTTACCCTAAAGTCTGGTACCCTCAACCAGTCCCATTTGCGCAACAGTAAGATACACAATCAATTAGATTCTTGCTTATAAAATTAGTATCCGTGAATCACCAGCCTTTGAATTCCAATACAACACAATGGAAAGCGCAACAAGTCAGTAGAGCAGCAAGCTCCCATGCCACAGTGAGCAAGAATCCACTCAGACATAGCAACAGGCACAAAAAGAAGATAAAGAAACTACTTACCTTTGGAAGGTCTATAAGGGCCTCACACACAGAGAGATCCTCAGATGAAACATACTGACCTCCACTGTTAACCCTTAAATGAGGTGTGGAAAGGGGTTGAATCCTGACTCCATCCCTTCCAGTCACTCAAGTACATTGCGAGCACCTGAGCTCCCCTGGGTTGACCCTGCTTTCCCACCAGGTGCTTAATCACTGCTTCAGGCTGTGACTTAGCATTTTCACTACACCCTAAAAAGATGCTCAGACTTTCTTTTTCAAGACTTTCCCTGTACTTTGTTTCAGGGAGCTCTGTATCACAGAGTACATCCCTTTACTCCCCAACAGTGCTGAGGAACAGGAACCTGGGGACCATTCACATCACAAACCTCTTCCCTGGCCCCAACCTGTCCACATCTTGTTGGTAATTGCTGAGGATGATAGTCACAAGCTATTCCCTGGGCTCCTCTTCCTAGCATGTTGTGTTGTTACTATTTCTCTTCACAATTACTTCCAACTTGTCAAGCCACTTCAAACACTTTTTCCCTCCCAGTTAGTCATTAGTTATTTGTATTTCTCATAGATGGACAAAAAGTCTGAATACTCTTGTCTGAGTATCACTAGGACCTGTAGTTCATACATAAAGGTAGGTACATTCATAAGCATAAGGAAAATTTTTTGTTTGGCAGCAAGTGCATAGTACCGTTACTTGCTCTTTGTATCAGCTCTGCTTTTGTAACAGGCAGCTTATGCCACCATTCCTTGTCCAGCCCTTGATTGAGTGTGCTCAGAAAAGCAATGTGAGATAGGGAGCAGCACTGAGAAAGGCCATTAATTACAGTTAGAATTTTCCTCCCAGCAGGGTGGGAGTCAAGACTAGTAAATGGAAAAGTAATCGAACAAAGAGGAGATAAGTACTAATAGCTTTGTTGACTTTGAGACTCAACAAAGTAGAAGGCCCATGAAAGTATTGCACAATCATGCTTGATTGTAGCAATGAATTATGTTGTATAATGTCACATAGGATAACCTGTTCAGTTTCAGATGGCCTAACTGTGGAGGGCTTTAGTTTACCATGTTAATAATGTGATACTTCTTATATGGGCTTGATGTTCTTCCTCCCTGGAAAGTGAGGCTCATGGCTATACTGACATGGTACAAAACATGTTGCAGTGAATATGAAACATTCTGGGGCCAGAGAAAGAGTGAAGAGTGAGTCTGCCTATTTCTGGAAATCCTGGAGACCTCTGGGCAGAGAAACTACCCCATGACAATGAAATTTCATTGGGATTTTTCTAAAGGCTTGCTTTCTGCTGCGTAGATTTCCATAGATGCATAAAATGTGGCAAGGCAGTATCTTGCAAAGATGTCTACAGTATTTTCCAGTATGGATGTCAATTCACACAGGCCTTCAGTCACTGCTCGTTGGTGCAGAGCCTACAGTGCACAGATTCTGACACAACTGTCTGTGTGCTAACAGCAAAAGGAATAAATAATAAAGAATAAATAAAGGATCTGAGTTTTTAAAGATTCTTTCATCCTAGCTGGTATAAAATCCCCCTTACCTTCTGAGATTTCTGTCCTTAGTATAGCCATTAGAACTTTGAAGCTTCTTTTAATTAAATCTGCTATAAAATAGCCTGAGATTTTATCCTGGTCCTCTCCAGTGAATAAAATATAGAGCCTGTTCTAAAGTATTTCAACAAAATGTGTAGAAATTTGGGTAAACTAATTATTTCAAGTAAAAAAAAAATCTCCACTAACTGGGGTGACGCTCACTGTAAGTCTGCAGCAGAGGCAAATTTGTGAGATGTTTTGTAGCTTGAGCTCCACACAATATCCCAAATATTCAGCCTTCTTAGGGCTGAGATTCCATCAGGCAGATTTCATCTGATTGTATTGTACTGATTTATTCCATGTTCCTCACAGTTCTTTGTACACAAACCCATTAAAAGCAAAGATTGTTGCAGCTATTATTCTGAAATCTGTGTCAACAGAATGCATCAACAAGGTTTCCTAAAATCACCATACTATTTGGCATTCAAACAGTGTACTTAAAAAATTGTGTACTTAATTATTTGAAAAAGAGAGGAATTTAGGCTATTTTGTCTGATCTAGTGGAATTTACAAAATAAGCCACTTCTCTAGGATAGCTACAGCTATGAAAATGCCTGAAAAATACAGATCTTCAGACACAATCTCTGAAAGCTACAAATATGCTTGAGAAATCTATTGCTGAGACCTCTTGATTTATTTAGGCTGAGAAACCAAAGCAATTCAAAGCTGTAAAAGATCCCAGCTGGCAAAGCGCTCAGAAACATCTCACATTCCATTATCCATTCTTGCCTGTTGAGTAGACCAATTACCATTGCCTGCAATGAGTTCACATCAACTAGTGTCCTTCATCTCTTCTCTGCTCCTCTAATATCAATTAATCTTATGTTCAAATGATAACCTCTTTGTCTAAAATGATAGTCTTCCTGCTTTGCATATATGATTGACAGTATTTATACTACTTTTCTTGGTAGGATTTTTGTTAGAGATTAGAAATAATGCAAAACACCAATATAAGTAAAGGCTGGAAAATTTTAGAGCCTTGTCCTACCTCTTCTCTGAATTGGGAGCTAGCACAGAACTGACCATACAATTACATCACAGAGTTCTCCTTTTGATTCATATTGATATTTTGCCTTATATAGATTTACTGGATACATTGGTTAACCTGGAACAAAAAGCCTGAATCAAGGAAGATATCTGGAGTAAAAAATCTTTGCTCTGACCCTATTACAAACATTTCAACTTAAACATTTCAACTTTTTTTTAAAAAAATAAACACTTTCAGGCATCCTGTAAAGCCAACATTCTCCTTTTTCAAGTAGGTGTAGGTGTAACGATCAGCACAAGGAAAACTATCCTCTAAAAATAGACTAGCTCATTATCTCACTTATCCAAGTGTATTACTCAGATTGCTCCTTGCAGCCACCTACACCTCCCTGAAAAAAAAATCAGAGATAAATATCCTATTTGCTGCTCATTCCACTTGTGTCATGCCCATCCCTCCAGGCTGCTCTCTGAGCAAATTCCAGATTATGAGAGGCACTGACTACTTCTGTGGTGTGCTCATGGCCAGGGGAGCAGGGAGCTCCTTCTGCTTGGACCCTCAGATATTACAAAAAAGCTTTGATTAATCAGCTTGTAATTAGCAATTCATCATTTTCTTTGTTCTCTAATCATCAGAATGCATTCCTTACTTCAAAAGCCCAAATATCAGCGCTAGAACATACACATCCCAGTAAAATTCGAAGTAGTTATTATTTGAGCAACTTTTAAAAAGTCTAAGCATACTAAAACAATAAGTCATTTGTCAGACACAACTAAAGGAATAAGTTTTCCTGCACACTGTATGAACAGGGTGACTGAATTAACGTTCCCTTTTGAAACAGCATTCACTAGAATAGTATATATAAACGCACTTTTCTGTCTCAATGGTTAGATTCATATCAGAGAGCAATTACACTTCTTTCTGTAAACAGAAACAATTTCTAAGAGAAGTGTGTAAAGGGCAATGGATAAGTCTCATTTATTTGTAAAGGGAAAACCTCTTAATAGGCTGATGTAAGAAGAAATTGAAGAAATAGAAATCTAGAGGAAAAAATATCACATTCAGATCTCTCCCCTTTGGTATAGAAGCAATCTGCTAATTTGTGCAATAGCAATGCCCTTCAGCAGTCTCATGGGTCAACACAGCATGCCTGTGTCTGCAGGGCCATACAGGGATGGACCAAGACCTAGCCTGGGAAGCCACCTCGCACGAAAAAGGAGAGCCTTTGATCAGGCAGACCAAGTAGTAATCACATGGGCTTGCCCACACACCCCTTAGAGCCTCCTTGTGCTCTGGCTCCCTTCTTGCAAATGGCTGGCCCACCTGGATGCTTTCATAAAATCTTGGTGAACGCAATAAATATTATTGGTTGGCTACCTTGCAAAATATTTCACTGTGAAGGATTATGTTTCATCCCATCTTTATCAAGTCTCAGAGTAATGGTTTTTCCACTTTGTTTCCTTAAACACAGTGGTGTTTTGGACCAACTTCAAGATTAACATTTGCTTCTGGTGCACAAGCTACCTTGCTAAAAATTCTAATTTTCTTATTCTTTCTATTTATTTATTTTTTAATGATAGTGCTTCTACAAGATCTGCAAACTATTTAGCTGTTGTCTAACAGTATTAAACAGGCAGAATAGTTTTTCCAGTCTGCATCAACTTAATTCACTGGCTTATTTGACTGTTTAAAGTACAGGTTTAATAACAAGTGCTTGAAAAAGATACATCCAAAAATACTGCCCCAGTTATTTCATTCTCTAAATACTACAGCAAAACTATGCACGCTCTCTGAGTTCAGAAATGTAATTCACAGGCAAAGAATAAAGAGAAACCCAAACCATTTATTTTGGCAAGTTGTTGAGCTTGCCAACAGAGAAAAGTTTCTTCTATCAAAACTAAGATAGAAGAAAATTGATTGTATGAAGGATTTTAGATTTCTGATTGTCTACGGCCCAAACTGATCTTTTGAACTGAAATGGAATGGTTATTCTTCTACTACTAAAAGCAATTAGGCTTTTGCACACTGTGCTCAATACCAATATTATAACCCACTGAAAATCTCAACTACTCACTGTGTCATTCCAGATGAGTTAATAGCAGATTAACAGTCTGAGTGACTCATCCTAAAAATTCTCTTTGAACCATGTATTCAGTTAGGCCTATTGGGAAATGCTGCATTTTGTCACAGTAATGAACCCTTTTTAGCTGTAGGAAATGAAAGACTGTCTTTGTCCGACAGCTAAACATTTCTTGCAACCCTGCATATCCTCTAAGATCCTATCTTCTAGTGTACAAAGAATATTCAAAAGTAGAAGAAATTGAAGGCAAAACTGTGTTTTCCATACATGCATAGAGGGTGATAAATAGCACAAGTATGAATCTATCACTACTGTAGCATTGTGTCCATATAAGGTTCAAATTGTAAATTGAAACAAGTTAGCCGATTATCTGAATACTGAAAATATAAGAGTGGGTTATCTGAACACATATCTGGCTGACTAGGTAATGTTCATTGAGCTTCATTGCAATAGAGGTAAGGATCATTCCATTATTCTAATTTTTGCTTCATATTTTCAGAAAACCTAACAGCTATCACAATAAACACAGTTTAGACGCACATCAGATTCACTGATTTCTATGTACTCAAGACCTATGAATTATTATATTCCAAGAGATCTAGAAAAGTTTAGTTAAATCTTCTGAACAAAATCTTTTTCTTTGGTTGAAAAAAAATTATAAAGGTGTGTAAAGTGTAACCCTGAAGTGATTAAGAAATTATCATTTCTACTCCACCATCCTTTGGCTTTTCCTCAGCCAAGACTGCCACCTTATGCAGACATTCTGTTTCTGCCATTAGGAAACTGTCATATTATATGTCATATTGCTTTTCCAACATGTTGCAGTCCCTAAGAATCACTGATCAGTAGATTATAGAAAAAATTTAAGTAACTTGAGTTCGCTTCTATCCTTTTGCACAGACATTGCATTTTTTGATAAAACTTGAGAGAAGCACAGATTTAAAAATGGAATAGCTGCCTCTGATTTAACATTAGTATCACAGTAGAATGAATGACAGGAAAGAGAATATACATAAAGTTACTCTCACCTTGTACTATGCATGTTATGTTTTCAGTTAGCAGAACATTTGTCCCTGAAATGCAAGTCTGCCAAAAATCACCACATACATTTGAGGGGATAGATCAAACAGTAATTCTCTATACAAAGAACTGAACGCAAAATGGAAAGGTTGCTCCACTAGGTAGATAACGATGGCGTCACAGACTGTAGTCAGCTGAGACTAAAAGCTATAAAGATGCCCTTTCAGTAAGAGATGCAAATCCCTACTGAGTCACACGGAGTGGGAAAACAAGATGGAAGACCGTCAAAAATAACATTTGTCTCACTAGAAGTCACAGTAGACGTGAACTCCAGTCATTCAGCACTCTAGTTCACATATTATTTCTCTCTTTTTTTTTTTACTCTAGGTAATATGAAGTTAATCTACACATGAAATGTAAGCATATGTGCTGCAAGAAACATGTACTTAGGAAAACTTCACACAGTAATATACAAATGCCCCCCAGAAGTTTGATTCTTGTCTTCCAGCAGTCTTCTAAGTCAGGATTGAATTCATCCACAAGATTTCTGAATTATACACTGACCAGCTGGATGTTAGCAGGCAGGGTTCACATCTACAGTTTTAGTCAAAATATTAGAAAGAAATAAATTATATTATTATTATTGTTATTATCATTGTATTAATAATATAAATATGATAAAATATTAGTAAAACATCTTATAGTTTGTTGCTTCTTTTCCTTAGGTAATTTACAACAATTGAAGTACAAATTTGAAACTGAGTGCAAGCTATATATGATGATGGCAAATCTGCCAAGGCTGGTATAATTTCAGTGGTTAAATATGCCCAAAAATTCCATGTGATAAATGTGATATATAATAACATATGTGATTATACCTATTCTCAATAAAACTACAACATAATTGGTCTGTCTTCCCTTCTAGAGAATCTCATGATTTAGCACAAATTCCATAAAATGTTACTGCAATTCAGAATGCACATGTGAGCTCCACTGATAGGCACTACAGTAAATCAAACCCAGACATCTCAGGACTTGGTCTGCTGAAGCTGTTTCCATGTACTCTAAGTGCTGAATAAATGACATACTTAACCTGGGCAAATAACAAATTGAATGGCATTATGGTTCTGATTTGAATTACTATTACAGAAAACCTTTCACTGTGTAATTGTTTCTCTGCTCTACATTTGGTTCCAGAAGTAGTTTGGCCGTTGACCTCTCTCTTCTCATAAATATAAACATATATTAAATAGCACCTATGTTCTTTTGAATTTAGGGATTTCTCAAGGCTGGACCGAGCCTCATATTAGCATGTTTGGTTTATTGTTTTAGCTAGGGTAGAGCAAGTTAACAGGATATAGAAAACTACATAATGAATAATTTTATCAGTCACACTGTAAAATAGGGTAAATTAGGAATACTGGAATCGTAGAAGCACAGAATAATACAGGCTGGAAGTCATGTCCAACCAAATGCTCAAAGTTGGACCAACTTATAGCAGGTTCGGCAATTTACAGCATCTTTGAGCAACTTCTTATAATTCGGTTAAGAGGAGTACAAAAAACTCAGAAAAAAAAAGAATAAATCTGAAGGTAAAGAGACCACTTTAATGCATTTGTCAGAATACACAGAATGTCTACCTACATTTTAGGAAATAACTGTAGTTGGCAACAGCAGATACTTTTCAGAGCGGTTGGAATTGATCTTTATAGGTCCCTTCCAATTGAAAGATTCTATTCTATCATTTTTAAATACTACCACAGAAAGATAAGAAATAAGGAATAGCTAAATCTCTAAGCAAAACAAACATTAGTTCTCAGATGTAGTTGGTGATATTGTGATATTAACCCTTCACTTTAATCAGATACTGTCCTGTACTTCACTATGAAGTACACAAGTTCAGACAGACACTCATGGAACATGTCCATAAAAGAAGAAACCATTTCTGATTGTAGGCAAATTTGTACAACTCACAGAAGGTCCCAAGAGCCTCATTCAGAAATTCAGAGAGAGAATCCAACCACTGACTTATTAAACAAGCTTTCATTAACTCATTTCTATTCATCTTCAGAATCTGAGAAAAGCTTCCTCTCATTCATAATCTATACTATAAAAAAAAGAAACCCTAGGGAAATTTATCTTCTGTAAATGACTCTACTAAAGGAGCAGAACAACAGTGCATGAACAAAATGCAAGAAAATCAAAAGTCTTTGATTTTTCAATATGAAATTATGGTTTTCTCTTCCATTATCAATTTTCTTGATGGCTTTATTCTTAGGTTTATTTGGAGCACAAATTGCTTAGGTTTATTTGGAGCACAGGAAGACGACATAGCTCATTACAAATCTATGTTTCTTGCATTATGGTTTGGTTACTGTATTATAACTATATTTGGTTACTGTAATATAACTTCTGAGGCCTATAAAGATACAGAGATAAAAAATAGTGGCGATTTCCTGAAAAAAAATCTCAGAAAGGTTTGAGATTTAATTTCAGTATGACTCCAGCATGGAAGCAATGATGCAAAAAAACATTGAACTACCATGATTACTGTTTGGAAATCTTCTTTGTTCATAATTCTTCACCGAAATATCTAATGTGATAATCAAGACCTCATTCTTATCCTCCAGAGATTAAAAATTACTTGAAAAAGAGATTTCTTTTTGTTTATTGTCTGCATAGTGATGTTCATGCCAAATAAATCATTGATATATAAGAAACTGTAAAAATAGAACTACTAGAAATACTCCTATTTTGCATGGATTTTGAGGCAGTATAAAAAATAAATCCTCTTTTTGGAGAATGCATTGGATTTTGACCCAAAGCAAAATATCATATCATATCTTAGAAAATTTCTTCTCCCTATCTTCTAACCTGGAGAAGTTACAAAGCCACTGCCATTCTGCTCTGATCTGCCGTAAGGTGGAGCCCCAATAACATGGTCCTGGATGATCCAAGTTCATTTCCACCAAATCAGTAGACCTGAAGGCATTTGTGTCCATCATACAGAGGAAGCAAAACTGTCTGTGGGTGGATTTGAGAAAAACAGTATATATTAGCATATTTCCAGAAATGTCACATCTGAGTTGGGAGACAGCTCAAAATTAGACACAGAATGACAATTACAAAGAGATCAAACAGACCTAAAATCAGTTGTGACTTCTGGGATAGAAATCATATTTATTGTGCAAAAACAAAGTTATTTGTCATACATAGTATAACAATTGATCAAATTGAGCAGTTTGGAGAAAGGTGAAAAGAAATAAGTAAACAACAACTGAAAAATAGAAACTAAGTTTGTACTATATTTTTGTTGTTGTTGTTCTGAAAAAGCAATAGGATAAAGAGCTTTTTCTAGACAATTGTTCTAAAATGTTTATTTTCCTTAGCAAGAGCAGTGCAAAGGAAATACAAATAAAATATATCAGAGATTACTACTGTGGTAAGATTAGAAAAAACATAATTGAATGGGATCAGAGAAAAGGTTTTCCCTTCTTACCTCCAACCCAACTCTATCTTTCACATCATTGAAGTTTTATATCACAGTGCCCTTAAAAGCCTGATGAAAACAGTGGAATTCCACTTAAAATGTATGTGAGTGTCTTGATTTTTGGAATGTCAATTTCCAAGAGTCTGCTAAATGAATGCCAACAGTGAATGAACAGCCTTGGGAATGAAACTTGTCATGGAAAACAGTGTGAGCAACTTAGAGACGTAGGCAGCAGATAAGTATAGAATATAGGCTTATGCCATTGATTTCCTATTAATTTCATATGCATGAGTACATATTTGTTTGTATGCTTACTAGTGCCATAAATTTCTACCGTATTATGCATTATTTACATGAACAACAGTATTTTCTTTCTGATAGTCTGGAGAACTATCATACAGCCCTATCTACCCTTCATTCTCCCTCTGGAATTTCAAAGGTAGCAACTCAATTTCACAAAACTTGGATCTAGTGAAGTAAGTTTACAATCCACTTCTTCACATACAAACAAGGAAAACACATACTCCACGGTTATTTCAGTCAGTTGCAAAGCTTGCAGCTCAGTACAAGACAAAAATTAAGCCTAGAGAATTTCATCAGAAGATATTTCTGTGGGAAAAAGTTGGTAAAGAGGTATTTTTTAGGAAAGAAGTAAATGTAGCTTACAAGTTCCGGGTATAAAAACATGCGAATCTGCAGAACAACAACAACAAAAAAAGCAGTTGTCAAAATGGAGACAGAGGAATATGGAAAGGCTGAAGAAGCAGTGGATTGGGGTTAAATGATGGGATTTACCAGTAGCAGTAGGATGACAGATTTCTAGCACAAATGAAGTGAGCTGATTTATAAGATTCATTTTTCTGTGCTTACACAGCTGCCACCAGGACCATAGATCTGTAACTGCGCACAGTTCCTTTGAGGAATACCTACAGTTTCCATTTTTTCTTTAGGTTATATTGAACCCTACAGATCTTAAGAGAAGGAAAAGAATATTACAGACAAGTACATGTAGAGCATGCTCTCTCAGAGAAGTCACTATCAGCTGACACACACAGAATTATTTTTCTTGGAAAAATCTCCTAAAACCTAATTGATAAATTGTTCTTCTAGAAAACATACTGGAACACCAGCAGAAAAATAGACTGTGGCCCCAGCACTGAGGAATTTTGCTAGAAGCCGCCTTTATGCTTTAAGACACCAAAGTGTACAGTGGTGGTGCTTTCCTTAAGCATTTGCAAAGCTCTCTGCAGTGAGAATTCCTACACTAACATTTAGGTATCTTTAAATTAATTTAATGAGGCTGTTATTTTTAGTTACAATTTGTAGAATCCTCTGACATATTTCTGCAGCAACTTAATCTTTCATTAGTCATGGAGATGAAAGCATTCAATTAACTGTTTTGACACGACTCTATTAATACACCAAGTATTTTCCCAATGATATTACCTTCTAAAAGATTTCCTGGAAGGATTACATATATTGACGAGGAATGGAACTTCTGCTATAACTGTGTGGTCAGAACCCTCAGAAATACACCTGGGCATCCACATCACATTATAGAAGAGATTTTTATCACTAAAGAAAGAAGACAAAGATCTTCCTCCTGTAGAGAAAATTGTTATATGACACACAATAGCCTCTCTTTCCATCCAGACCTGACCCATTCAGGTAAACGTAGCATACTTCTTTCAGTAGTAGCACATATGAAGTGACTAAAGAAGGTACATAAATCCCTACAGAAGATCCCTATGTAACAAATAAACCCAGAAATTGCTTCTTGACTACATGCACCAGAACCCTCAAATATCCCAAGATCAGTGGGGCAAAAACTGTCCATGAAGAATACATGAAATCATGCAAGGTTCCCAAAGCGATGTGCCTGTGGCTTTGAAGACAGAGATCGATTCAAATCACTTCATAGAGATTTTGGTTTGTGCATTTTTAGGAATATAGTGAAAAGACATATTTGTAAAGCAGTCCTCCATGTTATCACTGGAATTAAAAAACATGTCAAAGATAACATATTGAAATATCAAAGACATGTCCTTTCAAGACATCAGAAGTCTACTGAATGGAAAACATCACAAGATTTTTCCCACCATTTATCCAAAGCCATCTCTGCTGAGCCTTGAGTGCATCTAAAGCTGGAAGATTTTCAATATTCAGTATGAAGATGTATAATTTTTTATCATTAAGAAAAAATACATTCCATAAATCTGACACATATTAATAAGTATTAAGGCAACTCCACTTTTTGAGGTCAAATAGCTTTTGGCTTGATTTTCCAACCTTTTATTACACTACTCTCAATATATTTCTGAAGTTCAACTGCTTTTTTCACATAAACTCTCTTCTCTTTACACACACAAGTTCAGGCTGCTTATACCTACCTAAGGGTTTGCTTGTTTTCTTTTCAGTGGCTACTTTTCTACCTTATCTGCCTTCTCACAGCTTCTGTCAGCTCAGCAATCATCCCTAAGACCCCATTATCTTGATTAGAGTTTGGAGACAAAATATGATCATCTTGTCCTTAAAACTGACAAACTACCTAGCTGAGTTAATTGCACTAACCTTCAATTTAGAGTAAAATTTAAAATAAAAAGTAAAATCATATGTTTTCAAATACTTGCATTTTGACAGAATTCAAGAAGTGCCCTTTCTGTTATCAAAATGATCTAGGTGATGCCCACTTTTTTGAACCTAACAGTATATACAGGAATATAACTAGTGACATTAAAAAAAAATTAATTGCAAATACAGTATGTAATGAGCAAGGATTTAGCTTCTTTGTTTTTTAAGCTCACTTTCTCTTTCTCCCAAAGACTAAATGCTCTCTAATTTCGTATGAGTGAGACACATTAGATACATTACAGACTTAAACAGTCTTAACTGTCAGATACACCTAAAGTGTTTACAAGAACATCTGAGACAAAGAGTAATGAAGTCCTTTGACATTTTCTACTCTACAGGCATTGGATTAAGTACATATTGACCACAATTACTCTGAATTAAAATAAACTTTCCTGATCAGTAACGTTAGCTGTTGATGAATGTACTGATGAAATATTAATTCTGCCCTTTGAGAATGTTTTATAAGAATGATGCAAAGAAGATTTTTATGGGAAAGTAAAATACAAACACAAGGGCCACAAAATTAACAACTGTGTTGATTTTTGCACAAGGAACTACAAACAAGATCTAGAGACTGAATCATGCAGGTAAATCAAACAAATGAGTAAGCCTGTTTTTGAAGGCAACAGAGTTATAAAAGATATTAAAAGAGACTGGAAAAAATTATATGTTCCAATTCACATTTGCTTCCCAAGTTTCTCATGCTGCATAGTCTGTAGGGGAAATATGTGTCTGTCATCAGAGTTGATTTCAGAGGGCTTGCACCTGTACCTGGACTTTAATTTTCTTGAATTGAATCACATGATTTCAACCCAAAGCAGAAAACTCCCCTATCCCATGAAATAGAATATCAGTTCTACTGATAATGTTCAAGGAATAAAGATATACATAGTTCTTAGTTTTTCTCTTATCTGGTGAGTAAAAAAGTCTCCTTTACAACAATTTCAGGTTCTTCTTTAATAAACAAAAAATGAGATTCAAGATACCAAAGACTCAACTTCACCTGAAAAAGATACCCTTAACCAGTTTCTTCCTTCTTGAGGGAAGACTGATGCAGACAATTCCCCTAAGTTCCAAAATGATAACATGTAGAGAGAAGATAAGCATTATAAAATGCTAGAACTGTCATCTCTGGTCTGTGAAACTTAAATGGCTGATAAGATGAAGGTACAGTGAACACTCCTCAGGATGTATGATTTAAAAGTAATCATGTGACAACTTAGAGAAGATAACAAGAAGGAGGAAATGATACCTTGGGTATAATTGCATTTTCTAACAACAGCCAAATGAATGAGGTGAATGGGTGAGGGGAAGAATGACCATCAGAAATGTGCTGATCTCTGTTCCTAAAATTGAAATTCTATCAGAAAAGTGGTCAGGAAGGAAAGCTTGCAAGACAATGAGAGGTAGAAGCAGGGTGGGGAGGTATCCCACCTTCAATGCCAGAGACACAAACCATTGTGACAGGGATGTTTCCAAGAAGGGAGCAAGCAAGAAGTGATCACATCTTTAATATACGGATTGCGTCAAGGAATCTTTTTTCAACCAGTACCTCTCCCTCAATATATTACTATATTACTGTTTCATAAAGTGTTACTTCCTTAAAAAAAATGATAAAAGTAAGAAAAGTCACATTAGCTGACAATTCAAGTGTTTATAGAAGCTATGGGGAAGTAGATCTTGGAGAATCTGTGCTTGAAGTAACTAAGGAACTTTTTCATACATTAGTGTCAGTTTTATCAGTTAGATGTCGCAAAACCTACATCAGACTGTTTTCCAGTGGAGAAAGTACTGGAGATTTGTCCCAGATACAGAGTGCTGATGATAAGGAAAGGTAGGTTGTTATTAATAAGCACTCCCTGAGAGGTATGTAGCAATTTCACACCTGAGAGAGCATAGAATTGCAGAGGAACAGGATGTACAAGACGGCTTTTTGTACAAATTCAAAGCCAAATTATATCATCAGTGGGAATGCACGTTCGACCAGAAGCACGCTTGTGCAAGTCTCACCATAGGGTGTTCGCAGTCTGGGACAAATGCTTCAACACAAAGGATCTGGCTGAAGTCCTGGATGGAAAGATGAGTATTTTTGACAAGCAAAGCCTAAACATATGGAGGTAGGGAGCAGGGCCAGGACATCCCCCACATAACTGCTTATATAAGCGATCACTATAGGTTGATAAGACAACGATCTAAGACGTAAGAATACTTTGTTAAAAACTGCAATCTTATGTTTATACACTTACATGCTTATTACATAACATATATGTATTATATACATATTTGCATAAATCTATGCCTGCAAGAAATTAGTGGTAACAGAAGGACATGACTATATGGCCAACAGCAGTCAAATTACAAACTCAGACCTAAGTAACCTGCTTTCACAGCTTCTGATAGCCACATTTGAAGAAGAAAACATCACTCATGCAGGCAGCCAGTAGCAAAGAACATGTCAGTTCAGGATATGTTGTCAGGCTCAGAATTCAGGTCAATGGAGTAGCTAGTTTCAGGCTAGTTTTTGTTAGATAAAATAGAGACTGCAATCAGCAAGTAAAAAAGCAAAGAAGTTGAGATGTGTTCCCATCATGCTAACCCATATGGCATAGTTGCATGAGGGAAATACTTGCCATGTCTGGGGCTAAGTTAGGGTTCTAGCATCCTTATTTTCCCTAGATGATCAATGAAAAGATATTAGCATACTCAAGCAAGAATTTGGATCAAAAGCTTTTGTAAGCCCAGTCGAGGAGCCCTAAATGACATCTAGAGAGCCTAGGGACATCAGCTTTGTCAGTGACTTGTCAGATGCCCAGCACTTGGCATCTCAATCAAAAATTCTATTCATTGCTGAGGATGGAATAACCATGTTTAAAACTAAGCAAACATAAAGGGACATGTTGGCATGAAATAATCATCAGTACAGATTCATAGTAACTCAAACAACTGAAAAGTGTTCTCTATTCTGTGTGTTCATGGTGGATTTAGCCAAGAAATGATATGCATCCAGAAAGTCATAACTAATGATGCCAATGTGTAATCAGCATCTAGAGGAAGATTCAGCTTTAAGGCAAATAGCATGCACCACAAAGACTCAAGTCCAAGAGTTCCAAGCAGAGGGAGAAATGAAGAGAACTGAAAACTTCTGAATGGCTCCTTAGATGTACTCATGGAATAATTTAAGAAACACGTAAACTTGATTCTGTTTGGGTATTGCATGTCCTTGTACAGTGAAAGAACTGAGATTGAGAAAGATCCTCTGGGGGGCTGGAACTAGGTGATCCCTTCCAATTCAAGTCATTCTATCATTCTGTACTGCCATGCCAATCTAAGTAAATTTGATAGCATTCTTGCAATGGATTTTTATGCACTCCACTGACATATATAATGTTTCCCTAACGTGCTTTGAGACAAAACATTTTTTCTTCCAATGGTCACTGCATACAAACTATCTTTAATACCAATTAAGTCTCTTCCCATAATTTTTCAGATTTTGCATTCACTTAATACTCTTCTATGTTAGAAAGCATGAGGTTCATTCAAGGGATTGCCAAGGATTTAACAATTTTTGGAGAAGAGAAACAGATGGTCCCAGATAGCTGAGTACTTCAAACATGCAGTAGATTAGGGAAATAGAGCTACAGCTGCCTGGGGATATATCTTACAGAATTTTAAAAGGTTATTAACTGAACTACCACAAGCTGGGAAAATAACTCAAAAACAGATGCAATTACTAATTGCTCACTTGAACTTTGCCTATGAAGTTATTTCAGCAGGAAGAATGTTTTTATGCTGACTGACTCTAAACAAAAGTTTGAAGAGGACATCATTTTCTAAGATTAACAAGGCAATTAGAACTGGTGCTGCTTGAAATTCTTTGTCAGTGCTGTATGTTTGAATTCGTTAGGCGACAGTAATTGCTCAGATCTGTCATAAGCAGAACACCTTTGTTGTGGAAATGACGCTGACAAACTGAACTGTTCATCTTTGTTATTTCACACATAATTAGGAGAAACAAAATAAACCCATAAATACCAAAACAAGTTTCTAATATTGTAAAATCAGAAGAAAGGAGCAGAGAACTTTGTATTGCTACTGCAAGAGCTGTGCGACTAGAAGAAATCTGTTTCCGTGAGGCAACATCCGTGTCTTTAAGGTATTACATATCCCTCCAAGAAGATGCATAGAAACACAGAGAGAAAACATTTTGTAGGCTGCCAGCAGTGTTAAAACACGAAGTGCCTCATTGCTTAAAGAAACCTATGTGTTGGTTGTAAAGAGGAGCATACACACACATGCTTCTTTGCAGCCAACACAGCTGCTCAGAAACACCAACAAAAGAAGATTCTCCAAGAAATATATTTCTTGCCAAGTAATTTAGAAGTAACCCCATCTCTGAAGATACAAAGAGCTAGCTCACTGGGATAAAAAGAATAAGTTATTTTCCCCCGATTGGAGCCTTCCTACCTACACAAAAGTAGGATTTATTCAAGAGGAATATTCAAGGGAAAAATAAAAATGCCTACAGGTTAGCCTTACCATGCAAGCCAGAAATGAAAGCTTACTGCCACATTTCATTACTATGCAGCTCAGAAGTTTCAATGATTTACCAACAAGAGGCTATCAAACAATGTAAATGACAAACGCTAGCAATAGTTTTAGATGTTAAAACTAATTTCATAAATACACGTCAATAGCAAGAAATAGATCCATAGAAATCAGCAAATCCCTTACAAGAGAGCTGAAAGTAGAGACAAATTGATTTTTTTTTTTGAAAATAATATTAACACTGAACAATTCAGTTGGCTGTCTCAATCACTGTTGAGGCTCTGGGATGGAACTCCAAGGTGGGATAGCAGAGCCTTCCCCATATACTAGGGAATCTACCACATTCCTATTGGCATATGCAAAAATGCAGCCACATGAAACCTCCAGGAACATGCCGTCCTTACTAATGTTCCCAAACATACTCTGAAATCTGCAGGTTAGCGCTATTAATTTAAATGTGTGGTGCTTTCACCATTGTCTGTGTCAAAATGTGTGCCATGGCAACCAATTTCCCTTTCAGCCTGAGCTTAAATGTTCGTAGATACTGTTGCACTTTCCTGGCTGTACCATCTCCACTGCAGACAGCTCCTGGGATTGACTGAAAAACGTTTTCAAAAGTTCCAGCATTTCTTTTCTTTGTTCTTCATAATGTCCATTTGTCCCATATGGAGTTGCAGCTGTGTATTCATGTTGTCAAATTATAGCAATAATCGTCTTATGTGGCCCAAACTTCTAAACATCCCCAAGAGTCCATTTTTCCCCCAGTTTACATACAAGACTCTCTTCTAAATTTCAAGCAGTTATGCTTTCCCTGCCCAGATTATTTCTGCTTGCAGTTGTGAAATACATACAAATACAGTACTTTAGTTTGTACTAAGGCTTTCAAAATAACCTTTTACTTCTATCAAACCTTGTATTTCTGATCTAATTCCAACCATATTTCTTATTTTCCAACTGAAACACATACTCTACTATTTCAGTACAAATATCAAAAACTGTGTACACACATCTCATGAGATATTTATGTGTCCCCAAAGTAAAAGCAGTTCCCTTCAGTGTTTTACCTTTCCACAGCAGCCTTGTTCTTTCTTACAAAGTGATCCAAGGACCATTGTAAAACCTTTAAGAGGAAAACTTACCAAAATAAACCCTCCAGTATCTCTGCTTTTGATAAGGCAGCCAAGACTCTATGATAGTGCTGGCACAGATGTAATCCCTGGCTGAGCATTAAGAGTACACAACGCTTCTGAACACTTTTTCCTCCAGAATCAGATGAGACAACTGCTGCTTGTCCTAATGGGAGCTCAACATTGGCAGCTTCATAAAGAACAGAGTGAAAACACTCTTCAATACAATTTATATTCCAGATGGAAATGTAAATACACCAGCAAACACCAACAGACTTTTTCTTTTTCTTGAAATCATTTTTATCCTTCATGATGATATTCTGTGTGAAGATCAAGTGCCATATTTTGCAGATTCCTGCTCACTAAAGGAGTTGTTTATTTATACACATATACTCTCATTGTTCAGGAGTGACACATCCATGGGGTTTCACCAAAACAGGTGACTGGTTATGCTGAAAGAGAGAAAACATTTATTTTCTGGGGTTTTGGAGTCACCCCATTATGTATCTCCCAAATACCACTCCAGAGTCCTCAGCTGGGCCCACTGTGGTCAACGAAGTTATTTTTTGCATTCCACACCACCTATCCAAGGTTTAGCTCCTTAGAAGCCATGTGCTTTAAAATCACACACTATTAGTGAGGCAAAGATCTATGTACTATTTATGCTAAATCTTTTCACAGAATGAAGAACTGTTACCAATATTTTGCTTAAATAACTCAATATCAATTTATTTTCTTTTTTACTGAAATGCCAAGAAGGAATTAACAGATGTACCCACCTGACTATACTCCTTTCCCATACTATTGCCAGCATCACATCAAGACAAACTATGGCTGTTTGGTTTGTTGTGCTCTCCAAACAAAAGAAGCCCAGCTCTAGATGCTGCATCTTCAAATTAATGTGACTGATGGACAAAGGCTGTGGTACCAATTTAGTGACAATGTCAGAAGCAAGTTTCCAACAGATAAATAATGATGCTCATGTAAGAGCCAGACAGCTGAAATATGCCCTGCTCAATGCACTATACAAAGACAGATTTTCTATACTGTCCCATTCAATTATTCTCCTCTTCCTTTTTGTTTCTCAGCAGAAAATTGGTTTTTAAGAGAAGACTACTACAATTTCCATGGCTTCATTTCTCTTCTCTTCTGATTTCATACAAGAACTCAACTCCAAATCTTACACAAAATCAGCCAAAGCCTTTCTAAACACTCTCAAAGCCAAACAAAAAATTCTTCAAAAGTTAAGGGTTTGTTTCTGCTAGGCACAAAGCAACCTGTTAGGAGCAAAAGCAATATCATTTAAGCACACGTTAAAAAATGAGAATAAGAAACTACTGACTGTTTCTATCCTATTATTAAAACTACTATTGAGAAGACATTCCCGATACAGCCTTTCTACTGCAAGAAAAGGAGATAACATGCACTGTGGGACAGTCTAGATATTTTATTGAAAATTGACAGAGAAATATCTCTCTTCAAGATTCATAATGTGCATATAGATTACCTCTTTTCTGTGACTTGCTGTTGCTGTTTTTTTTCTCCACAGCAGAAAGGGCTTGTAGCAACTTACAGAAAGATGCCTCATGTTACTATCACTTTCATGTACAACAAGTACTCATTTAACTAGCTTCTGTAAAAAGCTGAACTATTAGTTATTTCCTCATTTGAAGACAGCCTTGTTTTCAGTGCAGAAATACAATACTCATAAAACCCCCTGGGCAATTTATTTCCTGACAAACACCTCGTTATCAACCAAAGAAACAGAGCATGTTCATAAATCCATGCCTTCTCCTCCCGCACCAAGTAAAGTTGCAATACTGTTGACATGTGGCTGATTCTGGGTTTGCTGCCTAAAAATGCCCAGACAGTTACGCTGGGAGTGGAGCCATACTGAAGAGCCAGAATCAGCAGCACAGCTGCCCCTGTGATGTGTGATAGCACATCAGTAAGTGCCCCAGTTTGTTGTCACTGAGCTCCTTGTACTTCCAAGTCGCATTTGAAAAGCAATGGCTACAGTTGCAGAGTCTACAGATATAAAGTAAATGCTTGCAGTCCGTAAGAGCAACATGGGAAAAAGCCCTGGGAAACCCAATAATATTTTATGTGCAAGTCTTACTACCTTGAGAAATGAATAGGACCAGCCTATGAAAGCATCCAAATGGGTTTCACCTCATTCTTCCCCTGAAGAGTTTGTCAGATCTCTCTGCTCAGAAACAACCTGGGAGCCTCTGCCTGCTGAAATAATTCCCAGGAGCTGCCCTGGACCTGCTCAAGTGTGTAGCAAGAGACTAGAAACATCAGCCTTAAATTTATATCTGCAATTGTTTGCCCTCCTGCAACACTGGCAAAGGAGACCTGGTACCTATTTTTACTGAAGGTTTATGTGTTCGTGTCCAGACATAACACAACTTGCATCTTGTTTTCATTTCCTTATTGTAGTGCCCTCTATAAATCTGCACAGTAGTACAATCATTAGAGCAGTGCACGAGTGTACCACTCTTTAATCTGGTCAGTAACCACTGCATTACAGCCAATACACTGCTTTATTTTGAAGCCCAAATAATTAGATAGTATTGAAGGAAACTTATGTAAGTTTAAAAAACCTTCAGCTTTTGCTAACATTTTGAGTGGAAGTCAAGAATTCTCAACATAAGAGAGATCTGCTGCAGTCATTGGCACGCAACCATGTAGACTTTCTTTCTAGCCTGTATCTATTGCAGTGGAGTGCTATAACATGGATTCCTGGCATGATCAAGGAATCTGTGTGACTTTTGTTAAATAGCTGATTTTCCTGTTTCACAACAATTCTGTTCTGTTCTGCATGGAAGCTATCGTGTCATATCCATACAGATTTCCAGTCACTTCTGTGTTTAATCATGCATCATGTGCATTTATCAATCTGTAAGATTCATTAATTAGGCAGTATCATTGTCACTCTAATGTAGAATGACTATGGATACTTCTTACCTTTATGTTAGAATTAACAATACTTAAATACCATTGTTTCAACTTTCATAGCTCAAGAAAAGCAAAGAACCTGAGAGGGAATTTAGGTATAAAGAGAAGCCATTTATGTCTGAGGTCTGTTGAACTCACATAATCAGACTGCCTCAGGCATCTTATCTGTCATTTTAATCTGTCAAGTGAATGGCTTATTGGCTTATTTCATAGAGCAAAGTGTCTCATTGTGTGGGGACATCTTGACTTTTATATGACCTGGCTTTCCTCTTGAACAGCCAGACTTCGACTTATTTAAATGCAAATATCTCCAGGGCAGCTTTCAACATCATCAGTGTGTAAAAATCATCAATAAAAGGAACAAAAAATGACTAAAAATAATAAATACCAAGCACATGAGAGATTGTTAGTTGCTTTCTGACCTATTTCCATAAAATAGAAAGCACAGTAGGTGTCTGGTAAATTGATCTTCAGGAGTGCTTAGAAAGCTTAACCTTCTTGCACTTAGTCATTTACATTACTCCCCCGCATGTTTAGCCCACTGAATAGTTTTAGCTTTCTGGGCATTTCACCTTACTTTTCATTTGTGAAAAAAGAACATATCATTGACCTAACACTGTTCTATGATTCTCAATACTCCAGCTCTGTTTTTCGGGAGAGGGATGCAGGAAAACCAGGACAGAAATCCAGATGGGATGGAAATCCTTGGCTTGGACCTTGCATGGGGCATCTCAGACTTTCCAGAGACACTGCATCTACACAGGCACTCCCTACACACTAAAGATTTAAAAGTAATAAATAATTCAAAGAGTGGACTGTTCATAAAGAGAGACTGCACTGATCAGTATGCAGCCTCCACTTATCTACCAAGTTTAGTGGAAAGATTGAAGCTCTACTAGCTTCCAATGCCTTGATAAATCTGTACAGGCACAATAAAGTCAGCCAGATCTTCTTGCTCAAATAGGTATTGCAAAATACATATGAAATCCATTCTTTCTGAAGAAAGAAAAACACACAAGAAGCAAAAAAACAAGCAAACAAATGAAACAAACTATTATAGAGATGGTTATACAAATACTTTGCAAGTGGTGACCTAAAAATGTTAACTAGAAAAAGAAACATCAAGTCACCACAGCGATGAACAGTGCCTACTCAGGAAGAGAATATTAAGCTCAAAAAGAGGCTCTACTCTGGCAGACTTCATCACAGTGATAAGCAGTGTTTGGAACTCAAGGCCTAATCATAAATTAGACACCATTTAAAAAAAAAGTAAAGCAAAGAAGAAATAAGATTCCTCTTATCTCTTGATGACGACAATCTTGTCCTTGAAGATAAAACATACATCTACCTTGTCATGACTGCTCTCTTCAGTTCATTATGTACTCTGATCTTCCCTGATCATGCACATTTTATGCATATTAGTCTATACTTGGGCCCTATTTTTGGGTTGTATGAAGCAGTTTTCAGTCAGTGCTGTAGTTCATCTGGGGATAGTGTGTTCCAAGGACAATCCTGTGATGACAATGTGCTTATAATGCTCTGTCAGATTGAACATCATCAGATCCTACACAGTCCATCACTATCACAGCAATTTTTGCACCCTCAAACACTCCTCAGTCCCTCAGGTCATATTGTGTTCCACTGGAGTCCTAAGCCCTTCTGCAGCAGTTTCAAGGCAAAGATGAACAGTAATGCCTGGTGACTCTTCCCTCTCCTAACACATGACCTAGCAGGCTCCAGTGATGTTAGATAAGATGCTAGAGTACTATGTTAGAACATAAGCACGTCCCAAATATTGACTGGTATATCTTGTAGTTATAAAAGATATCATGTACATATCAATCCTATCTGCCATATATGTCACAGGAAGACGGAAGAAAGACAGAATAGAAAACAGCCAGCTTTGCAACCTACCAGCACACTGGAGCTCTCAAGAGAGCATTCTTAGTTCACAAAAACTGCAGCCTCCATACTCCACACCTCTGGCTTACATCAGAAATTCTGGAAGAAAATCCAGCAAATCAGTTTCTTTACAAAATAAGAGGTTCCAATAAAATCTTTGGAGAAGAAAGATGAGGAAAAATAGACACTAAAGTTCAGGCTAAGGAGTACACCAGAGAAACGAGTGTCTGGTGGAAATACACAATACACTGTTCTTACAATTGTTGCAATGAGATCTCTCTTCAAAGGTCTTCTTAAAAGGTAGACAGGAACAGCAGATACATTGTTCTAGCACTAGTAGTAATTCCTCTTTAACTATTCCCTACATCATACTCCCTGGGACATTCCCATGAGGTCAGCCTCCAGCTTTCTCTGCCACAGCCGAAGTTCAAGAGGTCACAGGGGTGGTCAAAGTTCACTGTAGATGTGTTTCAGTAAGGCTATGCAATTAGCAGCCTAAAAGTAAGTAGTTCGTATAGTTGATTCATTCATAGGGGAAAAAAATACAGCATATGCACACAATTCCCATTTTGCTTTGCTGCAGTTAGGGCTTGCTAAATTTTGAGTAATTATGAAATAGAGGAAATAAGCTTTGCAAGGTGCACCTATGAGAAAAGGATTGCAGACAGAATTCTCAGTGAAACTTCCAATTATAAAGCAATGAATGGGAAATGCATGTAGATGTATATTGCCAAGGGCATTGCAAATCTAAATGTGAAGATTAAGAACAAAGTTTATTTCCTGAGGAGAACATTTATTCAAGCAATCAAGAAATTTGGCATAAATCCATTAACTTTGTATAACAAAAGTAAAACACCTTGGTTCTTGAACAGAAAAATGAGCATTATCACTTAAAAAAAGCGCAACAGGTTTACGTGTTCAAATTAACATTCAGAAAGTTGTGTGAAGCACTATCATATTTTAGGCAGTCATGTTTCTAGATCTGAAACAAATTAATATTTTAAGCTATCTTTCTTACTATATATTGATCAAACTTGTCCTCTGAACTCAGCAGTGAAAAATGCCTGAAAGGCAATATTCTTCTGGAAGCATATCCCAAGGGCACATCCTCTAACATCACAACATCACAGGCTGTTCTGGAACTTTGGAAATACATTTATGACCTATGGTTGATGAAAACCATCGAGCATGGAATAGTAATATTAAAACTTTTTAAAAAAGAATAAAAGGGTGAAATGTCTATAGAAATGAATATTACACTCCAAAGTTGATTTTTTAATGTTAAAACAGAGGATTTGTTCATATACCTGAACTGATGGGCTACAGCTCTGAATGGTGATTTAACCTAAGTCCTTTGATATTTGGTCAGTTGATGTCTGAATGACAGGAAATTACAGCTGATAGGGTATGTGTACAAAACCCTACAGTTTACTTCCAATTCTTGATTGACATCATTTGATATTAATTACAAAGTGTTTTTCTAAAATAACTATACAGTTTTCAAATTAACAAAAATTAATCCCACCAACTTTTAAGGACACTTCTTTTCTGACTTGGTCTGTTAGACATAGAAAATATGTTTGCTTTTAATGAATAAGGTGGTGAGTACTTTTAATCTGCTACCAGAATGTACATTCTTTCTTCTGAACACCATTTCTATAGATTACTTATGGCCTTGAGGATACCTCAAAAACTTTGTACAACTCATTTCCCACCCACTCATTTCCCAATTACCTACTGGCATATATGACTCAGATACACAGTCACACAAAGATTTTGGATCAACCTAAACCATCTGAAGTGAACAAATCATCTCTCAGGATAGAATATCAGGACTAGTTCCATGTTGCTTACTAGCAATTAACAAGCCTTAGTGAAACTCCCAGAAGCCTACAGCACCTGGGTACTGCACTGCAAATGGTTAGTTACCAATACAAAGTTTCTCGGTGACTGCAGTTCCTAATCCAACCCATTCTGCAAAATGCTTTCAAATTAAAGCAATGACATAATCATTATTCGAACTATAATGAAAAAATAAGACTTTCTTTAATAAGAATCTCCCCCCTACCCCCCACCTCTGGATTCACCAGAGAGGAAAAAGGAAAAAGGTAATCAGTTTTTTATTGGGAGGAAATATCGAAATAGCTTATACATTATCCTACACAATAGCCTGAGGAATTTCAACTAGGGAATGTACTTTTTACTTTCAAGATTTTGAACGATCTTATGGAGACACTGAAACTTTTTTTCATTTCTACCTGAACTTCAAAGCACATGAGATGTTAGCCTTTCAAAAAGAAAAAAGAAATAAAGAAGAAATACATTACCAGAAAAACATCCACTAATGGAAATGTCTCAGCACCTGCAAAAGGTCATTTTCACGAGGAAAATGTGAATATATCAATTGCTTCAGTGCTGTCTTCAAAGGCTATACGAAATGACTTTCATATATGTCTGATTAGCAAAGGTGGAATATAACACCCAAGGCACTAATAGGGTTTTCTACCTTGCTGTTTCCTTAGAGGCTCTTTCAAATCCAAGTATAAATTCAAGCTGATGCTTCTCTTCTAACAACTGGGAACAGCCAAAAAAGTTTCAGACCAACAAACTAAGAGAAAATATATCATTATTATATCACATTCTTCTGAGTTTGCAATACTCACTTTCCAAAAACGTCTTAGGCACAAACAGAAAAGTATAACTAGTTCCTTGAACATACAGGAATTAAAAGAACTATGGCAAGTGGCATCTCCTTAGAAAAATTAGAAAAAAGCTTCATTTGTATGCTAATTCCACCATCATGTTTATTCTCAAGAGTATGTCTGTTTTCTTAGCTTATTAGTAGTATATTTGCATGAAAATGTGATCTATGCTTCTTTACTGCTCATCTGCTCTTCCTGCTTATGCCTCATTTGACAACGCAGTTGGTTTCTGCAAATGACTGTTACGCTACAGAGAGGATGTTGAACTCAAGTGTGGAGGAGTTGCAGGAGCAGAGAGAACACTTAGAAAGAAATAGCCTATTTCCATGAACATCTGTTGATCCATAAAAACCTGAAAGCAAAAAGTAAAGGAGAATAAACAGAGAATAAACAAATCCCACATAGTCAAGTAAAAACCCTTCCATGAGGGAAAAGCAGCTGGACCAACCAACTTCCAACCAAGAAGCTAAGAAAGAACAACAGCACTGAAAGGGAAATGAGGACTTGCATCAAAAGAGAACTTGTAACAAAAAATACTGAATTAAAAAGAAATGCAGCCCCGAATGACAGTTGGGATTAGAATTAATCCTGTCTCTCCACAAAGCAGTGCATTTGCAAACAAATTTGCATTGTGCCTATTGGCATGGCTTTACCTAAAGCAAAATATTTGTTTGGATGAAAGCAAAATCTAACTTCAACGAAAAGGATGTTCTTTCTCAAGAGTCAAAGTGATTAAAGAGTAATGTACTTCTGATTCTTTCAAAGCAGCTGGGTAGAAATCAGGGCTGATGAACAGTACAGTTCCTTCTGATCTGCAAAGCTTACTTAGCACTCAGCAATCTTCAAGTCTGGGTAGTACTTCTACAAAAAAAAAAAAGGTTTTCTTTTTCTACTGACCAATCTGTTATTGCAGGGTATATACACTAGTAGTAAG
Organism: Cyrtonyx montezumae; assembly: GCF_038088225.1. Lineage (NCBI taxonomy): Eukaryota > Metazoa > Chordata > Aves > Galliformes > Odontophoridae > Cyrtonyx > Cyrtonyx montezumae. The sequence goes on along the minus strand of NW_027072056.1, from coordinate 9,038,097 downwards.
AAAAAGTGTATTTCTTGAACACTGCAAAATACATTGCCTTTTCTCTCCCACAGATGAGGTTTGCATTAACAGTGATAAATTCCTTGCAGACTGGTCTTTGAAATGTTCTTTTCACTGACTCAAATGTTACACAAAAGTAAATTCCTTTGGTAACATTATTTTCAATATTTTATTATGTAAAAATGAAAAGGGAAATGCATATTACTAATTCTAAAAGTTTTCATTGGAGAGACATCACCACCAAATTACTGCCTTTTGGGCAATATCAAATAAATTCTACAAGATTTCAGAGGTTTCTAATCCAGAAATAAAAATGGTATCACCAGAATGGAAAAGGCAATGTCTTTATTGCCTGTAAGAATGACACCTTTTAATCTTGCAGTATATCCTTCTTACCAGTTTGCAAAGCAAGCTGACCTAGATTTGAAACAAACAGGACCTAAAAATAGAATGCTAAAATAAGTAATGCACAGAGAGTTCTGCCATCAGCAATACTATAAATTTGATAAGAAGGGCATTTGGCTATAAAAGCACAGCATTTTAGTTATACACCAAACTTCAGCTCAATGCATTTAATGTTAGAATAAATCTTCTCTTTATTTCAGTGTGGTCAAGTGGATAGGATCCCAACACACACCAATCAAAGTGTGAAATTTATATAAAAGATTTACCAGAATATATAAGGTAAAATCTCAGCTCTGCTGAAATGCACCAAAATATTGCCACTGATATCAAAAGAGCAGAGTCTTCACCCAAATCATTAATTCATACTATGGAAGCTGGCCCTTGAAAACAAGAACTGACCTCTGAGTTCTGTCTTTTTTAAGCTGGTCTCTAATTCCTTCAGTCTTTTTTCTTCTAGTCTCTGTGTTAAAAACTTCTAAACCTGATGAATTCCTTTTGCTTCATCTTCAGGTTTGGCCCTCAGCATTTCTGTCACAGAAGAAGCTAAGGACATGCTTCAAAATCCTTAAAATTTAAGTCAACAAATCTCTGTCAATTGGCTCACCATGATGAGCCAATTGAGGTTCTTGCCTCTAAATCATTTATGCACCCATGTCTTGTAGAGGAGGTATTCATGAAGAATCAGTGTTGTACCTCACAGACACTCACAGGATGGCTAATTCTTTTGGACCTCTCAAAATCCTCACTTTCATTTCTTTTGCCACTATACCTTGGCAAACATTTAAAAGTTCACTTCCCACATTACCTGCATTTGTGAACAGCTGCAATCCAGATCTCAGCCACAGAATGGTGTTAGGTTTGCTGCTTCTCCATTTTCTTTTCCATTTCCAAAGGAACAGCTTCTGCTGCTACTCTTAGGCAGAATTTTTTATTTTCTAATAGCACGGCCAGTGAACGCATACTTTTTCTATTTATGAAATCCCACTGAACAAGAATTTCAGTTTACACAAATTAATGTGGCTTCACTGAACTCACTGGAGGGTCACCAGCCTGATCCAGTGGAAAACCTGTTCTGGTTTTTTCAGATGTTTGCTATCCATTTTCATTGTAAAATGCAATGTCAAAACAAGGTTTAAAAAACTGTTCCCTGTAGGATGACAATCCCATATTCTGTTTAGGCTCATAATTGCTTCAGCTGTGTCATGGTTTTATGATTTTTGTTGTTGGTATTCTGCACATAACATCGTGTAGTGCATTGGGAGTTAAAGAGTGAATGCTCCAGTTCCATGGATCATCGATAGTTCTGGGTATACCTGTCTCAGAAGAGGAGAACTACTACATTCCTCAGAGGACTTTGAGCTGCTTCGTGTTTTTTTCATTTTCTGCTCAGAGGGAAAGATAAAACCTGACCATGTGTCATGAGACACAGGCTTTTTTCCCTTTCGGATCAACCCAGCAGCAGGTACTTCCTAGCTGTCACACCTTCAGTGTTAGCAAAGGGCCTTTGGCTTTCGGATACTCTCTCTCTCATTTTATGTTTTGTATTATATTGTGTTTGCATACCAATATCTTTTTAGTAAATTAGTTTTCCTCCACATATCGTTGGTGCTGTTTGATTTTTAGGCCCATCTCCCTTTTCCTTTTTCCCTTTCCCCCTTCTCCTTTCCTGGGGCATATGTCTGTGGATCCCCCATAACCCAATCATCACAGAACTGGGCCAAACCAGCCTGTAAAACATTGACAAACTGGTATGGTTTCACAAGGAGAAACTTCTTTCATTTTAGCAAGTGTCTTCCTTGACATTCTATCACCTTACTGAATAAAGTTATGATGATTTAAGATGGGATATTTTCTAGGTTTAGTTTCAAAACAAGTTCTAATTAGGCCATCTGAATCACAGTGTCTGCCAAAAGGTCAAGTTAATATGATTTAATCAAATGTGTCTTGTAGGGACAGTTTGCTAAAGTCCCAAACAAGCACTTCACAGTATTAACGCATCAATAGACAGCAAAAAGTTTACTCAAAAATATGCATCCTCTACTTAACACATAGAAAAGAAATATCAAGAAAATAACACGAATTTTTAATGGATCAAATACTGCTTGTCACATGGTGCTACCAGCCAACAATAAAATATCCAAATCTATCCCATGCATCTAACACTAGCATCCTGACAAAAGGCCAGAATTAGCAACAGATGAGGTAGTGTTATAAAATGGTGTTATCTAAGTGATCACATGTTCACTTATTTAAAGTATTTAACATTATTTTTATTTTTGAAATGTACAGAATATTTCATTAGGTATTTCAAAACCAAAAAGTTAAATTCGTGTATATTGATAAATATTTCATTTTTGCATACCTTTCCCCCATGAATAGTAAAATTAATGCTTTGCAAACATGCTAATTTAGAAGAACCATTTATTTGAAAGTGTTTCACAAATTATAACTAAAATTAATTTACAGTATGACAGACCAGCTGCAGTGCTCATTCAGTTTCTACAGGGAAAACGCTCTAAGTAGCATCAATATGCAGCATGCTTTATAGCCATACGTAGGTTTTTCCTACTATAATTAATCTAGCAATACAATTATACTTAATGCATAGCTGTACTTGCCAATTCCTTGCCTGCTATCAAATTATCTATGTACTCAAGTCAAGCAAAGCTGCTGGCACTCACACTACAAGGAACCAAAAAATGTCTTAAGTTCACCCTGTTGATGGTAATAGACATCACACACTCTCATTCATCTTCTTCAGCAAAAAAAAAAAAAAAAAAAAATCAACTTTTAAGCAGCTGTTAAAGTCATATCTTTAAACTCATGTTCAAGGTTTGCTTTCACATCACTTCATAGATGGAAGACAAAGGAGGATACCATATAACCAAAATTTTCTAGTAAGATTGAAGGATTTATTCTCCATCACCATGTGGATTTGTTGTAGAAATTCTAAAATGTCTACCAACAGATATTCTGAAAATCAATATTTAAAATAATCTTAAAATTAAAGACCTTGTAATTATGTGGAATCTAAGTGGAGATCTAATGAATAAGCTCCAGATGAAGGCCACAATACTTATTCTTAAGCAGGAGATGTAGTAAATGAATGGATTGTAATCCAAGATGTCAATAAAACAGACTGATTCTGAGATGCCACAAGAATATTCTCTGGCAGAAATATTTATTCCCATTAAGTGAGACCAAGAGCTAACTTTTTTCCATGGAATTTAATACACTTAAGTTCTAGAAGTTTGCTGAGACTCAATGCAACATGTTCCATTTTGAGACGATTACAGTCACAACACTACCAGTTTCAGAGGCCAGATCCAACAATACATTCTTTGCATTGGTTAAAAAGATAATTTGGGAAATACTAGCATAACAACTCTGTTTTTAAATAACACTTGGCACTTACGAAGACTGGTATCTAGTACATTACAACTATTCTGAAGACTATGTACACAACTCCCGCATTCAATTTCATACATTTAAAATCAAATTCCAGCACAAGATCCTAGAGGACAAGATGTGCCCAAACAATTGGAACTGTAATTCAAATCACGGTCTGGAGGAGAAAATATATATAAGGATTTTATGACATTGACATTAGCTTGACTCAGTAATCACGAGATACTTATCCTTTTGTTTTATATATTCACTAAACAGTTTTGAATCAGATAGATGACAGATCTTATTTTTTAAATATAACATTATTCAGTATAAGTGAGATATTAATATAATGAAGATAAATATTTTATTCATCAGAATAAAAACAGAATAAAAAAATGCATTTAAAAACAGTAGCAAGTAATATTTCCCACGTATGAATCTCAACATGACATGAGAACCTGTAACTGCTTCACATAAATGTGTTTGTTCTATTAGATCCATTTCAACATTATATATAGGCAATAGTCTACCTAAGTTTGTCAACTTAACAGTAGACACAATGGAACCTTTACTTATTCAGCTTTGTTACCAAAAGTGCATCAGTACAAGTGGTTTATATGATCCTCCTCACTGTATAGGATAAAAAAAGAGGAGATTGTTAACTATCCTTGTAGTTTACAAAAACAATTCTTCAGCAAGGATTATATACTACTGTCAGAAGAAATATTCCAAAATAGCACATTAAATAGACTCAAGGTCAGAGGAGGTCCTCACAAAAATGACTCAATCAAATACTAGAAAGCATTTTTGCAACACTCACCCCTGACTACCATTGAACTAGATGTCCCGACAGAGCCCAGTAGAGAAATACACAAGATACTGGCTGCAGTGGTATTCACTGGGGTCCTGGTAGCCCTGACTGTGAATAAGAATTGTCCAGTACAAAAAATAATGACACAATGTCTCTCTTTCTAAATTCACAGTACTTTAAGCCTTCCAGTTAACAACACAGGGAGAGTTTTCAGCTACTGTGCAACCTCCACCTCCCAACATACACACACACACACACATACACACACACACTCCTTAGCAGTTTCTGGTATTCTACCCTATGGAAATTTGGAGCATAGATTAAAGGGACATTAGTTTTAATTTATTTTTGCATAGCACAGAAGAAGCTGGCAATCTTGTTATGTAATAACCCTATTTCTAACGAAAAATGAAGTTTGGTCTTGTCGACTTCAATGTCTTCTTACTGCAGAGTACATGGACTTTGAAGTACTGAAAATTCCCAAGTCACATACAATAGCTCTAGCTCAGCGTTACTTTACTGATAACATATGGAATAACATCCTGGACATATCATCCAAAATCAGATCTTAACAGTTGTGCAGAGAAGCTTCAAGAAAAATGTATAACTTCGTGGGTATGCAAGAATGAAAAGTGCTTATGGGTTTTATTATGAGGTTAATGCTAATGTCTATAAAGTAGTCTCTGTATGGCAGCTTTCATTTGTCAAACCTCTCTCAGGACAATTTTAGCAATAAAATTAAATCTAAATAGATTTATTTTTTCTCTCCTAGATATACGCGAGGCAAACAGAATCCTTGACTGCTTGCAAAACTGTTCCATGAGTATTTGGAGCAGTTCAGACTATTAAGGAAATCTCAGATTTTATTGTTTTAATGCAATTCTACAAAAGCTTGATCTCATCAGTACTCTGGCCCGTTCTTAAAAAAACAAATATTTGCACTGGAGCCAATGACATTTGTCATTACTAAATACAGCTAGCAATAGCTGCAGGACTGGAAATTTAAATGGAATGATATTTTCATTACTTTTGTCTCCAAAGGTGCTTTCTCAGTGCTACAATGCTAGAAATGCTGAACATCTCAGTTTCTTTGAATATAGGAACAGATTACCAATCATCGGGATGTGTAGACCTGAATTTTGTGCCTCCAAATTTCACTGTACTTACTAAATATGCCACAGAAATAGCTAAAATAAATAAAAACACAAAGGTGCTAGGCCCCCCTGCCTTTTCTATTAATTTACAAACTGACTAGAGTCGGCTCATCTAGCGTCAGAAAACAGCTTCTTAGTAATCGCTTTATGGTACGTTTGTTTTCAGAGTAAGAGGTATAAAACTATTTCTAAATTCAATGACTAAGTAAAAACAAAACAAAACATAACAAAAAACACCCCAGTCAAACAAACAAAATAACACAAGAAAAATGAATACGTCATTTCACAGCACTGAACTTCTCTGAAGCTCTTCTGAATAATTCACCTGAGTACATTAACTGTTTCATTAGAAGCTTTAAAATGTCATAATGAATGAGACTACTAAAGAGAACAGCCATCAACAGAAATAAAACAGAACATTCTGCAGAACTTGATGAAATCAGAGTATAATTCTGGTGCTGGTTGGAGCAAAAATCAAACACAAATGCAGTTTCTGCAGACCTCTGCACATATGTATTTGAGTCAGTTTTCATCAGTTCATTTGTATATTTGTTCAAAGTCAAGAAATCCAGCCAAAGTTTGATGCATGGATTAACTGTAGGCTTCTTTTATTTTTCAAGAAAAACTCATTTTTTTTGTCTTAAAATTGTTCTAGCTCCATAAAGATTTGCATTTATCTAGTGCTCTGCACAGACTAGAAAATTAATTCCATTTTATTTAAGAAGAAAACCATTATAGCCTCAGACATTACTTTCCAGAGCAAACTGATATGAATAATTAGGATCTGAGGTGAGCTCAGATGCCTTCTTTCTGAAAATAATCAAGCTTTTGCATACCTGAGTAATTGTTTCATTTGTTTAGTGACATTTTCATGTCACTTTGCCCTGCAGTATTATAGCATAATTTAGAACATTATGAACTTAGTAGTTAATTGTTTCCAACTCAGATGATGATGTGTTCTGAAACACTGACTGTTGCAAGGACATGAAATAACATTTCGCCTTTATGGCTACTAGTGGTAGTGGTTGTCAGTTCTGTAATTTTTGATTAGTATTTTTTTTTGAAGTGCCAATGATCATCAATGAAGTTCACAATATCAAAAGTATTTGACCAAACATGCTTAGAAATGCTGATTCTTTCAAGCACTGTTTCAAGTTTCACCATATTCAGATTGATTTTTTTTTCAGAAAAAATGCCCTCATAAGTTGACAAGGACATAAACCTTTATATACTTAGCTATTAATAATGTTATTCACATAACACTTTCAAGTGACCAGTGTAGAACATACTCACAGAACTTCTGGAGTCAAACATTTGCAGCCCTGATCATTCTGATTCATGACAAGAAAGAATGATGTGATATTCGATCAGCGATAATTACTATTTAAAGCTTTTCCCCTTTTTTTAGCACAAGTATCTAGGCAATTACTCTGAAAAAGGACTGCAAAGTTAGGTAGCTAAAAAGTTAAATGGCAATAGCTCAGGGATGTCTGTTTAGGCAACTCAAGAATTCATTTCCTTTCAAGTACATTTTAATCCTTATTTTTCCACTACATTAATGTAAAAATTAATGTAAAGAGACAGCTGAAGAATTCTGTTTTGTCATCAATTAAAAGTAAAAATGAAGACAATATTTTATACAAATTTGGCTTTTATATCAAAACCCAAGAAAACACTGTTTTTCCAGTGCAATATCATTCATCACACATAAGCAGGGGAAGATACGAGTATACATACCATAATCTATAAAAAGAATAAATGTGAATCCTACCATGAAAAACTGAAAACAAGAATGTATTCAAAGTACAGTACACTCTTTGTTGGCTCTTCAGTAAACACAAACAACAACTCTGTTAGATCTGGCAGCAAGGTGGAACCACGTGCTGTGTTGAGAAAGCTGCGGCAGTTTCTGTTTGAGGCATATTATTACAAAGTCTAAACCTCTCAGTAAGGCCAACAAAGAACACTCCAAGCATTATGCTTCAGAAATACTCCTACAATCAAAATGCTTGTAAAGTTACTGAAGAATCACAGCACAACATTTTGATCTTTTTTCCTTGAAGTCACTCTGAAGTAGAAAAAGACAATTATTTCTATTGCCATGCAATTAGAAATAGAATGGCCAACTAAGCAAACAAGGGACTAACTTGCAGTGCTGTAGAGGTGTTTAAAGACTGCTGAACCATCTAAGCAGTTCAGTATTTTGCAATCATTGAAATGACAGTAGGGTGATCCTTAGAAGTTTTATTGTTTCTATGTTTGTTTGGTTATTGTTTCTTTTCACATTTTTTGTTTCTGTTTTTTAACTTTTTTTATGTAGATACCTGCAGCTGTAGGCAACTCCATAGCATACACAGAAGGAAGAAGCTCTGTCCAAAACTATTACGGAAGAATTCTAAGCCTCTGAAGCTGAGGTTTGTCTGCCAGGCTTAATCAATGTATTAATTTATTGCCAAGCAAATGATGCTGTGTGGTAGCCCGGAACCCTTCCTGATGTCTGCCAGGCTTAGCAAAGCACGTTCCTCCCATTAAAATAGATGGGAAACTCAGAGGGACTGTCTGAGTGACATTCTCCATAAACACAAGAGCTCTTGGAGATGGTTGCACCTGCAGTACGTGGACAGAAGAAGGATGAGACAAGGAATAAAGTGGGCAAATCTGCTTCTTTTCCCAGAAATTTCTTGATGCAGAAAGTCATACAGAATCTGGGAAGGATTTCTTGGCCTTCTTTTCAAGGAATCCATCTCCATATAAGGTATACATGTTTGGTAGCAGTAACATTTAGTCTTCTGTGCTCCCTTAGCTTCCTTGAAAGGCTAAGTTACCCTCTAATCTAACTACTGTGATATAGTGGAGACGAGTAGAGCCTTTATACTTAGAACTAGCACGCAGACTATAAATCAGATGGATGTACCTTGCCATGATGCTGCATGACCTTAACAAAAAACAGACTCAGTAATTTGGTCTGAAGAATATAGTAAATACTAATAACAGGCAGGAAACTCAGGTCAGACCTATGAAGAAATCCAGATGCCATAGTGCTGAAGATTACTGCCCAAGTGTTGGAGCATCCTGCCATTCATGGGACGCATGGGGAGATCCATGATGGCTGAAAAGGGATGGCTGAAAAGAGAGCACCTTGGAATGGTGCTTTGAACCACATTATTCAATAGTGCGATTCAGCAGAAGCATTCTATTTAGGTTATCAAAATATGCACTGATCAGAACTGGCCATTTGCCTCTAACATATAGAAATGACTTGTCCTTTTTGTGTCATCTAAAGCTGCACTAAGGGTAAGCAGCAGTTCTTGCAATGTTTCTTACTGGAAAAAAGATAGCTCAACTCAAATTTTTCAATACAGGGATTTGTCACTGAAATCATTATTTAAGGAAATAATTAAAAGAACATATGGGATTACAAATTGCTTTTACAGTCTGTATGGTTTATCTGCCTACCAAGTGCTATCTTTCTAGATCAGATCCCCAGATTCTAAGATTCACAGAATTGTAGGGGTTAGAAGGGACCTCTAGAGATCATTGAGTCCAAGCCCCCTGCCAAAACAGCTCCCTATCCCAGGTTGCACAGGTAAGTGTCCAGGTGGGTTTTGAATGTCTCCAGAGGAGACTCAACAACCTCTCTGTGCAGCTGTGCCAGTGCTTCGTCATCTGCACTGTGAAGAAGTTTTCAAGCACATTTGTGGAAAACTTCTTATGCATCAGTTTTTGGCCATTTCTTTGTCTTATTGCCACACACTGCATTCCCAGGTTTTGTAGTGGATTCAGTCTCCACAAATTCCAGTGGATTAATTCTGTGAGCACTGGGCAGCCATCCCCACCTCCACACATCTCCTCACGCACATAGTGCATAGAATAGACTTTGGGTAACAAAATCATTAAAATGAACCCTCTAAAATAAATAAATAAATAGAAGCCCTTTCTAAAAGGAAAGAAAAAGGAAAAAGGCTATTTTACAGAAGCATATCATTATTCTTCTGGCTAAATCTGCACTAGTCAGATAAGGGTAAGGATATTACACTTCACTATGCACAAAGAGAGTTGGGAATTTTCATGGTATAAGGCATGTTGTAGCTAATAACTTGGCACATGTGAGCATTTGTTATCAGGAAAGCCAGCTTCTTTATTTACCCAACAGGTTCTGGTTACAATTTACTTCATCCAAATTATATGCCAGACAGTACTAAACTAAAATTATACAAAAATGTCAGTGTATACAGAGAAGGAGTATTAACAATTGAAGCATACAGAACCACAGAAATTAAGGTAAAATGTATCTATATCACTTGGAGATTCAAACCATTCCATGACAAATCGTAATCTCCACGTTTTCCCTATATGTATTTGAAAAATTCAGCACTAAAAGGCTGTCAGACAGGATCTGTTTCTACAACCTTCTGCCAATACTTTTTCTTAGTGGGTGTTAATCTAAAGGAGCCTTCCTCAGTTGCAAATTGATATCCAGACATTAATAGCTGAATTACCAATAAGAATTACACCCCAAACCAAGGAAAAGTACCACTCTGCTCTACTTAAAGTGATAACCTGACTCAGGATTTCTAAATTTTATCCCTGATTCTGTCACCATCTTAACATTCAGCCATTAATAAGCCACTAAATTTCACCACTGTACCACACATATATATTTGTTCAGGAGTCTCATCATCAAAGTCTGCAAACACCTTCCAGAAACACAATGAAAGTTTTATTACTAACGGCAACACACATTTCTCTCTCACCCTGATTTCAGACCACAGTTATTAAAAAGGATTGTTAATACTTTCTTACCTGTTACAGGACTATGGAGTTTAATTTATTAATGCTCATGAGACTGTCCAAGAGAGTCAAGCAGAGAATATGGATAAATGCAAATACCTTAGATCAGTGTCAATACTTAACTAAACTACAATCCCAGTACATAACATAATTAATCTAATAAAAAGCTATTTAATAGAAATATGGTACATCAGGCAAAGAACATTTGTAAAAATGTTCATTTCTACACACTTTAAAGAAATGCATAGACATTTATCCGCTCATATACAGTAATGATTCTTGCTCATTTTAAAAGTATCTCCCTCCTATCTAAATCAATTTGAAATAACTGAGAAGGTTTACATTGTTTTTGACTGTTCAGCACAAAGTTTATTGCAATATACAATGCAATCAAAAGCTTTTGCTAGTTCATCTATGATCTTGATAGTACTGACTACTTCCAGATATTAAAAGGTTATTGTAATAACTGTGCATACCCACATTTTTAAATATATACATATATATATGTTGAAGTAGTACATATGATAGCTCCTGTTGAAGATATGACTCTATTGTTAGTCCCAATGATGGAGTGAATGTCAGCTGGACAATAATATCAGCTGGACGATAAACAGTCACCCTTTTTTTTCAGTATGTTCTAATTGTACCGGTGCTTGACTTGTTTAAACAGCAACAGTAACTAAGCCTCAGGCACACACAGCTGCATTTTTTGGGTACACTACCTAATACACAGAGATGTGTTTTAACTGACAAGCTCCAGGAGCAATGGACAGGACTCCCTTAAGACCTTTGGCCAGAGCCCAGTGCCTCCAGCCCCACAAAGAGCCCCAGGCTTGGGCCAAGTGTGGTGCAGGCTGCCCCAGTTCCTACTGGTCTGTGATGACTTCAGCAGGGCCTGACTTGCCAGAAACATTCTTCCTCACTCCTCTTTGTGTTTGGAAAATATCCTGTCACTTTAAGAAATATTTACAGAACTCATTGAGTGGAAAACACTGCTAACCTTTGAATACTAATTATTTCTGACAGCGTTCTAGAGTTGTTTAAACAGGAAGAACACAGCTATTAACCATAACAATTGCAGCGTGCTGGGGTACTGCTGGCGCCTCACTTGCTCCTCCTGCCCCACACAGACTTTCTTGCACAGTGATCTCTGTGCAGCACAAAACCACTGCAGTGTTCTCCCTCTCTGCCACCTCCTCAGCACAGACCTAGCGCAAGCAATACCCCCTGTGGGCTGTGCCTCACATCAAGGCCAGGCTGGTCCTGCAGCATGGGCACCAAAGTTCACTTTCTGCCTTGGAAAGTGAGTTATTCCAGCAGCAGCCTGCTCAGTGTGTCCCACAGTGTGACTGCATCAAGGACACAACTTTGAAAGCTGAGAAGCCCAACAAAGCAGTGAAACCTAATTTTTGTAATTACGTACAACAATTACACAGGAACCAATGTCTTTTTGTGTCAGGAGACTGATTAAAAGCCAGAAGACTCCTTTATTCATTACAACTTTCCAGCCATTGCATATTTTAGTGAACAATTTGAGAGCTTTGAGAGAACAAACACCTGCAATTTCACTTTGAAAGGTTAAGCCCAAAAGGAATTGACAGCTGAGGCAATAACGTTATTTTCTGAAAAAATATACATTCTATGAACGATAATTAGAGCTGTGGGAATAATTGATTCATCAGCCTACCACCCAAAAGAAAAGAAGGAATAATTCCTTTTTGGTCGTCAACATCTCCATAGCAGAGTGCCAGCGCAGCAGTGACCGTGGTCAATGCAGAGGCCCCACATGCATGGTGGTAGTGCTGGACCTGAAGTGCCAGCTCTCAGAAGCACTCTGAATTTGCCAAGCAAGGTGGAGGGACACAGCTTGCTTCACATTGTTGACAGGCATTTGTAACTGAACTGAAGCCAAATCTGTTTCATGCTCAATTACTAATAGTTTCTCAAGCAGTGTTAATGACTGAGAACTGCATGTCCTCAGTCTTCAGCTGCTCACTTTTCCCCATGCTTCCCCTGCTATTGCCTGATGAGAAAGAGGACATCATGTGCTGCAGCCAATCTAAAGACAATGGTCACCTCTACAAACCAAACTTCACCTCTCTTAGATGAGGGGGAAAAAAATAAAATTCCCGATTTCATAAAAAGAGAGGAAATGAAAATGACCATGACTTCTGTATGTACTGATATCTTCTCTAAATGTTATCACACGTTTCTCAGTGCAACCAATTTCTTTTCTATATTTAAATGTCATACACAGCCACAACACTTCAGAATACTTCTCTCAGTACATAATATAAGGGAGAAGCCTCTCAGAATATTAACCAAACAAACACAAAAATCTTGGTCCTTCTCTCACTGCATTTAATATCAATACAATATATAAACAGCAAACTATGTAATTTTATCAACACTCTATACTAAATCATATTGATAATATAGACTATGAAAGCATATATTATCTATACCAGTTAAATATAATGAAAACACTCTACGCTGTATTGCATTAAAAAGTGGAGTTCTGGCTTCCCTTCAGCCTTCCATAAAATTCTCCATCAGCACTGCCAGACACAGGAATTCTGGCTCAGATTACATATAGCTTTAACTTCCTTACAGAAGCATAGGGAGAAACAATCTGCAAATTAGTTCATGTATTATACAGGAAATAAATCATTCTGCTTAACTGCATTAGTGCAATCAATAAAACTATGTATTGTGCAAATAGTATCAGCACCCATACCACACATATTAAGGCAGGAAAATTGGTAATTCTTGCAAATCAGCTGACAGCTTGGGATGCAATAAAACCAAAACACACACTCACACAAAAAAACACCAAACCAAATCAGACTAAAAAGAAAACCAACAACAAGGAAAAACATCACACACAAAACCAAACTACCACCAGCAGGCTCCTCATAAGGGCAAACAGGATTGGACAAAGCATTTCATCACACCCTACAGATAAATGGCTTTTTTTTTTATTTTTATTTTCCAGATTGGTTAAAATCTGATACTGGATTTTGTGACATTGGGATGGCTATTACCAAGGTCATTGTCCAAAACAAATAAGTTCCAACTGGTCTTAAAGCAAAGTAGGTAATTTATGTTTATCTCACAGAAGCCTCATACACAAAATGGCCTGAACTTGTGCATAGAAAATATATCTTTATCACCTAAATGTGTTTTTCTACTAGTTCTAGACGTGAAAGCAGTAATATTATTGAATCTTAAGGGTGTAGCTTCGTGGTCTTGTTAAATAAAAGGATATATAGGTTACAGAAATAATACAAAATTCTATTTATTCATTTGTTTGCTTTCTAATAAGAGTTAGAGGTTCACGCAGATGTATAAAAAAGGAGACAAATAATGAGTTAAAAATGTCAAAATGATATAGAAAAACAATAAGTGGGAAAATCCTGAGACAAAAATAAGGGTTTGCCTAAATCATAGTAATTACATCATAGGCATTTCTGAATTCATTACATGCTTCAATGATTTTTCTCTGTCTTGCAGAGGGAAGATGTAAGAAGCAACATTAAATCTAGATAAGATTTGGTAAAGATCTCTAGTACATGCTTACTGCAAAAATAAATAAATAAAATCTACTCATGATTAGGAATCATTAAAAACATAGAAAAACTCTCCTAAAATGTGAATGAAAGACGTGAGTTTTTGAGTGTGACATGTCAGGACAAGAAAGCAGCAAGAAGTGCCCCAAAAACAATAGGCTGTGCTTGATGCCATTCTTAGGAGAAAAAGTAAAGGAGGAGAGACATTTACTAGAACAGTTGCTCATTCATGATGCCTGTTACTGCTTACTCTAAGTTACTGGCCACTACTAGTTGAGGATGAAAAGGAAAGGAGAGGATGCGAGAGTGTCACATGATAAAGATTTGCTCCATCCTAGAAGAAATCCACATTTCCCAATGTTTTTCATTCCAGTGTACACTGCAGACAAAAGTCTAAATCGTATTCTAACATGTTGCTTGTTTTCAAGGAAAGATAGAAACAAAGCTTGATAATACAATGTAAATATGCAGCTATTTATATTGTGAAATAGATCCTCACACCTGGCACACTGAACTTATCCTATATAGCATCATAACTTCAGATGAGTGGCTAAACATTCACCATTCCTGTGAATGATATTGATCCATCCAAGCCCATAATCATATGGTAACAGAGTAAAAAATGCAGTGTATTTCCAACTGAAAAGATAATTTATTCCTTCTGCTCCACAACATTCATCCATTAGCATGGAAGCATATAGGGATTTCAAGATGTTATTTGTTCATCTCCAAAGCCTCCTTGCCACCAGTATAAAAATAAATAAAATCAATCAGTCTTGACTCAGCTAACTTTCATTTCTAACTTCAATGATGAGTACTCAAACGCAGCTGGGTCCTGGTCCCCCCTGCAAATCAACCACCTGACTTTATTGGGTTTTAGCTCAAGCTCATGGTGACCAAAAGATTGAACACAGCAGGTATCTTTCCATCTTGTTTCACAGAAAGGCAATAATATTTAAAGATCAGGATGCAGATTGGCTAAAAATAATGAAGCTATTTCTTAGGGGGAAAAAGATGGCAATTCTATGGAAAATTCAATAGAATAAAAAAAAGATTCAGTAAAATACTACACTTTATAATCCAGCAAAGGAGTCTTCCTGAGAAGATCTAGTTTTTGTCAGTTGGTCCATCATTTTCTCGTTATTCAGAAGAAATCCACCTTCTTGAAGACCATGACTAAAAACTTTGTAAACACACATATTTTTTCCACTTCAGTATTCATTTGCTCTCTTTTCATTTCCCCAATCTTTTCCCTTACAGCAGCAGCTGCTCCCCAGTAAACTGTTCAGATGTCATGCAGCTCACTTGGTAAATCAATAACACCACAGCTTAAAAGACAGGCTGAGATGCATGATCTTCAGTGGGCTGAACATTATGGAGAAGGCATCAATAGGAAAAGCACTCAGGCCAGTAACTTCCACAAAGTGTAAAAATATTAAATGACCATAATGACCAAATGTTTTAAATGTTTTGACTACACTTTGAGGTTTCTTTCTTTTTTTTTTTTTTTTTTTGCTTCTCCTCCTTGCTGTAGATCCATCAAGTTTATTTCATTTTGTTATTTTTAATAAAAGATCAGTCTCAGAACTTCCCTGCATGTCAATACCTGTAAGATAAAAATTATTTTTCTCAAGTCTTTATTTAAATGTCAGTGTAATCCAAAGCCTGCAACAAGGAAGTAAGAGCATACATGAAAATTCAGAACTATGGGCATAGATGAGCACTGCTCAAAACTGGGCCCTTTTCATGCCTGCATATGTCTTCACTTTATCCAAATAGCTGCTACTGAAAAAGTCTTTGAAACTTTGCCATTAACTACTGCATTGGAGCTTCTAAAATATTCGAAGAAGCTTTGTCTAGCTTGTGGCATGCATTTTCTTTTTCCCCACTGAAATTGGGCATAATGCATGTGCCACTTATTCTTTGCACTCACCATTGCAAGGAAATGTTCTTCTGAAAAGTGTTAACTTTATCAGTATTTAAACAGAAAGAGGGAGAGAAATAGTGAAGAATTGTGAAGCTCATAGTGGAAACACTATTCTTCAATAAAAGACCAGGCTTGGTCTTCTACAGAAAATATAGAATTTGTTTCCATTTCATCCATACAATTTTTTCACCTCTGTGACAAAGATAAAAACCACTATAGCTTTCACTTTCCTTTTGTATAGCATGATTAGGCACAGATGAAATTTCATCAAATTTCAAATCTGTGGTTCTGGTCCAGATAAATGTTCTGTTGTACGCTCACAAGCAATTACCATCAACCAAAGAGGAAAACAGCAAGTGTCCCAAAGTGATGGGATCTTCTTTAATCTTCGAGAATACTGAAGCAATTCTATCCTACAGTACCTCCAAGTACAACTCCCCAGTTAAATCTTTCAAACCTGTTACAGCCACCAGTAATCTCAGCTCTTCCTAATGATAATTTCCTGTAACTTCTTTCTAGCAATCATTTTAACACTTTCCATTACATGAATGAAAAGCTGTGAGAATTAAAATACAGTTAGAAGGGCAATGGAAATACAGACTATTAGTTCATAACAATTTTGCTGATTTATCATTATCCTGTAGTATTTTTTTAGTTAATTTTTTTTTTTTTGTGTGTGGGTTGTTTTTTTTCTCCCATATTTTTTTACTTGATCCATCTACTTCACTATTGACACAAACAACTGTATAGCATCACAAAATTTCACAAAAATTAATGAACAGAATCTCTATAATGTTGATATTCCATCTAGTACAAAAAAAAAAAAGTACCTAAAACATAACCCCAAAGAACATAAGCATAATTAATTAAACACTTGATTAGTTGAGAGTTGATTTCTGAACATAACTTTCAACATTAAAGCAAGGTCCTACATTGTTGCATGTGATCTGTACAGTGATCTTACCTTGTCCAAGCTTGAGTTTCACTTCTGCTCTGTCTGGCTGAAGCGTGGTACGTGTCGTCTTAAGAGTACCTGCAATATCCATTTAACGGATTCCATTAGCAGAGCACAGAATGAACCTGGCCCTACCATTTTCAAATACTTTGCTGAAATACTGAATGATTATTACATTTTGCAGAAATTCAAAATTATATGCATAATTATGGAGTAAAATTCTGCTTTTACCATAAGTGTTATACTGAACAACCCTTCTTACTCTCAGATGTGAGGAGAGGTGATAATTTGCTAGCAGTTTACATAAAATAGCAGAAACACAGGTGGACATTCCTAGGCAGTGGAAAGGAAGAATGGCTGAGCTGGGGTGTGCTGCAATCCCCAGAACTGAACAGCAAGTGCAGAGATAAGATAAGACAATCAAAATATTTACAAGTCAACCTCTCCCTCAAAGCACCTGGGGACAGAAAGGTATCTAAAAGTTGTATGAGTTTATCTTTGGGATGCCAGTTTGGCCTTCAGAGAAAATATCAGACCATGTACCTTTTCTGAAAATACTACTTTATGAAGACTGACTCAAGTCCTACATATTCCTTCCCATACTGCCTGTTTTTTCAGTGTTAGTTGCTTCTTATCTGTTGCCCATTTCTTCAAAAATGAAAGAGTGGACTGAAGTTGCATACTGTTTCCTTCCCTCCAGTTTTGCTTTGAATGTTAATGACGAGAGGCCTTTCTGCATGCCTACTATTTCTGCTTCCTCCTGCTAGGGTTATCTGCCAGTGGTGTTACTCAGCTACTTAAATCTAGGTTTCCTTAGGTCCTGCAAATGCCCAGCATATCAGAGATTCAGACAACTAAGTCACTTCACCTCACTTCACCCTGCAATCAGCAAACAAAAACTAGAGATTTAAGTAACACTAAGATAATTGGTTGGTCCTATGCACTTTCACTAGCAAAGCTGTCAGTTCAGACTCTCATGTCACATGTTGTAAGACTTGAAACACTGTACTCCATCATGAAATAAATAAATAAATGAGATCCAAGAATATCCACTAATACAGGTTTATTTTTTCTTCATACAGTGCACACACTGTTAGCTAGTGAACGTGCACGACTGCTCTGCTAGTATTTCAGAGAAGCAAAAGGGTGTTTAGCACCAAATAATGCCACCTCATTAGCCCCCTGACAGCAGGTCTGATCTGCACTGCTGGTATTGCATGAACATCAGAGCTGCTTGTCGCAGCTTCATAAGAACATCAGTTCCACAAAGGGTTTGCGTTTAGCTCATACACAAAAATGGCTCCCTGGACCTGCCTTAACTTTACAACTGCTGTTTAAATTTCACTACCATTTTATGTGGAATAAAAACTAACAAGAATGCATATATGCTGCTTTCAGACACCTGAATCCACTATTCTTAGAAAAGATCACTGCCTGTTGCAGTGCTGCCGTCAGCATGCCAAACACAGCCTGGATCTTCTTAAAAAGGAACAGCTCCTGCAGCTATGGCCCAGCAGGTAGCATATCAGTTGCTCTGCACTGATTTATCTGATCAGGTGTCAAAAGCTGAATACCAGGGCTAGGCCTCCTCCCCAGCTAACTGGGATGACAGCATTACTCTCTCCTGCAGCCAAAACAATTCAGAGAACCAGAACATGCTAGTCCCAGAGCAAGGAAAGGATGTATTTATAACTGGAAGTGACCACGTCCTAAAGAGAAGCAGAAGGATTCCCAGGGAATATATATAAATTACTGGATCAGAAAGCCAAATTCTTGTTTCAGAATGTAAAGATAGCTGTAGCATACCATTTCTTTCTCCCTTGCTCTCTGGGTAATTTATCAGTCAGAATATGGCAAAGCTAATAGAAAAAAAAAAAATAAAATTGTATAAGTATTCTGCTACAGCCTCATGGAAGAATAAGTCTCCTGTTTCATTTACGGAGTAGCCTCCACTGGGAAGAAGAGTAGTATTCAGTAAAACTGCAGTATTTACACATTTGCATGGAGATGGTGTAAATAGAAAAACACCAGTGTCCTAATATGCCTGTGATGAGGAGTTCTTCCAGCCTCTTCCTTCTGGGCAAATACTTTCAGTTACTGCCAAATTTACAGGAATCATAGAATCGTTTGAGTTGGAAGCAATATTTAAAGACCATCTACTCCAACCCCTCTGCAATGAACAGGAACACCTACAGCTCAGGCAGGTTGCTCAGAGCCAGGTGCAGCCTGACCTTGAATGTCTACAGGGATGGGGGGAGTGCCAGTGCCTCCCCACTCTTATTGTAAAACACTTTCTCCTTATATCCAGTCTAAATCCTCCCTGTTTTAGTTCAAAACCATTTTCCCTCATCCTATTACAACAGACCCTGATGGAGAGTCTGTTCCTTTCTCTCTTATAACCCCCTTAAATACTGTTCTCTCTGAAACAAAATGAATCCTTTAGTGGTACTGAGCAAGTGAAGGTAGTAAACATCTACCTGAATACTTTCAGTCATCAGAGGTAAAGAAACAGAGAGAAGGTGACCCAAGTGGTGTCAAAGTGAAGGCAAAGAAAAAACCAAGCTCTTCACCAGCACAGCCCACTCTGATTACAGCTTCCTTTAGACCAGTAGCCAGCAATGGGAGCTTTAAACAGCAAGGGGATTCAAGAGGAATCAAACATCAGATTTTGAGGTAAGAAAAGGCTTTAGATAAAACAGGCATACTCAACCTGAAGTTAATTCTAGCACCCAAGCTTAGGCTAAATGTGCAGCCCCTCTTCACAGCCAGTATGTTGACAATAATCTAAAACAAATTCCCAAACAGCCAGTAGCTTTCTTCATTTCAGACAAATCAAACACCACAGCAATAGCACTATTTCCTCGTTTCTATTTGCTTTGCACTTGAAACTCTGTTTTTCACCTTCAGCTCAGCAGCGGTAGAGCACTTTAGCAACACTGTTTACTAACTCTGATGGTGCATGCTATTATGTTATTTACTCATTCACTACGACAAATTCTGCCACCCCTTAGAACTGGGCTCTCTCTTCCACTATAGAAACAGTAGCTCATGAAATCTAAAAACACTGACAAAGAAAAAACTTCTAAGTTCTTACTCTGCTTCTGCATGCCATTTCTTTCCCTCAGCTGGAGCTACCAGGAGAAAAAGACTGAATCACCCCAGTTGCACTGGCAGCTCAGTTAGATTCACTGGCTTCAGCTGGAGCAAATTAGGTCAATGGATACCTCAGAACTTGGAATTCTTCTAAAATCCATGCAATGGATAGGGTCAATTTAACTCATAGACAGAGCTTGGAACTTACTGCTTTTTCATTATTCACGCAGTAAATGTTTTAGTGTTGACATTAAATACCTTTTAAGATATTTCTTCTAGAATACTGACTAGTACAACAACTCTGTGGACATTTAAATAGATGCATATTATTGTGTAGGTTTAAGTTCAATTTGTGTGTAATTAGGTTGAAAAAATATATAGCTAATTATTATGAATAGCTAATTTGCTCTCATGTTCAGTCAGTGGTAAAATTCTAACCCTCCTTGAACACACTCTGATGATTTCTTTACCAGGGAGCAAACTCAGGGTGTGTTCCAGAACTTTAAATGGTTTGAAATAGGTAAATATAAAGAGAGAAAGGCAGAGAGAGATGGAAAGTAAAACTTCAGTTTGATTTTTGTTTGCTTTTGTTTTCCCAAATGCTGATGTTTGCAGCAAAATACACATTTTTTTTTCCAAGACACAAGTAACAAGTAATTAGAATAATTCCTGTTTCCTTCTGCTACCTATGTAGCACTTACAAAAGAAGAAATAGTTCTGCAACAAAGCTCAGAGACCCTGTGCTTCACTAGAATGAATAAAGAGGGAAAGAGTTTGAGTGCTCTGTGGGGACTGCATATTACACGAGCTGAGTTACTTTCCTATCTGTCTGGAGGCAAATGACTGCAGGAAGCCAGTGCATAAGAGGAAAACTATTCCAGAACACAGGAGATGGGCAATGGAAATTCAAGTCTAGAAATGGAAAATCACTTAGGTTATTAATAAAAGCTAGTTATGATTAATACAATTACGAGAAATAAGATTATTTATAATATTGCTTTGGTTAAAACCTACAGATCCTATTCACCTATATTTCAGATAAATCTGCTGTTGACTTTCTTAAAAGTTTAATTCATGGAGAAGCCCTATGGAGATCATTAATCCAGCTATTACATATGACTTCAAAATGAACTCACAAGCCTTTTTCAAACTCATGTTATCACTTGTATAAAATCCAAGTGTTTTGAGACAACAAGATATGTAGATCTCCTGAAAGAACCAAAGCAATCCCCAGCTGTTACTAGAGACCAATACTGACCAGTGGACTTCTTTAGGTACAAGTTGCCAGGTCCAGATCTCCATTCAAATCACAAGGGGTATTTGCCTGAAAATACGAAAAAGATAGTTGTGAGATCTTTTTATCCAGTCAGAGCAGACAGCAATTATTTTCACGTCTGGTCTGTATTACAAAGTTTCCTCAAGATAATATCATGTTTCTAAAGCCTGCAGCATTAAATCAAATCTGCAAGAATTTTACCTCCCTTAAAGGAATAAATATAGTTATGCAGTGAGTAGACTTGCTCCTTCTAAGTTCAGAATGGTGAGATCTCTTTAATTTCCCAGAGCTATTTAATTCTAATGTTCAGGCTTCACATTCAAATGTAAAAAAGTTTTCTATTCCAACATAATGTAAACCAATATGGAGAAATCCCATATGGCCAAGGCAGCCCAGAGCAGGCAGAAATGCATCCCGAGGCTATCACTTCAACTCAAGACAATCTACCACACAGAAGAGTAGAAGAAAAAAACCTACTGAAGACAACAAGCACAAAAGAAAGACACAATCCATTTTAATGATCATTTCAGGTAAATGATCCTTTTTGTAGATCTGGCTTTTTTTGCCAGTTTCTCAACTAAGAACTCTGGAGCTCAGAGACATGAGTCAAATATCAAATCTAGAGCTTCTTAACTAAAGTAACAAAACTTTCCATTGACTCCAAAGACCAACAGAAGAGTTACAGAACCTTATAACACCAACCAGGTATTAAAATAGCAAAGGAATTTCATTGTCAAGAAATGAGAAATGACTTACATGGGGAAAAATCCTTCTAACTCCACAAATGAAAGCACAACTTTTAAATCAGTATTACAAGAAGAAGGGAGATTTTGGTCTTATAACAAAAGCTTTTGTAAATATTTCCTCACTGATTGTCAGAGAACAAAAAGATATCCACTGAAAGAATAATTCGAAAAAGATTGAAGAACCACATGAAAAATACCTTTATAGTAGGTGAGCAACAGCAGATGCTGCACAACTAGAAACCACCTTACAGGTCAATGACAGAAGCACAGATAGAACACAGTTTGTCAGTCTTATGTGAGCATCTCTATGAACAGGGTAAGTTAGGAGTTAGGTTTACAGAGAACATTTGGGCAAGATCTCCTCAGAGCCCATGTGGACTTACAAGCAGAGAAGCCTGAAAATGTTACACCACAGCCTGCCATGAAGATGAACGACAGGATGCACTTTGCTCACAAGCTCACATTTTTTTCCTTTATTTATTACCAAGCAGTGACAAGCCCACATTTCTTTCTAGCTTAATTGAGAAGGCTTGGAGTCTTTGACTTATAGCAAAAAGTAGTTGAGGATACTGTTCAGATTTTCTGAAGCTTTCAGAAAACATATTAAAGAGATTACTGCTTTTCCTCCTCCTTCATAGGGCCAATTCCAGATCATTTTTCCCACTCTCATCTTTCTTTTAAAAAGTTCTCTGACATACTTATTAACATTTTTCCTCTCCTGTTCTAGCAGGTAAGTTCTTGGATGAAACACACACACACAAGAATTTGCAGTTTGGATATTTCCACATCTCAGTGTACTGGTTATAGGAAATAGTGAAAACTGTGAATTTTGAATTCCTGTAGCAAGTAAGTATTTTTTCTTCAGCTAGGGAAACATATATCTTTGTCCTGTGGCATATCGTAAAGACCAAATAAACAGGAATAATAGATTTTGCATATTTCCATTCACTGCATCTATAAAAATGTTAATTAATAAACCTTATTATTTGAAAAAAGCTGTTTATCAGTATTTTAGTTAAGTGCATAGGATTCTGAGGTAGTTCTATTCTTCTAGTTACAATCAAATAGCAACATGAATGCATAATTAAAAAAATAATATTTGTCTCAGAAACACATACATACCCTTGTATTGTATACATATCTTGAAACAAGAACCTAAAAATTTCTCCATTTGTGCCAGCCCTATCTTATACTATGAAATTGTCCTTAAGCTGTTATTTTCATAAAGTATCATTGTTTTCTAGGGGCACCAGCACAGAAAACATTACTTTGTTGACAAAAAATTATTCCAAGCATAAATCTTTCTCAAAAGAAACCTAGTAAATATCACTTCTCCCTCTTTTCCCACGTCACAGAGCCTTCTGAAACCCTGATCTATTTTTCATGATAGTAATATCACTGAAGTTGATTTTTTCCCCCTATATCCAGATCAGACGTAATTGACAAAGGACAGGAGAGGGAAAGAAACAAAAACCAACACCCTCCTAGAAGGGCTTACAGGCAGGTAAGGGTTCTACATTCCACCTTCACATAGTACTTTAATTTGAAAATTACCAAATTCAGTTTGAAATAGTTTCTCCATTCTCAAAAACAAATTGAGCTTTAGAACTTCATTCTTGCACGACAAACATAAATCGACTAAAAGCATGTGTATTTCCTTTCTTCTGCAGTAAATATAGATCACAGGCATGCTCACTCCAACACACAATGGGACTCCTGAACAATTGCCATGACATTTACACTTGTCAGTTTGACTTCATTCAGAGAATGAATTTGAAAATATTTTAAGTGATAAAGACTTCCAAAAAGAAAAAGAAAAGAAAAAAAAAATGCATCCTTATCTGAGTTATCAAAATCCCAAGAAAAATAAGTGAATGTGTAATGCATAGTTATAAAAGACTAAAAAGGCATCTGTTTTCTCCGAAGACTAAGAAGATAGCCCAAAGGCAATGTTGAAGCTGGCCTTTCTACATGTCAGCTTTCCACGCAACATATGCAAACCATCCCTGTAGCAACAGGACAACTGATGTAAGCTGAATGTCAGCATTACACCTAAAGGCAAACCTTGCAGGGAAATTAGCTTTAAGGGACACCACAGCTGTTACAGCTGTCTTTATCGTGCGCCACTCTATTAATTTGTTAGAGAAAAGCTGTCATACCAAAGCAGAGTAACATTAAAAGCATGTGTTTATATATTTGTAATGAAAACAGATATGTGTGTTAAAATATTTTTGTTTTAATGGGCACAGAGTTTGTCATCCAACAACACTTTCTATTTAAAGCTGAGCCTTCAAAATCATAATGCAACAATGCAATAATAATATTTTCTCCTTTTCTCCATTTTTCCTCCTTTTTTTTTTTTTTCCAAAGAAGGTGGAGGCATTCAAGGCCAGTTTAGATGGGCCCAGGGCAGCTTGATCTTGTGGGCAGCAACCCTACCCATAGCAGTGGGTTGGAGCTCAGCCATCTTTAAGGTTCCCTCCAACCTAAGCCATTCTATGATTCTATCATCTTAAATATATTATTTTCCTGAATATATATGAGGCAAGGACAGCACAGACAGCAATGATGAAGCCTTCCAAATATCAGCTCATGTTCAGGTATAAAAAAATTACTTAAATATTTCTCAGAAATTTGTCTTCTTAATCCCCCCAGCAGAAAAGACCAAATGTCTCTGAGTTGAAATCCCTCAGTTACACAGGTTGTCCAAAACTGGACCTATTTACCTTCTTTCTCACACCAAAGCTGGGAGTTTCATGGGGATGGTGCATCATCACAGCACCAGTCCATGAGCTCCATGAGCTTTTTGATGAGAATACAAGGACAACAGAGTGAAACAGCAACCCACCCCTCTGTCCTATATCTGGAAAGGTATTTACTGCGCAGTTGCACTTTTGCATTCCTATTTTTTAAATTGAAAAAAAAAAAAAAATAGCAGCAAGCTACGCAGACTGCTACGCTGAGTTTCAGCTCAAACCAAACATTCTCCTACAGCCTTTCATTCTGAAAAACACTACCACATTCACAGCCAAAAGATTCCCAGTAAATTTACAATTGTTGGGTGAGGACTCCTTTACCTTGATGGCAGCTAAAAATCCATCAGGATTATTTGATGCATTACAAACATGGTAAATACAAACAGTTTTCCTGATCCTTAAGAGAGTTTAATAAAACGAAACAAAATACTTCTTTTCCATCTAACACAGAAATACCCTCTGCTCTGTAAAGCAGCCAGGAGTGACTGTGAAGCACCCTGCTAACAGAATGATAAGGCCATTTGACACCAGCTCCGCTCATCTGTTCTAATACCGTTCCATTTGATGGTTTTTGATCTTGATACATGGCTCTTTTTGTAAAATGTATTGCGCTATTCCCCTTAAAACATTAAAAATATGAAGAAAGCTATAACATAATTTACTGGAAAATAATTGAAATAAAATAAAAGTGCTATTTTTTAATTTAAATGACATGTAACTTTGAATTTAACCACATACTTGTAAAAAAAAAACAACCAACAAACATTTAAAATGCAGATTTTGGTCTTCAATATTGTTCTTTATGTACTTATTGCTAGGTATGAGAATACGCAGGTAATACAGATTTTTTCTGCAGTGAAGATAGAACAGATTACAGAAAAAAATGTTTTGTTTGTTCAGGGTCTTTTTTATTTGTTTTATGAAATTGAAGACATATTTTTCACTTTCTCACAGAAGAGAAAAACCCTCTGCGTTCATTTCTGATCACACACCAGTTTCATGTTGATAACAAACAAATAAAGCCTACAAATTCAAATATCATCATGCTTTATAATTATTTTCCTTCTCATAAGAATAATATTTAATCTCAACAGCTAGATTTAACCGAAGGTACTCCTTTGCAAAAAAATCACACTCATCAAAGCTATGTATAATATTGATCTCCTGCTAGTGATATTATAAATTTTGTCTTCTAAAGTTAATACTGACATAATTTTTTCAGAAAAAAAAATATTATAGATGATGTGCAAACATTTTGTAACATCAGATCTGCAGAGATTTCCACACAGTTAATGGATTTGGGAAGGACACTGTTTGGCAGTTGGATTCTGCTTGCTCAGTGGCTTCGCAGAAGGAGCTATGGTACTGGGCTGAGGAAGGTCAGTAGCAGATGTGGATTGGGCTTTCCATGGGACACCTCTGTATTTTTCCTGTCTTTTACTTGTATAAGTGATAGCACATACAGGACCACTCTCTGTTGGACTTTTCATAAACATCTGAGATACTGAAACAGCATTTTTTCAATATTCTTACTGTATATATCATGACACATGAGACCATAATCCCTGCTGTCAGAGAAGGATGCGGGCTTTCTTCAGAGCTACATTCAGTCAGGTGCTCTTTGGGAAAACAAGAGCACATGCAGTCATGTAAGGCCCCTCCCAGTGTAATCCACCAGACATACATTAGTTTAAGATAAAAAGTAAATAGCCCAGATTCTTTCTGTAAATAGAAATGCCACTTCAGAAGAAGCATCAAAAGGAATAAAGGGATCAGAGCAGCCCAAACATCCATGCCAAGAGTTATGTATACTTTAGAGAGGGGCATGACCTAACAGTTCAGAGGGCCAGTTGGGAGAGCAACAGAAGGCAGCACAGCATAGGGGAGGACAAAAAGATGGCTTTTCAGCATGTGGCCTCAAGTCTTCTCTGAGCATCTGAGCCTAAGGACATCTCTGGCAGCCTCTAAAAAAAAAAAACCAGTTCCTACTGACCCTGTCAAAATAGAACTAAATTAACTGAACCTGTTAAGATACATTTAAGACATTAATTAGGAATTCTTCCTGATGTTGTCTGAGATTTAAGCCAGGAGCTTCCACCTCTCACCTTCCCACAGCACAGCCCCACAGCACATTTTGAAGCACAGATGCTCTCCCAGCAGTGTGTTGCTCTGCTGCCAGGTCTCCGGTCTTTCTTGCTTTGCCACCAACTGTACCCTTTGGAGGATCCTCTCCTGCTTCTAATATGATACATTTCCCGTCAGGAATAAAAGTATTGTAACAGGTCAGCCAGCATGCATGGGAAATAACTGTGTTTGTTAGAGTATAAGCAGAAATGAGGAAGACTGACTGCACATACTAGCCTCACTCTGGAATCACTATTCTAATTTCAAGAAGGTATAATCATTTGCAAGATTTAATTCATAGAAAACACTAGAAGTGTCTTGAAAGCAATTTGGTCCTGTCTTCCTTTCTGGATTTGGATAGTGAAACGAAATATTTTGAATATATCTCTTTCTTGACACTCAATTAAAAATATCCTCTCAGAAATGTGAGAAAAGGTTGATACATTCTTGTCTCTATTTTGAGCCCTTCTGTACCTCTTCTTTCTTTGTTGGTGGGACTTGGCAGTAAAGGCCAGGCTAGAGAGGTGCTCAGCTTTCAATGTGCTCAGGGCATAAATGCTACTTTATGCCTCTGTGCAAAGCAAATGAGTCTCTAAACTTTGTACAGACAGCATTATCATAGTGATTTGGAATGCTCAGAAGCTACATACAAAGGCCCTATTCAGTGCAGGAAAAAAAATAACATTGTAAAAGGTTTATATTTTCAGATAATTTTATCTCTTTGAAGATCTAATGCCCACTCTTACTGGTAGACTTATTCTCATTCAATTTAAAGTATTTTGCCCTCTTCCAGAAATAAATGAAAAAGTTTAAAATACTCAAATCCTGTTAAGTGAGAATTATTTTTTGAGGTGTTCAAGTTATTCTTGAAAATGTGGAACCTGACATATTCCCAACTAAGATGTTAATAGCAACTTTACTACCAGCTACAATATTTTTGAAGTACTCAGTTTATTGAATGCCAATATAAATGAACCACTGTGTTCACATCAATTCAAACCAAATACTTTGGAATCTATGTTAGCTCTTTGTATTGCAATAGTTATCCTGCATTCCTTATTAGCAAATTTAAGTGAAGCATTATTACTTTCTCTCTGAAGATCCTTTTCCATCTATATGTGTCTATGATGCTGTTTCCTACATGATACATTTGCCTTTCATAAATATTCGTACACCTAGAAAAACACTCAAAATTCAAATACAAAAAAAATTAACCCAAGAAAATGAAATTCATTAAAGTTCATCTGAGCAAAAGTATGATTGGATAAATGCTGCTAGTTCTACATTATTAGTTTAAGAACATGATAATAATACACTGTTTGTGATTTCATGTTTTAGAATCATTTCTAGCTCCTACAGAAGTAATTCAAGAAGCTTTGTTAATATAATTGCACAGACAAGCAGTGCTATGGATGAACATTTGTTTACTGCCTGAGATAAGTCAACATGTGTGTGGACATTGGGTTGCTGAGAGCAGTTTGCTGCCCAATCATGAAAAAAAACAACATGCACATACAAGCAACTACTTCTCTAGCCCTCCTGCTATTACCAAATCCATTCATGGTTCAGTTACTCTTGATGGCACTGAAACTTCTTGAATAGCTCAGTGCAGATTACAACTGTTCCTTTTACATTCACTAATACAGATTATTTTTTTTTCTCTCAAGATTTGGACACATTTCTATGCTATATTATGAATATCCTCAATAGCGATAGAGTGCCCAGAAATATTTGTAGCTGGTTATTTCATCTAAAACTTTGGCTGCAGCCATTCTTGCCACCAGAATTCTTGAAAGCTCTCTTCTGTCTCCCTAGTCTTTCAGAAACACCAACTTTTGGTGCAAATTCTGACAGCCCAATACTGACAGTCCCCATTTCAGCCTTGGCAGAAGCAGAACTCTTGCTTCCAGCCTACGAGTTAGATGCTTCTATTACATTGCTGATATTTTCTTGACAGTTGAGATGAGATAAGGCAATTCACCTCACTTTGAATCCTCAGCTTATTGTATGTACCTCACTGGCACTACTAATTCAATACAGGCTGGATGGCTTTTACAGGTGACATTCCATAAATTACAGTATTCAGTTAACTTCAACTTTATTGTAAACACTGATCAAGTTAACTAGTTGTAAAACTGAATGACACTGCCTGTGTCCTTGTTTTTTACTTCATTTTTACATGTGTATATGACACTACACTTAATTATTCCACAATATAAATATCAAGGGAGAGTGGGTCTCTAACATATCTCAGTTAAATGAGATCTATTTCTTCATAGACGTGACTACTATTTAAGACAAAGCCATTGACGGCACATTTAGTCAAGCACAGAGTTTCCTCATAGAGCCTGAATTTCTCAGTTATATTCATATTTAAAATTTCACTTGCTTTCTCCATATCTGATGTGCACATTTTCTCCAGCTATATTTTGATTTTTCCTGATGACAGTGCAACAGACACCAGCAGTACCACACAGATTTATTTAAAACCTAATTCAACAAGAGAAGCAAAGAGTATTCCCTAAAATTAGAGTGGCTGTCTCCATAGAGACAAGAGCACGCATAAAGAATTGTAGTATCTTAACTTCTTATAAAGTCAGAAGAAAGGACATTTTTATATATTTGTTGATTAAAGGACAGACTCTAGCAGTTTTCTATTTATGGGACTTCACCTTTAGACTCCTCTCTAAGCCTTATTTTGTTTAGAACACAAATGAATTGCTGGTTTGGGAGCAGGGGGAAGGCTCATACTTATAAGGAATGTGAAGGGTTTCTACTAGTAATGCATATTCCAAACAGCACAAAGCAGAGTTCGAGCATAAAGATGTGGTTTGAAGACAGACAGGCTAATGTTCTAACAGAATTTTATGTTCAGCTTCAAGAAATGCATGCTAGTCCTGATTTCCAGACTGCTAGCAGTAGAAGATCAACCCTAACCCACGCATTATTCCACTTATGCATTGTTTTCACTATTATCTCAAAAAAAAAAAAATAAAAATAAAAATAAAAGATTTAGCATTAGAAAAAAGTTTAAAAAGATGAGGAGTGATTTAATAGAGTCAGTACTCAATTTCCTGAAACCACACATTAAGACCTATTTTCTAATCCCCTGCCCCCACTAAATGAACATTTTCCATTAAGATTTACTTTGAATTATTGTCCCAGGATTTGGTGTAGTGCTCCGTAAACAAGGAGAGCTCTGCTAATCATGAAGGATAACCTCATCTCTATATTGGAAGTGCCCTCACTTTCTACAACTAATAGTCATGTTAGTCCTTCTCATCACTGTAGCCTACTAAGAACTTCTATCTTTGACATATGGCTTCACATTGTCTTGTCATATTTTCTGATTGCTGACTTTTGTGTCAAATGCAAGTGACAGTTATTTTCTTTTAAATACTTTCAAAAAGCACTTAATGACAAATGTCACTGACTTCCAGGAACCAAAGAACCTACTTGTCAATTACCCTGTTTAAAATCCCCTCATTATGCATCAGGTGACTTTTACATCGTTCTAATTCATAATTAAAATGCTGACTAGTATCAGGTTCATATTTTCTATAAAAACAATTATATCAACAGTTTTGCCTTCATCAGTCAAACTTGTAGAATAATCAGAAAAGATGCATCTTCTCAATTAACTATTTTATGGTTGTTTAGCAATTCAATTATTTCTTTTTTTATTACTGTGATCTTTTAATAATTTATTATTGAAAACTGCATCAGCTATTCAAAAACTGTACCAGAAATCAATGACCAGTCATTTCTCTTTACCTTCAAACACCAAACTAACAACACAGCTTTAGCTTTCTTCCCTTCCAGGCATTCTTCCAGCATTCTGCTCAGTTCCTCAGGCAGCCCTAAAAACTTTTATGTGAGTTTGCTTGTGAACTCTAACTCTACTATGTGAATTTTTGTACTTTCAGTAACTATACTGATGAAATACACTCTTTCCCCCTTCAAATTTAGATTAATATAAGGGAAAAAGTAGTAAAAACAAAAAAGTAGAGGCAGAAAGCAGAGCTAGAATTCTTTCTGTTACTCATATACTTAAATTTCCTATTACACTTTAGTCTTCATCCATGTATTTAATCCCAGGACTTTTGGCATAACTAACAAATTTTCTACATTTCTGGGACTCTAGTCTTGATTGCCAGTTTTCCTCTTTTCATTTATCATATATTCTTATATATTTTTATATCTGCCTGCACAGTTGCAAGCTTATGCAATTAGATGCTAATGGACCATATAAAAAAATATTCCTATTTCTCAATTATCTTTCATAACTGATTAATTTATTTTCTTGAAAATTACCCTCTGTCTCTATTAAAATATTACAATGTTTTGTCGTTTTATGTGTATTCATGCACTATAATGCAGTGAATTGCTGATTTGGATTCCTGTGTATAAAAAGAATAATTTCATAATGATGTCCTTTTCAGTGATGAAGTATAAATATAATTTTCCAATGTTTGAGGCATTCTGTGACATATATTTCAAGGATAATATAATTTCAGCAGCATAAGAATTATATCATCCATCTCTCATTTGACTTATACCAAATGACAGCTTTTTATTCTTCTGCATATGTTAGAAAGGCACTTGATGAACCTGCTATTCTAACTCCACATTGATAGCCTGTAACAATTTTGGAATATACTACGATCAATTTGGATATCAAGTCATAGGCACTGAAGATTCAATAATTTGAAGAACATAGATGTAACATTAATACAAGTGCCTCCCCTCTACCCATCCCAAGCTTCTTCTAAGGTTATAATCACTTAACATTTCAGTCATATAATCTTCATCAGGCATCAGAGGTACCAGTAGTACTAAAAGTAAAATTATGCTGACAAATAACATTAATTGTTCTTGAAATTTACTCATAGGAAGAAAACACAAACCCTTCCCTTGTTAAATTTCTCAAATTTAATTTTGGTAAAAAACACTTTATATTCTCAGAAACGAGATATACATTTCAGAAGGATTGATTACACCTTATACACTAGAAAGGCCTGACTGATCTAATGGATTTTGTCACAAAAAGATTCTTGAAATATACAATGCTTGAATACTGTGTGCTGATAGTAAGCACAGCATAGGGAAAAACAGTGTCAGAGAAACTGTCTGAATGAAGGGTCACCAGTTACACCTGTACTGGTGAACAGATTTAACAATTCAAAATGAAATACTTTTAGTCATAGAAAAAACTATCTCAGGATTGCAGGGTGACTTATGAAATTACTGTATGTATGAGCCTGTGGTGTTTTATATACCTTCCAGATTAATCAGATTGTTCCTACAGTGTCTGTGTACTTCATGTAGAAAGGACATTTGCAGTGAATCCCAGGCTGATAGACCAGTACAAATTTATTGAAATCATCTGAAACACTGCAGCTATTTAAGTTTCCTATAGAGTTGTTTCAATCTGTTTAAGTTAGATAATGTTAGTTTTAATTAATCTGAAAAGCAGAATTATTCATCTGCTTTATGATTTGTGTATTCACAACTGAGGAGGTAGGTTATAAATTAATCCATGAATACATTGGCAGTTGGTAGTACTGACATAAGTAATACAGTAGCTTCTTCTACAAGTTTCCAACTGCTGTGACTCCACTTTAAGTTTGTCACTAAACCTCAAAGCTTTATAAACAAAACCTGCATATTTAACTCCTTTAAATATTTCCCAATGGAGTATTCAAACATGCCAATAAATTAACATCTTTTGAAAGAGCACTTTAAGGCACACTTTCTGATTCCATTTTTCTCCTTTCCACCATATCTGTCTCAGCACTTCATGGG
The DNA here is from genome assembly GCF_038088225.1 of Cyrtonyx montezumae. Taxonomy (NCBI): domain Eukaryota; kingdom Metazoa; phylum Chordata; class Aves; order Galliformes; family Odontophoridae; genus Cyrtonyx; species Cyrtonyx montezumae. The sequence goes on along the minus strand of NW_027072056.1, from coordinate 9,005,295 downwards.
TTTTCACTGGCAAAGATTACACTCTGTGACATGGACCAGGAAAGGAACTAAACCAAACCAAACAACAAACAAACAAACAAAAAACAAACCTGTGAAATTCAAATTTCTTGTGAAGAGGAAGAATTTAACACAGATCTACTAGCATTAGAGTGAGAATACTGAAACGCAAAGCAGATGCCCACTCTTCTTTCACTGCACTATGTAACAGCACAGAAAATAGCACTGGAGTTTTTTAACTGAGGTGGTCTTCTGATACTGCTACAGTTCAGTATGCAAGACTGATCTAGTAGCCTTGAGCATAAGGATGTAGCCTTGAGCATAATTTACTCATGCATATGTTCAGAAAGAATCTAATGCCATAGAAAAATTGTAATACTACCTATAACAGGGCATTATAGGCCTTCCTCTCTTAGCTAGTGTTTGTAGTTTTCATCAGCGATACACAGCATTGCTGTTCTCCATGCTCCTAGTAGATTCATACTGTTATAATACATTTTTTAGTCTCACACAGCTCAAGGAATATGAGAAATAAGGCTTAATGGAACAGATAATATCTTAATTAAAAAAAAAAAAACCTCCAAATTCTGATGTTTCTGTAAAAGTTTGCACTCTGGTTAGTACATAAATACAACTAAAAGATTAGGATTACTACTGACTGAATTAATGATTTAACCCATGAAACCTTGCCACTCCCTAGCTGTTTTCACTGTGTCCTAGTAGGTGTGCTGGCACAGGCTATTCTGTCAAGAAGCATAGGAGAAAGCCCCCAAACATCCCTCCCACTTTGGAGCACCCAGATCATAGGAAGAGGCAGTATTGGAATTAGAAATGACAGAGGGATGCTCTTTTACAAGTGCAGATGTGAATTTTCCATTCTGTTTTGTGGTCTGCAGGGAATCAAGGAAACCGAATGTGACAGAGTACTGCAGAAGAGTAATTCTACTTCATGGTATTTTAAAGGAAGAGAAGTGGATAATGCTGAGGCTTTACAACTGTAGACACATTTTTCCACAAATAAACTCTGTATGGTAAGTAGTCAAATGTACTCAGGCTTCATTCCAGAGTGGGAGAATCAGAACAAAGCACACAGTTACAGAAATACACTCCTACCCGTTACTCTTCAAAAGAAATATCTTTGCACATGTCTTAGTCTCAGTCATTGACCTTGCCATTAATAAATCTATGCACAGTAGATTTCTCCTGACAGTTCAAGTTTGCCACATCTTGCAGAACATCAGCCCTTCCACCTACACCTTCTGACATTTTAAGAATACAAAGTGATAGGTGAGTGTCTTATATTAGCAGGAAGGCTCCTCCTGCAGCTGTCCTCTTTAAAATTTGCTGCAAAACCAGACCTCCACATGGTAGTTCCAATGTTTGTTTTCCATTTGCACCAAAACAAAACATAAATCTCAGCGTAATCAATTGCTCAAAGGATTTCAGCTCTCAAGGAGTTAGAAAAGACTCTTGAATTCCAAGCACCAAGAGAAATTTGTAAATATAAAATACCAATATAAAAAGTATTCAGGAATAGGGAAGAGGAAGGAATGGGTAGGAATTCCATGGTAGAATTTAAGCGAAACCTTTGATTAAAATTTTGCCAAAACAGACCCATTGTCACAGAAAGATTTGTTTCTATAACCTTGTACTTGGTGAAAATTGTGCTGAAAAACTTACAGTAATTACAATATAATCCAGAAAGGACAGGGATTGTGGATTCTGTCTTACTGGCATTGCATAATAGAGGAAAAAGAGTTAAAAGTCAAAGCCTAAACTCAGATGCCAGAACTTTTGTTCTTAATACAACTTTGTTATCAAAGGCAAGTACCTATTATTCTTAATGCAGGGACAACTTCTGTTTTGAGAACAGGTCAATTCAAAGAGAAACACACATTCTGTGCTCTCTGGGGTTTTATTTGGTTTTGTTATTTTATTTGCTTAATGCAGAAGTAATACCAACTGGCAGCCTAATAATTCCTGCGTACCAAAACCAGAGATTTCAAAAGACAGGCCATTATCAGGCAGTGATATTATCAGACAGAAATATTATCGGTGTAACTTGAAGGAGAAAGTTACAATGATAAATGTGAGTAAACTAGAAAACTAAGACTTTTCTGTGTGGATTTTTTTTTCCCAGCATAAATGGCTGTCACCTGTATTAATTTCAGAGGTAAATTTAGTATAGCCTCATTAGCAGCAAGATTTCAGTTTGCTGTCTTATGTCTGTGGTTTCCAGGAGGCAAATTAAGAGAGAAACTAATTTCAGAAAGGTGGAAAGCAGAAGCTGCTATATTCCATTACTTAAATACTCACAAGTAGCTAGGAATATGTCATCCAGTGTTAGGATAATTATGTTTCAATATTTCTGACCTGCAGATATCTAATAACATAACAATATCTAATAACAGTGAAGAAGCATCAATGACTAAATCAAGCAAGGAAAAGGACTCTCTCAACCCTCTGTACATGCAAGAGAACAGCTGAATAATTTACCAGCCAGTTGTTCAACTGTTTACAATTCAAGCATATTGCATACTACAATGCAATATGATAAGCAAATTAATTTTGCTAGCACTATATTCTCATTCTCTGTGTTCATTTGCTATGCACACTTCCCTTTACCTTCATGTCAGCCTTGCCCAAAACAAAGTGAAAAATGGATTGGCGGGAGAAACTCATCCCAGAGCCTTGCCTCAGGTAAGAAAGCAAATCAGTCACCCCAAACTCATTTTCTACCTCCACCTCATTCTTTTCTCCCACCTGGAAGCCTCAGCATCCAACTATCCTCAGATCTGACTAAATTCAGTAGCACAAAGCAGCCATGATCTCACAGCCAGGAGCCCTCAGGCTCTTGTTCTGCTATGCTCCTTTCCACCCAAAACATGTTTTGTGTCTGGGACTGCTTGCAGCACTGTTGTGACTTGCCAGGCACGACACAGAAAAGCCACTAGGTCTTCAGCTTGACTCATGATAAAAGGCCTTGACTGGAGTCCCTGCAATTCAATAATCCCATCCCCTGGCCTTAAAGAAGTCCAAGTGAGCTTGGGATTGCAAAAAGAGCGAAGACAGCAGCACAGTGCTTCCACTTGCTTAGTTTAAAGCCACCCTATGGACCTCAGGAAAACCATACACATGGTCGATGTGAACAGATGTAAATGTTTTCTTCAGCTGGAACAATAACTACCCTCAGTGCTTTACAAACAGCATGGAGGAACAGTGAGATTAGTATAGTCCAAATCCTCTAGAGGTGCAAGCTGCTGAAAGCATTTTGCTTTATCATTTTAAAAGCAAGGACAGAAGCTCTTGAGTGCCAGTGTGATCATCCCAGAGCTGGAATTGCTTCCTCTTTTACTCAATTATTTTGGAACAGTGTGATACTGATATGGAGATACAGTCTCACATTCCTGAGCCTCTGTATCACTCCTGATCAGCAGAACTCAAACATTTCAAAGCATTTATAACAATGCCAACATGAGGATCAAGCCAGTATTCCTCTCTGAATTTGATAGAACTCAGCCCAGAAGCTCATCCAAATGGGGCAGGGCCCTCTGACACTCACTGACTTGTTTCCATGCGATTTATGTAAGCAATATTCATTTCAGAACTTGCTGGAGGTAAAAGCTAAAATTAAATCCTTAAATTAATGTTATAAATTAACACTAGCCTACATGCACGTCTCATTTTGGACAATACTGACATACATTTTATAGTTGATTTTAGGCCAACTTGATACTTCATCCATAAGACAGCTGAGCAAACTGGGAGATGCTTGGGAGAGGAGCACCACATGTTGGCAGAGGTTCCCTTCTTTCTAAACCCTTTGTCCCACTGTAGACTTGTCTTTAATGCTGGAGCACTCTCTCTGTAGAAGAATTACAAAGGAGAAAAGACAAATGGTAGAAAAGACAACATGTATTTTACAAACCATTTTTGCAAATTTTTCTTCATGCATTTCTGTCCCTCATACACTTGCTAACAAAAACTCTTTTTCAGCTGTCTTCACTCCTGTAGGTGTCATAGAGCATCTCTCCTCATGGAGATCTCTGTGGAATTAATTATTGCTTAAAAAAAAAACAAAAAACAGGCACTTATGGAGTTCTTTTAATACCCGCAGTTATAAATACTATCATGTTTCATCCAGTTATTTCTACAGTCCTTAAATTTTAGAAATAGTTCAAACTCGTATCTTCATAAAGTTAAAACTTGATGAAGTTTTGACCTTTACATTTAAATGTTATAAGAAATGTTTTGTTTAGAGGGCTTTTTATTTTATTACAGTTATTTTATGTAACATTAGCTAGTCACTTGCCAGTGCTACTTTCATAAGCCAATGCTTATGCTGTTAATTCTCTATCACAAACATTTTTAACACAGTAATTTGCACTTTAATGCTTTCACATCTACCACCTTACCCACAGGGTGAAGAAAGCAGCAGTTAAGCAATACCCTATGCACACAGAAGGCCTACAATATTTTATTTCCTGATGCATTGCAATCAGCCAAATATAAAGCAAAAGCCCAGCTTGTTCACAGCTTGTTCACCAACATAAAAATCATCTTGCAATTTCAGCTTCCATTGGAAGCCTAGAAAAGAAAAGTGTCAACATTTCCCAAATAGAAAACCACCAGATTACTGGAGGGGCAAAAAGTTATAATTTCAAGCTTCTGAAAGGATACAGCAGAGTATCAATTTTCTAGAATTCACAGCTTACAAAAGCTTCAATTACTTATTGAGTCAGAGGCATTTGTTTTAATATTCCCCCTTCAATAATGTGTTCCTAGTCCTGCTGCAGTCAGTAAAAGCACTGCTAGTGACCTCAGAGGGCATGGGTGAAGAGATGCACTGCAGTTAGTCAAGAATAGCGATTAATGCAGAAGTATATTAAATGACATTATCGAGTTTATGTTTATTGCCTCTTTTACTTCTTGACGAATTTCATATCACATTTGTTCTGTTTCTAACTCAAGTATTCTTCTCACAGCTAGCTACAGGAAAAATAACAGGCAGGAGTTCAAGAACAACGCCACTCTTGAAAATATAATCATCCATATTTTAAAAAGCAATTTGCCATCAGCCCTTGCAGATGATCATGGGTGTCAAAGCACCACATCAGTACACTTCCTAGCATTTTTAGTGAGAAAAATTTCACCTGGGCATTCATTTCTCAGATAAAAGCAATCACTTCAGAAATTTTGCATCTGGCTTATGGCTAAAAAATAAAAAATAAATTAAAATACAACAGTATTGTATTGCTGTCATGCACTGTTGTCTGTCTTTGTTATTAGAGCTGAGTCTAAATTCTCAAGAATTTGCTTATATCTGGAATCAAAGTTGTTTTAATCTTTACTTTGCATTCGAAGTATTCATTTTTACTTCAATATTTACCTCATATGATTGCTTCTTTGAAAGATTTTGTTCCCTCTTGCAAAAAAAATATATATTTCTGTAAAATATCTGTATATGTACATACCAACTATGCCATACCTTCATTTTCATGAGCATTGTTGTAAGTTTTGGCTTAAAAAAAATTAAAAAAAAATTATGAGTTAAAAGCAAACTGACAGCAAAAAATACAGACAAATATATCCACTTAGCTGAGGAATGTTGGCTACAGTCCCGTGAGGTGATGAGCATGTTCAAATCTGTTTAATTGAGAGCTCTGAATGACATAAAAGTGTACAGATTTACACAAAATACTAATTTTTTTCTCCTTTTTAACATAAAATATGTACACACAAATGATACAGACGTATCATTCTTGATCAGCTACCATTATACTGCGTCCAAGTGATAAAGACAACAATGATCATGACTTTTAATTCTATTACCAGGAAATAAGAAAATCAACTTTGTTTAATGTAAAAATGCGCAGTATTTTCAATTTTTAAGATACCTAAGGATATCAGAAAAAATATATTAGTTCATGGCACTGCAAAACCAAAAACCCAACATAAAATATCCTTGTTACTAATGAGAAAAAAAGAAAAAGAAAAAAAATGACAACAATAAACAAACCAAGAACAAAACCAAACCAACTTCATAAAGAGACCATAGGGGCTTAAATACAAACACCTTTTGCGTAGTGTTCTTCAGCAGGCAGGCACTGAAGTCAAGTCAAATCAAACCTGCACATGGCAGATAGAAAAAAATAGAATTTCCCATAACGAATTTGGTAGGGCATAAACTAGACATGTACATTTTTGACACCATGTTTAGAACTATGTTGCAGATGTTATCTTTTATTCCTCTCAGACTTCTGATGTGAATTAACCTGTTTTATGAACTCCTCTTCATTAGCACAGTTAATTAGCAACAAAAAAAAATCATAAGAAAATGTGAGATATAGAGAAAATGTAAAGTTATTTTTAGTGTTGATGAACACACATCAGTCTGCTGGGATTTCAAGCATTTTATATCTAGCTACTGTGACAGAACAAGAAAATGTAACAGTGGATTTTCAGAGGATTAAAGGGACTTCCACTCTAAAAACTGAGTGCTCAAGGGCCCACAAGCTCTTCGACTACTTCAGAGCCAACCCCACACAATCTCACATGACCTTTCGGGCGATCAGGTACTTGCAGGTAGTCTCTAGGTAGCACAGATGTGCACACACACACACACTGAAGCACATCAGAAGTGCTCAGTCTGGTAATCACATGCTGTTGTTACACAATAAGTTTGACTCATAGGCATGGGGGACTTGGTTTTGCTGCAACTGCTAGACAAAACTTATCAGCAAAGGAGATCTAACAGCTGATTATCTTCCATCTCAGTAACTTGTGGTAAGGGTGGCATTAGGATCCCTGTTCATATTTTTTAATCTACATGTGCATATTATTTCATGAGAACAATCAGGCTAGTCTTATACACTATTGTATGCACCCCCTTCTTCCTTCTCTGCTGAATAATTTATGCAGCCAATATTAAGTTAAGTATGCCTAACATATAAATGTTTCATTATCAACTCTATATGAAATTCCCAGCTCTCCATTGCTTACTATTGGTCGAGGTAGCTTGCCCAATTTCTGCCTTCAGAGGATTCTGTTATGAGCAGTGTAACTGCATTGAATCTGTTCTGAAGAAACACTTTATGGAAGCTAGTTATGATAAAATACAGTCATTTAGAAAAGTCCCTCAACGGCATTTAAGGAAAACAAGTTGTCACTGGTTAAGAAAGAATATCCTCTGGCAGATGAATAATTTGTTAAAGCGTAGAAGACAAATGAGAAGAGTAAACAATTCTCTTGTTAATGCTAATTTTTTTGAGGTAGTAAAAACACAAGACAAACTCAGAAGTACTCCAGAAAGACTTGATAGTGCTGAATGAGTAATTAAAGGGCAGATCAAATTTATCATCAATAAATGAACAAAAATGCATGTGGGGGAAATATAAGTACAAAAATGATGTACTCTAAATTATCTGTTCCTCCTCAAAAAGTAAACTAGCATATCTGATATTGCTCAAAAATGATAAAAATATTGTCTCAATGTTCACAAAACCCAAAACATCATTATCCTTTCATATAAATCCTTTGAGTGCCCATACTGTGAGTCTTGAATGTAATTTTTTTAACCTCACCTCTTGACACACAAAGCAGAAGAGGACAAAGATTATCAGACTGACAAAATGATTCTTTGAAGGAAAAAAAAAAAAAAGATTAAGTAGAAAATAAAGATGGAAGATAGGGAAAGAAATATAAATGAGCCGAAAAGGAATTAGAAAAAACATGGATAATAGGCCTATTTGAGAACATTAACACAATTCAAGCAGTCTTCAAATTTGGTAGTGTTTTGACTGCATTTCCAAATGCTAAGCTCACTCTACACATATCCTGCTTTTACATCTACTCACTACTTCCATAGTTTAAGACAAAAGATGACTAAACAGAGTTTTGTCCCAACACAGTAAAATTGCTCCTGAAGATTTATTTCATTTACTTGAAGTACTAGTACATCCTTGAGAAAAGACAGATAAAAAAGCAAGCTCTCCCTGGGGGGAGATGGGACGGTAATGTTACTTGATGTTTTCCTTGGAAGGAATTTTCTTGCTTGCGTTGGAGCCTTACAAGCAGCGGCTTATAAATAGGCAGCAGTACAACCTTTCAGATCAGATGGTTCATTTGTACACTAAGATTAGCCTGTTCATTTGTACACTAAGATTAGCCTGTGAGTGATGCCCACTCACAATTTGGATTACAGAAAGACTAAGCTGATGCCACCCTTTAGTAAAGTAACCCACCAACTCTGAATAGTAGAAGAGACCTGAAGTAATATCACTACTCCCAAGCATACAGTTGGAACAGAACATTCACATGCTAGACAGCCTTTCTAGCCAAATGTTGGCCCTGCCAAGCCCTTACCAGTGCTCTTTTCAACTGACTGCTACTTATCACATAGAAAAGAAATGCTGATTCCTAATTGGCATTTCCTCTCTACCTGAATGCACACTAATTTACATCTAATTTCCCTTTCATTAAAGCCAGCGCAAAATCTTTCTAGGAGAACACTCTCAAAACTCTCTACAGTCCAAAGGACTCATTCATTTTGCCCAGACATGTACCAGGACAGAGGCAGGCATGATAGGCAACACCAGAGCTTCCCCATTCTCAGGCCTCCACTGGCTCACCCTACAAATGGGCTCATCGTATGTGAATAAACTGAACAATGTGCGTTTAATTCTCCTCCACATAACACCTTTGTGTCTCAGGACATTTTTTTCCCTGATCTCCCTTCCCTTCCTTGTCCAAGCATCTTTTGGTGACAGGACATAGAGAATAACTATTTTCCCTCTCTTTAATTCCACATGGACTTTCCTTGTTCTTTTTTCTTTTTTAAATTATTTTATTTATCTCTCTTTTCCCCTTAAATACATTATCCTTATCTCAACCCATAAGCCTTTTGTATTTCATCATGTTTTCTCATAGTGGCAGTTTTCCTGAAGCGTAATAGCATGCTTTCATTTTCCTTCCTAACATTTTTATGGATATATTGGACTTCATATGGGAGAAATACAAGCACAGAGAGTTTCCAGAAATCCAGTCACTTGCTTTAGTTGCACTGATATGTTTTATTGAAACGAAGGATGGCTTTGAAAATTCTGGCTCAAATTCTTCCTTTCGAAATACATACTGATTCCAACTTCTACCCTAGTGGGAACACTCTAAGGAAAGATATGGTCCCACATCATTCGCACCCTCTTACTACGTTCATTGCCCTTCAGAGTACAGTAGAAAAAAAATGATAAAAAAATATTCATACCTAGAAAATGAGTAGTTTGATTTATTCATAGGGCTGCTTTCTTGGAGTTCTGGGATTTATGTCATCATCATCTTACATTGTTCCTACTAATGATGTGCTCTCAAGCTATTTCCCAGTACATACTTACTCCCTTTATTGCTTTCAATATTGAACTGTAGTGACTTAATTCCACCTACACTATACAATATCTCCAAGATCTTATCTTTGTTATGACAACATCTACTGGCATATACTAGTTCTTAGCACTAGAAAGTCACTATTTTATAAACTTAAGAACAAATTAAAGAGTAAAGATGATTTTAGGACATAATGCCAGTTCTTTGGAGAAAATAAAAGTGCCTTAAGAATACCAATTAACGCTGTGGTTTATACTCTTGAATGAGAACAAGCAGAAGTTTTGAGTTGCTTCCTTCACAGGTGATGAGCAGCAGTGTGCTCATCACCAGTGTGCTTCTCACCCTACACCAGAGACTCTCTTGTTTGTACACATCTTAAAAAGTTGTTGCAAGCCAATGTTGACTCTTCCTTCAGTTGATGGGATAGAGACATGTAGGACACATTACCTCTACCCCACCCCAGACCCCTTTGGATTTCACCACCACCATGCCAGGACAGCAGAAAACATCAGCACCTAGGAGAGCCTCTAGTAACTCAGCCAACTTCAAGAAAATATTTCAAACAGGCAAGGAAGAAACTGCATGCAGCAAAGTAATTCAGTCTATTCCAATGCTGATCAAACTTCCTTTTCCCAACCATATTTTCCAGTTATTCATACTTAGAAAATGGTTTGCAACCCAATTGAACATTCTGAGGTATCTCTCTGAAGATATATAGTTCTTGGAAACACGCCTTCTGAATCAAAACATCTCAAACATATGGCAAAGTCCTGGGTCTGAATCATGAAGGCACTTTGTAATAGATACTGCCAACGTCACAAAGACATGATTAAACATGGGACGTCTTTTTCAAGGAATCAAACTGAACAAATCAGTTTTCTGAGGCACAGCCATAACCTTTTCCACCATGTCAGGTAGGAAGGCTCTGCCCTGGTATGAAGAAAGCTTCCCAGTGGCAGAGCTGTACATGACACATGGCTCCTTCCCAGCTGAGCAGCAGCAATGACAAAGGTACCCCAGTGACAACAGAACTAGTAGTCCAGAGACACAGAGGGGAAGAAAAACAAGGTAGAGAGATCAAGTGAGTTCTCCTAACATGACTTGGATTGTTCAGGATCCAAGTGCCAAGGGGTGAATCCTCAGCTCAACCCTACCTCCTGCACTATCCTATTTCTATTTCCTTTCCCACAACTCTTAGTCAGATTCTTCACAAATTCTTTCAACAGTTGTCTCCACTGACATATTGTGGATGTATTCCAATGTAAATGAGAAGCAAATTTTCACATTACTCCTGCCTTTAATATATATACATATTGAAAATGTAGGGCACTGTGCAAGTCACCTTGCAGCAATTGCAGAAGTACATAGACATTAGAGAATAAATATGATAGAAAACCTATTACACCTGAAACAGCAACATGCTGTTTTAAATGTTATACAGCTGCTGTACAGAACATAATATAGAGATCTAAAAGACCAGAATCTGGGGAATTGTCTCTGTGTATCTGACATACAGATTGTGGTGGCTGCTCTATTTGAAAATTTGAGGAATGAATCAAGATTGGTACCCCAGTTATACAGAGTTTTATAAGTACCATAGGTGAGCCATTTACAAGGAGTGCAGACATATACTGCATTTTAACTTCAGAAAAAGACATGTTTATAAATCCAGAAACAGCTCTGCTGGGTTAAGCCACTATAGATTACAGCAAGTGCAGAACTGCATGAAGTGATTAGCAGAATTCTTAACAGCAGTTTTCCTTCTGGATTTCATCCAAACCAATAACTTCACCATGGCTCTGCTTTCTCCATTCACTTTGGTTCTTATCTAAATGACAAGTCTTGTCCATGTGCCACGGTTCAATACAGCACAGGGTCATGGAAATGACTGAAGCATTCTATGTTCTGCTAGACAAATCTCTGTAGATAGGACATTATTTTATCTTTTTGTTATTTGATAGTGCCATCTGTAACTCCTGCCAATTTCCCTGTGTTTCTAAGGGCAACTGTTTTCCATTTGTTGAAAAGAAAATAAGGGTGTGAAAGAGCTAACCATCAGGAAGTTAACAGTTAGGGGCATCCATTTTTATGCAACTCTTAGAACACTCCTACCTGCAACACGGAGCAGAAAAAATGCCAAATATAATATATGTGAGGGAGTCAACAGACTGAGAAACAAATGCAAATTCAGAAAAAGATTTGTTCTCAATTTATACTTTTTTAATTTTTTTTACATTGCACATGACCTATTTTGTTCCTAAGGGCTAGAATGGGAACTGGTCTGGAACATCAGCACAAGGAAAACAGGTTCATGAGTCTAGAGGCACAGTATGAACTAGATCAGAAGCAGCCTTTTTTGTTACATATGATTGAAGCCAATTCTCTTTGGAAAAATAGCAGCAAGTTTCTCCATGTTATCTGGTCCATGTTGAGAAACAAAGGCGATTGCACTCCAGTAAAGTGGAGAAACATTTAACAGGTAATAAATAGATGTGTCTGCTCTCATATTGATCATTGAGATGGTTAGATACTACTTGACAAGTCAAGGTCCTCAGATATTTCACAAAAAGGGGAGAGAGAAGAGAGGCAACTTTCTACAAAAATAGCACAACCTGTATATAAAAGACTGTCTTTTCTATTAATCTTAAAAATGCAAAAAAAAGTGGTCTTCCTCTCAGAATTGCTAAACACGTTAATAAGGTTTATGCTGTTCGTTCAAGATCATTGTAAATGGCTCTGAAGCACTGAAATGATTCAGACAGATGTAGCTATATGCAAATTTCTACCTGACTTCCTGCGACGCTGATTAAATCAGAGCAGTCTTTGTTAATAGGTCTCTCCCACTAATTATGGCTTAGATTCCTGCACGCCAATGTCTTCATAAACTTTTCTATCTCCTCCTGTTTTAACAGGATATTTGACAACAATGTAAGTTTGCAAATAGATCAGAGCAGTGCTCTGTCACAATGGTGGTAGGACGTGGCACGCAGAACCCTTAAGTTTCTCTCAAAAAAATGGTTCTATAACAATCTTTCTGCATGACATTTTTTTCAAACTGGATGCCTAAAATCAGTTGGGTACATATCTAGAATTAGTATTAGTTGCAAAAGTTTGATAGTTCTAAGAAAAACAAGGGAATTCTGTATCTAAAAACAGTTTAGTACCAAATTCCAAGAACATCCACAGGAGACAGGATACTTTCTAGAAATAAAATTAGGAAATACAGGCAAAATTTCAGTTGTGATTAGGTTTAGCAAGCATATTGGAACGACTTACCTTAATTCTTTCTTTTTCTGAAGGCTTTATTTTTATTTTTTTATTAATCTAAAATAAGAAAAAAGCATTAATCTTTGTCATGTAAGGTATGGTAGAAGGTATCAATTAGAATTACCTCTTCCCCTACTGCAGAAAGATTCAGAATTTAGGTTTACATGGCTAGGTTTTGGTAGCAGGGGGGTGGGTAAGCTGCATGCGTATCACTGTGTTGCAGAAATTCAACACAGAAAGTAGGATACTCTGTGGAATACATAGGAGAGGTGGAGTTAATTACGATTCTTGCATATTAAAAATGGCACTCAAAGGAAGAGAGCTTTTAAAACATTCACTCAAAATGCCTGAATATGTTTCTAGGCGATCCTACAGAGCATCTCATAGTCTTCCTTGAACTGAGAATCACAGATAAAATACTGCAGAAATTAAAAATGCTTCTTTCTATTCTAACACTGAAGATGTAATCACTCTTTTCAGGAAATGTAATTGAGTTGATATAATAAAATTTTATAATATTAAAATGTCAGAGCAGCAATTTGATATTAAAGACATTCTTCATGAAATTACTTGCTAAACACTGACAAAATCTGGATGTCCTGTGGGCTTGTTCCTTTAAAATGATACATACAATTCTGACACAAAGAAATTTAAAGAAATTATGTGCAGACTAATTTCCAGCTAATAGCAGAAACAGCAATCATGCTCAAAAAAAAAAAAAAAAAAAAAAAAGAAGTATAATAGCCTGTGAGGATAATATTGAACATGCTGATAAATGAAGTGTGAATAGATGAAATTTCCTGCGTGAAAAAATAAATATAGGGATTACAGAAGTAAATTCTGCATGGGAAACTTACTGGTACATTATATTTTCATATAACTCAGCTTTCAGTATCTTGTTTCTTTGAAGCTGTAACTAGAACTACAAATTCTCCTGAAGCCACTAGGAACAGAGAGATACTAAGACACACCAGGATGTGCAGTTGAACCAGAAGTCTACATGTAAATTAAATCAACAAAATTAGGAAAAAAAATAGAACTTTTTAACATAGAGAAGCAAGTGATTGTAGATGATGACTCAACAGCATCTACAGATTATACATATAACTTATTTTCTAATGCATTTCTTAAAAATCTGTGATAGCACTGTGAGCTAGAAACAGTTAGCAGGTCATATACCTCTGTGCTGCACTCTGATAGTGACAAACTGGAATAGAAAGATTGAGAGAAGCAGCATAAAACATAGGCCATCTGCCTCCTTGAGCTATAAGCCAGCTTCCATATAAAGACCTGTATCTGGTGCAAGAGAAGCACTGAGCATTTGCTCTTGGTCGTTTCTCAGCACATTATCACTCTGAAGAATAGATGCATTTTGAACTAATCCTCACTAAGCGTGTTTATCAGATTCTTTAAACCATTGTCTTTGTTTAATGTCAGAGATCTTTTTGTTCTTAGCAGCTTTTCTGACACAGTACCAAATGGATAACATCAAAGAAGGAAAAACACAGAATGTCTGACTGCCAGAGAGTTCTGCACCCAGTTCCCTTCCTATCCTGCCAGGCTCACGATCATGACTTCAGATTTTTTTTCAGTCCTTTTACTCTTCTCACCTCAAATACATGAAAACTTTTTCAGAGCACTAACACACAAAAGTCAGGCTATATTTTTTTAACCTAAGTTTCTTCTTGGTGTAGCTAATCCCATTTCTCCAGTACATCCCACAATCTGACTCCCATACGATAAAGAGACCAGATCTGTATTAAACTTATCATGAGTTCCATATAGCTAGTGAACATTGTATTCAGTTTATTCCTTCCATTATGTTAGAAATCGCTCATTCCTATCATTGTCCACAGTTCCCCAATCAATAGCTGTCCAGCATCTGAGAAAAAATGTTGTGTTTGTTTCTGCTAAAACCTTGTATCAATGACATATTGGAATGTTTTGATCCAGTGCTATGCACTCTGATAAAGCACTACCTTGCTAAGGAACACAAATAAACTTCCTCCACTTCTTTATTGAAGATTATCCTACACACCTAGCAGAACTGTGATAGGAACAGAATGCACAAGTATGATTAAAACACTGTCAGACACTGTCCCAAACTAAGTACCAAATCTGGAAAACATATTTTTAGACAATTGTGGAATATAAATAGCTTGTTTCATAAAAGTGTGGGCTGCATCAAATATCAAGAAGCAGTGTTTTTATCTACAGAGTGTTTAAAGGGCAGATATTCTTGGAGTAGCTGACTCCGAACTTTTCAGCTGGGATTCATGAACACAGAGACGGGTCTATCATTTACAGTAATGAAAAGTCATAAATGTCTTTATTAAGAGTTATTTTCTGCATAAGGAGGAATAGGTTACAGAGGGGTTTCATAGCTGAATGCACAAGTAGTAGGTAAGCTGTTTTTTCATAAAATATCTCCAGACCAAATTGAGGAAGATGTCAGATCTAAATTGATCACCATTGTTCATGCTTCCCATCCCTCCCCAATGACTAGTAAAAGGATTTCAGTGGAACAATATAGAACCTGAGAGAAAAACAGCAATATAATTCTTCACCATTATTTCAGAATAAGCCCTGTTGTTTTTTGTTTTTTTTCCCCTTCATTTTTTTCCTTCATTAACATGACATCATTGGTCCAGATGCCAGCTTGAAGCCACACTTTAAACGTGTGGTATTGCACATAGTATTGAACACAACAGAGGCAACTACCACAGCAACGGCAACACAACTTAATTAAAAATTAAAAGGCTGTCTATTGAGCTGTTCCAAGGCTACACAATCATGCAATTTTGTGACAATATCTCCCATTAAAAAATAAAAAAAGAATGATTTTGTATTTAAGATTATCTCCCGTGAAAAGTTTCCAATACATTTAACAGCAGAATCCTAAAAGAGGACAGTGTTTCAAAGGGAAAAGATCCCCACTCCACAGCAGTACTGCTGTGAGCACTGAGAACAGTAGCTGATGAGCCTGGGACCATTTTAGAGTATGACACACACCTAGTAATTTCTACCTCTACATGTAAGATTTCTAGCAAACGTATTCACTGATGAGGAAGCTTGTAAAAAAATATAAAAATCACCTAAGCATAACATCTCCTTTACACTTTAAGGAAGAGGAGTCCACCATGGTATTTTTGGATCATGATCAGTATTCTCAGAGATACTATTAAGTTGCAAGCTCCATATTACCACCTGCCAGGAGGCATTTCTGGATCTCTGGGATCTTCTGAAGTAGAAAAGAAGAGTTTGTAGCTCATATAAAAATTAGGAATCTGCTCTCCAAGCCCTAGGAATTTTCTAAGAGAATTTTTGCACATGCTACCATCATAGAATCAAAAAACTGGATTGGAAAATTCCACAGGTTGGAAAAGACCCCTAAGATCATCAAGACCAACTGTCAACCCATCTCCACCTTGCCCACTAAACCACATACATGCCTCACTGTCTTTCTTGCATTGAGGGCTGAAACACAGTACTACAGCCTCACCAGAGCCAGTACAGAAGGACAATCACCTGCTGCTTCATCTGGCTGCATGATTTCTGATACAAGCCAGGATGCTGTTGGTCTTCTTGGCCACCTGGGCACACTGCTGGCTCATGTTCACTGGGCCATCAATTAACGCCCCCAGTTCCTTTTCCTCTGCAAATGATGTTCTCCCACTCATTGACTGCAGTATTATTGACTGCTGAGTCATTTGTCGTGGCCACTGCCTTGCCAGTACACAACTGCCCACTATTTGTGAGCTTTATACAACAAAGGAGAAAAACAACAAATCAGTATTTCCTTAATGAAAGGCATTTTAAGGCCCTTTCTGTCGTTATGTTTAGCCATATTCTTTTAAATAACAATTTGTAATAAAATCTCACAGATTTTAAGCCTTTTCCAAAAAAGTTATGTTACCTTCATGTGCTTTTGGTTGTTTACAAAAGAAACACACATGGTTTTTCTCCTTGTAACTAAAAGAGGGAATAATTTATTTACTTAAATAATGTCTTTCACCCACATGCCAAATGTGCTCATGACTCAGGGAAAGTACATTTCCTTTCAAGTTTCCAGTGGAAATAGAAAGGCAGCCCTGATGATGTTGTTTTTTAAATGATTTTT
The DNA here is from genome assembly GCF_038088225.1 of Cyrtonyx montezumae. Lineage (NCBI taxonomy): Eukaryota > Metazoa > Chordata > Aves > Galliformes > Odontophoridae > Cyrtonyx > Cyrtonyx montezumae. The sequence continues at coordinate 8,988,533 of NW_027072056.1, read as the reverse complement.
GAAAGAATACTAAAAAGCAAGGGCTAAAATCTAGGAAAGAGAAATGCTTTCTATTAAAAGTTTATGAGACAAAAACAGCTCCATCTACCTTTCAGAAGGCTCTGAAGCACAAGAGGGTGCTGTTTCCCACATCCCCAAGCACCATTTGCCCCTGTCTCAAGGTGACAGCACAACCAGGCAAATCAGAGGCTCAGCTGACGGGCTTCTGAGCTCCACAGCATTCAACTCAACACAGAGTAGGCTGTTGGCACTGTGAAGATTGTCTTGGAGCAAAGCAGCCGCTCAACGGACCAAGGGTGGGCAGGGGTCGGTGTTGAGGGGACATAGGACTGGAGTGGACCTGGGCAGTTACTGAGTAAGCCAAAGACAGGCAGGGGCCAGCAGTGCAGTGCAGCCCCTGCACCACAATAGTCACTGCTATTGCATCTTTCACAGTCATTTGCCCAACAAAGTCTCCATAGAATCCATTTTCTGCTGCCATGGGTCAGGGATACTCAATGGGAACTCTTCTATAGTAAACATACTTTTGCCCATCACATTTTGTTTATTGGGCAAGTGTGAATATCAGGACTTCAATATTTGGAAATATGGGATACCATTTTAGATCCACAAATCAATGTCATGGGACAAAGCAGGGAACAGGCAAGTCACAGCCCTATCACTGGCAAGAAGATTGAAGGCTTTGTTAATTAGTAAATTTATACCTGCTAAGGACATACACTCACAAATACATGCTATTATATGTCTGAATCTTACTAACAAGAGCAGAATTTTTGGGATAAGGTTTTGTGGGCATGGAGGGAAAGCATGCAAACACTTTCAAGCTCTGCTTTATAATCTTGCTCTCATTAAAATGAGTAATTAAAATCTGTTCACTTAGCCAATAATTTGATCAGATGTATTTTAAATAGCTATTCCTACTAAAAACTACTCAGAAACTAAGATGTGTATAGTTTGCCTAGAGTGCTAAATGGGACTGTGTGATTTCTCCTGTTATAAAGCACATCATATTTTACACTCCTTTATTTTAGAGCACATTTATCATCACCCAGGTTTGATCAAACACCGACTGCGGGCCATGGGTTTCTTACACTGATTCTCAGAGTTCTCAGTAATTAGTCCATCTTTAGCACTACAGAGTTCCAGCCTGCAGGAGGCTCTGAAATTAATCATTTTAATTAAATCTCTTTCTAACCTCTTGTGACTCATCCACACCAGCATAACACTTCACCGTACAGTGGCCAACAGAATGTTGTGCAAGCAAGGTGAGCATATGAAGCATGTTTCAGACATGTTAATTCTAGGAAGAGAAGAAACCAAGAAAAGTATCTTGGTTTGCGAAAACAAAAAAAAGCCTCGATTCCTTCAATAACATTAGCTCTGAGCATCTTACATATCCCAATCCCAAGACTTAGTTTGAGAAGTAGAAAGGGGAGTTTAGCACTGGGATTAACAGTGGTAGAGCTCTTGGTTCAATGGGTGACATCCCCCCATATGGAACTTTGCACAGGTGACTCAATTGTCTGCATGCTCTTGCATCATTCTGCAAAATATCTGATTGCAATGGCAGCTAAGGGACTGCTAGAATACTCAAAAACCATACAGCATATTTATACATGCTAGCACTGTCAGAAACAAGCAGCATCAAACATTCTCAGCAAACCTACCTGCAACTTGCATCCTACTTTCTTTTCTGCCTCCCAGGTAGGATGGCCAGCTTGCTATAGGCAACATAATCTCAGGCTTTCACTACCTTAGCTAAAGCATCTTATTAATATGCACTATACTATTTGTTTTGAAACACTATGCAGCTTACCTTGTTTCTAGCACATTTTGTCTCTAATTCATAAAGTTTACTCATCTAAAAGTCAAGAATTCAGAACAGGGTCACAGGAAAAAAAATCTAAATACCTAAAAATACCAAGTTAATTTCTGACCAGGCTCTGAGATCAGGCAATGGTTATTGGGGTTCACATAACTGAGATGAAATCTATTCCATCATTTCCCTCTGGAAACATTCCATAGAGCTGGAGGAGATTGAAGCTCTGCCTGACAGGGTTTGGATCTCTGTAAAATCAATCTAAATAGCAAAACGAGCATAGACTGTGAGGTTCACCTGAAGAATTCCTTAAAGATAAAGCTTTGAATTCTGTGCTTATATAAGCAAGCTTTGATTGGAAAGAACACACAAAAAAGAGACTTTTATTTGCTAAAGAGTTCTTTGTTTCCTTCACATCTTATCTTGTGATCATGAATTCATAATTTGGTGATTTAATACAAGCAAGATTGTCCTATTTCAATAAAAGGTAAACAACATATACAGCTGAACTGCTAAGAAATCAAGATTTTAAACATTAAAATTCAGGAGTGTAGAGTTAGGCTGGAGTGTGATATTGATGGAGTTGTTTAATAAACACTCCTGTGCAATGTTAAGACGGTGTCACTTGTTCTCTATTCTGCTTCAAGTTTTGTGCTATTTGGTTTGTTTACGAAAGGCTCAGCTTCTGACATGAGGCATTAACTGAGAATCTTAGCTTTCATCAGAAGCAAAGACCGTGATAATTTTCATGACAAAGAAAAATAAATTTCATAGACTAAAAAACTTAAGAGGTGAAAACAGGAAGAAAAATAGAGCCCCCTTCTCATGTTCACCTCCTCCCCACTGACCTTCCAAACTTCCAGTTACTGAAACAGTCTGGTGGATTTGGTAATTTTTGTTTGTTTGTTTTTTAAACCTTTGGGTAATTAATACTGAAATTTATGCTTGGCAATTTTACTGCATATTCTTTCCAGTAGAACTGGTATAAATAAATTCAATTCACTTCCTAGTGTGGATGACCATACCTCAAAAGTTACTGACCTCTTCAAGAGTTATTTTCTTTTGCACTGCTTTTCACATTGCAGACACAGCAGACTCCAACAGTTTCCCAAAGGAAGGTTCATAGAGCAGTTTAAGTCGCCAAAAACAACAGCTTGCCACTATAAAGCAAACAAAACAAGGCTCTACATGCAGTCACATATTGGTTATTTTTATCTTTCTGGTCATGAGAATGTTGGCAAACAAATCTTGCTTTCCTTCAGTGAATAGTTTGATATACAGTTGTATTTACAGAGAAATCTCTGTCCTTAAGCCCCCCAGAAAGATGGAATATGACTGTAATCACTTTCTGATGCCAAAATTCTTGTTTGTAAGCAAATCAGTAAGTAGCAGTAAGCAAAGAATAAGAATATATTTAATTTAAGGTCTTATTTGTAGTACTCCATCACACAATGTTGTTAAGCAAGGCTCAGGCCTATCCAGCAAACTGCAAAGTCATAGAGATTCCCATCAATAAGGCAGTTTCACAAGGAAATTTCACAGCCTCAGAATACAAGAAACCAGCAGTGTTCATGCAGCCTACAGGTAACACTGTACTATCTAGCATTATAATGTGCAACCACTGTAACGGAAGCATCGGGCAATTTTATAACTTCGTTGTATTTCAGAAAACTGAGTTGAAGATTTCCCAAATTATCTTTCAAACTCAACCTTCACTGGCAAATGAAAACAGACAGCAATAATGCCACACTAAATCAGAAGTATTTTGTTCACTTGTAAAGATAAATTTTAATCGTTAATATTAATAAATAATAAACCTACTTTTTTGTCCCTTTAACAATGTTATTATTCAGTAGCTTAATTTATATAGGTGTTCTTTGACATCAATAACTTATTTTACACCCTCTCTGGGAAAAATACTGAAAGTATTCAGTTCATGACAGTGCACTGGTACTGGGCAGCTCAGCTACAGGTGAGGCAGTAGGCACAGACCTGCAAGCAAAAATGTGCTCTCACTCCTGGGTTTCAATGCTTCTGCTCCTATCACGCAGGCAATATGGCAAGGAAAGCAAATGGCCAGATGGGACACAAGCCAGGATGAGAGGGTAGGAAGAAGCACAGAATGAAACAAGGAATCTGCAGGTGAAAGTCTAAAAGCACATAACATTTTTTTTTTATCATCTTTGCTGAAATTTGTTGCCTTAATATCCTCTTACATAACTTTTGTGTTATGAAGTGGAATGGTTTTCCAGGTTTCTTTCCTTGACTTTCATTCATCTATGTATTGTCTAACTTAAATGCCAAGACAACCACATAAATAATCATGCCTTCATCTGACAATGTGAACATACAAAAAATTCCACAAAATAAGGAATCCACTTCTACAGTGTTCTCAGTAAAGGTCTGGGACCAAGTCTACACTCAAAATAATTTTTCAACATAACCATTCTATCAAACACATATCAGACATTCTAGTTCAAAAGAAGAAGGTATCTCTATTAGTATTTTAGTTGTAAACATCTATGCGGTAGCTGTGATGTTGACAGGTATGGAATGGCTTCCTACTGTTTGGAACAAAAGGAAGGACATATCCACAGCTGAGAAATGAAGAACAAAACAGTACTTCCACAGTGATACCCTTTTTAGACCTTGGCATCACTAATCCATTGAAAGTACACATTGGAGATACCATTTTTGACAAACATGACTGACATTCATGATGCTGAAGCAGCAGGTCATTAACCTCCCAGCTATAAGTAGAAATCAATAAAATCATTTTCCCTCCTGAACACAGGACTAGATTTAAAGTGGCCTGTACCAACATGAGTAACTATGAGCACATCATGTAAAATTAGTTTTAGTATAGCTCAGCTCACTTCTTGTGAGACTACTGAATGCTGCAGAGGCATTATTCAGTACCCTTCACTAGCTGTAACTTTGTTTTGAGTCTCACAGGATCCCAACACTAGGGCTCAGCTTCATCTTCATGACTTCTGAAGAAATACTCAGTGCACCAAAACCAGAGAGCCAATGCAATTGTGTAAATGACTGTAGCACAATCTCATCATCTCAGCTCTGCATGAACACATTCAATCTAAGCAGAAGTTGTACTGACTTCAGTGAGGATGGCTTTGACTTAATTACTTTGCACCAAATATATGCACAGTGAGAACCACTATTACATCATCCGTGAAGGTCTTCCTGACAGGACAACTAAAACTTTTGGAGTCCTTTATGGAAAAAAAAAACCAAAAAAAAAAAAAAACCCACACACACGCAAAAAAAAACCAAAAAAACTAGTCAGGTGAACACAAGAGCAGCTGCATGCTTTGTGCTACAGTTATGTTACAATTAGGTCAGCAGCTACACAGCTGTCAAGGAGTAGTCATTTTTTACACAGATCTCTGATGGAAGACCTCCAGATAAAATCCTTTGGGAGATGCCTGCTCAGTCTAATCACAAGATCAAATATGATGTGTGAGTAACTGCACTGCTCATCTCGTGCCATCACAGGGAGATGTGAGCAGTCATTTACGTGCCCAAAGGAATGCTATTGCTGCAAGAGCAGTCTCTGCAGTCTTGGTCTTAGCAGTCCTATGGCTACTTCAGGCAGCTGACCACATTAGATCACCTCTCCTGAATGAAACATTACTGCACTTAAAAAGCAGAATAGCTGAATTGACCCATCTATTTATCAGGTCTTCATTCTGGCTTCAGAACTCCCATAAAAGAATGTTCTTTTCTGCAAAAGTTTGCATAGGAGTACTGTAAAATCAGTCCAGAGGACTTTTACTACAGAAAAATAAGCTGGTATGTCATTTCACTGAAAACATTTCAAACACAGCAAAACGTTGAAGAGTATCCTAGTTCAGCATTGATTTTCATGAGCCCATAGGAAAGTTATTATTCCTATAAAAAGCATGTGTTTTGTAATAAATTCAAACTGCATTGCAGGAGCACGATGGAAGACAGAGAGGACAGGAACTCTCACCAGCTTCTTAATGCACTGAACAAGACAGCAGTCAAGCACTTAGTCAAAGAAAGCAGGAGGACTGTATTTGGCTTCTATCTCTACATGCAGCTCCTTTTCAGGTCAGATTAAGTGCCTCTTGTGCATTTCAATCCACAATCTTCATTCAGCTACACACACATTCGCCTGACTCAGTCAGTACATGGCTGAAATTTACCATTTTTTATTTCAACCATACTTGGCAATTTTCCTAAGATAAAATACTTCTAATAACTACCTAAAACAAACAAACAAAAAACAACATACATGTACACACACCTTTCCTTTGCCAATCTTCAGTGCTTCCAGGCTCTAGATCAGGAATCTGGGATTTGGAAGAATCATGCGCTTGTGTATATGCTTCACACAGTACCACATTTGCACAAATATTAAATCTATGAAAAAATGTCATGTGAATAAACTCTGAAGCCTGCCGGACAGGAGAAAGAAAGGGGGGGGAAAAAAATGCTACTGTGTGCAGTTCTGGTCCCTTCCTCTCAAAATGCAGGGCTAGACAAAATTTAGAGAGAAAATAAGATTTCTTAAAAGATTGAGAATGCCACTCATAAGTGTCTAAGACTTTGAAATCAGGAAAAGCAAATAAGAGACATATGAGATAGGTCTGCAAAATGAATGACAAAGATAGATTGAGATGACCTATTCACCTTCTCTTTCAGTGCAAGGACTATGTGGCTTCAAAAGCTACAAGAGCTAACCTCTAAACAAAGAAAAGGTTGGATTTTTTTTTCCCCATATGAAAGTAATATAGCTGTGGATCTCCCTGCCATATTTTGATGTTTCTATACATTATGAAAGTTCATACAGATTAAATAGAAATTGGATGAAATTATGGAAGAGATATCTATTGGCAGTTCCTGACCACATGGGCAAAACAATGCCTCGGGATGTCTCTGTATTAAACATATTCAAAGTTGGGGAAAGGATGAAAGGATGCAGATCATATATGTTTATCTTGTTCCAGATGTTTGCTTTTGAATTCTGTTGGAGGCAGGACCTTGGGCTATAATTTCTCCTTTTATATAAATATATTTTATATAAATTACATATTACACATTATATATATATATATATATATATATTACACATTATATATATATATATTACACATTATATATATATACATAAGACAACTGAGAAAAAAACAACAAAAATCTCTTTACTCAAATATTACTATACTGCTACCTGAAGGCATTGTAAGCCATAATGAACAGGCAGTAGGTCTATTGCTCTATTGCTGAATCTATACAGATTGAAGATGGCCTGAAGTAGACATGTCCCAGAGGGCTTTGAATGGAGTGCTAGATTGTATTTTTTTTATAATTTTTATTATTTTCCAAGGCTGATCTGTCCTGACTTTGCTGCTTGCATATATACTCTAGGCCCGAGGACAATAAGGAGAAAAGGAGGAAAGTGAGTTGCAGTTTGTCAGTTTACATCCAGAGAGGCCCCAAATACCAAAGGGGAAAGTCAAGCTGCCTAGTTTTCAACTGTTACATAAAGTAGGCAACTTGCCTAACAAAACAAGAAAAAAAGAGGCTTCAGTAGGCTCTCACAAACAGTGATTCAGTGCACTGAAGTTTACCACCTACTCAAAAGTCCTTTGGAGGTGTTTCCAGCTCTCCTAGTCAGACTTAGAGATAAACTGGCAAACACAGAAATCCAAGTAAAATGGTTAAATTTCAGCAGATAAATATTCCTTCTCATGAAGACTGGAAATAAAAGCTGAGCCTAAAAAAATGCCTATCAAATAAATTCTTCGTGATAGCTCTTAGATGGCCCAGGAATGGTGGTATTTTATCATGTCATCAGATCTAATAAACAGAAAATGTAATTGAGTTACTCAGTGGGCAGTTTGACTTGATTTTTCATTTATCTTTGATGCATATAATTCCATCTGATATTAACAGCAGAGAAGGTTGGGCTGTGGCAGTGCAATAGATGATCTCATAGTGTGTATTTTCGCCCACAGTGTAATGAAAGTAGCAAGTCATGATACATGAACAAGAACAAAGGATGAGACTTTCACTTGGAACTTTTTGCAGCACTACTGACATCATTAGGCTTCTGCTCTGTAGAAATCAGTTGGCATTTTTCAGAATAATGGAACAACCTTCATTCTGCTAAATGCTGGTACAAGCTCAAACTACCCTGAAGATCTAGACAGTCTGCAGGGGTTCAATTACACATGGGTAAAAAAGCTGAAATCTGCGTTTTTTTCCCCCAGATCCAAGCCCCCATGTAGACATTCTTTCAGTTTTACCATCATTAAGCAACCTTTAGCATCAGACCTTCTCAACAAATACATATAAATTGCATGATTGCACAGATTACATGTTTTCACAGGTGCTTGATCTACATTAGCTAAGTTACCTTGCTTTCACAAGCTCAGGCGTCACAGCCCAGGTAAATACCTGGCACAATTCCACTCAATTTCTCTTCCAGAAGCCCTTGCACTAATGTATGTTTGTAAACATTTAATTGTTTGCTAATCAGTCTTTTAATTATGATTTTCTTTTACTATATTTTTTTTCAGGCTCAGTTTGCAGCAGAAACATTCTAAAAGCTAAATATTCTACTGTGACAATAGACAGCTCAAAGCACAGTATAGACGTAGCAGAATTCACCTGTTTGAGAACACAGAAGTAAGATAATACTTTGAACTTGATAAATAAATGAAGCTGTGACTACTTTTCCCTTACTGTTTCAATTCCATCAGTACTCTGTTTTTGAATTGTGGTACAAAAGGATATCAAACTCCTGTAATGCTGAAGTACATTCCCTACCCGATGCTCTAAAGCACAGGAACAGAATACCTACAGCAGCTATGGAAATGTCTAGCAATGAAAGTTTTTAAGAATATGTTGGAGAAATTGCTTCTGAGAGTTGCTTAAGTATAGCTAACATTACCTTCAGACAAGCGGATCATCAGTCATAGCTTTTCTGCAGACCCATTTTATAGAATTTCATGGCATTGCAACATTTAAATGACATTATAAATTTATACATAACAGCAGTTGTTTGGATACTTCGTGATTTTGTGCAACTATGAGACCTCCTGAAGCCTTCCAGTCTGAGTTACCCTGCAATTCTCTATGTAGCTATATAGATTGCTGCATATCGAACTGCTCCCATCTGTACCTTGCTACAATTTTAAAGAGCAAAAAGCATAAAATATGGAGATCTACAGAGGAAACTCGTAACATGTATGCCTACACATAAACACAGGCCCTTATCCCGCACCTTCATACCCTTAATCTTGCTGTGTATAGACATCCCCCATCTGTTCCACTCTATATTGGGTTCTGCTTAAACTCCCCCTCTGTTTCTCTCAACAGTTCTCTTTTCCTCTGGAAACAACAACAGAATTTCAATAGCCTCCTCTATGTGTTAAGAATTTGTGCACAAACATTTTATCATCCTGCAAGATCTCCACATCTAACAGAACTATATTTACAGATTAACATTCAGAACAATTCAAAAACCATACTTTTTAAGTTTTAATTTGCAGTAACAGTAGCAACTCCTGGCTGCTACAACAGAACTTTCAGTTAATAACTAGCTTTGTGAGGCAGTAAATATTTTCCCTATTTGTGAAAGATTATGATGATGGGATACACTGAAAGGGCTCTAAGATTTCAACCCAGAAAATAAAGTAAATTCAAAGGAATTATCCCCTTATAAAAAGTGACACATTCTTGAGTTCAGCCCTTGGTATAACTAGCTTTATAATCTGACTAGTATAAATGAGCTTTTGATAAATGGTGTAATTTACATGTACTTATGGCATGTTATAAACCCACACATTTTTTTTCTTTCTCTAGAATATGTTTCTTTGCAAGGATTTTCTGACAAGAAAAACAAGCTCCATGACTTCATCAAATACAGAATTATTTCCCGTGGTAATAAGACTACTTAGCTATGCCCAAAGTACCATTAAAACCATAGTCCATTTTTTCCTTAAAACTTAAGGACTACATAGCTGATATCCCAAAGACAAAAAGTTGTGGAGTTTTTCTTAGGAGGTAGGGAGATACTGAGAACTGAATTGAGATGAAACACCCTGAAAAACACACAGTTCATACAAAACAAACTCAGCTGAGCTTAGCAAGAGGTTTGTGTGAGGCTGTCCTTGCTGTTGTGGGACACGAAGCAGAGTTCTGCCTTTGTATTCCACTCACAAGTCAACAACAACTCAACTGTACAAACCTTAGTACAGATTTTCCAGCTTTTTTCTTTAAATCAACCAGAAAATAGGAATGACCACTTAGTTGTTCAGGGAAAGCAGGCTCTAGGCACCTGTACAGTTGCGAGAAATTACTCATAACTAAGTTATTCAGAACTGAAAACAGTTATTGAATGAAAGAGTTTTAATGCAAATGTTCAGCAATTGACATTTTTCTGTATAATTGTGGTTTTAAAGAAATATGCCAAAACAATTATTTTGCAAGTCCACCTACAAAAATGAATAAAAACCAATTGATTAAGAATATAAATACCTCCACTGTGAGTATCTTGACAATAAATAATAAATTAAATTTCTTTAATGTGACAAGCTTTAAATGACTTTAGTAAGGCAGAATAGCACAGTTTTTCAGTGTTCATAGCAAGAAACAATTTCTCAGTTTAAGTGCACAGCCACATTTGAAGAGGAGAAAAAAAATCAACTTTTAGATGAAAGAAGCAAAATTAATTAAGAAGCAACCTAATTAGAAGCACAGGCCACAAAACAATCGTTTCTACTGCTTCAATAACTGACTTAGAGGTTGGCATCCACTCCTGGAAAATTCCACACAGTGAGATACTCTAAGCCTTTCGACACTAGATAACCATACAGGCCAGGCTTGCAGAACACCATTTCAAGTGTTACTCACCGATAAATTCAACCCAGTCCAACAGGACTAATGATTATGATCATATTGCATTTGAATGCTGAAAGAACAAAAATTATAGATGTGCCCAGAGAAACCATCTTTAAGTACATAATGTATCATGAGGAACATGGTTTTAAAACTATATTATAATAGCAATATTCTAGATGAAAATCTAATTAAAGCTAGTATTATCTCTAGAATATGAGAATATATGATTTTTTTCAGACCATAGCATCACAATTTAAAACTCATACTAATTACGCATAATAATGACTGTCTCTCAGGAGCTATACATACAGTAATTACTGTCAGGAGCTATACATGCAACTGACTATTTGCCAGAAAATACCAAGCAGGTGTCATGGTCACTAAGAGCAAGGAGTCCAAAATTAGTCTTAGTATGCATGTGCACACACACTGAAACCCAGAACATAGCAGCTATATGGATTTAACGAGCAATGAGAAATCAACACAGAAAGAGTCTGCTTGCTATTCACTCTCGTTTTTGAGGTATCTCAAGAGCACTTAATGAAAAAGATATGGACTTAATGAATTACTTTGGTAACATCTGTCTGCCCCTTGAAAGCCTCATTCCTTGGGCAAATTCAGAGCAGAAGAGATTTTACTGACATGGAAGTGCAGCAGAATACATAGAAAACAAGTTCAAAATTTGGAACTAATTACATTTCTCATGTACCATATAGATACAGAGCATATACACACACAGATGTGGTGCATTATTGTGTGGTGCAATAAGTGTGCTCCAGAGAGAGAAGAATAAGAAAATTAATTTAAAAGTGTTTACTTTGCAGGATTATTAATCTGATGTGCCTGTGAAACAGCTTACATAGAACAAAGCATTTTCCTGATTCCAAATCAGTTGGTAAATCCAACTCCAAAGGTTATACCTGAAGTCCGACTTCACTCTGCAAAAGCAAGTGGAACTGGCATACTATTTTTTATGCTTTAGATAATGAGGAGTGTGGATATGGCAAAATGACAAAAAAGATCTATGAAGAAAGTGAAAGATGAGACAGTTCAAGATTACTGATTTTTTACTGACTGACAGCAGAACTCCTAAAAGTCCCACTGGTGCATTTCTCCTTGTATGTCAGTCACTATGGAGTACTTGGATAATGTTGACTGCTTTTGAACATTTGCCCAGTTAAAATCTAATTCAGGAAATATAGAGGAGGCCATCAGGGCACATCTGTAAAAGCTGAAGTTACTTGTGACACTCAGTGCAAAATGTGACTGTGTTTGAATTCTATAGCTTCGTATGGGAACTTCACACAACTCTTCTGAGCTACTAAAATGAAAATATCATTGCTGTTTCCTTACATTTTAATTTTCAAATGAATTAAATAATAACTTGCAAACTTCAGTAAGCAACACACTGCAACTTTATACTACCTCTTAACTTCTCTTCCTGATTATAAAAGACTTAAAATCAGATGTGCATGAAAGATACTTTGACATATTTATTATATCAACATTTGTAGTCTTGATTTCCATTAATTCTACAAAAGGCTATTCCCTTCCTACTCCAATATAAAACAAGTGTCATGCCATTGCTTATCTACTTGAAAATCAATATGGTTCAGCCTTGGAAAATGGTAAGGTTAGCAGCGAGTGCCACGAAATGGAATTCTCAAAAGAAGCCTGCATGATGAAACATTTCATTTTGTCAGACCCTTTGTCATATTATTATTTTCACCATCTGAATGCCAATATACAATAATAAAATTCTTAATAATGATCTCTGCGCTATCTGTGTTTTTCAAATTGAGCCAGCCTCCATTTTTGCAGGTTGAAGGCTTATTCTCACCTTCACATAGATCTGTATTGTCACCAAATTACTGTGGCCTGATAATGTTTAATGATATGGCTATCCTGGTGACAGGTCTCAAGACCACCACTTGTTAACAGACCCAGCAACATTTCAAAGACAGCAGAAGCATTATGAATGCAAGAGCAGTAGCTGTGCAGTTGGAAACATCACCTGCTTTGCAGGCATGCAGTGTGGCAAGGGCAGTACAAGCCTGTAGCATTATTCACACACTATTCAGGAGCCTGCTGGCCCCAGACAGCTCTGAAAAAACTCACTATCCAACGATAATAGATTAAAAATGATACAGAGCTCCATTTCATCCATTTGAACAGCTTCTCACATGCCATTGCCAATTGAATTTTTTTTCACTTTAGTATTATATATATATTTTTTTTTACTATAAGTGAAGTTGGTTTTCTCCAGCTTGGTGTAGTTTGAGCAAACATAAGACCAAACAAGTGACAAATTAGCTTCCCCTAAGCTGTAATAAATCCCCTTCTGCAGCAAGTGAAAGCATGAATCAGGATCTGTTAACAGAGATGAAAACCCACTGAACTTTTTACATTTGTGTCAGAGAGGATAATACTTTCTTTAGCATTACTGTAGTCTTAAACACTAGAAAGAAAATTGGATTCCTGAATGTGCATGTAAATTAAAGTCATCAAAACAAATAGCTGATAAACACAAGTTAAGCTTGAGAAATTCAATTTCTATTGGAGGTCTTTGATATTAAAAAATATGTTAATTTAACAATGATTTTTTTAATTATTCTTTTGGTGGTGGTGGCAAGGACGAAAACACATTTTGAACAGCGACCAAAAAGCATTAGCTCTTGAAAACAAAGTTTGTATGAATAAAGCATATTTTCTCATGGCTAAACAACAGTCCTTTTGCCAACTCTGTAATAGTTTATTGATGGGTAGGGCCAAAGAAGTTATTTCTTGGATGCAGCAGTTTAGAACTGCATTGGTCCAACAGTGAGCAGAATCCAATCAAATGTATAAAGACCGATTTAAAGACACTTTCAAGATACATTAATTGTTTTTCACAGACAGCTAATAAGCAGCTAAAACTAGTCAGCGAATAATTGCTAGCAATGTCTTCAGCAATTAGAAAGACTGCCCATAAGCCAAATGATATATTCTGATATTTTTCACACTACCATTTCACTTCAAAAACTAAAATAACACTAAAACATTAGCTTTAAGATCCATCAATTTTCACACTTTAAAAGTAGGAAGTCCTGTGTTAGAACATGCTCAGAGCACACGATTCTCTCAGTAAACTGCCATGACCAAGAGTGGCTGGATAAGGCTCCCTGGATTCCAACTGGAATTTCACAGGGCAGGCAGGGTAAATGTAAAGCTTCCAGAGAGGACCAGCCACACTGTATGTGCCAGGCATGGAGTCTGGGCACACATGGTAAGCCTGACATTTCCACACATCACACATGCTCTGCGTGTAGCGATCAACTGAATAACACATTTTCAATAAGCTGTTTCCACACACCGAGCAGTTTCTCAGCATGTGCACTGCAGGAATATCTGGAATTTCCAGCAGACAGTAGCCTGGAGGCTGCTCAGCACAGCAGCTCCCCTTGGACTTCCAGACTTCCAGAAACACGAGACAAGTGAATCAGCCCAGACAAAAGACAGCAGCCTGAGGAGAGTTCAAGGCAAGATCAATGTGGTTGCAACTGGAAGTGAGATCAAAAGTGCTGACAGTTCTCCAAAGGAACTGCCCATTAGGCTACTTTAGTGTTCATCTCCTGCCTTGATCCATTTACGCACTTTTTATGCTTCTGTTAAAGAGGACTTGGAAGCAGATGCTTACTCAGTTACTCGTCTCATGGATGAAGTACATCAAAAGACAATGTGACCCTTTAATATGTTATGGTGTACTAATTAGAATTGTAATCCAAAAATGAAAGCTGTGGGTCTAATTTCCATGAATATCACAATGTTCACATTCATACAAGCAAATGTCAGGGGTTTATCCAATCATCCCAGACAGCCTTTTCTGAAACTGTCTCATTGTATGGAAAAGATTTTGAGATTTTTTCAGAAAGGAAGCAGAATTCACCTGGGAAGGTGCGTTCTATTCCACGCTCCCAAGCTAATTATGCATTTTATTCAGAGAACACCTCTCTTTCTATGTTGTCTCTTTAAGCATACAGTGATGAGCCTTAGGCCAAGAAATGAAGAAATAGATTTCAATTTTGAAGATACAGATCATTAAGTACTATAAAAATATAGATACAACAATACATGAAAGCCAAAGCAACTTGCAAATACTTTAGAGCTTTGCAGAATAGTTTTATCCATCATCATCTAACTTCTAGATGACATTTAACTACACCAAAAAAGGTAAGATGTAGTTTAAAAAAGAAAAAGCAACATTCATTTCCATCTCTTAATTTTTCACATCACAATATCATAAATTTAATTTGCAGTTCCATCTCTTAATAAGCTTTTTGAAATGGTTTGTTTTGTTTTTAAACATACCCTTTTCCAATTTTCCTTCTTCTCATATAGAAAGTAAATTGTATTGTAACATTAGTATAACATCAATCCTATTCCTTATGGGTGGTTTTCCACTCGCACCCAAGAACATCCTGTAACAGATGCTTCAAAGAGCCCACAACAATTTACTGCACTGATAGACAATCCTTAGACTTCCAGTCCTTCACCTCAACTAAGGCTCTTAAGAGTCTGGGAATACAGGACAGCAGACCTTTAGAATAACTCAGTGTAACCAAGAATAAAGAAAATACAGTGAGGAAACAAAAACAACACATTCTGAAAACATTAGACAATCTACGAGTTTTGCTTTTTCTTTTTCTTGTTGTACCACTTACTCTTTGTCCTCCACCCTGAATTTATTGCAGGTCAAAATTTTACAGAGAAATTAAAAAGTAGCCCTTCTCTTTCCCTTTGTGTCCCTAGTTTATCCTCCCCACCAAATACAGTAGAAGGAAACAAGGATTTTCAAAATTGCATATAGAAATTAATGAAATGAAAGAAAATGTTGGGCATAAAAAAAAAAAATAGAATCCCACTCATCTCTCTCCCATTCACTAGTAGTTCACCTTATTCAAATGCAGTTGCACTGAGCTTCTGCATGAATCACTATTTCTCAAATATACAATTCCATAGATAGGTCTTCAATTATTTTTTCTTTAAATGAGGCATCCTTCTGACTTGAGCTAGTTGCACATTTAGCAATTAGAAGTCAGATACATAGCAAAAGTACACATCTCACTTTGTTTTTACAGTCACGGTACAATCCAGGTTCTCATGGACATCTCACAGGTTTATCTTGTAACTGGCAATTCTACAGGGTTCCTGAGAAGACACACTGGGTTATGGGTGCAGGTACTGCATTATTTAAATATCCTGAGGAAACAGAGTCGGACTCAACTATGTTAGAGGGGCTGTGCAGAGGGACTTTTATACCAGCGGCTGATCTGTACTTGTTACAGTGGAAATGCACATTTCAGTTTAACAACTGGTATTTATGATTCTGAAAATGCCATTAGCTACTATGGTGATGCAAATTGATTTCATAGTCATTCTGAAACAAATGTTTAACTCCATAGGATTTTGTGCATGACTGTAGGCATTTATTTACAATCTCTGCTCCAACAGGTATTTAAACAACTGTGCAAGGTAATTTAGTAGCAAATAGTAACAAAAATCAACAGAGCTCCGTGGTTTTAACTTTAAGGCCTTCTGGTATGCAATTAAGGTTGCTAGCATTTTGTTGTTCGTCTTGAGAGTTCAGCCAGAGATGCCCAAAATGACACTGAACAGAATATAGTCAAAGATCTTTTTATTACATATATATGTTGTGGGTTTTTTTTTTTTTTGTTCCTTTTTTGTTTGCTTGTTTTTATGAGGAGTAGCTCCTCTGGTCTTTTCAAACACCTGCATTTTTTGTCAGCATATAAAGGCATTTATTCAAATAGATCACATGCACAATTTCTTACTCACATTGCATTTCATGAATATATAATGCACACAGAAAACAAACACACAGCAGTTGGTGCACACTTACATGAAAAATCTACAAAAAAAGCAAACCATTTCCCTTCATATTTTAATTGTACGTTCTTGCAGTATACAAGTTTTAATGCCTCAATGGCCATTTTTGAGAGCACAGAACAAGATAGATATTGAGAAATCTCTCAAGTCATGTTTTCTGCATCACTTACACCAGTCTTTGAATTTTCCTTTTTTTAGTATGTCTTTGACTTAGCCTTCCCTTCTAAAGGAATACAAAATAAAATTCCTATTTAAAAACTGCTTCCAGAACCTAACAATATTACACCTACAACCTAACCTATTCAGAAGAACTTAAAAATTCTATGTGTTCTCAAAAGTAACCTGCACCAAATAGTCACAGCCTTTTGAGTAAGTATGAGCACATTGACTACCTCTGGAGTCACAGGGAAGTACAACAGGAAGCACACTACTCGTATGGTATGTTCTCACAGCTCAGGCAACTAGGTTTGGAGGCTGACAGAAAAGGGTGAAAGCAAAAATGATTTCTGAACACAAAGAGGATTTGTAAATCTCCTTCCTGTGTGCACTATATTCATCACCACCTTTAGTTGTCTGAAAGATTTCTGTTAAAGCTACAGATGATGGCTTATTGTCTACTAGCTGATTACTGCTATCAAATTCTAGCCCAATTTAGTGCATTACTTCTGACCTATGAGGAACTAAATAGCCAGGTTTGAGTTTATTGCAAACATCAGTTACTTTCTCTATGGAATAATACATTTGAGATCACCAGAAATACTCAATACAGGAGATCTCTGCCTTACTGAAATGAAATGAGCCTAACAAACAGACTACTTTCAAAGTATCTTTGATCTAAGATTTTGGAATGGGATCATCAAGATTTAAAAGAATAAAAGAATTGGACAAAAAAGTCTTCATCCAAAACCTTAATACATGTAAGCTAACTATCTAATCTTCAATGCAAACCTTTTAACCAATTGAGGAATAACCACACATCTGCCAAGATCTGTGTGCATCTACTGATCTATGTGCACATTTCAGCTGTACAGCAAATACAGGAAAGAGTAGAGAGGTACATCAAAAATATTATTTGATCAGCACTAGAGCCAAAAGGCCAGTGCACGCTCTCTACAACTATCTGAATGGAGGTTGCAATTGGTTTCTTCTCCCATGTAATTAGTGATAGGACTGGAGGGAATGGCCTCCATCTGTACCAGGGAAGATTCAGGCTGGACATTAGGACATACCTCTTCTCCAAGGGAGTGGAGGAGTCACCAAGCCTGGAGGTGTTCAAGGAATGTTTTGATGCACTGAGGGATGTGATTTACCGAGAAATACTAGTGATAGGTAGATGGTTGAACTGGGTGATCTTGGAGGTCTTTTCCAATCTTGGTGATTCTATGATTCTAATATTAAGACTAGGACTTAACTGTCCTTAATGGATTAATTCATTTTTTTTCCCTCTATTATGCAAGAGAGATGATCTCTGTACTGGGGACTAGATAGTGTTAAATTTATTCAGGAATAATTGTGTCTCTGTACAGAAAATGCTAAGATATCGAGAGTTACTTAGATCCTGTTTTTCTAAATATGTATGGCATCCTAAGCATCCCACATTCCTACTTATAATCAGGACTGTTCAATAAAAAGTAGCTCGTAGGACAAGCAAAGTGAAGTGGAAAAAAAACACTGTTTTCTCTATTCTCCTACAAAACTGACGTATTCCTGGAAGTATCATCCAGTTACAGTTTCAGCACAGACTATAGTTTAGACTATATACTTTCCTTGGGGGGAGGGGGGGGATGGGAACAACAACAAAAAAAAGCAACAAAACAAGTTATGCAAAAGCGCAATTTTCAAGGACATTTTTTACAGCAAGTGAACAAAACTTCAAAGTCAACTCAGAGCCTTAGTGTAAGTTGGCTAACTCTGCCTTTTCAGGAATGACTGACATATTTCCTCATGTGACAGTCAGCTCTATTTGGTACTATTGTTTCAGTTTCTGTCAGCTCAAACTGACAACTCCGCAGCAGTTTATTCCCTCAGAAAAGCTGATCAATTATTTTCAAATAGGTGCTTGGAATTTTTATAAAAGTCTGCACTTGCAAAATCTGAGGGCAAACAACTGGAATAGTCTGCATTCTGCAAAGGCATTTCTACACTTTGACTATAACTTTCTGTTACTCTGTATGAGAACACTGTCCTAAGCTGACATAGAGAAGACAGAGTGAGCTAACTGCCACAGTAGACTCTTCCTGATGCCAACTCATATCTAAAAGCTAAGAAAAAAATACACTTTCAGTGACAGCTCTGAAATAAGTCAATGTGTGACAGTAATCAGTTCTGTTCTACCAAATCAGGTTCCAGAAAAGGGAATAGGTTTTTCAAGCTATGTACCCTCATTGTCAAGCACTGAGAACAATGGCACAAAGTCACACACAGACAGTTGCTCAGAAATAAAGAGTCATGGACTTCCACAAGAGTGAAGCACCAGTGACCTAAATGAGGGCATTTCCAGTAATTGTGAGGGAATTCAAAAGATAAGGGCTGGCTATAAAAGGGTGAGAAGAATCAATACAGCCTTTGCCTGCTTGAGACAGGTTAGCAGAGTTTTTGTAGGATCATAGAGCCAGATAATAAATAGCAACTGACACACACACACACAAAAAAAAAAAAAAAAAAAAAAGAGAGAAGGAATCAGAAAACAGGATGACAATGAGAGGGTTTCAAAACGCCTGCTAGGACGCGATAACAATCAAAGCAAGAACTAGCACATGTAATCTCAGGGCTTTCTGCTGGAGTAAGAGACAGATGAGTGAGAAAAAGTGTATCAGAGCCATATCACATCCAGAGAAAAGACTAAACATGCAGGAGAGAAGTAGCAACCAATATTCCAACTTAATTCTCACTAATCAGGGACAAACTTCTCTTTGTGACTTAGAGCTCTTCCTCTGACAATTCACAAGAACAGGCAATCAGAAATTAGACTGGAAAAGGCTTTATGTGCAAATATTACTGACAGAAAATGGGCATTTCCTTTCTCCAGACTAACTTTAGTTGGAAACAGGTCACATCCAGCACTGAAGAAGCTGTTCCACAACCCAGAAACAGGAACGTGAAAATTGTTGCCTATCAACTTAGAATAATAAAGAATGAAAAGTGAGAAACAAACAAACAAAATGAACAAAACAAAACAAAAAAAGGGACTAAAAGTAGAAGGGGGAGAACAGCAACGATATGGAGAGGAAGGAATTGTGTGCTCTGAGGAAAAAGTGAGAAAAAGAAATGCTAAAGATGGAAGATGACATGAGACAAACAGGGGATCTGTAGGTATATAATGCTTGAGCCTCTTATCCAGAGTTCAGAGAAATATAAGATCAGTAGCTTAAATGCAGCCTGAAGAGGCACCTAGGTAGAGTCAGTGGACTGCAACAGAGGTAGCAGGGAACATCTGGGACAGAAAAAGATACTTAAACAGAGGCAGATAAAGGATAAGATAGTGACAGTGAAGAAGGAGCAGACAAGCTAACAAATGAGGAAGTGTGTGAGATTAGAAGGCAGGTGGCAACAGGATTGAATTTATCAGAAAGGCAATGTTGTTACAAGGAAGAGAAAATAGGACACTTAAAATACAAAAACGGAGATCTGATGCATAGTCATGTACAAGCGATTTAGAGAAGATGGATGAAATTGAAGTAACTGATCAAGTGGAAGCTGATAGAAAATTTTAGGCACTACATGGGTAAAAAATCGTGTCTATTAGAGGAGAGCTGAAGGGAGACAAGGCACTGAGAGGTGCAACAGATCAGGAAGTTTAAATGATCCCAAATCATGAGGCACATTTGCTAAGAGCAAAGGGGAAGAAAAAGGCATTCAAACATGTTTCCAGAAATAAGAGGTGCAAGAATTTTTGGAGAGTGAGAACGGTAGGGCACAGCACTGCAGGGGCTGTTTCTGAGGAGCTAATGTTCAAGCACTGAGCACAGTGAACATATTGGCATGTTCACAGGTAGCATTTCATACAGTTTCAGGAGCAAGCAGGGCTTGTGTTTCAGCAGATAACATCTCTGGTTTGCCTGGTTCTGGATTTCAGGACTTAAAACTCATTCACTCAGAGCCCAGAAAGATTCCTCAGGTCTCTGCTGTCAGATGGGCTGGCAGCAGGTCACCATGCTCCTTTCATGTGCTCCCTTAAGAGGCTCCACTGGCTCAGTTTTCTCAACTTCTCCACACTTAAAAGCCAGCACCTACCCAATGCTAACATTCCCATTTGCTCTTGGCTACCACAGCGTAGCTATCATTTCTGCCATTCCACATTTGTCACCTCATGAGTTGAAAAACCGACTGCTACAACCGCAGGGATAATCGATATCCTCAGTGCATTCCTAAGAGGTGTTTAAAAATTAACATGAAACTTTCTCCTCTGGGTTAAGCACTGACAACAAACTCTACAGGCAGCCTTTCTGACGGGAGAAAAACTTTGGTTCCAGAGGAGTTAGATGTTACCAAGCCCCTGGCTACAAAGTTTCTGTGATTCGTGCACTGAAAACTTGAACAGAGAACAAAAACTGATTAAATATATAAAATTATTCCCTCTGCCTGCCCCTTCCAGATCGCACTAAGCTTTGTGACTTCCAGCAACTAGAAGGAATAGCAAGGTGTAGACAGGATATGGGAACAAAGCATCAAAAGGACAGAAACACCGAGTCTCTATTGCACGGGGGAAAAAAAGTCGCTGCCAAAGCATGGCTTTGTCTGCCATGGTCTCCTGCCCTGCCTCTCTGTCTCTGAATTCACTCAGCACGTCTCTGAGCACAGTGATGACTGAGGAGCCGGGCTCACTGGACATCAGCTGAGCTTCCAGCAGCGTCTGAGGATATTTACTAGCCCTGAGCGAAGGTCTGTGAGCCCAGCACACGCTGCCTCTGCACCACATCTCGCTAGCGCTCCAGCGTCGTTAATCTTCACCCCTTCAGAACTTTACGACAAGCAGACAATTCTAAATAGTTGTACGGCACAGGTTCTCAGGTGTGGGCGTGCAGACACGACAGAGCTGAGGCGGAAAATATTCAGCACGGTCTCAGAGGGAAGGAAAGAAAAAAAAAAAAAAAAAGCGCTGCCAAGTAGAACTAAATGAAGCAGCCTGAAAGAGCGCAAAGCCAGGCTGCGACGTAGTGACCCGAGCAGGCTCGCTCTCTAAATTCTCGAGCGCCACATCTCAGACGCAGACGGGCAGCACCAACCATGTGAATCACATGGGTCCGGGGCAGCACGACGCACAGCGGAGCGCGAGGAGCCGGCACCTCGCGGCCGGTCCCGGCTGCCGCAGCAGCAGCGGAGCGCGGACCCGCGAGCCCCGCACCGCACGGGACACAGCCAGCAGGAGCGGCCGCCCGCAGCCCCGGCCATGTTCCGCCCGGCCACCCGCCGCCACCCGCCGCTTCGCAGGTGGGGAAAGCCCCGGGGACGGCGCTCGCCAACCGAGTCGGACCTGCGGGCGCTGTCCGGGGGAAGCGCAGGCACCGCGCCCCGAGGGAGGTGTGAGGGCGGGAGGGGGAGCGGCGGGGGAGGAGTGAGCCCAGAGGGCCGGGCTCCCGGGCGCCGCAGAGCGCTAGGGCCGCGATCCCGGAGCCCTGACTCCGCCGGAGCGGAGCATCCCGCCGCCGGGGTCTCGCCATGGCCGGCCGCCCCCCGCCCAGGTATGGCCCCGCTGTCCGCCCCTCCCCGCGCACCGCCGCCGCCCGAGGGGAGTAACGGCCCCACGCGCGCCGCGCCCCGCTGCGTAACGGCTGCGGGCGGCGCGGCGAGGAGCGGAGCCGTGCGCTCGCCGGTCCCCGCCGCTTGCCCGGTGAGTAACGCCCGGTGAGGCGTCCCCGGAGTCCCTTACCCGAGCGGGAGGCGGCGAGGGAGCGGCAGCGCCGTTCCACCGCGGTACCGGGCGGGGGGCGGAGGGACGCGCGGTGCCGGGCCGGGCGGCGCCTGTCTCCCGCGGGCACGGGCGGCGCTGGGCGCAGAGGGAGCGGCGGCGCGGGGCTGTGGCCGCGCCGGTACCTGCACGGAGGGGCGCAGCCGCCATGGCTCTGCCGCGCGGATAGCAGAAATTAGAGTGAAAAAAAAAAAAGAGGATTCAGTCCTTTCTTGTAACAGCCGGTTTTCCTGCTCTAGCGGTGAGTTAATCTGTGCTTGATAAAATACCTTCGGGATATTGTGCATCTGTGCGCGCATACCCACCCAGTAAATCAGATTCAGTGACAGAAGACCCCGCGGTCGCTGTGCTGCCGCTACCGGAGCTCCACCGAACCGCCTTTATAGCACTTAAGCAAAACTGATCTGAGCAAAACTTCCTGCAGGAAGGAGATTGATGCTCAGATAGGAGCAGCCCGCTGAAGATGCTCGGTGCAGCGAGGTGTTATCTTCGGCAATCACAGCTAAATTGCGTTATGACGATAACAGGCAGGAGAAAGTATCATAGAAATTGTACCGTTTTATACTGCAGACTGTGTTGGAGATAAAAAGCATGTGCCGCAAGTGATAATTGGGTTTGAGTACACGGTGTCCCGAAGAGAGAGCAAAATATATTAGGAAAAAGTTTGGAGAACAGTCTTAAAGAGGAAGGTGGTGAAACGATACAGAGCTGCCTGAATATTCAGCAGGAATTGGTGGCACTTATTTATATGAATGATAAATAACTGCTTGCATGAGAAATTGCTTTTATTTCCTTACAACAAGAATAAAGCCTTTAAAGCAACATCTGGAGAACAGCTATCTTAATTGTTTTTCAGATCAGTAGTTATTTTTACAGACCAAAGCTTAATAATGCTGCTCTACTCGAGTCTGAATTGCTTGACCTAGGAATAGCCCTCACCCTTAACATTTCGGGGTGAAATTATGAGAAAATATGTATGTTAAGTCATTACTAGTAGTTCTTATGTGCAACTTCCATATGCTGAATATCATGATGATTTTTACAAACTACAGTGTTTGGATTTTTTTTTTTTCAAAGCCAAAGTCAAGAGCCCCAGACTGAAGATCTTTTCATCATTAAATGCAATCTAGTCTGCCATCCTTTATCCTATACAACAAAAAAGTAAACCACAACACTGATGTTAGTAACCTGCCCAAGGATAAAACAGATTGACCAAAGAGACAGTAAGATACTGAGTGAGAAAGCATACTGCTTTCCACACTTATGATCTTGCTTTCATTGTTAAACACTTGTCCCCTCAGAGCGATACAACCATCTATCTTCTGTCCTCACACAACCGTTTCTAGGCTTTTTAACACTGTACAGAACATCTCTTTAGTAACCAGACCTGCTCTAGAGTTCTGCCACCTGGTTAGCTCTTCCCCCTAGCTAGGCCTGTTACCTGGAAAACATCTATTTCTATAGCAAGTCCCAGAGATAGCTTGATCCTGTAAGCAACATACCTCTTTCATACCAAGTTATAGTTGTTCCTTCTACATCCAAAGTCAGTCTTCCCTGCTCCTACAACTGTAAGCCTCTTCCTCATCCCTTTTATCTCCTGAAGCTGGTATGTTGACAGCTGCTTGTCATTTATTAATCAAGGTAACCCTCTATTTGCTGAAGCGTATAAGCTTTATACTTTCTGTCTGTGAAGAAAAGTTGATGACTGAAGTAGTAATAATTCATTCTGTCCTGAAAGACTTTGGTGGGAAAAGAAGCACATTAGGAAACTTTGGGATCATTTCTCTTCATACACCTTTAGCTCATCATACTCCACCCTCCTCTTCTGAAATATTTGAGTTACTTTAATGGGAAACTAATTATAGTAGCTGTCAAGAAGCACAAACAACAAACATCAGTGTTTGGGAAGTAGTTGTATAGACCCTTATCACAGAAAAAAAACAATTATGGAACAAATAGTTTTTCACTTCTTCCCTGCAGAATCGCTTTGGACATTAGATTTGTTTTTGTTTGTTTTTCTGTGGCTACTGTAGCTGATCTTAATCACAAACACCTGGCTTTCTAATGAAGGGCCCAAGCTGTGCCTTTCTCACTGAACCACGCACTGTGATCACTCCTTGAGGTCAGTATAAAGTTGGGGTACATATTAATTCCTGCTCTATGCCTTCCCTTGCTTTGGCATTCATAGCTGAAGGTGAAAACATACAACTGTATGTGGATGCCTGCAGCTGCTGTGGAGCACAGCAGAGCAAGGTGGATGCCTTTGGGCATTCACTGCTAAATTACTTTCCAGCAGTAGCTCTTGGGGTGAATGCTTACCCTGGGGATCAGGTGAACAGCTGCATGGGATTGCACAGAACTGGTAGCTGTCACTTTTTCTTCAAGCAGCTAAAAGACATTTTTGACATCAGTTAAGAACCTGGAACTACAGTCTATAATGATTTTTGTTGTTGTTGTGATGAAGGAACAAAACTGCATTAAGCCCTTAAATCTACCAGCTTGCACCTTGCTTCTTTAGGAGAAAGGCAGGAAATAAAATTCTTGGATTATTTACATATAAGCCAGGAACTACTCTTGCTTCTGTGCCCTGTATAAACCACTGACTATCTGGCATGTTATTGCACAGTAGCCTAAGAAGCTGCTATCACTCCAATTCAGTAAAACTGCAGTTTCTCTGCTCAAGCTTCTGAAACTAATCCTATAGACATACACAATTTTGGCCAAGGCTGCATATCTGAAAGTCGTATTAGCTGACAAAGAAATATAAGTCTTCAGGCACTTGTCTATTGAACTAGCACAGACTTCCAACTCATTTTTTTTTTCTGTGAAAACTGGAAAGAAGAAGTGTTCTTCAACTGAGAATCAGAAACAGCAATGCAGCTTAGAAGGAACATTGGACTGAACAGTAATTCAAAAGAATTAAAATGAATTCCCACACAACAGAGATGAGAAATAGCAGGTTTTATACTTTAAACAGTGAAAAGACAAATCCAAGGTGGGTCTGTTGTTATACAGTCTCCATGTTGTACAAAAAGTTTAGTATCACCAACATGGAATGAAGTATCTTTTCTACATACCAGTAATGCCTGGTGTTGCAGAAGACTTAAGCACATAGAGTACTGAGAATGACTAAGAAAAGCCCTTCTGATTTTATAGGTCCCTGTTGGAAGCCAAGCACTTTTCACATTTTCTCAGTATGCTAGACCTGATCACAGATGCAAAGAGATAATTTAAAATATTCAAAGCTAAGAACAGATCCAAGAGCTGCAGTTGTATCAGAGGTTTCTTACAGGTAGTAGGCGTGTGGTCCTCACTCATTTTGGTTGGTGACTTGTACACTAGCACTCACGTTCCAGATGTCAGCTGACAGATGCTGCTGTAGGTCAGCAAAGCAGCCCAGGTTTTGTATAGGAGAGAGAACAGATTTGGTGGCTTTGTACTAAAATAGGGAAAGATGCATTTAGGAATGACAGAAATAAAACTTCAATCAAAATGGCAATCAAAGTTACGAAGTTCAACAGCAAAGGAATTAAGCTAGATGTAACAGTTACTTTGAAAGAATCGTTAAAGAATTTAAAAACAAACAGCAACAAAACCAGAACAGGACATAAACCAACAGGAATCAGTACTGGGAATTAATTTTGAACCACTGTCAGCAATGAGTGGAAGGAAGTAAGGAAAGACTGAGCCACTCAGGCAGGTGAGACTGCCTAACTTGGAAAGCTATTCTCCACATTTCCACCTCTGTGAATAGTGAGGGGAGAAATATATTACAAATTTTGTTTAAATGAAAGAGCAAATATAGAAATTTTCTGAACAAAAATGTAATGCCAGAAGAGTTATTATCATCATAATAACTGCATGCATTAGAGCAGCAGCTGGTGTCACAACTTTAATAATGGCTATGCTTTTCATTTGCAACTTAGCATATAAATTTTCCAGACTTTTTGAGTGGCCATAAAATTTATCTAATGTGGTCATTTTGGAGATTCGCCATCTTCTTACAGTGTCTCCTTGTATTCTCAGTTTGCCGATCAGTGGTGGGAATTTCTGGTGACATGAGGCATTCTGTTTTCATTAAGAAATACTTTAATCAGTTCATTAACATGGCTAATCTATGTTGCCAGAGAGATGACAATTCTCAGAGAGAATTTTCCTCAGTAAGGTCAAAAAAAGTGGAAGGAACTTTAGTGTTCACATTTTTAAGTTCACAAATGAGGAGTGGGGCTGTGAGGGACAGGAGGAAAAGAACTTGCAGAACATATATTAGTGGCAGTTTCATAGATGTCCATATTTTTTTCTTAGGCTGTTTATTTTGTATGCATTTTAAGCAATGAACTATTTTTTGTAATGATGAGAAGTACCAGGCTAGCAAGCTTTTGCCATTTCTTTCCTCAGCCCCAGGTTAATTACTTTATTCTTTCTGGTTAAATGTAATTTATTAAGCTAAACTCGTAGTAGGAGTGAGGCAGAATTAGGCCGGTGAGAACCTTTAACTGCACTGTGGATTATGAACCCCAGCAGTAAAACCTACTTCAAGTCACTACCTGATGCAGCTGTCATTCCTCATCTACTTGAGCATACAAACATCAGAAATTAGAGCACACTCTGAAGAGCTGTATTTTAAACCATGATTGGCACCTAAGCAGACAGAAGTGAGGACAGTAATTCTCATATTGAGACAACAGAGTGCCTCGTGAGCCAGAGGTGCTGCAGAGCCAGAGCAGGCTGAGAGGAGAGGCTGGGAGCTCAGTCAGGTGGGGATACTGGTCTGGGATCACAAGGATGCTGGCAGTGGTCCCCCCAGTTAACAGTGTTCTGTATTAAACATTTATCTAAGCTCATTCCGGAGTACTGCAGCTGCCTCTCAGAGCCAGTATTTCATTATCTGACAGTGGGGATACAGCTTCAGCTTGAAGGATCAGGAGCACAAGCAATAATTTTGAACTGGGTGTTCAAACTGCATGTTTTGAACATGCACTCAGAAGTGGCAAAGTAGTTTCAGCTTTCTCACAGAAGGGAATTGAGTTATAATGTTTTATACAACAGAACAAGACTAATAGCATTAGTTACCAGCTTACTGGATGAAATGCAGTGGCAGCTCTCCTTCTTTCCATGCTTTGGACACTGGGCTGCACTCCCCAGGAACAGGTGGAAACCCCTACCTGTGTGTTTGCCCAACACATGCAGGAGCAGTGGCTTTGGAACTCCCAACGTGTATGGGGAGCTTAGCATCGGGAACTTAGGGGTGGAACTTTTCAGCCTCCAGTGGTTTAAACAGCTCTTTAAATTGCGTATATGGTACACCTGCCCTTCTCCCAGCTTCAGATAGGAAAAATTCAGAGTGGGTGTTGTTTTCCTCTTAACAAATTGCACATTCAGTACACACAGATTAATGTTATGATTGCTGGTGTTTATTTGGTGCCTGTAAAAATTTTAAACCTTTTTTAAGATTTTGCATAGTTCTCTAAACCTTGGATTATTTTCATTAATCTCTTTAGTTTCCCTCATTAATTTTCTTCATTTCAAGACTTGACTGATTATTAATATCTGGCTGTTGCCAGTGCCCATGACACATAATGAATAGTCAGCATTTTTTATCAAATATGTTTTCTCTTCTTTTTGGCGTCACAATTTATTGTATTACTAATAAATTCCAACTGACTTCTACCAAAGAAAAAATCTTTTCTAAATATAAATTAAATTTAGTCTACTGCTGAAAGAAAATATGTATAAAAAAAAGATCTACCACAGAACTTGATCCTGCAGCGTGTATTTACCAGCAAGTGAAATTCAGAACTGGTTGTCAAGTCCCGTATAGCCCTGACCAATTCATTTTGAAGCAGGGTTCTACACTCTGTGCTCTGACTCTGAGCTGTCTCCTTGTACCAGCAAGTATTCCGAGTATTACAGCAGTAATTCGTCAACTGAAGCACAGGAAGTTCTGCACAAATGTGCGTAGGAACTTCTTCACAGTGCAGTGATGGAGCACTGGCACAGCTGCGCAGAGAGGTGGTGGAGTCTCCTTCTCTGGAGATGTTCAAGGCCCACCTGGACACCTACCTGTGCAACCTGGGCTAGGGTTAGTATGTGAATTGCTGACAAACTGGAATTCACTGAACTAAGGCATCTTTGTGTTACACATAAAACCTCGTAAAAAGCAAGCTGAACAGAATTTAGGGTTCTTAGTATTCAAAAACTGTTTATTGCTTTCCCAAAAACACCCTGGCTGACCACATGGTGGATATTGTATAGAATTTATTGCTTTATAGCAACTGAGTATCCAGTTAAATTTTTAGGTTGTTTTTTTTTCTTAGTGAAGTGGCAGTGCATTATGTATGGGCTATATAAATCTGGAAAGCTTGAGTGTAACTGTCCAGCCAAATGACACAATGAACAGTTGTAGAAGGAAATACATTCAGCAGCTCAAGGGGGGCTGCAGTACGGCTTTGTGCAGTAATCCTGAGTCACTTGTACATAGCTTGCTCCAAAAGTAATGCCTCCTATTTATTTCCATGGAAACAACAACAGATAAAAAGAGCACAGCAGCACTATTTAATAGAGCAAATTTTAGCTACAAAGTACTATTTTTCAACATTAATCACCACCATTAACTAAACATTTTCACCAGCAATAAGCAAGAGCCTGTATGCTGCATTCTTAAAAATCTGCACCAGTGGAGGTGAGCGACTGTTGCTGTCAACACTGACAAAATGTATCACCCACCTCCTTACTGCGCTCTCATCTACTGTTGGGTCTTCAAAAATATTCAGCAGAATGTCAGTGGGTGAAGTTTTTTCTCCGAAGAGGAATTCAGTTCCACATCCTTGCTTCATTCTCACTTCCACGTCAGGCACCATTCTGTCAGGCTGCCTCTCTTCTGCCATTTGCCTCGTAGCAACAAAATACAACAATAATAGTAGGAAAGTTCAACCTCTGCTACCATAAAAGGCCAACATAATAAAATAGGAGGAGTTACTTTCGGAGCAGCCCTCGTAGTTTCACTTCAGTGAGGGTACAGGACTTGCAATTGCTTTCAGCAAGGAAAAATTTAAGGAGTCCTCTTTTAGACTTTGTAAAATTGCATACTTATAAATGTGTCTCAGCAGTGGAGCTGTTCATTACATGCTGTGACTCCCCAGAATTTTAAAGGAAAAAAAAAATTGTATCTTAGTTTATTGAACTGTGTTTAAATGAGGTCCATATTCTGTTCCCCTAGATTGATTTATAGCTGTCTATGCAATTTCAGTTTGAAAAGGGAAGATATCAAATCAGCAGGATAACAATCCAACAACATACTTATAGATTGTTATTCTATATTGCAAGGCAATTTCTTTTCTCTCAGAGAAGGACATATATTACCACTGTAGACATCCAGTAAAAATGGACAGCTCGTTTATTTATAAAAGGAAAACGCTTGCATGCTGTGATGTTGAAATGAAAAACCCATTGTCCTCACAAGTATTCTGGAATGAGACCCTCCCCTCAACTAGAGGGGAGCAAATGAAAATACACAAGTAATAGCATGACTATTGAGTAGTTTAGTTAAATGCTCACATGATCTTGTCTTCACATAGTCCCTGCCAATAAATTTAATCCTGTGTATAACATTAGTTATACACATTCAGTGAAATCCAATGGCCACATTATCTGAACTGTCTCAGTGATTTTCAGGATATAATTTAGATGTTAGTGTAGTTTCCAACTGCAAAGTCTTGATGCTTTTTAAAGTGCAGACATATTTCTAAGATCAATACTGTACATTACAGAACAGACATCTGAGTGTTACGCAGAGATATTTCTTTGGGTGCTGCCATAAGTAGCAGATCTGTATTTCATACAAGTAAAATTACTTCATAAGCAAACGTGTTTGTTGGGTGCAACAGATGATTTTCTTAGTCAGAAGGCATGTCTTTGAGCATGTCATATACAGAAAAACACATATACAGAATAACTACTGAAAAAAAAACCCAGGCAGAGCATAAGCAAATAATACAAATAACAATCCAAATTCAATTTAAAGAAAAAAAAAATAGACCAGGTGTAATTTGGCATGGATTTATTTTGGATACACAGAAGATGTCCTGTATATTATAGTATATCCTTTTCCAGCTGAACTTATTACAGTGACACCCCCATACAAACAAATAAAACAGTAGTTATTCTGTAAAATCTGGTTTTATTTGCATACCTCTTTTTTTGTTGTTGTTGTTGTTAATCTTAATAAAAATTATAAAGGCTGCAGTAGTGAACAGAGTTAACTCTAAGCCCACTCGAAGACACATATCGAGTCCACCTCTGCTCTTAGTGAAGCTCATAGGAATTGTGTACGTGCTGCTGGGCTCTGGTGAAATAGCAGCACACTTCTGCCCAGAATCACCTTCACTTTAATGTGAACTGTAGTCATTCAGCACTTTAGGGTGCATTACAAAATGCAAGAATTTCATATATCATATAATTATTATTTTTAAAGAAGCCTGGACAAGATAACAGTTGTGATGCAGATATGTTCATCATGTATGACTCAACTATTTGCTCAACTTCACTAAAGATCATTCCTAGACTATAGTGCAAGTGAACTTGTCTGTGTCTAAATTAAGATCACTGATAGAACAGAAGCTGTTTTCCTATCTTTGAGTACCACGCATAAAAAAGAGCAAGTAGCATCAAAAAGAAATTTCTTCTCTCAGATTCTCTGCAACCAAATCTCTTGATTTCTTAGTGGATAACTGAAAAACTCATGCCTACACATAATCTAGTCTGTATTCATTCCTTACATGTAAATACAAGAATACTCATTTAGCAAGTTCCCACTGAATGACACCACAGGTAAAGATAAGTTTATCTGAGAGCCTATCCTGAGCTCAGTCAGCAGGGTAGATAGCCCTGCTAAACCATGGGCATCCCAGCAAGAACAAGTCAATCATTTCAGGCCCAGGATATTATTATCACAATAATTTCATAGTAATTCTGAAGTTCATTGCAAAGTAATGAATGAAGAAGCTCTGCATTTTATAAGCACTGTACCACCATGAAAAAGAATAGATAAAATTAATATCTCAGTGATCTGAATCATTGTTAGGCTCTCAGAGATAATGTACTGTGTTCCTTACTTATATAGTAAGAAAGGCCGTAGGTTTAGGGCATAGAAAGAAGGAGGATTTGTCTGACAAAAACAAAAAAACAAAAAAACAAAAAAAAAAAAACAAAAAAAACATGAACAACAATAAACAGTCATAGTTCCTTAGACAGAAATCTTTCACTTTCTTTATGCTAGTATAAGCTACAAAAAAATAAAGAACTTTGCCTTTATCTCTGCCATTCAATCCCCTTAAACACAGTCCATGGAAAAAAGAATTCAAACAATTTAAAGCAAAGGCAGTGTTTGTAAGGTCTTGATAGAATCATATAAAAGCATATTTTGTATTATTAGAAGCCAAGATAATTAGGGAGGCAGCTTCATTTTATTTAATACACTGATAATGTTAGTGTTGGTAATAAAATCACACTCCCCAAGAGATTATTTTGAGACCTTATTTTCTGTAATTTTTCACAAATTGCTGTTTGTTGTCATATTAACCTAGCATCAAAATTGAAAAGATTTGTGTTACATTGGTAGGAAATCAGAACTGTTCGGGAATATATCAGACATAAATTATGTAAGAATATGTTGTTTTGAATAAGTAATAACAGAATGTTTTCTTCAGCATTAAAATAACTTCAGAATGTACCCTGACATTTTAACTAGGATGTTTATAGATATAGCTGCAGGTGGTCATAGAAACAATACCGGATTAAAGACAATGGGAATTTTCTGAGACCATTTTAGATGAAGGCACTTATTGTTAGACTGTTGTTTTACTGTTTGGGAGTTATTAGCTAAGGTAAAAACATACTGGTTTTATGAACACCATTATAACCATAGACAACGTTTTGAAAGATTTAGCTGAAATCTAAACCAGTTTGACTTTCTTTCACAGAAAAAGGACTGGAAACAAGAATATTGTCAGTAAAAATTTCCAAGTTTCTCCCTTAAATATTGGTAGAAAAATTAGTCCTTTGTTGCTCTGAGATTTCCAAAGGCAAATTCCTGCACAGAGCTGGTACTAAGAATTTCCAAAAGCCTGCATAACTTTGGAAACACCTCATTCAAAACATGAAAATGATATTCCCCTTTCTATCATGCACATAATCCTGAGTTCCTACCACATTTCAATAATGATTTTATAGTGTTTGATTTCTCATCAATCTGATAAGGAAAACATTGGAACATATAGTAAGTTTTGATTAGCTATATGCATTTTCTATTCAAATAAAACCATGACATACTCATTTGCTTTTAAGTTGTGAGTTTGTCAAAAAGTCTTTATAGAGCATGTCTCAGATTTTTAAAAAGTAACTTTCAAGAAAGCTAGTGAAATATTTAGTAGCACGTGTTGTACTCTGAGGCCTGTTTTGACAGTATTTGACTTTTGTTTCTCTGTTGCTTATGATTAAAAACATAGTGCATGGATCTATGGAAAAGCTGGTTGAGAACCGTAACAGTGAACTCTGACTGTATCTAATAAACAAGATGCCAAAAATATTTAACAAGTTCGTTAAGCTAAGGTGAACATTCTGCATGTGAAGTCACCAGATTTTTCCTGTTCTATCCTGGTTCTCCTGAAGTGTCCACCTGATAATTTGTGTACAGCAAGAATAGTCAGACAAATCATGTTGTTTGTTAAGTGCAAGAAATATTTAAATCAGACTTTTAATAATTACCCAGTGGTCTATGACTTGATAGACTTACTTGAAACATCTAGCCTTAGTTTCCCACCTAATGGCACTCCAGTACTGGGTATGGTCTCCTTGATTCTAGGGTAGAAAAGCAGTCTCCTGCGATATTTCAGCCCACGTGAATTGAAGCATCTGTTCCTTAATCTTTCCTGTGTTCAAACAGTAATTTCCCTCATCAGATCTTATCTAATTGTTGACCTCTTCTAAAAGTCCTCCAAATTAGGAATTCTTCAAAGAAGATAGCTACCAAAACTGCACCCTACGTGACATTTTAAGTGAGTTTTTTCATTTAACTCATGCAGCCTCATAGGAAGAGATCTCACATTTCCTCTTGTGCTTTTTTATGAAGCTTTCCCTGACCAAGAATCAAGGCTGTCTTTTCTAGAAAATTACCCTAGCAAGTTTTACATAGCAGGTATAACAAAGGTCCACCAGGAATTGTCCTTTTTTTTGCCCTAAAGTCATGCCAAATCCAAGATTCAGGAGCAGAAAGGCAGGATGCTTGTCAGCTTTCAGTTAAGTTTACGTGGGTTGGCTGTCTGTCAGAAAACTACTGAAATATAGTTAGACTATCACTAAAATTAAAAATCAGAAAGCCCTTACCTGCCATTCAGCTCCTGATGTCAGCTCTTTAATCTGTACCTCGCTTGAACTATTCAGTATGATGAAGAATGTGAAGAAGCGGATAAAACCTTGCTATTTTTCCTTAAATAATTCAATCAGTACATAAAGAAAGGGAAGAATATTTCTCACTAAATCATGCAACTTTTTAATTTTTCTGTAAAATTTTTCTGTTCTTCTGTAATATTTTTAAAACATGTTTTATAAGAATGTCTGAGCATTTCTAATTCTTGCAGAGGCTCCGAGATTTGTTTGCTTTTTTATTATTATTTGTAAATCAAGAGTACCCAATAGACATGATCAAATGAGCAATCAGAATACAAAGATTTAACATCCTACTGTTTTTTAGTGCACTAGTTTTACTAGCAACCTCGTTACATATAGGACACTCAGGTCAGATACTGAGCTGTCCGTATTTTTAGTTCCCAATAAAGTCAGTAACAGCTAATGGTGACTGAAGTAAGTGTATGAATGCCTTGCAAGATCAGGCCCTGGTATTGCCAGTGATTATATTCTGCTCATGGGTTCCAAATTCATAAAATAAGTCAGAAAGACATTTGTTTGAGGTATTTATAGAGCATCTGTTTGACTAACCATCTGTGCTCTGATTGAAGTATACACATGGTCCAGCCTGAATCAAAACCAATTCAATGGATTAAAATAGTAACATTGCCAGTGTTACATCTAAAGATTTTACTGCTAGTGACTCTTGGCCTGTTTACGTCTAAAGGTAATTTTAAAAAATGTAAGATCTGAAAGCTAGCATAAGGAAAAGCGTGACTAGTGTGCCTGCTTCAAGTGGCTTTGGGCTTTGAAGTTAAGAGATGCTGCTTGAACGCTGCATGCCTTTCCAAAAAGCTGTTTGCTTAGGGTCTGGATTAAGCTAGCTGCCTCCCTGTTTTTTTTGAGTTGCTTTTGGGTGTCTGTGAATGCAAAATCAAGAACATGCTGAAGAATTTTGCCCTGATCTTGCTTATGTTGTATTTCTAGTTCAAAATTCAGGTCTTGGTGGTAGTAGCATTCAGAACAAACATTAGCAAAGCATGAGAAATGTAGCCAACTATTGCTTGGTCTAATGGCACTGAGAGACCTCAAAGTGTTCAGTTTGCTTACTTCAACAAGATTATCTTTTCTATGGATCAGTACATTTTGTGTGTTCAAAATGCTGAGATGAAAGACTGCAAAGAAAAGCAATAAGCTGTTAAAAAATATATATGTGGTGGGCACTCATTATTTATTGAACTTGCTCCTCAGAAATAGTTATTGAGCAGCGAGGTTTTTTTAAGTAGGTTTTGCTTGTTCAAGATGGTACAAAATTGAAGTTTCTGATATTGTTTCACATTATTTTTCTTCAGTGATAACCTGGGGAATTCTTTAATTTACCTCTTCTTGGTGATGTAGCACCATCTGCCACATCTGCAAGGAAGGTAATTATTTTTAGAAGCATCTGTGTTTTGTTTTTTTTTTATTAAGTATTGAGTCATCGAGGTCAGTGTTTTTGAATTATTCAACGTAGGAAAATAGAAGCTTTTGTTTTGCATTTTGGTCAATAACAAAGGATGGATTTTTATTACTGTTGGTGCCATAAATCTCAGCAATTTGCTGCAGGCCTCTGATTTCCAAGAAATTTGTTTGCATTCTTAGTGAAAGCATTTAGTTTGTAGGAAAAAAGAATCAATCATAATTTTGGTATCAGTAAAACAGTATCTGGTGGCAAATAAGTGACTCTGGAATCTCTTGTATTAATGGAGATATTACACTAAGAATTGCATAGTTCTTAACACTAAGCTGTTGGTCCAGTTTTCCAACTTCAGATTCAAAATTGTAAATTAGGATCTCTGACACCAAAGGAGAAATCATTTTCTCACAAGATATAGAATATTTTAGTAGATACTGTGGACTTGCACCCTCTACTAAACAGTGTACTGACTGAAGTCCCAAACTGAGCCATCCTTTGACAAATTTGTTATTAAGTCTGTGTCCTTTCACGATAGCTCTACATTCGATGAGCACATCTGAGTCAGATGAGCATTCTCCATCAAGCAGCGGGAATCTAGCAAAGGTGAGAATTAGGACCTGAAGCCTTCAAAAGCTTGCTTTATCTTGTAGCGAAAAGGCACTTAGCTGTGCCAGATGCCTTGAAAGACTAGTGCTTTGTGTAAACTCTTGGTGTGCTGAAGTAATGAGTGTAGTGCATGAATGTAGAGTTATCATTTGATGGTGACATGACAACATCTCTGCAGCAGTTTCTTTCAGCTGTTGAGAAACTAATGAGAGAAGACAACTTCTCAAAAAGTGAATAGTTTTTCTCTGGGGAGCTGATGAAAACTGGGTTTATTTTTCTGGCTTTACTACAGAGTGAATGTGGCAGAGCTGAATGGTCTGAGAAGAATCTCTTAAGAAATCACATGCATGTTGAAAATTAAACCTTAGAGAGGAGCCTATTGGATAAAGAAAGAGAAGAGGAACCTTGGATCTAATTGACTGATGAAATAATTGAAAAAGAGATGTTGAAAAGCCAAGCCTAAGTCCTGTGTTGAATGAAAGACTCATGACACAATCCTGTATGCTGCATTTGCTTGGGTTATGCAAGATGTGTGGCCAAAATGAAGGAGCTCAGCTATATGCTCTTTTTCCATCAATTAGTATGTACTGCTGCATGTCTACTAGAAGGTGTTCATTTAACTATCAGCAGTGGCGAGTATGTATGTGTATGTGTTTCTCTGTAGTTTTAGAAATCTTATGCTCTTAAAGTCACTGAAAATCAGTTGTGATGTCTAAGACTATTCCCAAATATAACTCATAATTTTGCATCTCCACATTGAAATTATTTCAGTCTGCGAACCCTGACTGTGTGAACAGCTTTGCTAACAGAGCCTGGAGTTCATAGTACTAGCACCTTAGATTTGAACCACAACACAGCACAAGAATAAAGATTGATCTCTGAAGTTACAGCACAGGAAAGCTGAACCTCTGGAAGTGGAACAGATACTCCTGACTGTGATGTCCCTTGTTCTGGGAAACAGTTGCTATTAGCTGTACTGGGATCAATCATTTTGGCATGGAATATATCTCTGAGGACTAGGATAGCTGGCAGGTGAACTCAGGTTTACCAGATTTCAATAATTTCAAACGCAGTTACTCTTTCCTGTCAGAACTTAAGTCTGAGTAGAAGCCTCATTCAGAACAGGTATTGGCATTTTACATTTATTTTACTCATCACATACCTTTAATGAACTTTACCATATTTGCAAATGAAAAGTGGTATTTTGGAGAGGACTCAGATTTTAAGACACTAAAGATGTTTGCTTTCCTCATGATTGGAAAGTCTGCTTTACTGCTGTATGGAAGATGTAATGTGTTACTCCTTATCAGGCCATGATACAGTGATAACATGATATGTCAGTACTCCAGAACATGACTCCTTAACTACTTTCAAGCTGTGCTTTAATGTACTATTCTATCTGTGCTGTTTAATTAGGGTCCAAAAGGCCTCTCAGTTAGTGGTCACGCTGCCATCTTTTTTGCTTTTAGAATCAGAGACACTTTCAGTGCAGTTCAGTTACCTGCACACAGAATAATAGAAAGCCAGCATTCATTGTCAGCATGCCAAGACCCTGCAGGGCTGAGCAGTAGCAAAGCCACTCAGTCTTCCTCTCATTGAAGAGCATGAGAAAACAATGAGTCTTGTTCTTCAACCTGCAGGTCAGACTTGATTTGTAATTTACTATTAGATTGTGTCTTATAAGAAGAGACAGTGACAGCCACTGCTGAGAGTACTGGGCAAACTACAAAGACTGCAGCTACTCTTAACTGTGGAGCTGTGAAGGAGGGTACTTCACATGTGTTGTATTTGATTCCTGAATATCATATTCTTATGTTTAATGAAAATATAAAACGAGAATGACATCGTATGCTTAATGTCCCTCATTCTCCTAATGGACTGTAAGGCTTACGAAGTGCTAGTTTGCTTTTTCAAATGTCAGATAAATTATTTTTATCTACATAAGCTGAGAAGTACTGGAGAAGTATTTTGTAAACATTCAGGACTCCCACCTCTAGATATTAATGATGTTCGTGTCTTAGACCGTGTTAAGTAAAGTCATTTAACATTCTGATCTCATTTATACATGTGTATTCCATCCTCCCATGCAATTCATTAATCTTCCCATTAATTAGCAATTATTAAGCACTAATTTTTGTATTTTTAATTCACAGTTCTAATTCCAGAACATTTTTGAGTTTTGGTTGTTGATGTTTTTAATAATTATGAAATAGTACTTTATATATTGCTAAAATCCTTATAGACAAAGGAAATTACTTAGTATGGAAGTAAGAACATCCGTATCTGGTCCTAAACAGTCTCAAATAAAATAAATCTTTGTGATTCTTTGAGAGAAAGGTAGCCTTGTTGATGCTTGGCTGTGGATTTGGGTAAAAAGCTATCTCCTCCTAACTCACTGGTTTAAGCTTCAGCAAGGATGACTTAGGAAAATTCAATTTAGTTTTTAATCGAGCAAACTGGGTAATTTTACATGGTCTGTTATCCTGTTAAAATTGATGAGAGATTATTAGTTAAGCCTTGGTAACCTGGTTGCCTGTTAGGATCTATCTGCAAGTGTTCTGTGTCCTTTAATTAATAATTTGCAATAAATTAAAAGCACTCTAGAAACTCAGTTTGGAAAGCAGATCTTGATGTTGATCACTCTTTCCCTAATAAATTCCTGGATATTGAGGCATTTAGTACTGTGAGATCTTTAATAGCTATCACTTTATGTCTGGAGAGAGAAGTTCCACTAAGGTTGTGGCAATTCTGTTATTATATGGAGGGAGATCTTACAAGATTGGCCAGACCTATTCCAAAAGTAAAGTGTGAGGTGTGGTACCAGTTGTGAATACTATTAGTTTGGCTGCATGAGCTTATTTTTATGGCTGTGTCTATCACATAAAGACAATCCCAAAATACATACATCCTGTGTACAGCTGACTCACAAAACAGACTTCTGCTCTATACCCACCCTACAGCAAGCTATTTACCCTGGATTACATAATTCAACCATTTCTGTTGTGTTTTCTTGCATTTTAATCACTACCCCTTAACTTCTTCTATCCAGGCAGGTAAAATTGAGGATGAACTGCATCAAATGCTTCTTTTTATAAGGTCTAACAAGCTCAATGAACGTAGCCAGTATTCTGCTTGCTTTTTCAAGCTGCTTGTTTATGAAAATAAGTTAGTACCATGTTTTATAGTGTCATTCAAGACAGACAAACCTGATTAAGGGCATCTAGGTACTGTCCTCTAGTCTTCAAAATACATTGGTCATTATTCATATAATTTAGTTCAAGAGAGTCTTCCAAAAATAAAAATTAAGGTCATAAATAGAATGTTAATGTCACAAATGAGGCTATAGAAAGCTGCTTGTAGCCCAGGGTAGGTTGCCACTCTTTGATTAACTGTATTTTTTGCATAATTTGAGTTATATATATTACTGAGTCACTGAAAAGATTTTTGGAGGTTTCTTTACTGTTTTTTGTTCTTCAGCAACTTCGAATCTCCACTGATGCAAGAAATCCCAGAGCACCAAGGCAACAGCACAGACAGTTCGGGAAGCAGTTTGGCAAGCTCTGTCACAGCATGTAAAAAGGTAACTTCCAAGTTTATGTTATTTTCAAAGGCATATATATATCCTAGGTTATAGTTTTGCTTTCTAGCTTTTACTTTTATTGAGGAGCACAACGTTTAACTGATGCCTGAAGCAGGAAAATAAGTCCTGTTTGCTGTTGTGGTATCTTGCAATTCTGTGTGCTTGGTATGTACTTGTCTGGCTGCAAAATGTGTGTGGGAGGTGCATTTCCCTTGATTATTTCTCATTTTCCTCATTATCTGGCAAAATATAAAAGATGTAAAGAGCACAAATAAATTCAGGTCTGCATTCTGATAGCTTTCAAGTCTCTGGGACACAGCCTGAGGGTCCAGAGCTTAGTTTCTCTGAAGTCAGTATGATCCATCCTTCATGTAATGGAGCTTTTCTGCCTAATATCTTACTAGAGGATTTCAGCAACCAAGGAAGTAGTATAGATTTGACTGTTCCTGCTTTTATTGCCTCAAAATGGATTTATATGAGTTATTTAGTTTAGAGGATGGTGAGGAAAGGAAGCAGTGCCTGTATGTGTCAATATGTAGTTAAGATTAGTCAGGTATGACTGAGATTAGTTTATGAATGTAGGTAGTACAATTGAGAATACACGAGTGAAGATTCTAGATGCTTCCATCTACTCTCAAGGCTAAATTGTGGCAGTGCAGTCCAAGGGAAGGCCATTACCTATTGAGGAGAACAGGCCATCTTTCATGTCTCAATTTGTAGTAACCATCTGAGCTCAACTATTTCCCATAGGCATAATTCTAGAGCATAGGCATAATTAGAGCTGCTAAGAAAGCATCCATTTACCACAAAATATTATAAAATCTCAAAATTCATTCAGTTTTCCCATAATTTCTTCTGGTTTTTTCATCCTTCACTACTGATTTTAATGCTTTCCTTTTATTTGTGTTTTTTTTTTCTTCAAAATAAATAACAATGTATAGATGTAAATAGAAAGATGAAACGGAAGATAAAGATATACTTTCCTTATATTTCTGAAAATCACACTGTGGCTGCGGGTGTTGAGTGTTGGCTGTCTACTGAAATTTCAATAAATTTAAAATCACTGAAATAAGAAAATCTCAGTAGACTTATTTGTATGCTGGAATTGTACATCTCTAGCTCATCCCAGCAAGGCCAAAGACAAAAGTCAGTATTTCATTTGTTCAAAGAATTTGCTTATTTTCAAAAAGATATGTGATTAAAAAAAATGCTGCTGGCTGTAATTATAGAATTTGGCATAAAATTCATAACATGGCTGAACATCTTACATTTCTTTAATCTGAGTTGGCTGTTTTGTGTAAGACTGAAGGACAGTGGCACAGCACTGAAAAGTGTTACCACTGTGTTTATAAATGTTCCCAGCACGGTCACCTTCACTCTTACAGACTTGCTTTTACCTTTTGATTTAGAGCTGCTTCATCTGTCTGATCCCTTACATTTGAACTTTTCATTGTAATACGAGTCAATTTTATGATGTTAGACAAACTAGAAGAAGTGATTCACCTCTGCCAGCACTTCTGACAAACAGCAGGATATTTTGGGCTTCTTTACAGCTCTGTCACAGTGTGTGTTAGTGTTCTTTTTCTGTGTGTTGTGTAGAAAAGGATGCAGAAATCAAAGTAAGCCATTATCTTTTCTTTTATCCTGCATTAGTTACAGTAATTTTTTAAGTTAGATATGCAATTGGTGCTGGAGTGAAACTGTGAGTTCCTGCTGCAAGGGAACAGTTTAAACGGTTCGCTTGCAGGCTTGAGTAATTTCACTTGGTATGAATGGGAATGGTTCCTGTCAGGATCAGTATGAGATGTGGGCTTTTACCATAAAGACCAACCTGAACAAATGCAGAAGATGTGTCCTGTGATAGTTCATCTTATTCTGTATGTCCCACTTTCATATCCTTTTTGATGAGTAGTAATTAACCAAAGCAATTAAGATGATCAGCCATGAAGACGCAGATGTTTCATTTGTGGAGCAGAGCCTATTTAATGTTGTCACAGTTATAGATATTTAGTGTATTTTAATGTCTCACTATCTAAATCAGGGAGCAGGAAGCAGTTACGCTAAACTTGTATGCAGTATTTTCCTCTGGGAAGGAGTGACTTCTCTAATCTACACTCTGCTAGAGGCTGATTTAGTTCATTGATTCACAACACACTGAGTAATGCTGATGGCTGAGTCTCTAGATGAGAGTGGAAAACTTTTTTTTTTAGAACCATGAATTACTGCTGATTCCACATTTCATGCTTGATGCAAATTCATCCTGAATTATTTTCTGAGTGTGATGATCCTACTTTGAACCAGACATACAGCAGTACAGTGCGTGCAGCTGTTAAGCATAAGTGCGGTCAGTGAATAAAGTTCTGCTTTCACTTGTACCACTGCAAATCAGAAGCAACCTCACTGAATTCAGCAAATTCCACGTATGCCAATGGGATTGTCCTAGACCTTGTCTCAGCTAGGTATCAATGAGGAAAACTACAAGGTTAGAGGAGGAAATTTTCACAAGTGATGCCGTTTGTATTAGTAGTATAGGCCATGTGAAAGAAAGATGGTGAACAACCACTGCAGTAGTAATACAAGTTAGGTTTCTTACCTTTGTTACTCAGATACAGCTCAGTATAGTTTGAAAAGGGCCTAAATGCAAAAATGACAATCAGAAAGAATGGGCAGAGTTATATCTCTGAGGGATAACGATGCTCACATTGCATTTCATTAGATACCCAATGGATGAGGCAAGCTCACTCAAGCTTATTCACAGTTCCACTGTAGTCATATGTTATTGTAGTATAAGGACTTCAGTGTATTTCTTAAAAACATGAATATTGTTGCAAGTTTGAACACATCTGCAAAATCTCATTTTATATAAACAGTTAACAAGTACAACTGGCCTACAGCAGTCAGATCCTAGAAGAATTAAATTCTCTTTTCCTATATGTGTGTGTCTTTGACCATGATAATATTACTGCCTACTACCAAAGTAGCATGCCCAAAAGTTCACAAGGATTCAATTATAGAATTTTACATAACAGGAATGCATAAAGTTACAGTGATCTGCATTGCAGAGAGGCCCAAATTATCCTTCCTCAATAGAAATGTTAATGGATAAGTTCTGAGAAATAACAGAATGTAGAAACTTGTATTTCATAATAAGGTAGAGCTTAAACTCATCCAAAATTTACATCTCATTCCAGCCATTGCTTAGTCAAATGTCACCTTCTGTCCTCTGAACACCATATTCAGATTTGTGTAAAATCAGAGCAAGAAGTCCCCACCCATATGGTCCCTTTCCCACAGTGCTATCTTTTCTGAGTAATTTCTAGATGACTTTGGGCCTACTTTTATTCCTTGGATTGCTGACTTTCCCCACCTCACGCAGCATGGGCTGGAGTATATCCTATTTATCATTTTTCATCTATTTTCTGCAAATTCTAATTTCTGAAAGTGATCTTCTCAGTAGTAAAAATGTTATTGCACCCTTCTTCACATTTCTGACTGCATTTTCAAGTATCTGTCCAGCATTTCTTGTGAACATATGAAAGCAGAGTATAAGCCAGAGAGAGCACAATCCCACTAATGCTGCTCATCTCCTCAAGGTTACTAAAAGTCACATAATGTCATAGCTTCCATGTAATACTCTCTACCCTTGACTTAAAGACTATTAGGAAAAGTTGCATACAAAAATTAAATGCATTGAAAAGCCTCGAAATTAATAAACCACCCTGCAGCAACCCTCAAGCTTGACAGCAATATCCTGACCTAAAACGTTTGTTCGGGAGTTATTGCTACTGATAGCGCATTACCAGAATTTGCTTCCTGAAAGGAATGTAGGTGTGCCAATGGTGATTTAATATCCACAGGAAGAAAACCAGTTGAAATTTGGAATGCCCATCTCATTTCATTAATTAATCACCTACAATATACATCTGCTATGATCTAGCAGTTCTGAAGAGAAATATTGGTATAGCACACAAAGTACTTTGATAAAAAGGAGTAGCAAGCTTTTTGAAGCTTGTTTCTTTGTGATAATTTCTGCCTATTCCAGTTTCTCAGAAACTGGCTGAAATTTGGGAAAGAAAGATATGAAGCTGTTAAGGATAAAGACAAGTTCACTAAGATTTTTAAGGAAATGAAACAAAACCTGTTACTGAAAAAGCTATTTCAGTTAAGGAAGACTGTTTCCTACGTACTGAAATAATAGTCTAAGTGGTCATTAGAATTTCAGTCCTTGAGGATGAGAAGATCTAGAATCACATGAAATCTGACGTCAGATACATGTGTGTAGGTGTATGTACATGTTGAACTTTTTTCTTCATAAAATATTCAGAACTTAGTACTTTTTGGAAAAAGTGTTGGTAAAATACTGCATCAAATAAGTTTATAATGTTTCAGTATTTACACATTCGGAAACATTTCTTAAAAGAAAATATATAAAGCTCAGAGGAAATTGTTTCTCTGTGATACGACATATACTGTTTTTCCCATCTAGACAGAATTATGGCGGCATTAATCTGTTCATACTAAGACAATATACTATAAAATTTATTGAGTTCAGAGTCACTGAATTAGTAAACAAGATTAGCTAGCAGTCCCTGAGAAGAAACTGGTGTAGATGTGAAGCAGTCACAAGCCTTTGTCATTCTCATAACAAAGTCTATGGGCACAGCAGTTTTTTTCTGAGTATTTTGTCAACCCTAAATTT
The DNA here is from genome assembly GCF_038088225.1 of Cyrtonyx montezumae. Taxonomy (NCBI): domain Eukaryota; kingdom Metazoa; phylum Chordata; class Aves; order Galliformes; family Odontophoridae; genus Cyrtonyx; species Cyrtonyx montezumae. The sequence goes on along the minus strand of NW_027072056.1, from coordinate 8,944,287 downwards.
GTTTTCGGAAGAATTCTCATAGCAGGGTTGGAGTTTGCATGTCAGCCTACCCCTTTGCACAAATTAAAATAACCATAAAGGTGCAAAACCTTTGTAGAGGGCACTGAAGAAAAGCACTGAAGGAAGGCATTGAAGCAAGGCCAAATTAATGGGTTCCAGTGGTCCTCATCATCCATCCCACAGGGAGTGCTGTATTTACTATATGACTTTCTGACAAAAAGTTAAAAATTAGAGTGGGTGTTAGTCTGTGTGTGGTAATAAGCTTACTTCTAGATTGCTCCTGAGTATTAGAAAATTGTGTTAGCTGTCCTCATCAGCTTTCCACACTCATTCATCTTCCCCGAGAAATGAAAGACCTGACAAGTTCTTCTCACTTCATGAGGAATTGATCTAAGCTTAGAAAGTAAGTGCAGGAAAGAAATGTCAATGCAAATTATGCAGTAAGGTAATGAAAAATACTGTAGATAGTTTTTTTTTTTCCAGGGTATGGCAACATTGGTATGTTTTGAAATATTATTAAAGTAAAAGTCTGAAAGCTATAGTACAGCGTTTTTCCACAGTTGCCAGAAGTGCAAAGAAGATAAATATCAATTGCACAAACATGCTTCTTAACATCTTTGCCTAGGAACAATAAGCCATATAAATTGTTCTGTGAGTATCATCACTGTTACTGCTATCATTTGCTGATGCTAATTAGTTATTTCAAAAATAATAAGGGTTCCTCTTTTTCATGGGAAAAAAAAACATGCCAAATAGTCAGCCTGTGGATTAATTTATCCAGACAGACCCTTTCTCTTTTGCTTCAGAATATCCCATTACCTGAAATACATGCTTTAAACTGAATTTAGTAAAGATACACTGTCAGGTAGGCTGATAGTCTTTTTGTACAGTCAGAGAGCACACTCCCTCCAGGAGGTCAGCACACATCTCTGTTGTCTAATAAGATTCCTCAAGTTGTCCATGTGAATAACTCTCCTTCCCACGCTTCACCATCCTCAACTATTTGTCCTTTGTACTCTATTAAACAGAAAATGAATGCATGGAAAGAAACAACTCAGTTTTAACACAGTCTTGTCAGCATAGGAATTCAACCCCTAGACCATCTGTGCTTCTCAGTTCTACTTTCATCCCTGATGGAAATTAGAATAAATTGGTCTAGCCTTCACGCTATCAATGAAAGGGCAAACAGGAATGAGTGATTCTTTTGCTTGTCATGGATCTTTCTATAGTGGCTGTGTAAATGTAATAAAGTACAAGCCTGCCTGTTTTATGATATGGCTCTTTAGCCCCAACAAATTGTACACTCAGAGACTGGCTGTGTCGTTGCTGCAGTCACGGTTCCTGGTCATGTCTGGGCACAACCAGCCCAGATCCATAAGTCACTTTCAGACTTACTGGTATTTCAAAGAAATCTGATGCTGTGCTCAGAAAGAAAGTCCTTTCTGAGTACAACTTCATGCAGATACATTTCAGTAACATATTGGAGGTCTATTTATTAAAAAGGCAATTTGACCTACCTGAAATCTGTGCATAATTAGTACAGAGGCAGCAAAGAATTTAATTCAATCTAAAGCATCCGCCTTGCAAAGCTGACTTTGCTTCTTTATAATCTACAGATATCTCTAGTCTAACCTTATTTTTTGTTCAAGCAAAGCTTGTAGCATTTGCTATAGGACTGAGTCAACATAGAGAGATTGAACTCGGTGAAGAAGCCTTGATCTAAGGGTCCTGACTGAGCTCAGTATTCTTTACAAAAAGTTTCAAGTACTTTAGCTTCTCCAAAAGCAGCAATATATTTTTAAGAAGAAAGAGACTGTAGCCTAGGCAGTCTCAGAAATGAGGCTTCTAGCAGAATGAATAGCAGATCTATTTTATACAGAAATACGCAGTAAATTATAAAGTTTGCAAGTTCGTATACTGTGGTATGATTAAATGATTAGTTTTTCCAAAGTCTACGTTTATCACTTTAGCATAGAACAAAAATCCTAGCACTATTTTTCAACAAAAATATTTTATTTGTTGAGGTTATTTAAGGCATCTCCTTCTAGGACTTTTAATTCTTAGATACAATTGTCCAGTAGTTTAGGGGATATATGTCACTTGAATCCCAGGTACATAACTTCATAAACCTAAAGGGAATGGGAGTCCCAAGTCTTGCTTCTCAAACAAATGCATAGCCAAAGATTTTCTTTGAGCTCCAACAACAGAGATCAGGCACAGTAGGACTGAGTAAATTTTAAATTATTTTAACTATTTTTAACTATTTTAACAGATTCTCTGCAGTAACAGTCTGCTAGAATCAACAGACTACTGGCTGCAGAATCAGAGGACACCATGCCAAATTGGCTTTCTGGAAGACAAGTCAGAAAGCAACTGTGCCTCAGTAAGTACACACTGTAATCTCCTCTGGGGAAATGTCCATTGAGAGCTATTTGAGAAGAATGTGGGGGAGTTTAGAGTACATGTTAAATTAAAAGAAGTCAATGACTAACCGATTCCAAAATTATGTCAATGTATTGATAGATCCTGTAATTTCCAGCTTTCTGCTAAAAGCAAATATCCAAAGCAAGAATGCATACAAATTTCTATACTGAATACATTAATAAAGATTGCTTCAGAGGTTTCCCTGTATTTTTATTATGTATTTTAGTCAGTGACTAACAAGAGAGAAAAATAAGCTAAAGAGAAAATTATTCCAAACTGTAACTTGTTAATGGAAAGGTTGGGAAGAACAGATGCTTAAAAGGCTGCTGAGTGTTCTTGAAGACATAGAGATACGGTTAAGGAAAGAACTCTTTCCATATTAGGTGAGGAGAAGCTGCTAAAGAACTCAAATGGAATAACTTCACATTTGAAATTAAATTTAAATCTCCATGTGTTGTGGATTATAATGCAATTAAATTAAGAACAGCTTTTGGTTAAACTTGTATTTGAAAAAATAAGAGTTGTATTTCTTTACACACCATCTTTATGAAGCTGAATGACATTATGTTGCTGTGATTGTAATAGTGCTTTATTCAAGAAAAAACTCATTTTTTAGAGAAAACTCATTTTTAGTTCTACTTTCATAGAAAGCAGAACATTACTAGAAAGAATTACCAAGGAAATGTGCTTTTAAGAATAGAGTCCAAGGTTAGAGGGCTAAATATCATGCTGTTCACTGGATTATGAGTTCCCAAAAGATATAGTGATCAAAATGTAGAACTTAAGTAGTATGTGATGGTAAGCAACCACATAAGGTACAAGGTGAGAAACTGAGTATATTCCTGTGTCTCTACTTCCAATTATGCTGGGTGAAACAAGGGAGGGGATATTTGTCTTAATTTCATCTGGGGTGGAATTGTTTTCTTCAGGGTGGCTGGTGTCAAGTTTTGGCTCGAGTAGAAAAACTTCCTTGTTCACATCAAGGGAGGTGTTTAGCAGCCTGGAAGTTTAGTTCTTCTAAACATCTAAGCTTTTGTGAGTTACTGTTAAATAGTTACTCTAACCATTACGAGCAGAACTGAAATTTTGCTCATGTTCCTGCTTAATTTATTCTGAGTGGCAATACAGGGCAGAATTTTAATTTAAGTGCCTAAAACGTTACGCAGCTAATGCAGTACACTAGGAAGCTTTTGCATTAATTATCAAACTTAATACGTAGACTAGAATGTAAGCACACTGTTTTTGTGGTCTTTTTTCCTCCAGAATTGCTCTTCCCACCTCAGGTATGCCAGTGTTGTATTTGGTTGGGCACAGTGCTTGAGCAAACTAGGGAAGGGGGACAACTTGACTACTGTGTGAGAACTGAGCATTAGATCAGCATTCTACCCAGAGAGCATTTCGTTCTGAGTCCTTTCCAATGTCTGATAATAAATGAGTGGAGACTGCAGGAATAAAGAACATGGAGGAGTTTCCCTAGCTTTTCCAATAGCCAACAAACCAGACTGCCATTAACAGAAAATACATTCTTCTCTTTCATGGAGATTTTATAAATTGCTGTTGCCAGCAGTGCCAGAGATGTTTTAAAGTTGCTATTAGGTTTGCAGAATGAAAAAAGAAATCGAAATTGCACTACATCACTAATGGGTACCTTTCTTAAAGATAACTAGCAGTACATTTAGTAGTGTACAGATAGTAGTGTTCTGTAGTGTTCAGATTTCATTTGGAAGAGTTTATGTTTAGTAATGTCTAATCTCTAATAATATTGTAAATACAGCAAGACTATATGAACATAGGTTTCATAAATGTTGTGTTCACTGTCTCCCATTACGGATTAGTGCATTTAGTACAAGTAAAAATGGACTCATGCCTGTCCTACATATGCTCACCAAATGTACTAACATTGATTTATTAAAACATTAAACACTTACCTCAGCTATAACAGACTGCTTTTCCACAGGGAGATTCTTAAAGAGGAATGGGCATTTGAGTACACGTAATAGTCCATTAAGCTCCAAACTGCTTAGTGAAAAGCTACATATTACAATATGAAAATAATAAATTGTGTTAGAGGAATGGTATTTCATACTTGCCTAAGTTGGACATCTTTTCCTGAGTTCTGAAAATAGGAAAAATGTATCACATGAACACTTCATTACATCGAGTTCTTGTATTCCATCATAATAGAAGAAATTCTAGTGTGTCTGTATTTAATCCAGTGGTTGTGTACATCTGCACAGATGAACAATAGAAGTCGTAGGAAGAAGTAGTAACAATGTGATGTCTTGTCTCTGTTATTTATGCCAGCTCTGTGGTATGTTAACAACTGAAAGTGTTATGTGTATTATGAGTATGTTATGAGCAGAGTTTGAAAGACTGCCTTGCCCTAATTTTCTTCTTCTACGTTCTAGTAGATGCGTAAGAGCAAACTTTTTGTCCAAATATGTTTACACTTAAGAAATCTAAGAGGTGCACTAGAATTTAGCCACGTGGACGGGGCTTGTTGTATTAGTTGTTAGGACTTTGTAGGGAGAACTCCCATAGAAGTTAATCAGGAGTTGAAGCGTGCTACCATCCCTACTTCGGGTGATCCTATTAGGTTTTGCCATGCTATCTGCTTAAAAAGTTTAGACTCCTACAAAGAACTTCTGCACTGGTGTTATGAGTGTATGTAGTAGAGTGCTCTAGCATCTGAATATTTTCATCCTAAAAGAATGAGCAATTACGAAACATTAAATTAAGTGGTGATAAACAGTGGTACTGCTTTGCAACAGTTTAGTGCTACAAATTAAGTACACAGTTTTGTGCTATTTTCATAATTAGATAGCATAAATTTAAAATGTAGTTTAATTACATAAGTCTTGTTTTGTTTGTTTACACTAAACGAGGACTCAGTCAAAATCTGTCAAATAGTGTAAAGTGTATGGATTTATAAGACAGTCTTTCATAAGCTGCACAGAGTGACTTAAAGATGTGACTACAATATTTACAATGAGAGTTTCTTATTATCTCACAGAGAGACCCCTTCAAATAAACTCTCATGCCTTTGTCCATTCCATTGTGCAAAACTATCTTTTTCATTGAATCTACATTAAATAGTCTCTGCTTTGGACCTGCTGATAAGTAAACCTTATATAAAAAGAAAAACTTGATAGGTAGTTTGTCCCTACTTTCTTTCCACAGACCTAAAGTATTTATTTACCAATGCTCAAAGTGTTCGGTTGAGTTATGCTAGCATGTGTTAGGAAACTGAAACTTAATCTCCTTAGATGATTTGTAGTTTCGTCTTCTAGCATCATAGAATCACCAAGGTTGGAAAAGGCCTCCGAGATCATCTAGTCCAATCATCCATCTACTACTAATATTTCCCCACTAAACTATGTTCCTTAGTACAACATCTAAACATTGCTTGAACTCCTCCAGGGACAGTGACTCAACCACCTCCTTGGGCAGCCCATTCTAGCACCTGACCTCTTTTGGAGAAGACATTTTTCCTAGTATCCAATACAAGACTCTCCTAAAGCACTAAGTCTTAGTATTGCACACAGACAATTCATTTATTATTCTTATGAGATTTTAAGATTTTACGTTTTTCTTTTCAGTGCCTTTACAGTAAGCAGGTCTTCCTGCTCCCTGGCAGCCTACAGGGAATTGCACTTGACAACTTCTGCTCCATGAAAATGTACCTTTCCCTTCCCAAGCAACATGCTTCTTTGTCAGGGATAGTGGGATTTCTAGACTTGGGCAGAAATGCTTTCTTCTATGTAAAAGCTGCAAATTTTTGTGCCAAGTACCCTAGAGTAGTAGAAAACAACATCATTAAACTGCATGGATAGAAGTTGTCAGTGAAACTTCCCTGTTTTTCAATTTAAACAAAATAAAACAATGGAGAACTGTTTATTCTAACCTCAGCATAAAAAGATAACAGTTTTTAAGTATTGGAATCCCAATACCTTAAAAGATCTCTAAAGGTTGTCTTTGTATCTTTTTGTGGCTCCTTGTAGCTGAAAAAAACAAAATCTGGCTTTGCAGGCAGATGAATGAGAGAACAATTTCAACAAGGATTGAAAAATTTGAAACATTCTTGAAATAGTCCAAAACTTTTCCTCTTACAAGCACTCCTACTCTGTAACACTAAATATTCACACCAGAATACTCCATACAAGTATGCATATAATATTAATTAAATGTTAAGTATGTATTAAATATTGATTAAATCTACCCCAAGGGAGCAGCAGGAACACATGGCCAGAGTAGCAGGAGAGGTGACGGATAGCAGAATTAATTTAGGTCTAATTCAGTGCTGCTGAAAGACACTCTATTTAGTTGTTGGGTCTTCTGCCTGAGCCTCTGCCACATGCACTGGTTTTGCAAGCTGTCTGACAACTGCTGGTGGTAGTACAACAGAGAGGGGAGGATGACATAACTAGGAAAGTGATGATGGTAGAGACAATAGTAGGCAACTGATGCTCCATAGAAGAACCTTAATCCATCAGCAGCACAGGTGGAAGAGGAACTGCAGCAGGATGGTTGTCACCTTAACAGCTGGGTTTTCAGAAGGGACTGCTCACCTTGATACTGCATAGCTTGACCACCCTAAGCAGGTGCTTAGGCATTGTCAAGTTTATAGCAGTTCAGCTATCAAGCTTTTAAACAGATTAAGGGGAGCTTAAAAGTTGCCATTATACACTAATACGAGCTGGTTGAATCAAGGCTTCTGTGGTCTCACCTTTTTTCCCAGCCCCTTCATCTTCTTCGTTTCCTTTGCATTTGTGTAAATGTGCAGTGAGTCAAGCAACATAGAAAAGGGATTACAAAATTAAGAAATTCAATTTTCTAGCCAGTTCTTCCTTGAATCACTGTGTTGTCAGGCAAATGCCAGAACTCACTCAAGTGATAGAACAAAAACATCCAGGAAGCAGCTCTTAAAAATGAATCCAGACTAAATGATAACATATGCAGAAAAGAAAAATCCTTGGCAGGGTGTACTTTAAGGGAAAAAGAGAGTACACTTTTCAGATATGAATATTTTCTATCCATTTAATTCACGCAAGACTTTTTGAAGATTTGACATTACACAACTCTAGAAGTTTAGGTACAAATATACCACTTATATTTCACATCAACTTTTTTAAAATTGGAATAACTTTCAGGTAACTTCTTTGCAGTAATCCTGTTCCTAGGTCAGGGTGTGAAAATCTGTGTACTTCGGGAACAGATCTCTCTTAATCACGGCCTCTATCTCCGTATGTTCTCCAGTTTCCAGAGGAGAGCATGCCCATATTGAAGGGTGGAAATCTTATCTTACAAGAGCTCGGAAAAGAGGATGTATTTTCCCATGTTTAGTATTCATCAGCAATCCAAGTATGGAGATGCATTTTTGAAACACAATGGAAACTTTTTAAATCAAAACTGTACATATGCTTTTAGGCATATCAATAGTTGAAAAAATTTTTGTTTTTAATCTTGTTTGAATGAAGATGAATATTTCCTAGTAAAATTAGCAAAGGCCTATTTCTCTGCATAAAACAGACAAATCTACGTACCAGGGTGCTTACTTTCCCTTGCATATGCATCCCCAGCAATTGGTCTTATGGACAGGGAATTACAACAGTGTTATCTTTCACTCACTAACTCAAGCATCTTCCATAACAGCATTGTCTCTTTCAGAAATCAAAATCCAGCCATTGCATTTCAGATCTAAGCCATAATTACTAGAGGTATTTTTAGTTTTAAGTCTCATCTTCCTATTCAGCCTGACAATGCCTTAATTATATCCTGACAAGGTATAGGAATCAACAGCTGCAGGCTAAATTGTGGTGTTGAGTCTTGGCCCTTTCTTAGACATGTGTAGGTGTTCATGCCGCTGTGGTAAGGATTAGCACCTTCCAGAGAGCACTCCTCTAGCTCTCACAGAGAAACAAGAACCCCTGTCTTCAATTATTCTCTGCCTTATGGAGCTCAGCACAGCAGAGTGACCTCTCTGTAGGAGGGACTACGTCTATACCCTGCAAAATATATTTATCTTTTTGGTCTTTTGACTTAGAAGGACTTCTTCATGTATAAGCTAACATTCAGGCAGAAATGAAATATGCCTATAAAGGGTTGCATTTCCACATTTTCAACATCACATATGCATGTTATATGGAAGATTTGGTTGCTGTATAAGAATAGCGGGGAGGGGGAGAGAGATTCACAATATCCTTCCTTCTCTTCCCTCTATAGCTTTAGACTCTCGTTTATCTTATGCCTGGATCTCCCATCTTTTCTCCCATCTCTTTGTGACAGTCTCATACAGCAGTGATGTCCTGTGTTTAAGAGAATCAGATACTTAGCCTCACTCTGAGATGCTTAGCCTATCTCTGACAAGGCTATAAGTAGGATTGCCAAATACTGGAAGAATCATATGCAGCATTGCTGCTGTATCCCCTTTAGCATCTCATACTGTCATATTATCAGTGTCTCCATGGTATGATTTCTGAAGAACTGGGATTGTTATGCTGCCTTCAGAGCAGACATCTGTAACTGCTTGCTACTGTTGTAACTGTAGGCTCCCTGTAACATGAACTGCAGCATGAGGCATGTAGAAATTTGTTAAACATTGACTATACAGGGCACAAGAGAAAGCAAATGAGGCATAAATATTTACTGGCACATTTTCTTTAAGTCATAAGTGACAATTAATTACATCAAACCCAAAGGAATAAGTCTTAATGGGAAGAAAATATTCACAGCTGATTTTGAAGCAATAAATTATTATGAGATGATTCCAGATGATTCATTGCTGCAGTCCAGCCACTAAAGCAGTCTCTAAAATACCAAGACCCATAAATCTACAAAGTCATTTGAGATATGCAACTTCTGAAGACTAATTGGGACTAAGTTTAAGGTATATATCTTATTGAAAACGCTGGACAGAATGTAACACATCCTTCTGACAGCATACAGTGCTCACCTTAAAAAAGAACTGTAGCTGGACTGGGGAAACACGAAAAGGTCACATTAAGACCTAATTTATGTGAACTTGAATGACTCACAGAAGACAGTATAGGCTGGGTTGAATGCTTTTGGAAAGAATCCATTAGGGCTTGCAGGAAGAGCAGTTGGAAATCCTGACTGCACATTAAATAGCAGTTGTACAGTTTATGGGACAAACTTTTACATAAGTGAGCCCCCTGAACCATACGTACAAGGGTAGTGCAACACATGGGGGATTAAAGTAAAGCAAGCAGAGCTGTGCCCAGGCACTTTAATTTTCAGTGGTTTGTTTATGATACCTTCTCTTATAACAAAGGCAGAGGGAAATTTTTAAAACGCTTACCTTACTTTTTTACCTTGCTGTCACCTAAGCTTCCTGCCACTTTCTTCCTACCTTTGAACTGTGCTAGATGCAATACTATATGCATGGCACAGCCCCGGTTAACTGTTGCTGAATTGCTTAAGCCTTTCAACGCAGTCTTTCTGAATGCAAATTCACTCTACACATACTGCCTGGCCATTAAACTCCACAGAAGTGCTTCTGGAGGGATGCCAATGCTTGGGACACTTTGAATGGTTTTAATGTTCCAAAGGACAAATGAGTGGTTACAATGATTACAAGTACGTTGCCTCTTCTCCTCACTATGAGACTGAGCGCAGTACAAGGCTGCGCTAGGCACAGGATGCAGGAGTCCCACAAACTCTTATTTCAGCTTCACTAACTCAACGTGTCCTGAACAAAAATACTTAGCCTGCATTGTTCATCTGTGTGAGAGCTCTAATACCTTTGAGAGAAGGGCAAAATAAACTAAATGGGAAACACTGCTGGACGTTAAGAGGTGTAGAGTTCAATCTATTGTTTTTCTTTTTGCTTAAAAGCTACTGATATATCTTCCTATGTTCGCATCCTAAAAGTCTGTCTCAAAGTCATGGCAAGATAGTTGTTAAGTATGTAAGTATGACAGAGAAATAAGCTGGGTTGTTTCCATAGTACAGATGCTTTTCCTATACAGAGGCACTTAGATTTTAGAATATGAAGAGAGTAATATGATTTTTTTAGCCATCTGAGTGAAAATACAAGGGAAGAGGGAGAAGATAAATAGACTTTTTCCCCTTACAGCTAGAGTGGAAAATGGTCATCCTCTAAGTAACCAAAGGACTGTATAGTAGAAGGATCTACAGGGCAAACATTCTACAAGCAGAGATGAGAATGGATCTTTTGTTGGTTTGCAGTAGTTTGGTCTCACTTCAGTGAAATCAAGAAGGCACCACTATATGCAGCTGCACTGTGTGCAAAAAGTGTGCGTGAGCTTCTTTGTACTCTGGAATTACCACCTGTCTACCTGTACATCCTTATGCAAGCAACCACACTGCATATCTGGTACTTTCAAACAAATATTTTTTGATTTCCATGTTTTATAGATGTTTTCTCTGCCAGAATCATTTTGGCAAGCATGGAAATTAACATTAAGCAAGCATTAAATCCAAATGCTAATGGATAATTAGCTCTGTCTTCTACAGGGTGCTGTTTTTTGTTAGTTTTTTTTTTTTATTCTGACTTGCTATCAGCCGATTCCAAACATCTTGTATAAGACATTGATCTAAAAAATCCTCTTTAACAATTTAAAGAACCAAATTATACTTTGTACAAAGAAGAACTACGTCCTTTATAACATTCCTAATATCGTATCTACCAAAAAGTGGAGGTGTGCATAGTAATTGTAACTGTTGGTTCCTCCAAAAAGAAGTAATAAAAGAAAAAGTAAATAGAAATTGTAACAGAAAAGCAACAACTGATGATTTTGTGTTTCCTTATTTCTTGCAAAATATATCAGGTCTCTACAAAAAAATAATATTCCAGTCTTTGCAACACATAATTTTTCAGATAGTGTTCATCTCTGTGCTCAGGAAAGGAAAACACTTGGGAATTACATAACTGCCTTCTTCCATCCCATGACAGCACACCAATACAATAGCAAGGTAGGAAATAAAACCCAGCCTGCTTTCCAAAGCCACTTGGAGATAAATCAATTGGAGGCTAAATAATAACAAAAAAAAAAAAATTAAAAAGTGGAGGAACACTACAGAGTATTACCTGACACTCAGCAAATTTCAGTTGGCAGTTGTGATCAGATGGGATCCCCCTCTCTCCCAGAAATTATAGGAAAGTGACTTTTCCATTATGTGCTTTATCGTGCAGGTGTCACAATTCCTACTCAAAGATGTTTTAAAAGAATGAAAGACAGAAGCTAAACGAAGATAAAACATTAGGCAATACAAGATTGTATGCAGAAGGCAGACATACACACTCCTACTTAAAATAATGTTCATTTCCTCCTCATTAGGATGTGCATGATTACACAGTTATGTCTTTAAACAGCTAAGAAATTTGTGAGCAAGCCTGGGTGAGTGCAAAATCCATCTGCCCTCAGACAGCTATTCTGAGTGCCTCCATGCAGCTCACTTGGCTGTTGGCTGCAGAAGTAAAGCTCCTTTAAAGTACTTAAAATGAGCAGTTGTATATAACGTACTTAAACATGCACCCAATGACAGAGTGAGAACATGAGGAACATACTAGGGGTGGAATTTCTTCTGAATATCTTCATACCTCCTTCTGTACCAGTCCCCAGCTCTGCATTCTTAAGCTTAACTTCTACTGGAAGTTACACCTAAATTACACACTGTTGGTTTGCCATGAGTGTTTTATTCTTCGAAATGAAAAATAAAAAATGAATGTTCACAGGCCCTGTGAAATGAATGACCCACTATATCTGTTCATACAGTGTCCATTTTGTCATCATGTCATTAGTGTATGACTTTTTTTTTTCCTAGCATAATAAAGAAAAAAATTGCCACCATCAATGAGAAGCAGGAACAGGGGTTTCTGTTTTGTTTAGAAATTTACTTTCTCAAAGTATCAGCATAAGTCAGAGAATGATCAGGAACTTCATGATGTAACATCTCTGAAATTACCTAGATCTCTTTTCCTTACAGCGTAGCAGGAAACTGGCTCAGGCTGAGGTTTCTAGCTCCTTTTCCAGAAAGATGCAGTCAAATCCTCAACTAAACGCCAAGATTTTTCATCTCTTTGTTCTTTCCTAAAGAACCTGGGAGCTACAAAAGCCTTGACTTCAGTCATCACTGTAGAATCTTCTGAACTTCCTTCTGTCACATGCAATAAGAGCCCAAATTAGGGGATGAGGCTTTTAGCCTTAGGGAGCACAGCAGGGAGCCTCACATCCCATTCACAGAGTTGTCCTGTAGCTACAGGTTTAAGAAACTCTTAAGGAAAGCAGACATTTTCCTGGTAGAATCTTGTCTAGGGGCAGAAGAAAGCTTAGACCAGAAGCAGTTTCAGCTTTGTTATTTCAGATATGATAAATTGGAAGCTAGGAAATTCTTGGTTTGTTTTAGAACAAACTCCTTAAACAACCAAAAGGTAGTTTTTTCTCCAGCCACACATACAAATTGTGTGTATATAACTGTGCAGAAAGATCAAAGTTTCCAGAACTTTGAAAACAGGAATGATAAAACTAAGAATCCAACTGACTCATGGGCAGAAAGATCATTATTTCCGTCTGCTGCTGTTTAACTTAGCAGAACAACAATTCTGCAGATGCATGGACTGGACTGTGAGCTTGTGCAGATGGGTGAGTGCAGAAGTACACAGAAGTACAGGTACTTCACCCAACACGCAAGGACTGGGGATGTTATTAACAGTTCTGATGTAGTGGTCTTCTCCTCCAGCTACTAACAGAAGATGTTAAACTGAGACTTTTCATGTTCTCCTCCACTGATGCTGTACCAACGTGGCTAATGTAAATTTTCCAAACGTTTAGGAAGAATCCATGTCAAATTTGGCAAAATGACAATTCCCACTTAAAATCAGTATATTCGTTACTTACACTGTAGAGAAGAATTTCCTGTCTTGTTTACTAAACAGTGTGTTTGGGGGAAGATACATCCTTCCAGGTTCTTTTTTTTTTGTTTGTTTGTTTCTTTACCTTTAACTCCTCTAGAAGTTGTTAAAAAAAAAAAACTTGTTGCTGTTTCATACTGGATTCTGAAAATCAACAGATTGACTTCAACTGGGGCAAAACCTAGATCTGTCAAAAGCTACAAAAAATTCGGCAAAAACATTGTCCCAAAGTAGCTGTGAATGTGTGTGCATAAAAATAGTTTGACAAAGTAGTTAATTTTGTTTAATTAAATATTTTTCTTTAAATTAAGAGTATACCCAGCATTACAGACTCAGTAAAAAAACATAATTGCAGTTTCTGTTTGCCTGTTTACCAACAGTAATAATTTCAGGCATAAATGAGAGTAATGTAATGGAAGAGTAAATCAAAGTTGAAGGAGGAGCAAATAAAGGAGAAGGGGGAAAAAAGGAAATTTCAGAGTTCATTCAAGCCTTTCTAATTATACAGTGGCATTTTAGGTTTTGAGAGCATATATTTAAGACGTCAAATCAACTGACTTGGTGAATCTTTTTAATGTGCATGAACAACATTCTCTAAGCATGGTAGGCAGGGTGATTCATGATTTCATTTTCAAAAGAAATACGTAGGATCTGAAATGGTGGTATCTTAGATGCTTATTTTATGGGTGCTTACACAAAATAATTCTCTAAAAATAGCCAGGAAGCAAGAGAGGGCAACACCAAAGTAAACCATTATGTAAAAGCTGATAGAACTGCAGGCCCACTCCTTTCAGGAAAGCATTTGGCAACAGAACCTCCTCTGATGGCTCTAACAGGCTTAAACAGAGAGACAGAGGAGTCCAGTGTCCTCACACATCCATCTCAGCCTTTCACAGCAAGACTCCATCAGCAGAAAAAAAAAAAACGTTGGACTTCAGCTTTTTTCAAGCTGAGATTTAAGCCCTGATGGTGTGCGGGAGACAGGTGAGAAGAGAAAAGGCTAGAGGCCTTTATCAGGAGACAGACAGTGCTGACAGCAGGAAAAGAAGCTACTGGTGCTTCTACCCCACCAGTATTCTTTCTATCTGATGCATTTGACATGCTGCACAAAGCTACCATTCTGAGTGCTAGAGATTAGATGGTAATTTCCAATCATAGCATAGTTTACAAAGACATGTAATCTGCGTGAGTCCATTTGACAGTTTCTGGCTGGCATCTGTCTAATTTTTTAGTAGTTTAAGTGTAGGAACTTTTATCTCTGGGACGTGTTTCATGAATTTAGGTGGTGCTGGGAGACTGTAAGTACGCTGTCTAGATGTGATCTCAAACCTGGTGGCACAACAAAGAAATGACACATGGCTACAGCTTCACCAACATTCTACTGAAGGAACAGTGTCCATCACAGTTTACATCTCAAGAGGCTAAAAAGCTAAACTTGAAATGTTAGTACATAGGTAAGCAGGCTTTTTTAATTTTTAATCCCAATGCTCACTTAACCAATCAGAAATTCAGCTGTTTAACTTCATAAGCACAACAACAGATATACTTCTTTTTTTAGTAATCTTGCTGCTTCAGTGCTCTACCTATTTATAACATGCATAACAGCTGGGGCAGAACTGTCCTGGAATTCATAAAGTATGTCTGAGCCGACAGATGCTATGCAAGTCTCCTTTAGCAGAAACAGAGGTCAGTCATTACAGATTTCGTTTGATGTGACTGAAGATGTTGGCAAACCATATATTATCATGATTATAGAACTCCAGTCAGAAATTAAGAAAACAGATTTGTGAGCCACAGCAGGAACAATGCCCACAGCAAAAGACTGAGCTAGGGAAGTTGGAGAATTGTCCCTTGGTTTGAAACATACTGTTGTGGATCCACAAAGCAGAGGGCATTTCTGCTGATTCTAGATTGACCCTCAACTCTGGCCCTGATATTTCAGTTTTTCGTGTTAATAATGTCCTAGTCGTTCTTGTACTGTCTTCCCTACAGAGGAAACCACTAGCTTTACTGTTAAGAGTTCGGTTCACGTGAAAAAAAATCTCTGAAGAATCACTCTGTTCTGTTACAGAATAACAGGATTTTATTTTTTCTTTTTAAACTTGTTCTTCAGCTTAATATAGAGATCTACAAAGTGACTGTTAGACATTGTCAGTAAGGTCTCTGGAGCTAAGAACAGTGACAGAACTATTTCCATTAAAATTGTAACTTCTGTTGCTTGTAACTGTAGCACTGGCATTCAGCTCACAAAAGATCCATCTGTCACAGAAAGGGTGAAGTACTGGCTTTCATAGAGGAAAAAGTATCAGTCTTGCTTTAAAACCTTGATCTTATAACCCAAGAAGCAAGAAAAACACTGGAGCAAAGATGAACTTGAGGGGGAAAGGAAGGAGTTTAAGGAATTGTCCTAATCAGATTTTATAAATCGATTTTATTCTTAATGTATCATACTGAGCATCACTGTGAGGAGGTAAGCATTACTAAGTAACAAAAGGTAAGAATTAGCTCACTCAGTTAAAAATATATACACACACTTTTCCAGATAATTCTGTCTTCTACTCTAATGGTTTACCATGTAAGTTATATAACACACAATTTATTCTCTCCAGCTATGAATATATTTCTGCTTTGGTACTACCTGCTCAGTCATAAACCCTAGAGACTTGGAACAGTTGGAACTTGTGGCTAATCAGT
Source organism: Cyrtonyx montezumae (assembly GCF_038088225.1). Lineage (NCBI taxonomy): Eukaryota > Metazoa > Chordata > Aves > Galliformes > Odontophoridae > Cyrtonyx > Cyrtonyx montezumae. Next base: position 8,928,275 of record NW_027072056.1, on the reverse strand, counting down.
CTCACATAGTCACTGCTATGGAGCACTTACACTTGACATCTCTGTTCAGCAAAATCATTTGCATTTTTATATTAGGCTTCCCAGCATTTACTTCAACTCTCTAAGCACTGAAAAAGCCATTTGTGCACCACAGAGCTGTTTAACATCCACAGATAAGAAGAATGAATTAATGCACTTATTAAAAAAAAGCAACTTAAAAGAATTCTATGTAACATACAAATGACTTCTCACTGCTTCATAGTAGCATAGTATAATTTGTACAAACTAGGTGTGTTAAGTAGACAAATACTCATCTTCCCAGAAATCTGAACATTCATTTGATCATGCACCATCAATGTTCTATATGTACTGAATATCACAACAGTTCCCCACTTCAGTTTTTAAGATTAAAATTAAAGACATCTCATTGGCTTTATAGACTATGGGCTGTTAAATTTCTTGGCTTACCAAGACTGACCTGGACAATTAGCAACTCAAGGCTGACTCCCTGGAGTCTTTCACCTTGATTTCATTGTTGAACAGATCATTTTCCAAGCCATTAAATGGTTTATATTCTTTGGTGTCTTTGTGGTTAACTATAGGGCAGGCTCTGTTAAATAACAGTTAAAACTTCTTGTCTTTTTGACAACTGAAAGTTTCAATATTTCTGTGAAATCATTTCTCTAGAAGCTTCTAAAATTTGGAAGCACTCTTCTGTGAAGTTTTGGTTTTGGCTTCCTGGAGCAGCCCTTTAACTGACATATTGTTCTAGTCTGTACTGAGTTTTCAGTAACAAGTGCTAGCCTGACTTGCTGAGCAGGAGGTCAAAGAAAGCAGTAAAAGAAGGAGCAGGACTGGCTTCTGTGCCACCCACAAATTGGTCTCACATCCATACTCATCATTTTGCTGAGAAACAAATCCTCATGGAAAATAACATCCCCTGTCAGTGTCTGACTGAACCATAATTTTTCCATGCCGACAGTCTTCATGCACAGGAAATTAAAAAAGACAAAACTAACTTACATAAAGATAAATTATGGTATTGATTATGACTTATTGTTTTAGATTTATCACTGCTTTTTTCAGGCTGTCCTTAAAATGAGATTTCTCAGCTTTGTTAGCTGTCACATTTATATTATCTAGTCCTCTGAGATTGTACTTGACATTTAAATTTACACAGAAAATAAGCAAGCATAGGGCCTACCAAGAATTTAATTTAAGAGGAATAGTGTTCACATAAGTCTTTATGGGAATGTACATGACACAAGCAGGCTTTTTTCAAGAAAGCCGTACCAGACCTAGATACAAAAAAGTTCCAAGGATCCCCAAAATTATGAGATTATTTAATTAGTCATTATTGAGAGGGTACCCTCGTGACTCTTTTGAGCACAAAGTTAATCATAGCAACTTCGTAGAAATTAGGAAACTCGTGAAGTGTAATTTTTAAAGAACAGTTAGCTTAATAGTTACGGGGCCCATACAACAAGCTATAGAACATAAGCTGTCCAAGTGATTTTGTTTAGCTTTATGTGGGAATAATTCATTCAAGCAAAAATGAACGCAAGGAGGTCTTACAGTCAGCATTCTGAAAAGTATGAAAACAAATAATCTTTGAAAAAACCTAAAAATTGATGCCTGCCTTGCTAGAATCCACTGCAAAAGGCACTTTTTTGCCACAGTAATATCCGTAAATATGTATATATAAATAATATATATGTAAATGTCATTGGTCATTTTCAAAGAGGAAAAGATTACTGAAAATTTCTTGACAAAGCATGGCACACTGCCACTTCACTTTTTCCTGTGGATTACAGTTTGCCTCAACTCAGATGAACGAAGTAAAGCAATATTTTTATCTTGAGCTTTTGTTGACTTCAGCTCCAAAGGGAGCCCAACATTCAGCTGTACTTCCTACAAAACAGACACTTTCCATTCTGGTAAGCAGTGACTTGGATGAAGTGGATTTGGTTGCTGTGCTGTGGAGAAGTTACAGGGATTTAAACTATCTTTCTAAAGCCAGGAGACTAACTTAGCTCTAATAAATGTTTACAGCAACTGTATTGGTCTTCTAACTTTTGCACAGATGAAATTAAGATGAAAAGATCTCAGTATTCCAAAACTGCCATCACATCACAGTTATTGCTAAAAGCAGGAATGAATGAGATCAGATGCTCCATAAAATTCTTAAAAACAACTGTCAAAGCAATCAGAGTTACTGTAAAATTTCACAACCCTCTGCACAAACTGTACCTTCACAGTTGTACTTCAAAAAAAAAAAAAAAAGATGAAGCGTTCAGTAAGAAAATAGCATATAAGAAACAGCGTACAACCTGAGAACAGAGATATAAGATACAAAGGAAAATAAACTCTAAGCTTTTAATTTCTCCTTTCCTGGGCAGAACGCTATCTATAATAGATGCTAACCTTTAAACTGAATGAAGTCACTACTGAGCATCACCAGGGCAAGCATAAGGTGCTAAGTACAGCACAATTTGAACCTGCATTCTGTGCTATGGAGATACAGTCACTGCTTCAGTTCTTTGCCCTTGAGGACTGCATTCTCATCGGTTCTCAAAATGGGTTTGTATCCAGAACTGCTACCAGCCTTCGGCTCACATTTGTTCAGCTTTCCCACGACACAGTTGTGTCCCACATATCCTCAGGCTTTGGAATTTAAACAGTGTTTTTCCTCTGCACCCAACAACTACCTTCTCAGAATTTTTTTTTCCCCTTCTATGGTCTCTCCTGAGGCTAATTATTTTTTCCCCACTTTGTTAGTAGGAAACTAAACATGAGGTTTGTGGGCACATTACAGTGCAGGCTCAAAGTATTTCCTCTAACTCCCTGCTAGGCTGTCTGAATTGGCACCCTGCCTATCTAACTAGGCTTTGCCCTATGAGAGAAGATGAGGAAGAAGAGTAGCACAAACCCGGGACATAAAGCCTCTGTCAGCTTAGTTTCTGGACAGCATTTACATGATAATACCAATTAGCACAGCACAGAGCACAGCAAGTTCTGCACAGCTCCCCTACAAAACCACATGCATGCACAGAATTTTGGCCTACGCATAAGTGCGTGGCACCACATCCTGGCTGATTGTGGCCCTGGGGCAGCTAGTTTAGAGCTGTGGCTGATCAGCTGTGTGTACACAGGAACATTGTTTGGGCCACCTGAATTTTCTCCTGGCACCGTTACAGAGTTTTGATACTTCATACACTCATACACCACAGATTGAAAATTACAAGACAGATTAGAAATTAAGAAACTGCGCTGAACTGTCCTTTAGGCTGCAAAGTCATGAGCTCAGGTGTTAGAAAATGGGAGAGATGAAGTTTTCTGCCTCTGTAATTGTGGATCTTTTTGAAGTTTTCCTGCTCAGTGATTCAGGCATAGATCCTGTGCTATGCAAATGTGAGCATACAAGGAGGTGGAATTAAGGTTGCTTAAAGCCATCTGCATATAGTCCTAATTTTCAAATCTCAACTCTTCAGTTTAAATTTCTTTATTTTTAAATAAATATTGACATCTTATTGAAGGGTGTGATACCTAGTGTATGTGTATTTGGATTTTAGGGGAATAAAAACCTCATACAGCACTTCAAATGTTGATTGCATCCCTTTCTGGAAAAGGTCAAGGTATAAGACTGTGGCTCTCACTTGTGTACCAGTTATGAACAAGGAACAGAACTTATCCCAGTGAGAGGAGCCACGTACTAAATTTTCAGTTCCTGTTTCTTCCACAAGAAGCAGGAAGAGCTTCATAGGAGAAGAGGAACCATATATGTCAAAGTTGTTTCTCTTCAAAAAGTGCCAGCAGCTTTTAGCCATTACAACACTGTGGCATCAGCTACTTTGTTGTAGTAGGACAAGCCCCAAGTTAGTGTTTTGGCATAGAAGAGGATTGAAAAAGACTAGACTTTCATCTTAAAAATAATTGTTCAATAATAACATCAGAACAAAAACCACATGCTAGAGCTTCTTTCAGTCTCACCTAAAGCTATAAAACATCTCACAGGAAACTGCTTCCTTATTACCAAGTGTTGACATAGACAAAAGAGGTACTAATGCTTCTTAAAACAAATAGCAAAAAGTAGTTTAGCAGTCTCTTAGCTAGTGGAAATAGTGCAAAACTGATATAGATGTCATCCTAAACTTTATAGTTAAAAAAATGCAATTTTAAATAAATAGGGAATATATACAGTTATTAGTAGATTATCTGAGAGTTTCTTTATTAGCATCACTGAGCTTTTTCATGTAGGAAGTATTAATAAACTAGTTAATGCCAACCCTGATGAATTCAGCCTGAAACAAAGTAAAAAAGCAAAACTGACTATGTTTCCTTGCTTGTCTTGCATCAGTACCCAGAAACAACTTGAAATTGCTCAACTGTTCCAGAGTGTGAGAACAGTGTTCCATTTCCAGCAGTTCCCTAAGGCCACTGTGCCATCTGTCAATGATGACAATACATTATATGTTTTCTATATTGTATCCTTAAGAAATAATTTATATATAGGTACTTAACATTCTTAATACTTTGAAAGTGCAAACAATGGATGCTGAGGTTTCTGCATATTTTCACACTTACACAAGAGTAGATTTCAGCACCTAAAACTGTTGTTCTGGAGAATTTACCCTTAGCAGTCACAGAAATCCTCACACAAAATAGGAAAAAGTTAAAAAATAAAAAAATAAATAAGAGTCCCCATGTGTAAGTTTTATATGATCCTTCTTGAGAACCAAAGCTCAGTACGTTGGTGGTGATAATCTGCCTGGCCCTGACCTAGGAGAAATGCTTGGAGAGTTCCATGAAGAGGATGCTGAGCAATTCCAGCTCATTCACATGCAAGAATCTGCAGAGCAAAATGAATGCTGTTGACAGTGTGATAGTGTATTAAATGGTTTCCAGATCTACAGCACGTCACTTCCAGTCAGTTCGCAGACTCTAGTTTTGGGTGCAGTAGTACAGTTCATCACAAGCAAAGCATTGCTCTCGCTTGACCAACTAGGATTTCTACTATGGAAGCAGAAATGACCTAAAGGTTAACTGTTAGGTTAGGTAGGCAGAAAATAGGTTTTTCAATCTAGTCATCTCTTCATGCACCTTTAATAACTAATAAAACATCTCCAAGAACAAGTATCCTTACAGTGACTGTCCCTGACTGTAACAGTGCTGCAGAGCCTCCTTAGGGTGGAGATGTACAATTAATGTAGGATAGTCACTTAGTCTTCCCACTTCCTCAAAGCAGGGCTAATCTTCAAACAAATAGAAAATAAAAAAAGTGAAATCAATTCTTCCATTCCTTTCAATGCTGTGAAACTATTTTTGTGTAAAAATAATTTAATTGCCTACAATTAAATCCATAAAATCCATAGAGGAGGAAAATGGTAAGATTTGAAACTGACAAGACTGCAATAAATCAATGTCAACAGAACTTGACAAGTGTATTTGGAAACTAGATTCAGCACTGTCGTGCATTACATAATCATTTCATTGAATTCTGAAAATAGAAATTAAACAGATGACAGAAACAGAATACGATGTTAATTAACAAATACTCCTGTAAGTATTGTTATTTCTTCTCCTGAGGCATTAGTGAGCTACTTGCCATCCACACCACATGAAACAGGGATGATTTTTTGGCTGCATGGAACAGGCACAGTGTAGCAGTGTGGCGTAGCAGTCTTCACCACTGCTAGAAGTACTCATGTATAACACGTAGTTGTATAAAATGGTAATTCTTGTATGTCATTTACTACCTAGTTAGAGTGTTTGGAACAGTTGCCTGAACATGCATGCTTGCCAACAGATTTTTCACAAAGCCTTTGCACTTAATCAGCTGCAAAATTAGACCTCTCTTAGGCCTTGGAAACAAAGCTCCTAAACAAGAGCTCTGCCTTCAGCGTGGCTGTGAGTGTTCTTGAGGGCTAGAAACCAGACATACAGCTACCAGCACCTCTCCCCCAACTGTCAAACAGAGGGCGTCCTGAGCACAAGCACTGTCATGCACCTGCAGACGTAAAACCATGCATCGCTGGATCTTTTGTGTGTACCAAAGCAAATGTGCACCACCTATTGCCTGCATGTAGTACGACCACATGTAAAATCCCAGTGGAAAGAGATTTGTTTTCTGTATAACAAACTGTAATGTGTTCAGGACATTATGCAACTACCACACTGCATTGATAGAGTTTTTTAAAACTCTGTGGATTCTATATTTTATAACTATCTCTTAAAATTTAGCCAGCAACAAAACACAAGTGAAAGTGGTAGATCATGACTGTTGATAGTGTTAGAGAAACGCATTTTCTTTAAATTGAGTAAGTGTTAAAAACATGTTTTTTAAGTTCACATAAGGATGCATAAGTTATTAAGCCATTTTTAAGGGCAAAAAGCTTGCTTTCTGAGTTTTGGTTTCTCTTGTTTCACAATGGGAGGCCTGGCTGGATCTTTCCATCTGCTGCACTAGCTGTTATTGCAGATGGTCATAATCTGCACATATGCTATGGGCATATATAAACTAAAATCAGCATTGTCTTGGGTTATAAGCAAGCACACAAAATGATCTCTGGTGCCTAACAAGAACATTGGTAAAAGATAATTCAGAGCATTTTACTTTCCTAGCAGAATTTTACATGGAGTTTAGGAAATAAATATTTAATGTTCACTGTGTACTGGGGAGAGGGGAGTGAATGGAAAGAGGTGAAAGGGAAACAAATACTCTGAGCTCAGAGAACAGAAAACCTGGATAAGCAATTTGGATTTTGGCTTTAGCTCAGCCTGAATCTGTGCCAAACTTTGGCTTAAGCTGAAACACCCTAAAGTCTCTCAAATTCCTGACGAGATAATCTACAACATCCAGAAGCAATACAGTTATCCTGGCTTCAAAGTCCATGCTTTTAACTCAAAGAAAGCTGGAGGAGAGGATTCCATTTCTGAAAGTTACAAAATGGCTTTCTAGTCACGTAAAGAAAATAAAGCATATTCAGAAACAAAATGATCTTCAGATCTGAAACTGCTATTTAAGCCAGTCGTTCTACCATTAAATGACTGTTGAAACTGATGGTGATTAGAGAAGGGACAGAAGACCTTGCAGTTAAAAACTGTACATTCCTATGAATCACAGGTAAACCTAACAGATAAGAAGCTGTTCTGCCACCTATTGTAGTTCCTGGTTAGCATTACTGAAATCTTCTACTTATTAATCAGTGTTTGTAAAAGAAAAAAAAAAATAACTTCCATAAAGCCTGCAGCCCCACATTTCTTATCAGGAAGCATTTCCCTTACTCAGAAGGATTTTACATATATGTACACCAGTGTTTGCACTTATTAAACATTTAGCAACAGGTTGCTGAAAAGAATTCATGGGAAAAGCGAGACATGAGATTTCATCTGAAATGACTAAATATATTTTTAACATTTCCTTTATCTCTTTGTATAGCTTTTGTATTACAGTCTATCAGTAACATTTGCCCATTCATCAGACAAGCTAACTGCTGAAAAACGATGGCTCTTCCTTCTAACATTTTTTTTCTTCTTTCTTAGCAGTCCTCTGCCATTCTCCTTGCTAGCCTTTCTTGTATTATGAAAAAGCCTCACACATTCAGCTGCAAGAGTAGAAAAGGAACGTGTATCGACTTTGAAAGGATTACTACCATTACAGCATGACTAACCTACTGTTTTCTTTCTTATTACAGGTTTGTTTTGTGAATTTAGATGCAAACAGAGATGATTGCAGCAATGAACAAGTGAAACAGGTAACACTTCAGGTTCTAATAGTATGCACGGCAGGTATAGATTCACCAGGACTTCCCAAAACAAACTCAGAGCAAAATTCTATGGACAATTCAAAGCCAAACTTGAGCTTTTACAGAAAGCAACGCAACAGGAATCTTACATCTTTTTAACACCTACTTATTCCTATCCCAGAAACAGCTACTGTATTATTGCAGCCTGTGAATTGACAGCATTTATTCTCTCAGTGAACTTCTTGCTCAGCCTTGGTTTTGTCAGAGACACAATCATGGATGCATCATACACCTAATTGTTTAATTTGATCCAATACTAAATCAAAATCATTCAAATCCTTTGTTGCTACCACCAAAATTCTGACACTTCAATCAACTATCACAGTCAAACTGCAGGTGGTGTGAAGGGAGGACTAGGTAAAACAAAAAGTGTTTGACCTGCTTAACTGAAAGTTTAGAGGGGTAGAAAAAGGAATTACATATGCATGTAGGCTGCTCTGAAAGTAGTGCCTTTTATTTATTTTCATAGAAACAACAGATACTAAGATCAAAATAATTCTATTTGATTGAACAAATTCTCAGCTACAGAACTCTGTTTTTCAGCAGTCACTGCCATTAGTTATGCATTTTCACCAGCTATGAAGAAGAGCCTGCATGCCACACAGAAAACTACACCGGTGACAGTGATCCACTGTTTCACAGCTGCTATAATGGTGTCATTACTAGGAAAATGTTGCCCACACAATCCATCTTTGTGGGAGTCAGAACGTGCCAAATCCAGACTATACAGTGGATGTGGTACCAGCCAAGAGTAGCAGGATTCCTCATGAACTTCAAACTGGTATGGAGCCTAGCATTGTCGTGTTGCAAGAGAGATTGTCCTCTTCTCTGACTTGACTCCAGAAGTTCAAGCTTTCACCTTAATCAACATCAAAATTCCAGGAAATCCAGAAGGATCACCTCTTTCCTATGCCAAAAAGATAGCGCACTTTGCTTTATCTGCTAAGGGCTACATCTTGAATTACCCACTGAAGAAAAAATTCATGTGTCACCATTTCACAGACTGCCACTTTGATTCTGGCTCATAGAGGTGACACTAAATCCCATCACTGGTAATGATGTAGTCCCAGAAACTTTCACCTTCAGCCTCATCTCAGTTCAGATGGCTCTGGCAAACTTACATAGAGTTCTTTTCATTCCTGTATGAGCATTTGTGGGACACGTGAAGCAAACTTTGTGGTATTCCAGTGTTACTATCACCATTTCCAATGCATTGAAGCTGATACTCAGCTCTGTACACAGTTTCCTGGCTGCAGCCCACCAATTCACATGAACAAACTGATGAAGATCCTCTTCATTTTATGGTGCAACAGCTGTACATGAGCATCTAGAACATTGTCTTTCATGTTGCTGTCACCACTACCAAAATGTACCACCCACCACCTCTCCACAAATGTTGGCAAGTGTCAGTGAATGTCAATAGGTGAATTTTTTCCTTCATGAAGGAATTCAGTTACACACCTTTGCTTCATAAACACTTCCATATCAGACATCATTTTGTCGAACTGTCCCTTTGTGCCATCTGTCACACTGCAATAAGACATAACAGAATATAGGTGGAAGGTTCAACCTCTACTGCCATTCCACCAACATCTGCTTCCAAAATTGCGGGCCAACATAGTAAAACAGGAGGCTTTATTTTCAGAGCAGCCCTTGTATATATAATTATAATATATATAATATATACATAATACATGCATAAAGAAAAAAGCCTGGTTACTTTACAGTTCCTAAAATTAACTATATAAAAATATCCTGAAATCTGAAGAGTCATCTTTTAAAATAATCAGTTTTGAATTTACAACCTCCTTTATTAGTTCATTCTCATCATTCTGGCTTGGTGCCTTTAATTGACAGCTCTCTTCTAGCAGCAGTCTGTGGTAAGTGAGCAAAGGTTATGTTTCCTGACTGTTCAGGGAGATCCTCAGTGAAGTACTGAGGTTCATTTGTGGAAATATTTTAGCTCACAGAAGGACAACCAACACAGGGACCTAGTTGCATACTGCAAGTCATAAATTAGCTGGAACTGTTCTTCTATTTTCTACATCCCGAGTCTCTGGGAATTCAAACGTCAAAATAAGTACCGCTTTATGCAGCAGAAAGACTTTTCTGTTGCATCAGCAGGTCAACTGCAGAACAGTCCGAGAGGTTTATTTTTACTGAATCCACAGAAATATTAGTGGTTTTCTAATAATCATTGCTCTCACTGCAAGGAAGAAAAGCTATATGAAATGAGAAGAACTGAGAAAGTATCAAACATCTCATACTCAATTTTAGAGACCAGGTAACTGTAAAAGCTAAGTTAAGCTACCTGTATGCAGCTAACTCTTCATTACAACCAAAAGGCAAGGAACTGAAATAAAAGATAGTCAAGAGTCATGATAAAATAATTAATAAACCTGATACAATGCAGAAATTTAGGATGTAGAAGACGAAGATATGTGGAAAAATGTATGTGATAACAGAAAAGTTATAATTTTAAAAGAGAAAAGGATGAGAAATTTTCAGTTTGACGCTTCAGTATAGCACAGAATTGAAACATTGAATTTTGTTAGAGTAAATTTAATTACACTGATCTTCAGATGAGGCAAAGTATTTATAAGCAAATTGTTCCCCAAAGTTGAATTAGATTTGCTAAGGCAGAAAGGCTTTTTGTATCTATTTAATTCACTCTGAGGAGGGGAAAAAAAAGTACTGCAAGCTAATCATTTTGAAGATGAAAAGGAAGAGATGAGGTATAATTGAATAGCACAGTAAATAAGGCATGGGGCTGAACCTGAGGTCTGTGTTCCCTTAGTGGTTCTGCCACTTTGATGAGCTGTGTTCATGTAGAAAAACTGAGGTTGTATTTAGCCCCTCTGTAGAGGGCTGTCCCTGAATCATTGTTCATAAAGCACATTATGATCTATGGCAAAAAAGAACTGCAAGTACTCTTAAATCAGGTATTATCCTCCTGGGTTGGGCTCTGTATGTTAAAGAACAGGGATGTCCTGGTACAGCAGTGGGGACGCCTGGCATAACAGAGGTGCAGATCTCCTATGTTACAAAGTGTCACTGATGTGATTACTGCCATCTACTGCTCTAGCAAATAAGACAGAAAATGATGGCGTTATTTCAAAGCAAAGATCACGCCCACTGGAGCAGCAAAGAAGTGCATATTCTGTTTTCATTACTTTGTTACTTCATATTTAGTATCACATTAGTTCAATTAGCAATTTTCAGCTAACTTTCCCTTTGGTTTCTTGGTCATATGCCTGGAGGAAAACAAAGGTTTGCTCTATTCTCCCTACCATACTTACTATCTAAACTGGGTGAGATTCAATAGAAGATACATTGTTCTCACAGTCTCTCAGAAACTTTCTAGCAATAGAAAGACCAAGCATTTAGTTGTGCAAAGACAGATGTGAAGTGACAGACTGGGCTACTGGACTGTTGGGCAGAAATTTATACTACCCCAGTGGTCATGTCTCAGTAGCTCAAAAGAATGTGCATTTTAACACTTCCAGTTCTACTTATGATGAACTCAAAGTAGTAAGCTTAAGCTTTCTGAAGGAATGCTGAAGTGCTATTTTATTTTGATATCTGTGAATATAATTACGCAACTCAGACTTCATTACCCTGAGAGCAAAATCTCTTTCATACTACAGAAACTGATCAACGTCTCTCCAAATCTCCCTAAACTCATCAGTTCTATGAATGTACAACCACCAAAGGAAAATGAAATAGTTCTCCTGAGTGGATTAACATCAGGAAATCTTCAGGCTGATTATGAAGTTCCCCAGGTAGGAATCAAATGATTCTTTAGGAGCATATTACAGCTGAGAAAGAAGGAATTTGGAAACTGGAAGAAAGGAAACTGAAATCACAGACTGCACACCTGTTTAAAAGCCAAGTGGGAGTTCACAAAAAACAAATCTGACTACAAGAAGTTATGCATATGAAAGGGGAAGACAAAGATAAAAGTGATTCCTCTATTTCTTGTAAATCCTGTGGATGCCTGGGTTGCAGCTGATAATGCTGCAAGACATTAACAGCTGATATGTCAGGGAAGGAAGACAAAAAGATGCAATACTTTCTGTACACGTAGCTGCATCAGGGCACAACTCCTACAGCTTCCTGTTCAAGTGAGGTCTTTCTACTTCCCACTTTTGTTCCCAATCCATCTTGTCCCACACACTCACTTCAGAAAAGAGCTGACAATAGCACTTGAAGATCCTGGAGGCTACTACCCTGAGCCTGACTGATACAGTGGAAATAAGATACATTAACTGTACCAGAGCTCATTTAGCTTCTGTCAGTGTAAAAAATAATTAATGCATTAAAGTTTATCATTTAAAGGAGTTGAAAGCAAAGTTCTTATACTAACTCCTTTACTCTTGTTACTGCCAGTGGAACACTCCATATCACAGGCCAAAAATTCCTCCTGCTGGCACCATGAAGAAATGATAACATTTGTTTAAAGGCATTTCAACACACAAGTTCCAGAGGCTTAACTCCTTATTATAATAGGTTTTCCACTCCTCTCCATTTTTAACATGTGCTTCTTCTATGTTCATGTCTTCATGACAAATGAACCGTACTTCAATAGTTTAGGTAGGGTTCTGATCTCATTTGTCTGAGCATGAATTGGGAACAACTTTATTAAAACTGCAGAGATGTCCTAGAATATGCAGTTGTCTCAGCAAACTTTAAATAAGTACATATATGCAGCTTCATCCACAGAAAAAAAAATAAAAGACAAATTTATGTTAGTCCTAAAATGAGTACAGCTTTTGTACTGAGGTAGGGCAAGATTTATTAGCTAGATGAGCAAATGCTATACTGAGCCTTAGAGCAGTTATAGGGCTGTAATAATGGTGTGTCAGGTGGCCAACTGTGACAGAGCTAAGAGCAAGACTGTCATTAAAATAAGAGGTTGATTGAAAACAAACTTGGAATCTTCAACAAAATAAGGGCAGTCCTGTGATACAGCTGGGTTCTGTACTAGAACGCTTGTGTAACAGAAGATGTTGATATTTGTATATATATATAACTGCACACTGTTACAAACATCTAAACGACTAATTGTATTGCATCTTCACAAGAAAGCATTCCTGAGATTTTTCTAGTGGAAGGCTTAAAATAAGTTCTGTTTTTTAATTAAATAACTCTTGAGTTCTTTTTCCCTCTAGTGTCCTTGGCAAGCAGATGTCTGCCTGGTTCAGCGTGCAAGGGGAGACAGGAAGAACAGTGCAAGCTGCATCGTCTTTGAAATAAACAAGTTTCTGATTGGGCTTGAGCTTGTTCAGGAGAGACAGCTGCAGATAGAAGCTCATGTCTCAAAGCCTGAGGACGACACAAACTGCTCAGTGTCCTCAATAGAAGAAGATTTCCTCACAGCATCTGAGCATCTCGAGGAGGAAAACGAGGCTGATGAATATAAAACTGGTAAAAGCAGTGAGACAGCATAATTTCACTATTGTTCATATAGCAGAGCAACCATGGCAATTGTTATAGAAATTGCACTTGATGTTGATTTATGCATATATTTACTTGTAATTTAGAAAAAGGATAGCCATTCATACTTTAAATTGTTGTTCAGACTGAAGGATACTTGTTTGTATAGCAGTTTCACAGAGCGGTAGCGTATTAACGTTATGCAGCTATTTTTGTTTTAAAGATGCAGAGCACTCTGCAGTGGCTAACATCCTACTTTTCTTTCAGTAGCCCATGAAAAAGTAAGCATTTCAGAAGCATCTTCTGATGTCAAAAAAAGTAAAGGAAAAGGATTTGAAAGTTTCCAATACAGAAAAGCCAGGTTGCCATTAATTCTTGAAGCAAATTGCGTTAATAAAGATAACACGGCTAGCAGAACCTCTGAAGGTGCAAATGTTGTGGCTGAAGATGGCATCTCACAACCTGAAGATAAGCCAGACCAGGAAATCCAGTGTCAAAAGGAATTAGTGAGAAGAGCTACTTCACCCCTCAGTACTGAGGATTTGACTAACAATGCTGAGAATACCTACTCAGTGAATGCGTTAGAAGATGAGTCTTTAACGAAAATGGCTAAAGAGGAGCTGGGGCCCCTTAACGACTCCACAGCAAAGCCCAGCAGTAAGGCAGAGGTAGAAGATTGTGCAGGTGTTAGGAAGTGTGACTCTCCCTTGCAAAACGAGCAAGCAGCTACAGGTCAGTATGCTACAAATTTAGCAGAATCTGTTCTGCAAGATGCATTCATTAGACTATCACAGTCTCAACCCGCTTTCAGTGAGGAAGCTGCAGTCAGCATCTCTGTAGGAAGCTCCTGCAAGGCAAAAGATGCGTCTGCTTCTCGATCATGGAATGAACTTCCAAAGATTGTCATAGTGCAAAGTCCAGACAGCAGTGAGAACGTGCCAGACTGGCCAGGATCCGCCTTTCCAAACCTTTGCCACTGGACTGAATCAGAAAGTTCTGAAGTGTCAGATTACTTCGAAGACCATTCAAATGGACACAGCCAGAGTGCGCTGGAGATGGCTCTGGCTTGTGCAGCAACTGTCATTGGAACCATTTCAAGTCCCCAGACTACAGAAAAATTCAGAAGAGATCAAGATGCCACAGTTTCTAAAACTCAAACAGTTGATAACCAAGAGTTACCCACAGAATCTTCACAGCTACTTGAAGACTGTGCTAGCACAGAATATTCATTTCCATCTGCACTGTGTGGCATGACTCAAGTAGCGAGTGCTGTAGCAGTATGTGGTCTGGGAGAAACAAAGGAAGAGAAGTACCCTGCAACTTCGAGTGGGCTGCTGTCTGCAGCTCAAACTTCCGCAGCCATTACTCTTCACTGTAGCATAGCTATAGGAAGCAGCATGGAGAAACTGAACGATAGCATTGCAGAGGCCCTTCTCAAAGAGGCATCAATAATTTTGACAAAACCCAATACATACAGAAATGTAGGGCATTTTATGGAATCCATAAATGGAAGAATCATTGAAACAGCAGCAAGGCCACGGATTCCACACTCCAATGAAGTAATTAGAGATGAACTAGCACAAAATTTATCCAATATTATTTTACGACATTCTATTGAAGAGGTCAGGAAGAAGAGAGACCTACAGCCACATTCAGAAAACAGCTCAAATACACAAGACATTTTCATGGAGACCGCAAATGAGTTGCTTTTTAACGTTATATATTTCACTTTCAAGAAGATGAATGACATAAGACAAGTTGAAGAATGTTCTCCTCTCTTTTCAGAAGGCCCTAAAAGCAAGAAAGGAGCAAGAGCAGAAGGATGGCCAACACAGGCAACAGTGTGTGAAACATCACACAGACCCCTTGATCACTCTGCTATTAAGGCATTTGGTACATCCTACAGTGCTAGCAAAGATCTGGAAAATGGCATCAACACTAAGAAAATTAACACGAGAGATGTAAATAGCAATGAAAGCGCCGCAGTGAGTTCAGAGCTAACAAGCAGTGCCACAGGACACAATGCATTTGTTGCAAAAACATCTCCCAAGAGAAGATACCTGAAAAGAACAACACGAGACTGCTACAAATCCTCAAATCAGAGTAACAGTCAGAAGAAGAGAGACTACAGATCATTTTCAGACAGAGCAAGTACCTTTGTAAACAATGAATGCAGGCATGGCGTTCAAGAACAACTGTCTTCCAGTGTTGCCATGAATGCAGAAAACCAGACCAAACATAAGTGTGATGCTGCACTTAGTGATGAAGTCCAAGTTAGCTTGTCTTTGTTAGGAAACCATGTCTTGCTTCCTTCGCAGCCTGTGCTACAGGTAAAAAATTCAAGAGACAAATACTGTATAACAGATTTTGCAGAAGAATTGGCAGAAACAGTGGTCTCCATGGCAACAGAAATAGCTGCCATTTGTCTTGAAAATTCTAATGGAAAGCAGCCCTGGTTCTGTGCATGGAAGAGAGGCAATGAATATCTGGTGACCCAGAGTATATCATGCAGAACTATGAAAAGGAAAAAGGAAACCCATGCTAATGGTTCAGTTGTTCGGAAGCATAGGGCACCTCGACTTAGCGAGATCAAAAGAAAGACAGATGAGCATCCTGAGCTAAAGGAAAGGTTGATGAATCGAGTAGTAGATGAATCTATAAACCTTGAAGACACACCAGATTCTGTCAATATCTTTGCAAATGAAGTGGCTGCCAAGATCATGAACCTCACTGAACTCTCCGTGGTTGACAGCATCTGGCAAGGCCCAAACCATCCCAGGAACAGGCTGCACTGTGACAGATGGAGCCGAGCAAAGGCCTCAAGCTGTGAGAGCATCCCGGAGGAGGACACGGATTCCAAAACCTCTGTCAACACCCTAGGCCTAATGAATGCCTTAGGTCAGTCTGTGAGCCAGACAAGTTCTGTCTCAAAGCAGTCTAGTTGTGAAAGCATTACAGATGAATTTTCAAGATTTATGGTGAACCAAATGGAAAATGAAGGAAGAGGCTTTGATTTATTACTAGATTATTATGCAGGAAAAAATGCAAACAACATCTTGACTTCTGCTTTGCAACAGGTTGCTAAGAAAAATGGTCATCTTAATGTACGACCAAGTTGCCCATCCAAACAGTCCAGCACAGAAAGTATAACAGAAGAATTTTACAGGTATATGCTAAAAGAAATAGAAAAGGAGAGCAGAGATAATGCGTCTTCCCCTCATAATTCAAAGGACTGGTGCAGTAGTTTGCTATCACCATCTCTTCGATCACCTTTTTGCTTTAGACAGTCCTCAGTGCCTGATGGCAGATCATCAGGTTCTAGACTAACAGTTAACATCCCAGTCAAGGCAAATTCATTAGATGGATTTGCTCATCATCACCAGGATTCCTTAAGTGTACAGCCAGTCAGTACTGTGGCTTCATCAGGTCTCTGCAAGTCTGACTCATGCCTGTACCAAAGATGCAAGACTGACCAGATAACAGATATGTTAATTCATGAGACATGGGCAAGTTCTATTGAATCTCTAATGCGCAAGAACAAAATCATAACAGATGAGGCAGAGGTTGCAGATGTAGATCATTTTCACAGTGATTCCCCACCACGTGTGCAACAGTATGCAAACAAACTGGCTGCAAATATTGTTGAAAGTGGTAAAAATTTAATTGTCGTCCAGCAGGATGCCTTTGATTCTTTAAGCCAAGAACACATGCTGGAAAGCAAACATACCCAAGGCACAACTCAGATTCAAGCAGAACCCAAAAGGGACAGAATAAATCTGGATGAGCAGAAAGAGTGCATGAAGAACCCTGAACACCTCCCTGCAGGTCAGCACAGGGAAGTGCCTTTAATTCAGATAGAAACTGATCAACGAGACGAGTCGGATAAAGACTCTGAGTCCTTAACTCTACGTGAGCTTTCTGAAGAGGAGCATCAAGGCAAGGAAAAGCCTCCAGAAGCTTATGCTGGGAAGCACATGGTTTCCAGTACCCTACTGAATAGGTAGGTGACAAAGCAACACATCAGAATGTTGCTTTGGTGTTTAATTTCCCAGTGAAAATTATTTTGGTGATGGGTGAAGATAAGGGGAGAAGTAAACAGGATAAAATCTCACTGCAGGTTTCAAATTACTTAAAACCACCAAATGACATCGCACTATCATTTGTGGAGCAAATGTACATTGAATGTGACTGTATTATGGTTCTGAGACTCAAAACTAATACTGTATTAATGAGTGGGCTTCCCCTTACAGATACCTAAATCTTCTATAAATCAGGTCAGGAGAGAGAGATAAAGCTTGAACTTTCAGTAAGCATTTGCTGATATCTCAATTAAAGAAATAGTTCAAAATTAGGACAAGCGTGAAGCAGAAGGTAACAGAATGTGAAGTTCTTCCCTGTGCTTAATGTAGCTATGTTTTGTGTTTCTGGAAATGCAGCCAGACTTCAGAGAGCTTGAAAGTCAGCTTTGTGCTCACAGTATGGAAGAACAATAAAAACTCTTTAGCATAAGGAAAAAAAAATTAAAAGCACCCTTCAACTACTGTAAGACATCCCTAGGTAGTATTCAAACAGAAAATAATAAAATCTCATTTCAGGGGGTTCATACTGCAGCCTACCACCCTCGTACTACAGCTGCACTCCTTCTGTTGAAGCATTTGCATCTTGGGTTAAAGCAGAGGTCACAGTGCAAGTACAGAAAATTGCTGTGGATATTGTGAGGTTAAGAACAAGGCAGTCTCTCAAGGCATTGCCTATTATATTTATTACTTAAATGGTATCTAAGCTGCCAATTGCTTGGAGCTTTGCAGCACCCCCTTATCTCAGAGAGCTAGAAAGATGCCAGTGTTCAAAACCATTTTGACAGAACTCTGCTTGAAGTGAGAAATCTCATACTTCCCTGTCTGTGGTAGCAATTAGGTGGATAATTACAATAGTCTAAATTCTTTCATACTGACTCTCACCCACTCATCTTCCTCTTCCTTCAAGCACAACCTGCTTTTAAGATACTTTTAGAAATCTGTCTATTTGAATCTGTTTGAAGATGGAGTTATTTCCTGCACAGTTTATGAGCCATTTACTAACATGCCCCCACAAAGGGCTTACTCCCACAAAAGCCTCACGTGTTTTGGACCAAGTATCGTATGCTACCTGCCCTGTGTTAAATTGCCTCTAGGTAACACCTCACTGCTTCGCTGCTCATGATGATGAGTTCTGTGTCCAAGAGGTCATGGATGGCAGGTTATGTTATCTGACAGATGATGGCAGCTCAGTAGATCATAGACCCTCAGGCAAATACATCCTCCCTCTCTCTGCCCAGGAGGCTGCTTCTCCCCTACTAACATCCAACATAAGTGCAGCAACTTCTCAGTTGCCCCCAGAGCAAGAGCACAGCAAAAGCAGATACTCACAATGAACCTATCTCACTGTATTCTTAGTCAAGTTAGTTACTTGCAATGCACCGTTTGGGTTGATCTCTTAACTGATGAGAAAATGATTGTCCACATGTACAGATAAAAGCCTGGAGAAATTGTCATTTTTAAGAGGGATACTCCAGAGCTGTTATTACATAACAAGTTCTATTACAGAATTGCGAATGCAAACCTATAAATGTAACAAAACCGCAGTTTTGCTTCAGCTATTACTCTGCTGCAGCAGTAATTGATTCATGTTTTATGTTCCAAAGACAGAGTGCTTCTTTTAATTATTAAATATTTTTCTGCCTGCTTAACGAAAGTCCCCTGATAAATCTCAATATCCAGTTCGCCTCTGAAAAGTTACCTTAAACGAAGAATAAAAACTACAGTTATGTGTATATATAATTTTATAGTTTTTTCATATAAATTTGTGCACATATTTAACAAGTGCATCAAGTATGTAGAATTAGAAGGCATTTTTTCCTGTTCTTCAAATTCAGTACTGGAAGATACTTTTCACCTTGTTTTGCTTTTTAGCTTCCTATAAATAGTCTGAATGTGGTAGGTCTTTTCTGTATTGCTTTAAAATAGCTGACTTTGAAATGTATTGAGTAAAAAAAAAAAAAAGAATGTTTCTTCCGTACTTAAATCAAAATGCATTTCAAGCAATTCAGAAAAAACACACAGAACAGAAATGGGAGACGTTTAGAAAGTAGCACTATCAGTGAAGATGTTACACAAAACACGGGTATTTTTCATGTAAGCTTGAGTGAGGGTTAAAACAAAAGTATCAGTTAAATGATCCAATCAGAGATCCTACAGAGCCTACATAAGATGAAATTGGATCCATCTAGATGCTATTATTTTACTCCTAAACTGGATAATATTGCCCCTCTATGTTCTATTACAACCTATACTTTTATGGTTTAATATAACAATTTTGAATTGTTACAGTACATTTCTACTTTTTCTGTACACCAGTAATTGGAGAAAAAATCTGAATATATTGATAAAAACCTGTTAATACAGAACTCAACACATGACTTCGATTGCTAAGAACTAAAGCTGGCATTAGAAGAGCAGGCAAGGATACCATGTTTCTGATTTTATCCTCAATTACACCTCCCCTAGCTGGAAAATATTCATATGAGCGTACATATAGCAAACCTAATTACAAGTAGAGGTCCAACAGAAAGAAAGGATCCCATTAAAGAAACAAAGCCTTGGCAACAACGCTGTCATTATGCTCTAGTGCTTGCCCCCCATATTTCAAACACTGATTGGCTGAAGTGCATTAAGACCTAAGCTGTAAACAGTTCTTTTGGTGCAATTTAAACCTATCTATCTCAGTACAAGGCTTACTTCGTTTAGTGTTGATTTATAGAACTCATAGGAGACCATTTTTAAAGAGCATTCCAGACCATGTGTTCAACTGGAGCTCATTTATGAACTGTAAATCTAGTCTCTTGCATCCATACAGTTTGTGCACCTTGGTTGACTTTATTAGAGGAGCATTGCCTGAAGATTGGCAGTACCAGTTTGTTTACCTGTATTACCATTATTCCTTGCCACCTTGCCAGCAAGAGCACTCAGAGCAAACCAGATGCTGAAATCATGGGAGAGACAAAAGCAGCTGAAGAATTTCCAACCCACCTCAGCAGCAGTGAGGAAAGCACTGGCAGCTGGTCCCAGCTAGCCAATGATGAAGACAATCCTGATGACACAAGTAGCTACTTACAACTCAGCGAACGATCTCTGAGGTACTAATATTGTCTCTTCTTAGCATGCATTATGCTTTAATCAACCAAACCTATGACTTTCGAATGTGTCAGAAATAAGGAGGGATAACATAAGATGTACTGAGAATACTGTAAAGAACAAAATGATGAAAAAGGAAGAAAAAAAAGCTATACCCTGATTTTAAACCAGATTTTTGTATTGGTTAGCAACTAGATTCAGACAATGAAAGCATGCTCTTGCTCAATCCTATGCAACCATCTCAGTCAGCCATCAAATACACTAATTGTTATGGCCTTTCCTTTGATTTGCTACCATTTCCACAGTGCTTATTGTGGCATCTGCTTAGCTGAGACTGCAGTACCCAGCAAGTATCTGTGCAGTTAGAGAACAGATAGCAACCTGATCTGCATAGACCAGCATGGGGAAACAGCTTAAAAAGGAGGGCTGAGCTTGCCCTGAATAGGCATGAATTCCAGTGCCACTGTTGCACCGTGCTACTCTGTGTTCCTGCTTAAGTCAGGATGTGTTTAAAGATGTTACATGTACTCCAAGGACTAGATGAAGTGATGTTAGTTTGACTTCAGCACTTCCATAACTTCAAATTGAGTCAAGGACTTTTCACATGATCTTAAATTAGATATTTAAATACTGTCAAGTAATTACATCTTTCTCATGGGCTTTAAGATGACAAGAAGAGAAGACAGAATGTTAATGAAGCAGGAAAAGAAAGCCTGCTAGAAAGCACTGTTGGCTAGCTGGAAAAGATACTGAAGCAAGCGTGTCTGTCAGTGTGGGTGAACATTCATCTCATTGTTGTATAAACCCTGTAACAAAATCAGGTTTGAGGGGGTTAATGCATTGTGCCATTCAGCTCTTTGTTGAAACAAGCTGTTACAGCAAATCTGAATGCATGGCATTCTAACACTGACTCAAATACCTGATGGAGGAAGGAACTGTCTGGTCAATCCCTCAGATGTGAGGAAAAACACTTAGTTGCTTTTCTAACATAGAAGAAGTGGCTCAGGCTTACTTAATACACAGACCACATTGGTGCTGTTTGACAGCAAAATCACAACCTGTTTTATCAGACTACATAAACATTCACCATCAAATTGATAGCAATTCTATAAAGCAAACAGATAACTGTTTTTCCCCAAATATTCTGTTGTAATACTTAAACTTTGTGAAGTAAAGAATACTTCAAGGTAGTAATGGTTGCAAGTAGCACTGGATTTAATTAAAATCTCAGTCTTTCAGAGTAGCCAGAACTCTAAGGGATCATCACTGTACCTGTAGCTTCCATCAGATCCCTGCTAGCATTTGGGATAGGTTGTAATGTACCAAAACTGACACTGCATGGAATCACCCAACAGGTAAGTAGTACAATGAGCAGCCTTGATGAGTGTCCACACACTCCCACTTCTTAGCATAACTCACAACATTCAGAGGCACCTGAACCTCTGAAGGTTTTTCCAGGACATCTCTGTACTTGGTAATCTTTTCATTTCAATGGCACGTGCAGACTGCTTTTGTGTTTAACTCCGAACGCTCATTGCATAAGCCATTCACAAGAAGATAGCCTACTATTCTTTCTTTTCAGATCACAGCATTACTTCGATACATGAACCTCCTAGAGCTACTTTAATAAAACCTCATCACCTTAAACATATTAGTGTGCTTCATTCTGAGAACCACTTGATGAGCACAGTTGTGTTTATAGAACATGGGACAGCCTCCTCACTTTACTTCATAAAGAAAAATAACGTATGGAAACATGTTCAGTCAAGCTTGGCACTAATACTTAAACTTTTGCTTTGTCAGCAATGGCAACAGCAGTACAACTAGCAGTCTTGGCATTATGGACCTGGAAATTTATCAGGAGAACATGCCACCTTCTCCTATGATTAAGTAAGTAGTCACTGAAGTGAGATTTTATGTTTAGTCTAATTTTAACTGCAAATCATTTACACAGCAAATCATTCACACCATCTAAAATGTGCCAAGCCCTGCTTTGCACCTGCTGCTTAGCTTACCATTAGTTGCAGAAAAGTACACTTGCTAGTGTCTGTGGAACGTGACAGCATTAGGCAGTGGAAGGCTGCAGGAAAGCCCACCCAAGCAGATCTCTCAAGAGAACATAAACCCACCAACTGTTCTACACAGAGGAGAGCTATCTGTCTTCTGAGTATCTATTTTACATTGTGTGATTTTTCTTCTCTGAATAACTTAAAGTATTGTCAAAGCTTTAATACAACAGCAATTAAGATCAAGCAAATAAGGATCAAGTAAACTCAAAGAAAAAATATTAGTAATTTTCCAAGAATATTTATGTCATAAGTATTCTTTCTGGGCATATTTCTCCCAAGGATGCAGTAAAATTCTCAAGAGATGTGCAAATATCTGCCTAAAGAATCTGTTACCCTGGAACATGGTATGACCAGCCAGCTGGTAAATGCTGTGATGCAGACAGGGCACAGGCACTGTAGAAGGACTGTATATCACACACTGAACACAGGAACTTCAACATGATTCATTACCAGAATATCCTACAACTAGCTATCTCACTTCGGAGAGGCTCTTTTCTGTAAGGAATCTGAATGCCTGTATTGCCACTGTATGCATTCTCTCTGAACTACTAATTCAGACACTAACCTTTTCAAAATTTTCTCATCTTAACAGTAGGCAGTGGCACTTCCTATATATGTTCTTAATGGTGAGGTGACCTCTCTCTCGGTCTCCCTTCTAAAAGGAGGGATAAATCCCTGATTCCTCATTAGCTTTCAGTGCTGTTTGCAGGTGTTAGCCAACAGGCTTGAGATCCTGGCAGAACAGATGTTATGGAACACAGCAGCACCGCTTGGAGCACTTTGTCATTACCCAAATCAAAGTCAAGAGTACAGAATACAACCACTACTCAAACAGAAGGCTGAAAGAAAATCCCGATGAGAATGACACTGTTAAGCAGCTATTATTCTGCGTCATGACAAAACATACAATGCATGCTGACATTTTATTCTTTCACAACTTGAAGTAAGCAATATATCTAATCTTGATCCTCTGAAGCCTCATAGAAGATTTTGACAGTCTGTAGCAGCAAGGGTAGTGCCCTTTCATGTGGGAGACAAAGCCTTACACTTGTGTTGTTTTCCTTGATTAAGGACAGGATGGGATAGTCTGGAAATGTCTAAGTGCCATCCCTCTAGTAGTGAGGGAACAACTGCTCTAACTATAACTTCAAACCTGAACTTATGGGTTACTACAACGTGTTTGGGCATTATACTCAGAAATGAAAACTGAAGCAGTGAAAACATACCTGCAGTTCATTTCCTGCAGCTTAACGAAAACAATGTAACATGAGAAGCAATAGTCTCTTGAGTTTTTCACAACATGAAGCAGAATTTGATTATTCAAATAGGTAATCTATTTTAAAAAAGCAGTAGCTGAAGTCATCAGTAGTTTGTGTTTAACTATGAAAAATACAGCTAGAAAGCAAAACATTTTAAAAGAGTCACCTAAGTAGCTGAAAAATGCAGACATGGCAAATTCAGTATTCTCCCACAGTTTATGAGACCTGCTGTGTCTTACCATGATACCATCTTCAAATAACATCAAAGAAAACACACAGATTCTGATAAAACGTAGTACACATCACAGCCAGTACAAGTCCTTCTCCACATTACAGGAAAAGCACCGCAAGTCCCTTGGCTTTCCTTGACTTACAGCTTAAGTTACTGTTACATTAACAGCATTTTGCTACATCACATAACACACACCATCCTGCCTAACTTTTTTCTTGCAGTTCTCTAGTTCTTATATTGGGGAAGAACTTTAACCATTGTGAAGTAATGTTATAGACTGTTCCTAACTATCACTAACAAGTTCTGTTGTTGTTTGTTTCTAAGTGACTTAGTAGAAGAAAAGGTTTTCCTTAAAGAACAGACAGATAATCCAGAGGGTAAGTTGAACCATTTGAATTACAACATACAATTTGAAGTTAAAAAATAAAAATAATTGCAAAATAACTGTTGAGATTGTTTTTCTAGAAAGTACTTCTGGGCTCTCAGTGGGAACAGCCAATTGTCAGAAAGAACTCCTGGTGATTAATTTTGATCTGGAGCCAGAATGCCCCAACGCAGAGCTACGAGCCACCCTACAGTGGATAGCAGCTTCTGAACTTGGAATCCCAACAATCTATTTTAAAAAATCTCAGGAAAACAGAATTGAAAAGGTAGTTTTTCACAGAATTGGATACACTGCTGTTTCATTTTAACCACAGTAGCAACGTTCCACTCACAAAGAAGTAAAATAGCCCCTGACAGGCTCACGGTGAGAGCAGGTAAAAGATTCATGGGTAGACCAACAATCACATACAGAAAAAAAGAGTCAAACTCACCCAACTGGCAAAGGGATCTCTAGCACTCCTCAGCAGGAAGCAGCATAGGTCCAAGAGATGTTCTCCCTTCAGTGACTAGCCCTTATGTGACCCCAGGATGGCTCCCTCCTGAGTCCACCCCTGCTGATCACATAGGGAGCACAGGTGCAAACAACTTGCCTGTGTTCCCTGGGCCAGCCACAGCCCTTTACCAGGTGCTGTGTCACCAGATCAAGCCGTGACCTAGCAGTTCCTCTGCATGCAGTTACAATTTATTAAAGTTACTGAGCTTAGAAGCTGATGTGAAGCCTTCATTACAGCAAGAAATACTACTGCTTGTTACAGAAAGAGGAGAGGGTTAAATACATCAGCATATAAGGTTCATAAAACTATAGAGTCATAGAATGGGTTGAATTGGAAGGGACCCTATAGTACATTCAGTTTCAGCTCTCCCTGCCATGGGCTGGCAGCCACCCATCAGCTCAGGCTGCCCAGGGACCCATCCAACCTGGCTTTGAGCACCTTCAGGGAGGTGGCATCCACAGCTTTGGGCAGCCTATCCCAGGGCTTACCACACTCTGAGTATAAGATTTCTTCCTAATGTCTGATCAGTGTTTACCTTCTTTTAGTTTAAAACCATCCTTGTCCTACACTCCCTGATAGAGTCTCCTCCCATCTCTCCCATTCCTCCCCATCTTTCCATGGTTGCATCTGAAGGATTCCAGACAGTTTATATGGAGTTTAAACATGCATCTATAACAAAACAAAAACCAAAACAAAACAACAACAAAAAAATACCACTTGATTGCAGACATCACATACACTGAGTTCTGCTATTCGGAGCCTTCAAGCAACAAGAAACAACTGTAACTTAATACAAGAAATACAGACTATTTCTATTTCTGAATAATTAATGCTCACTGAAGACACCATGAAATGTCATCTTCAGCACTTCAGGAATGACCAAAATTGCCCCTTCTCCAAGTTCAGCAAGATAGTTCAAGCCATAAGACTTACAAAAAGTGTCACAGTATAGAAAACAATTATTGAAAAGGGTATTATAAATCAGTATTTTCATCTTTTAAAGTAATGTCTATGAGAAGATCATTTTGAGTAGCAAGAGATATTGTTTGATTTTCTTGAGTACTTGCGTTTGGCAATCATAAACATAATTTAAAATGCATTCAGCGGCAGCCATCCAAATTGCATCTAATTAAAGAAACAGCTGTCAGCTTTACCCATGTGCTTTGGTGAACAGTTAATTCAATTGCAGAAATACACTAGAGAATAATGAAGCACATTCTGCCTACAACAGCGCTCTTGGAAATAACCGTGCCTATTAAATATTGTTAAAATACATATTAAAAGTTTAGGCTTCGGGATGTAAATAGCAAACAGCTACACTAACTGGAGACAATATTTTCTTGGGTGGCTTAAATGAAGAAGTTATGAGCCAATTAGGTACTGATTGTGAAATTCAAGGAAATGAAAAGCTTTGATTCGCATTTATACACTAGAAGAAAAACCAGACCAGATGTATGACTCTGTAAAGCCTATTATTAAGTACAAAGTGGACAAAATTCAGAATTCTTTACAGCTGCTTAAGAATATATATTTAACTTGGTTTAGAGGCAAAGGAAAAAGAAAGCAAAAAAATGCAAATGCATATCCTGCATTTGTGGTGATTCAGCCACATCTATAACAAAATATTTCATGTGACAGAAGCTTACCCAGAAATCCCTCTCACCAGTAATGCATGAATATTTTAAATACTGTGGGATGGATATGTGAAAATGCAGAAACTTAAATATAACCCAAAATACAGCTAATGTAATGAAGGATTTTTTTTTTCTCTATATAAAATGGATAGTCACAATTTCATTTTGGCAGTGAGATGTCAATAACAAGGAAATTTGCAATTCTATAGCAAGCTTACTTTCACTGTTCTCCGTGTAATTGTGAAAAAATAGGAAATAATTGATGAGAAGAGCTAATTGAGAGAACATCGTGAAGTCTGATCGGCCTCTGAGGAGCTCTGGAATTTCAGAAATGAAGTTCTCAGCGTGTTATAAAGAGCCCTTATGTTACTGTGCACCCACCCTGCAATACAGCAGTGCTTATAAAGGATCACCTCACAGCAGTTTGCATGTGTTTGTTTAACACCTCAACAAAATGTTAGCCAAATGCTAAGTGATGGTGTTGCATTCTTTATTGTTGTTTTTTTTTTCTCCTCAATTTAGTTTTTAGACGTTGTTCAACTAGTTCAACGGAAGTCCTGGAAAGTGGGTGACATCTTTCATGCTGTGGTGCAGTACTGCAAGCTCAGTGAGGAGAGCAAAGAGATGACACCAAGCCTGTTCGATTGGCTCCTTGAATTGGGTTAGGAATGTTCACCTGTTCCATTTCTTTGTTTCAATCCAGTTTAAGTAAGCAGCGGGTTGTGTGACACTCTGATTTTCAGAATCGCCAAATAAAGTGAGCTAAGACATAAACTACAGAAGCAGCACACGTCTGTTCCACAACTGCGCTGAGCAGAGTTGAAACCAAGGTGTATTTTATCCTTCTGTATCCCGAGGGACTCTTGACGTTTTGTGCTATAGGATGTACTGTGCTAGAAAAGGGTGGATTTTTCATCAATTCGATTAAATCAAACAGCTGAAAGAGGATGGCATACTAACATTCAGTTTTAAAACAATACTAATGTTTGTACAGTTTCAACTTTTAGAACCTGAGTGTGTTCCAAGATACATAGAGAAAACCATGCCCTCCAATAAGGAAAACATTTTAAAAGAAGTCTCCACAGTCTTCTGGGAGGTAAAAACTTGTGACCACATCAGATCCTTGAAGTCAAACAACACAACAAAAAGCTGCTGAAAACACATTTCAATTTCTTCCTACGTGATCTTTTCAGCCCTATAGCTGGTCCCCATTCCCATCTTCTCAAGGAAATTCAAATTCAGACTCTCAATTATTACCCTTAAAAAACCTCCTTTCTTTGCACTCGCAGGCAGTGCATTTCAGTACAGCTGTGCTTGGTACAAGTACAGCTCAGCGAGTCAGGGTAGTGAGTTTCTAAAGCCCTGTCCCCACCAGGTGATCTCGGGCAAGTCAGTTCACCTCTGTGCCTCACTGTCCCTGTCCAGGGTAAGAGGGAGGGAGTGATGATACAGAATGTGTTACACGAAGTGTTCCTATTTAAAGCACTAGGTAACGTGCTATGCGTCAGTTAAAACAGTGAAAAGGAGTACTAAGTTTAATCAAGTAAATTGTTAATAAGGTGAAGAAGTACGCATCTGAAAAGAATGCTGTCTTGACATAAAAATCTTAATTTTTGTAATTTTCAGGAAGTCAAAACAATTATTACAATTTCAGGACATCCTTGTTCATTTTGGATATGTGTTGGACTATGAATGATAGTCCACATTATGATAACATTTATATAACTGATATCTTGTGGTGTCTTCTTGCTGAGATGATGTTAGGCACCACGCACTCAGTGTTATTCTCTTGACTCTGCCAAAGAGATTGGTTTTGAATTTAAAAGTAAACATAACTTATCGCATCAAAGCTCTTCTGTGATTTGTTTCTTTGAAAATCTTTATATTTTGCTTCTCCCTTCTTAAATAGCGTAATAGAAACACAGCCTGCCTTTCCAAATCAAATATTTAAGAGATATTTTATTTTCCATATAACAGTATATGCTTCTATAATATTTTTGGGGGTGGGGTGAAAAGAAGAAAACTATCCTTTTGCACTAAATATTTTTGAAGATTTTGAAGTAGTTTTAAGTAATTTATGAAAAAGAGCCATATTATTCTCTATTTTATCTTTAAAACCATTGCTAAATTTGCATGATTTCATCACGCATTTGTTAAGTACAGATCGTCAGTGAAACCTAATACAGAACATTAAATAACATGAGAACTTCTACATCTCTGCAATATATGGAATCAGTGGAGGTCTCTTTACTGCCAAGATAGAGGTCAGTTTGTTGCATCCACTTCAGCTAACTGCAGTTGCTGGGCCCACTCCTAGGAACTGCTGAACATCTGCAACTCATGCTAACACGGGTGGTAACGCTGAATGCTCAGCATTTCCGAGGCTGAAAGTTAGTAAAAAGCACTGGGCATTGTAAAGTGCTTTGATTGAGCTAACAAATGGGAAAGTGTATTTATTTTTAAGCCAAATACAGTTAGTTGTCAGTATGTAAGTTTTTGCTGTGGTAGAATAAATGTTTACTTATCCTACGAAGCACAACTATCATGACTGAGTTGTAAGTGTGATGCGGTTTTCTCTGTACAGTAGTTCTTAATGTTGCAGTTGGTTCGGAAATAAATTTATGTTCTAATATGTGTTGTCTTTGCCTTTCTAAAAATATTATTTGACCAATTAATACTGGCCTGTAATCCTTGTAACTTCTTACAGCAATCATTCTGAAGGAAAAATCTGACCCTTGGCCATAACTGAGCAAGTCAGAGCTATGGTTTTCCTCACGTTCTGCTATTCATTCACGATACAACATTTATTATCCAGTGCAAAGAATTAAGCCCAGAGTAACTGACATTCTCAGGACCTATTCTTGCTTACTCTGTCCTGTTTTCAATACCTGCAGAAGTAGGCAGGGCAGTGGAGGAAGCAGGCATTAAGGAGTTTCTATTTATCGGTTTGCACAGATACTTACTCTCCCATTGTCTATTGAAAAATTTTTCCTAATGCTAAACAGAAAAGGGAACCAACAGCTAACTAAGCTGAGTAAATCAGAACAGGATTTTTTCACAAATTAAACACTGACGTTTCCTTTAAGTCTTCTGTAAATTAATCATTTTATTGTTGTCTATGATAAAAATTGTCACCTTATTGTTGACATAATATCCTTTTAAATTCAGACCACTATTCTGGAGAGGCTGATTTAACCACTCTTCTAGTCCAGTTTCACAAAGAGATGCCTAACCCAAGCATAGGAATGTCACAGTAAATCCTTCATTCTGACTTTCAAAATGTCATTACAAAACTACAGCAGAACTCCACTTCGTTGAAATCAAGAGCCCACGTAAGTTACTTTATAAGTTTGAGGAAAAAAATACAACCAAGAAGGAAAGCACACACGGTAGCCAATGAAATATTTTTAGTTGATGCCAGCATCATTCCTAAGACTTCAGTATACATAAAGAAACTCAGGATGCCATCACTTTAATTTCTCTGACCCGTTCTGAAGGCACTGCCTTCTCTAGGAAAGTAGCTTGCAGCCATCAAGCGTTCAGCAGGACAGATGGTTATGTGAGGCAGGTGGACCATCAAAGTAATTATATACCATTTGTGGTGAAGACAACTCTGACTGTGGGGAACTGTGCCCTCCTCCCAGCTTCAGATGAAAATCAGACAGAAAATTGCAGCAAACTGCAAAATATAACCAGGTGGGATACATTTCCTGGGTGGTTAGTGAAAGCTTATGAAATGCAATCAATCCTGCAATAGGATCTGAAAAGAAAGTTCTCAAAATGCCACTTGTAAAGCCTGAGTGGGTATGACTGTTATTATCCTCACTTATTCAGAAAAGAGTTTGAATCCCAAGAGAGACAAATAGCACACACCAGGAGTCCCTACACTTCATACAAATACACTGAAATCCTTGTCCTTGTAAAGAATATGTTCTGTCCTGGGAAAAATTACCTGATAAATTTTTCCTTTCACAACAGTACTGCTGGAATAATTGAGAGGTTGAAAGAACAGAAACAGTAAAGCAAATCTGATTTCCACTGTGACAGCACACCTCATGAGTTTCCTGCAGTAATGCTGTTCTGTAACATTGCAGGGGTGAAGTTGCTGCATTTCAGGAAAATGCAGAAAATGTCACTCCACTCCAGTGGCCCTGTGATTACAGTGGTAGCACAGCATATGCAGAAGCCAAATGTTTTGATAACAACAAAAAGGTACCAGAGTGCACACGTGAAATTTTGGTTGTGGAAACAGCAGTAGAATTAAGGAAGTAGATCAAGCTGATTTCACAGACAAAGAACGGTTTCGGGATGATGAATCTGTAGAATACATTGCTAGTGTTTATAATTTATTAAATCTACAGATGAGTAAATCAAGGTGCAGAAAGCATTTGTATGATGGTGTACTAGAGTACTGTTTAAGTTTTTATGAGCCAGCACACTTCTCAGCAGTGCTGTGAATCCTATCAGATGTCAAAGCATTCCACATTTGAGCAAGGAACCTGGATAACTCAGTCTGAAAAGCACTTCTATTCACCCAGCAAGTCAAGAGAGAAACAGAAATAAAGCCCTGGTGGCCTCCCAGTCCAATGCTTAGATGTAAACCTCCAACTCAATTTTACAATTAGATGTAAACTCCCAACCCAATATCACAATTTTGTGATAAAAAATATGGCAAGAGCTGGAAGACAAATGCTACGATGAGTGTTTGATTTGTTGAGTATCAAACATAGTTTAAGAGAACAATTAGAATAGAAAACAGAAAAGAACAATCTGAAAGATTAAACAAAAGTCTACTTTCAAAAAATGTTTGTTCAGAATCCACTTCGCAGCTCATGTTGTGATCCTTAGCTGCAAATCTCTGGTGTGTTTCTTCACACTGGCCATACTCAGAGTTGGAGTCGACACTTAAAATATCTTCTGTGTTATTGCATGTAAGAATGGACCAATGGAGGATGAGAAGAATGGAAAGATGAGGGCAAACAGTGTGAGCAGTAGTTTAACTACTGCATTTATGCACTAGTTAGTAACAGTTTACAAATGTTTTTTCCCCAGAAATATCAAGTGGGATATTTTATTACAAATAAAAAAATAAAATAAAAAATTACCTAGCACTTCAATTCAGTATCTTAACACAAAACATTAAAAAAGTACTCAAAGTAGGTACTACACAACACTCTTGAGAGTACACTAGTGCTATTTGTTTTGTTTGTTTTTATTTAAAAGGTTACAAGGAAACAGTGACACAAAGAAACAGGGGCATCCTACTGGATTTACTCACTCATGATTTCTGTCAGGTAACAAAAGACAATGAGTGGTACTGGGTGAAAAGGCAACAGGCACGAAACAGGAAAGCATCCCATTTAAACATGAGTTAAAAAAATGACCTTTATGTCCTGTGGGGTTGATGAATTGTGGAGCATGTTGCCCAGAGAAACTGTGGAGTATCCATCCCTGGAGATATCCAGAACCCACTGCTGTGGTCTGGGCAGCATGCTGAGCATGAGCAGGAGTAGTGGACTACACAATCTCCGGAGTTTTTCCAAATTCTACGATTGGGTGAATCTTTAGCTACCAGCCATCAGCAACTCAAAACTACCAAAATTTAGGTAACTGGGCTACTTCAGCAAGCAGAAACACAGGAAATGGGAAAGACTGAGTTTATTGACCGTGGAAGTCAGGATGTAGGCACATACCACGCTGGATCTTTCCTTGTCTTCAGTCAGTGCCATACTCTACAAGTGTTATCCTTGCTCCCTAGTAATAAACACACATTTGGAGGGAATCATTTAGCTGTGTTGCACAACAAACTCATTTTTGTCAACAGCTGTACTGATTAGCTACCTGGAAAGCAGAGAAACCAGAAGGACAATGTTTTTTTGTCCGTGACTAACAAAAGGCAGCAGGATCTGCAGCAGTGTTTTTGGCTGAGATCATCCTGCACGTCAGTATTTGTGGAGTTCGGCACAAAGGTCCAAAGCAATCACTAACTCTGCTCACATTTTCCCACAATGGGACTTTTTGTCTGACATTTTCTGAATGAAACTTGAACAGGCTGCACTGTCAGGTACCCAGAAAGTACACTCTCACTTACAAAACTTTGTATCTTCCTCATCCAGAACTCTCACAGCAATGCAGTAGAAGAGCATGATTTAGTCACTGCTCTGCAGCTACTGCTTGCTGACAGATGGTGACTGCTTGCTTTTGTACAATTTTTTTCACAGCCATATTCATTTAAGCTTCAGTTCCAAAGTGAGTTACAGCTTTCCTTGTCTGCAGTAAAGCCATTGTTGGCAACCTACATTTGGGCATGGCCCCACAATACTTTGCAGACTTTTTTAGCATAAGATTGAAAATGTGTTTCAAAACAAGGGAAAGAAAAAACTAGTTACCTGTAATGATTATATTGCCTTTGTAATTGAAAGCACAGGAGAATATCTCATCAGTGTGACCCTCTAATATCTGAAGGCACTGTCCAGTAGCAGCATCCCAGAGTCGAGCTGTCTTATCAGAGCTGGCTGTTAGAATACGATTGCCTTTTGGGTTGAAACATATCTTTAAAAAATAGAGAAAATAATTATATTACTTAACATGTTCATACGCCTGGAAAAAGAAAGTGTATCTAGAGATCAGAAGATGAAAACAGAAGCCAATAAACAATGAATTCGGCTTTTCTGTTAAAATTAGCATCACCACTAACAGAATGATGTGGCTGGAAACTTTGTACAAAGGTCCATATGGAACAACCACACAAAAAGATCAAGATTTCAGTTTAATCCCCAAGATGAGAATTGCTGATGTTGTAATGACTTTATTTAAACATTATCATTATCCCGATGTAAAATATATGGATACTTTGTGGAGATCTATATTAAACAACATATGTCTCTGTAATATCCAAACTCCCACTGAAGGCTACTTATTCTTCAGTATGCCTTCATATTTTGTAAAACATTCATTCCCTAAATTGTGTGCATTTCCAGATAATCAGATTTATACATATCTTTAAGAACCAACCAGACAATAACAGGTTTATTATATAATGCATTATTGCTTAATTATTAAAGGCAAAATGCCTGTTCCCCTGAGATCAGATTTCCAGGTAATAACCATCCCAAGCAATCACAGATACACAGAACATCTGCAGAATCAGATTAACTTTCCAGCATGCTACTAGTTCAGCAGATTCTCATTTGCAGCAAAGAAAACATACCAGCACTGAACACCCTGATGGATACCCTTCCTAACCTGCTCACAACACAAACACAGCATATTTGCATGGAAGAAAAAGTTATATATTTGAAAGAATAGCGAAAACTTGCAAGCATTAAATAACATTTTTTTTACCATATTCAAACTTGAGAAGCAAGCAAATTAATTTGGAACTGAACGTCAGCATTTGCAGTTGAGCTGTACAAGTCTTTCAGTGAAGTTCCTAAGTAAACTCAAGGCCAAGTGACTTTTGAAATGTGCTCTGAGCTTCCAAGTATCTTAGGCACCATGTATTTTCCCCCAGAAGTATGTTCATTCGGTTCCATTTCATAAGTCAGACATGCAAAGAAATAAGAACAGTAAAGAGAGGAGGTCTGGTAGAAGCAAGGGATAAGGGTGATGCTAAAAATCTCCGAAAGCAGCGGCCTTAAGATTTCACCAAGGTACTCAAATACTTGTGCTCATTCTTTAACAGTATTTCTGTGTCATGGAATGAGTGGTGTCTTGGATGTTACACTTCAATAAGGAAATGTATGAATCGCATACTTCTTACCTTTGAAATCTCATCTCCATGCCCTTCTAGTTTTGCAATGCACTCCTTTGTTTCTGCATTGTAGACTCTTCCTGATCCTGTTATAGTAGATTAGGAGCCATTTTATTATTCTGATTAAGTATGCATTTAAATAAGAACGCTGTAATAAGACCAGAAGGGCCACATCCCTTTGATTTCAAAAGAAATATATGACAATCTTAACACAGTTTCTTTCAAGGATAATGTATGTCAAAAGGAAGTGTAATTTGGCTGGAAAAGGCTGACTTCTCCAAGGCTTCTGCTGTAGAACTCCAAAAATGTTAGTCCAAACATCTGAGTAGAGTATGGACTACTGAAGTATGTAATTTCAGAATGCATGTCCATCATATTCAGAAAGCTTTCATTTCTTTCTTTCAGATATACGTTTTATTCTTTCAGATATACATTATTTAATAAGCTATTAATTATATTTAATAAGCTAATGATTGCGCTTCAGAAAATGTTTTATATTGGCTTAAGCATTAATTTAGCAACAACAGAAGATGATCCTAATAGTGATCCCCATCATCTGGGGGAATCTTCCTGAAAGTGCAAAATCAAAATAATGTGTAAAAAGAACATGCTACTGCCATTATGTGCAGATGAATATAGAACATTATTTCTTCTGATTCCTTAAAAAAAAAAAAAAAGCATTTAAAACTTTTTGTGAAAATGTTCAGTGGGGAGAATTTCCAAATCTTAAGTAAAACTCCTATAATGCTGCAAACGTAGTCTGATCTATAGTTCCAAGTCGCAATACTCTGCTTTGATCAAGGAAAAACAGAGCAAAAGGACAAAGATATTTTCATAGTAGTTCCAGTCACTTCACTTACCATCAGCAGAGGCAGTTGCAATACGCTGGCCAGCATAATCAAAGCAGACATCCATTATTTCATCACTGTGGCCTGTTAAAGTTGCTATATGTGCACCACTCAGAGCGTTCCACAGCTGCATAGGCAAATAAAGGTTATTTTTTTTGTTTGTTTTGACTAATATCCTTGATAGATAGCTAGTCAATCAGTTGACACGTATAAATACTTTCTGAGGCCTGAATGAATGTATTAACATGAAACCTGGATATAAATCAATAAAGAGTTAGGACTTTATCAAGCTGATAAAGTACTACATATTTTGCATTTCAATGTATTGATTTCAACAAACCTTAAAAATACATGTCATTATTTAACTGGATTTAACGGAAATGAATAACTCATCTAGTAAGTGCATAGGTTTTGCATTTAGTTACAAATTCCTTAAAGAATTGTATATATTAGTTTAAAATAATGCTCTTCCATTTAAAAATGACAGTTTTACATATCAATAAGACAATGAAAAAGCTTCAGTAAAAAACTAAGCAGAAAAGAATTCCAAAAATACAGCAAAAGAGATACAAGAGCCCAAATTCAGAAAAATAATAAATGTCTGCCTAAACTGCTACAATGTGCTCATGCTACCTAAAAAAAAAAAAAAAACAAAGAGCAGGTGGCTCTTTTGTGTGTGTATTTTTTCTCCAAAATATGGGCATTTTGAATTCTCGTGGTTGGGGAGGTGACTGCAGCACACAGAAATACTTCTTTGCATGACACTTCAGTAATTTATCCCAAGGAATGTTTGTCACAGTGCCCAACTATTACACATGGCACAGAGGGCTCGGAGCTGAGAAGAAAGTCAGGCATTTGATTCCTACATACTATGAGTCTGTTCTGATTCTGAAGAGCTGGATTTTGTAAACGTTACAGCTTTGTTTTATAGCAAGTAGAAAAAAGATGCTATAAATTTGAGTGCTCTTTCTTAAATGTTGGTACAGTACATTTGTCAAAACTGCTGTGCAACTCCATGCCAGTATTATTTCAATTGTATGCAGATAAGAAATGGACAATCTCTCACCACTGAAACATAATCCTTTTGCAGTTTAACACTAACAGTCACAGGCATTCATTAGAAGCAATCCAATGGAAGAACTACATGCCAGAAGTCACATGTGATGCTTGTGACACAAGTATTGAGGGGAAAAAAAAAGTAAGACTCCAGGACATGCACTGCAAAACAGACGTTTTTCACACTAAGAATAAAAATAAGTTATAAGGCCAAAAAATTGTCTCCTGGTTTAGCTTTACTGGGTGAAACTATAAACCACGCTGTTATTAACTTACAGTAAAGTGTTTTAAATAGCCTAAAGCAGTTTTCTAAACAAAAACATGGACTCACCATGTTCTATGCAAAAACTGGCAAATAATTTGATGCATTATAATCTATAGTAAGAAAGTACTTGGGTGTTCAGTGCATCTTCTATTTTCTTACCATGCACGTTTTGTCCATTGATCCGGTGACAATGAGGGAGCAGTCCCAGTTGAACTGTGCACTGCTAATTTCTCCTCGATGGCCTATTAAAATATGCAACATCCTGAAAAAAAACAAAAAAAAAAAGATTTTTTTTGTATATTTTGATATAACAATATAAATTATAACCAAGCTTACAAAATGTTACAGGCAAGGTGTCAAATCTTTCCCCATTTATCCATTAAAGCAATCTAATGGTGTGGTGCATTTAGCCTCCCAGTACTACATCAGTTTCATGTTTTCTACTTGAGACAAAGAGGCAGTAAAGAATCAAGTGAAAGAGTTCTCCCTTCTGTTTCAGAAATATTTTTACACCTGAATTACCAGTGAAATGTGATCACTTTTCAGTGCCAGAAATGGATTTCTTCTATTCATCTAGACAGAAACCACAGTCATCAAGTTTTTCAACATTACTCTCCCAATATCCTGCTTGAATGAGCTGTTAACAGAGTATTTGCAAAACTCCAAATCACCAGTGTAATCTAAATCTTCTATAACATCTAATAAAGATTCAGTGGAACTTAATCAGGTTCTTAACTTGAGCGTGTACCCAAGTAACAGGCAAATGACAGCCAAACTGAAATATGATTTCTAATCCTCATTAATCCTAAACTTCTTGATGTTCAAGGACTGACAGTACTAGTCCCATTAAATTCTTCAATCAGCTTCAGCTGAATAGAGGGGTACAATTAGCCATTATTGCTTACCATGAATTAATGAACCCTATAAAGCAATGAACACTAGGAAAGATTAATTGATATATATATATTAAAGGATTAGTAAATTAGGATTTTATCATAATGCTAATATCATTGTATCATTAATAGAAAATAGCTTCAGCTAATGGATAAACTAATGACTAGAAAAACAACTAAATGAGCTTAAGTAACTGAAATCTTCACATACAATATGTAAGGGTAGCTGAATTAATATATATGCTAAATATATGATTCATAAAGCATGGCTCCTGAGCAATTGAATTCTCTACTTGTTTATGATAACAGAAACTCAATTATACTCATTTTGTTTTATAAAATGACTCTTTTCTTTTTAAAATGTGAAGCCTGCGTTGAACAGTATAGTATACTATACTATATGGTACACTTTGTATACTTACTATACTTCGTATAGTAAAACGAAAAATCAACAAACAGAGAACAGCAAACTTTATAATTTGGTGAACATATCATTTGGCCAGAAAGACTGCTGTTTCTGTAATAGCTGATGCCCAAAACATTTAATCATGAAAAAGTTTGAAAGTTTGAAAAATATTTGATTTCCAAATTTTGAAAAGACAATCCAGCACTTAAGTGTAAATCTCCAATGAATAAGCAGAATAAATAGGACAGAACACATGATCAGATTTGCAATTAAGAAGAACCCAGAAAACAGGCTGGCAAAATACCATGTAAAATATTCCAATTAAATGGAAACACATTCAGTTTTTACTTCAAGGTAGCACTATACACACAGTTTCCATTTGTTTATTAATTTCAGAGATATTTCACTTGGTTTCACAAAGAAAAGAAAAGAAAAGAAAAGAAAAGAAAAAAACCAATACCTCTGAAAACATAATATTTATCTTCATAAATAACCTCGTCAGTAATTAGGGCAATCATTTTATTATTCTATTTACAATGAGTTTCCAGTTGAAAAAATAAGAGGATTTTTTCAGGATAATATAACAAGCTAATATTTAGGTATTTAATTATTACTTGTTGGCATTATAGTCAAGACATTTTGTTCTCTGCAGTGAGAGGGATCAAATTTTCTCCTCTTCATAAATATATACTGACATGCAGGAGTACGAGGAGGAAAACAGACCATCTGTTATTTAAAGTCAATGTGACTATACAAATTTTCCATGAAATATCATGAAAATATCTTTCTTCCTTTATTTATTTTTTTTAACTTAAACAGTCAGCTCCATCTAAACATTCTGGACACCTTCAAAACCATGAGTTTCCATGCTGATGAAATATTTTCCTGTTTGAAGCATCCATCTACCCATTGCGTCTGCCTCCTCAGTACTCACACAAACCTGTTGCATGAAAAGCTTTTGCTGAGCAGCACTTCTGTTTAGAAGAACAAAGGGAACTGGATAAAAAATGAAAAGATGAAGTAATACATACTCCAAAAAAGAAAAAATACATGGTCTGTAATTTGTATCTCAACATTTTCTTTCTCATTTGTCATTAAAATATGCAATGTAAGATGGTACTTATTAGTACCTTAGTACCTGCCAGTGGCAACGTCCCACACTCCTACTGTGCAGTCAAAGGAGCCGGTGATAATCCTGTCTCCAGTGGTGTTAAAAGACAATGCAACAATTTCTGCTGAGTGCCCCTGAAACAATTTTGAAAAAGGAGGTTGAGAATGCAAATGCAACTTTTCTATTGATATAGTTCAATATGTAACTTTTTCAGCAGCATAGTTCTTCTACACAACATCAGTATATTATTTACTGTCTTGTCCAGTATGTCACAGTTGTAACAGAAAGATCTACTGGACTGTGAGAGAGTTGATATCCCAATACTTGGAAAAAATCAGGCACACCACTTATGCATTGAGCAATTGCCAGCGATAGGTGAATAATCAGAGAAGTGAGTGGTATTTTCCATATTTGTTCACCAATGCATACTGATACCAGATGATTCATTTGCAGTAAACTACAGTACAGACTGCCTCTGTAGAGAGGGTTGGAAAAATGAGCATAAGCATATTTATACACTGTAGGTTCACACATTCCACTGCTCTTTTCTCTCCTCAGGGCTCTGAGAGAGGGAAAGTCAAGGAGGAGAAAATGCCTTATGCACTCAACGGGCCACCTACACCAAGGAAGAAGTTTATGCTCTACCTATTACTTAGGATTTATTCGAGAAAAATGGAAATAATGCCAGCCAATCAGAACAAGTAGAATCCGAGTGAGCCCTGTCGAGAAAAAAGAAATCATAACCTACTGGTAACTGAATAGTATTCCCCTGCTAGTAAAGCAAAGATAAATCACAACCTACAGGTAATTGGATGGCTTTCTCCTGCTGATGTTTACAGGAAGACAATCTGTGCAGATGCAGCCTCTGACATAGATTTTTCTTAGAGTTATTTTATGTTAATTGAGAGGAGACAATAAATTACAGTACAGCAACATTTTAACAAGCAGTGGAACACATTCTATCCTATAACAGTAATGTCACTGAAATGAGAAAATCTGCCTTTTGATGAATAAGACTCCTTATAAAACACCATATTTTTATCTTCCAGTTTTCCCAGTGTTTTTTAACTGCGGTCACTGTGGGACTACACGTTAACAGACATTCTCTGCAAGTTTCAAAATGTAGTAACGTTGTGTTAGTCAGAAAACTAAGAAACCAGGAACAACTTGAAAAACATAAAGAATGAAAACATACTCTTAAAGTAAATACTTCTTCTCCTTTCTCTATATCCCATAATTTGGCAGAGGTATCCATGCTTCCAGTTGCCAGCAATGTGCTTTGAAGGTTAAACGATAAGCATACCTATAGCAAGAAACATTGAAGAGAAAAAGTGGGAAACGAAAAGCAGATCATCTATATACATTTTCTCAAAAAAAGGTCACAGTATTTCTAAACAAGAGAACAAACTGAACTAATTTAATAGTTTATGATTTACAGAAAAACTACAAGGCTACTCTGACAGTTCATTAGGAGAGCAACAAATCCTTACTCTAAACGTCCTGATGACTGCTCCAATCTAATGACTGGATGGACTAATTGGCACATAGAGATAGGGAACCCAAAGATATTTATGGTTTTGTATGGAAACACAAAGGAATTAGAAATATCCTTCAGCACTCACTATTTCTGCAGCATGTCCTCTGAAAGTATGATAACATTTTCCTGTTTCTGTACTCCACAGTTTGCAGGTTTTATCAAAAGATCCAGTGGCAATCTTGTCACTAAATAGAAAAGCACTCTTTATTTAGAGGAAAAACCTGACTTCAAAGACTCACAGTAGAACTCACAGCAATAATGTCTAGTCTTCAAAGCATAAGAGTATATTACTTCAAACTCTTGCACAAGCTTTTAGTTTAGCAGTAGGTTCTATTCATTAAATAGCAACTGCTCCTGTGAAGATTTGCAAAGCAGAGAATGGCAGCTTGTGTGAATGTAATGAAAGGCAACTGCCATCACTTTGGCCAGCAGCCATTCCCTCTGTACAAATCAACATGAGACAGAGGTGAATGTATCTGGAGTTCCTTGCAGGAATCTGCATAAAAGGCTTTCTGCTCTTGCACACATTCTGCCACACTACAAGATCCTAGAGCAGGATTTCACAAACAGAAGATGGATTAATGGGAAAAAATAACAGATAACCTATGAGTAACTCAGATTAGTAATGAAATTAACTGCTGTACTTCCAGAAGTATTTAAAAGCTATCTCATTTCATCTAACAGGGTTTGTTTGTTTGTAAACTGTTAGAATCTGCTTTTCATAAGTAGAAAAAGAGGGTGAGCTCTACTCCCACTTAAGTTAGTGGAAGAGTTGTGAGTACTTGCAGCTAGAATAAAACTGAAGTGAGGTGCCAGAACTGTAGCAAGGGAGATGGTATTGAAGCCTAAAGATTAGTAGAAAAAGGTTATCTTATAATTGAAATTTTTATTTAACTCTAGCCCAAGGATTCCCTCAGGATGTATTGCTTCTGCACTTTTATGTTATAGTCTAGTCACTGATCTTAGGGCAGATTTTTGTCATGCATTAGTTCATGTGAAATATATAAAACAATTTAATGAATTATTCTTTTATATTATAAAAATACCAGAACATAAGACTCTGACAATAGGTCTAGGTTGGATAATGTCTTTTCATTCACAAGGAAATGATGACATTCCAAACAGTCTAACATATAATTCCTAATGCTAACTTTGTACTGCTTAATCAACAGTGAAAGTAGTTATGTGATTCTGTGTAAGAATAGGAAATAATTTCTATCTCATTTTGAGGGAAAGAAAAATGCTTGACATGCAAAAGCTCTCTAATGCAGAAAATGACAACAAAACTTCAGTAACTAAAGTAAATCCCTTAATCTAACAGGTAGCAAGTCTGACCTAAGGCAAACAGTACCTGCAGAAAACAGAAGATGCACATACGCATATTCGACATTCATACAGTGGCACCCTTCAGATTTTATAAAAATTACTCATCTCTGACACATTTATATTATGTCTTAAATCATAATGAATGCTTAAAATGCATGTGTAATACAAAAAGTAGAAAAATTCACTTCTGTTATGATTTTATTCTTCCTTAACTGAAATAACACAAGATTTGAATTTCTGAATACACTTTAAGAAGAAAACATGCTTAAATGTATCCCTTATACAAATAAGATACAGTGTCACTCTGTGGTGATCAGCTGCAGTTGAACTTTTCCAACTCAGAATCTGAATTATTTGAGACCATCTATCTTATTCTAAATTAGCAATTATGATTTATCTTAAAGAAATGCCTTTACCCGTAGGGATAATTAAAAGCTATTGCATAAACAACATTTTTGTGTCCCTCTAGTGTATGCAGCTCTTCTCCTGATGCAGTATCCCATACTTTGCAGGTTCTGTCATAGCTTCCTGTGATAAAGCTAAAATAAAGAGAAATTAATTTACTGTGAATATCTTACTGTTCTTGTACAAACGCAAATAAGTAACTTTCACAGACTTCAGTTGTCTTTATCTCAGACTCTGAATCTATTCTTTATTTCTAAAATAGTGATTACTGACCACAGAGATTTTCTTATTTTCTTTTCTTTTTTATATTAGAGATTAAAAAAACCTTTGTTTCAAATCTTCAGTGTACTTCAATTAAAATGCATGTTGCTGCTTTCAAATTTTCAAAATATGAAAGAAAAGACAACTAGGCATAGGCTCTAAGTGAAATCAGTCATGACACAATTCCACAACAGTGAAAGTCCCAAACAAGTTTATGCCAATGACCCTGAGCTTTTAGAGATATTTGCTATGTTGCCATGAAAGTCCTTCTTTGTGAAATCTGGTAATCATCAACAAACTATCTTATTGGAAGAAGAAAAAGACATCAGCTGAATCTCACCCATTACTTTTTGGCATCTCCCTTTGGTTCTTCCACAGAAGACTAAAATCTAATCCCCAATCACACCTGAAGTTGTTTATAAATGGCAGAACTGAATTCTTTTCCACAGAAAGATAGGAGCACTGAACTTGGCTTACAATTTAATTTACAAGCAGAAGACTTCAATTAGGTATTAGGTATTTAGAATTTGAAAAGAACTTACCGGGAACCAGATTTGTTGAATGCCACATTCGTCAGTGGCAATATATGTGCCTTAAGTACCTGAAATAGAAGGGGAAGAGGGCAAGAGAAGAAAACATTCAATATTTATATTGAAGAGACAAATAAAAAAATTGAACTCAAAATATTCAATAGGTCAGTGTTTTCTCCTCCTCACATCAGATCAGCAGTTACGTCTGTAATTTATAAACCCCTCATCAAAACAAAAGCAAAACAAAAAACATCCATGCCTCATCAGATTATTGCTGCAGATATTACATGATATTGATTTCAGATTCTTATTGTACTTGAATGAACTGCTGTTTCCCAATGTTTATTTCTTCCTCTGCTTTCTCTGAGACCAGTGAAATAGCCCTAGGCCATATCTGAAAGGCAAAAACCAAAAGCCTGGGAAGCTCACTGATGAAAAAAATGCAATTAGTCCTTAAAGAGTAAACAACAGATCCGTTTGAATTGAGTATTTTGAAATGTTTATGTCATATATAGGATGCTTTTGGCTATTACATGATTTTGTTTTTAAAAACAGGAAGAACAAGAACAAACTGCAGCTCTATCTTATGAGGTCATGACAAAAAAGGCATATAGAACCATAACAAAGTTACTTATCCAAACAAAATTCAAAGAAGGGACTGGATTTCTGCCTCTTTTGTTTAGATTACAGTCTACTCTTTTCCTAACATTGTTTCAAAGGCTCTTTAAACAGGCAACTATGTATGCTTTATGTAGATTACCTTGTACCTACAGTAACAGACTGAAGTCTACTAAGCATACATAAAAATAGTTTCCAATACTGTCCAATAAAAGTCAGTGTGTTATGGTACTTTGGAAATGACAAAAGAATATGTTTGAATGACCTTACCACTGACTAACATGTAGCATTTGGTTTGCATTTAAACAATTGTGCCTATTACAAGCTTGAGTCTAAAGAGTAATAGTATAATAACATGGGAAATCACAGCATCTGCTGGCAGTGAAGGAGTGTTAAAAATACAGCAGTGGTCCAATTCTCTGCAGCATCACAAATGAAGAAGAAATTATTTATAAGCAATGCTACTTAATCACTGACATGTTACCACAACTTTTTATTATTATCCCTAGCTTTCTCAGCTGCCTGTCTCAGAAAATAAAATAAAAGAAGCTCAGAGAAGAATGTCAGAAGAACAGGAACTGCTGGAAGTGAAATGACAACTACCAGGTAAAGGAGAGAGAGAAAGAGAGAGAGCTACAGAAAACATAGGCTGATGTTTAATTTCAGATCACAGAATTAATGCTATTCTTTCAATATCCAGCACTGTAATAGCTTCAGTCACAGAACTCCAAGCATGCAAGAATCTCTTGTACAAATGATGTAATAATCAAGCCCTAGGGCAATATTAAGAAACATACCTCAGTTCTGCAAGTTACAGCAGACTGTTGCATCAGTCCCTAAGATACCTGCCAATCAGTTTGGCATGCCACTGTTACACAGCAGTTACAAATCTGAGAGCTTGTTACAACCGCTTGCTTCCCTGTGGGGTGCCTAACACAAGACTAGAACCACAATTACTGGAAATAACAAAAGGAAGGGTTTGCAGCACTGCCTATCTGCCCTCTTAAGATTTTGCTCTTGTGCCACAGGAAAAAATATTTATTTCCAGACAATGCAAGCACTGAACACTGTTTTGAAAGAAAAAGACACTGATCTCCTGTATTAGTATTTCAGAAAAGTCTGAAACTTCTGTTTCATTTACATGCACAGAAAAGTAAGTACTTCTAGCTACTTGAGTGAAAGAATTAAGCCAGTACTGACTGGATTTCCCTGCTTGGATTATCTCCAAATTGATCAAGCGTGGTGCTACACACAGCAAACAAGTACATTATTTATGCTTAAATTTGCAATTGGGTATTTGTCAGTCTCCGCGACAAGCAAAAAATTGTACAAGATTATGTAAAATAAGTCATTAGCA
This sequence comes from Cyrtonyx montezumae, assembly GCF_038088225.1. NCBI lineage: Eukaryota > Metazoa > Chordata > Aves > Galliformes > Odontophoridae > Cyrtonyx > Cyrtonyx montezumae. The sequence continues at coordinate 8,883,445 of NW_027072056.1, read as the reverse complement.
TACCTGAGAGCACAAGAAAGACTTTTTAATTTAAGATGCCTTATTATACACACAAAGGTCTGTTTTTATGGCTAAATGTAAAGATCTTTTATATTATTCACTCAGATGTGAACTACTGGTCAAAAGAATTGAAATTATAGTATATTATATGTATATAGCAACACTGAAGATCTCCCTTCTCTATGTTTGGGGTAACAAGTAATACTGACCAGCAATTTTTAATAGCTAGACATTGCCATCTGCTGACACAATAGAGACAGAACACTTAATTATTTCTGATTACAACGTGCAATCTCTGGAAGTAATTATATTGTACATTGCATAGTTAAATACAGTTAAGTTTACTGACAGACTAAATCCTGGATTTGAAGACCCAAAAGGTCTCTGTAGTCATTGCTCTTAAAATGCTTACCTATTTAAATAAATTTACAAATTTCTGTCTGTAAGCTGAAGATCAAACCATCAATATTCAAATCTTTACAATTTAAAAGGAAAAAAAAATCATTTAGCACAAAACAGCATGAACACAGCAACTACTATTCCCTTACTCAAAGAAATGTGGATGAGGAGTAATGTAAAAGACAAAAAATCCATAAGCGGTGTTGCTGTGTGCCTTGGGCCCAATGCAGAGATGATGTTTGGAAGGCTTGGCATATAATGCCTTTAAAATTATCTCCTAGTAATGGTCTGCTGAATAAATTATTATTTTTATGATCAACAAGATTGAATACATGACTAACACTTTTTTCATTGGCTTTCCAATTACGAAAGATCAAATAACTTTTTAATTATCTTTATTTCATGTATTACTCCAGTCCTATGGACAGGATTCACTAAATAAAGCTCATATATGAACCCTAACCTTGCAATCTGCTACTTCAACTAGTTTGTTGGCTTATCTGTTGGCTGGCAGAACAACTGGTATGACTGAATATATCTGAATACTTAAAACAAATATAAGTTCCACAAGATGAAGGATAGGAATGCAATGGTATAAAATTATTCAGGGCCTTTCCCAGGAGCTAATTATTTGGATTTAACTTATTGACTTTGTTTAAACATAACTGGGTGTTGCTTGTCCACAGAGTCACTTGAAAAGGAAGGTAATTATTTGTCTCACACCCTCATACATAAGCCAGTGTAAATAGTGAGTAAAAATAGTTATACCTCTGGCCTTCTGGGGGAATTCCTGATATGCACAACCAGGCCAGATTCAGTCTCTCTGAACAGTAGAGGGATAATCAAAAAGACCCAAAAAATTAGTCATAAAATCCAAATTTTTCTCTCAGGTACAACATACAGCTGTAAAGGCATACAACATTTCAACTGAGAACCTCAGAATCTCCAAGGTTATTTTATTTTATTTATTCTGACCTTAAAAAGAGAGAATTTGTGGTCTTCTTGTTCCCCTTGTTTCTCTTGCAGTCTTTGAACTAAACGTATGACATGTTCCTTGCAAGAAGCTGTGATGAGAGGTTCTTCTTTTTGAATTTCTTCTACTAAGGCTATGACATCTGTTCTAAGTATGAAGAAAAAGAAAAGCACATTTCATCCTCTGGTAATAATTATAAATACAAGCATAGCATTTCTTGCAGAGAAACTAAAGCAAAGAATTTAACAATATGCATTTTTCTCACTGTTAATGGCTTAAAGAAATATGAATAAATCTTTCCTGGTTTCTTTACCTCTGTCTATTTTCAATAAAGCATTTCAGTTAAGATTTAACTGTTAAAAATTTTAGCTTGGTAAGAACTTTACTTTCTCAAAGGGTTTCCGCAGAAGATAAGACTTGGGAGGTGTGTATCCAGAACTGACAATTGAAGAACACATATATAAGGTAAAGTGGAGCTTCATAAATTCCCAGTGACTTACCTATGAATTAGCAACAACATAAATAAGATGCAGAGAGTATTAAAATGATCTCTGCCTGTGGCTTCACAAATGTGTCTGTTCCTGTAACATTTATTTATTTATGATAACAACTTCAAAATCAAGGTCCATAGTCTGCTAGTGCTTGTGGAGCACCCAGGAGGTAGTTCACAGCTAATCTGTGGAATCATATCTTCTCCTATCATCCAACTGCTGACTCCTGGCCATCCATGAGATAAAAAAGGGATTAACAAAAACAAAAACACACACTTATAACTAATGACGAAGCCCCGTCCTTCTGCTAGCACATAAGTCACTGAAGCTAAAGTGGATTTTCTACTTCTGATCTCTAAACAGGAGCCATTTACATCCCCACAAGTTAGTATCCTCTTGTGTTACACAAGTTATTGTTTGTGTAACGCAAGTTAGTGTTTATATTCTTATTAATGCGAGACAAATTCTGTCTCCTGCATAGTAAGTCTCGCTTCCTCATTAAGTGATCTCAGTCTTTTATCTTACTCAAGGATAACCTATTAAACTTTAATCTAAACTTTAACATACAGTGCACTTTTTATTCTTCATTATGACCTATCCTTCAGTATTACATACAACAAGGTCCAGAAATATCTTTCATCACCTGTAGAAGACAAGACTACCAGATTATCTTGTTCTTTTAAAGAACACAAAAGCAATTAGGCTCCTAAAAAAAAAAAAAAAACAGATTTCCACTGTTTTCATTAGAAGACTCTTACTTTCTCCACATAAACACAAGAGAGGGAATTACCTGTCTTACACTACCTTGTTATAGTTGTTATGTGCATTAATGAATCAACAGGAGAGCTCTGAACTGACAAGCAATTGGTTCCAGTGACTTCAACAGAGGTCACATAAAGCAACGTATGGGGAACTGAGTCAGATCCACTTTTTGAAAGCATCCTAAAATAGCATTGCAAGACCTAACTGTCACTCATTGCAGCATCCCAAAGCAAGGCACAGTGAAACTCCCTTTGATGGGTTTGTATTGGCATCTTGATAACTATCATTCTGTAGGAAATAAAAGAAGCTCTAACTTTGAACAGTAAGACAAAGCGGGATGGAATGCAAGATTTTCTATTTTGAGTGCTAGGAGAATGATTTGACTGTGTGTTTTCTTGTTTTAGTGAAATAGATATCACTGACCTCAATTATGCTTAAAACAGTCGAATAGAGTTGTATGTGAATACTATGAAACAGCAAACAGTGCAGCTTTCTGAAATAAATACTTACTGAGGACTAAGATCGAGCAGATCTATAGATCTGGTCTTCAGCTCACCATCTTCTACATATTCCAGAATAATTCCTTATTTAAAATAAAAACAAAATAATTAAAAAAAAAAGGTGATAAACAGGTCTTAATGAGATGATGTGGATTTTGTAGGGCACGCCGTTCCCGTGGCTCAGATGCTCACGAGAGCTGCCAGTGCTGAACAACCCTGAGCTGTTCATATGATCACGGATATTAAATATCGCCGCCTAAAATATTCATGCTCCGTTTTTCAGTTCTAGAAGTTAACAGAGCTTTCGCAGGTTGCTGTTTGGTTTGATTTTTTTTTTTTTTTTTTTTTTTGCATTATTCCATCAGCGCTCTCTTCAAGCCGGCCGTACTGCAGACTGGCGGCAGTTCATCCGCAGCTCCCACAGCCGCGGTCGCGGCCTCACAGCACCGCGTGCACGATCCGCCCCGGCCCAGCGCGCGAAACCGCCCCCTCCCCGCCGCGAGCCCCAGCCCCGCACCCGGCGGGAAGTAGCGCAGCAGCAGCCGCCTCAGCCCCATCTCCGCCGCCCGGGGATCGTCGCCACGGCAACGGCCAAACAGAGCCTGCGGCGCATGCGCCGCCGCATGACCGCTCCCGGCGGGCGACGAGCGTAGGGCGGCTGCCGGAGAGTTGATGGCTAAGAGCGGGAAAAGAAATCACATTTGAAAAGAGAGCCAGCATGGAGTGATTAAAAGATGCTCTGTACTCGGCGCTGGTGTGCTACACTCAGTTTTGGCACATGGAGATGTGGCCCTGAGGGACGCGGCTCAGTGGGCGTGGTGCTGCTGGGCTGGAGGTGGGACCTGATGATCTTGGAGGCCTTTCCCAACCATAATGATTTTACAGTAACAGGATAAAGGTGTCCAGCTTTATGCAGACAGGGTTACAGAACATCAGCAGGGGGAGGCAGCAAACACATTTTCATTTCATGGGTCTCATAGCCCATAGCAATGACAGGGGCCACCCGGGGAGGGTTCAGGTCAGTGATGAACCATACGTGACTTCTGCAGAGCAGCCACGGGGCTCCCTGTGGGTCTGCTTTGAAGGCAGCCCTTTGGTTTGGGGAAGCCAGGAAGTTAAACACAATGGCAATCCCAAATTTACCGTGTGACATGACTCGGGGTTTGGTTTGATCTTTTGTCTTATTTGTACGTGGAAATTCAGTTATCTCAAGTCAGATGGGAAATATTTTTGTTGAAAGCAATTAATCTAAACAACCTTCCAGCAGAACTGACTTACTCGGAGCAGCCCTGTTCAAAAATAACTTGGTGGCCTCCAGTGGCTAGAAGCCTTTTAAATTTGTGTACCACAATACTTATCTTCCCTGATTATAATTTCTGAATATAAATATTTTCCTTTTAACATAAGTGGTGCTAACAATGAACATGGATGTGTTTCCTACATTAACTCCTTCCTCTCCATGCTATGTAACCGCAGTCAAACAGTCTTTCTGGTACCTTCAGTATTAGTTAACACCAACTAGAATCATACAGTCATAGACTATCCCATGTTAGACAGACCTATAAGGATGTAAGCAGTTTGTAGGAATGTCAGAAAGTTATATACTGTAAACCTCACTATCAGTCAATATTCAAATGCCTTTGAAAGGATGCAAAATACAAAATACACTTATCTGGAGTGCTGGACAGTGATGGATAGTGTGATGCAAAGTTAATACAATTACAAAGCATTTCCTGTTGAGAAATATGGGGTCTTTCTGCCAACACAGATTCTCACAATCTTGATTTTCCTAAGCCAAAGTGCCATCCTAAGAATAACACGAAGAAAGTGTTTTTTGACTCAAACACACTTTTGCTTGCAGAGAAGAGTGGGTTTTCGGCTTCCTGATTTAAATTTGCATCGTGACCCACTTGTTCTGAAGTAGGTCAGTCTGCGGTATGCTGAACTAAATCAGAAAGGCCAGCACAAGAGTAGTCTGAGTTCAGGGAAAAATGTACAAAGCCACTTCCTATTTTTGTTATGTCAGTAATAGGTGCAGTGAATTTTTACTAAGGGGGGTTTTATATGCTGTCCTTTCTCATAATTGCAACGTCTGTCAAATGCAGTAAGTCTGTGCTTTGATATTTCCATGTTTCTGCTTGGTGAATTGAGTTTATGTAATTTTCTCAATGTTGTTCTATCCTTGAATGGTGTTACACAAACACATATCCTTATATGCTTCCTTCTTCATTGTTAGTACACCTTCTTCCTGTTATTTGCAGTACTAATCATGGTAGTAGAGCCATGAAAATGTTAAAACTGTATGTAGGAGACGATTTTCTAGTTTTCTGTTTGTGAGCTACTCTGGGAGAAAGAGCTGACAGCAAGTTACATTGTAAACAAAATGCACTCTTTCCCAAAGATTTTGTTTTTCATCTTTTCATGGCCATTTTTATCAATTTGATGTTATAACAAATGAATACACAGAGAGAGAGAATTGCTGTTCACCTAAGAAATATGTCACAGGGTTCTGTTCACATGAACAGATACGTGTGTTGGTCACCTGTGGTGAGATAATAAGTACAGGGAAGGAACGGTTGATTTGTTCATTCCTCTTCATGTCCATCTACCAGTTCTTACCACTTCCCATACAGTTAAGCTAATTCTATATATTCTTACTTCTTTTAGTCAAATTTTCACTTAGCTAAAAAAATGTTTTCCACTTTTTTGGAAAAAAAATCTCACCACTCCAATGGGTAGATTTGGCACAAAAAAAAGCTCACATATAAAAAAAAAAAAAACAACAAAAAAACCACCCCTCAATATGTATTCATCTTACCCGCTCTGAGAAGAATTCAGAAATGCCTTTCATCTTTCTTTCCATGCTCCAGACTATGTAGGGCTGAAGACCCATCAGTTGAGGAGTGTTCTGTATCAACCAGTCAAGATGGCAAAGCTGATGGTATCAAGTAATCACGTGAGTATTCTGCGGTCAGACTGAGCTGCAAGATGAAAGACAGTGAGTTATTCAGATGCCCCTTGTAAGAAAAATGGAGGAGCACTTCTCTTGAAGTTACCAAACACACAGTTGAGTCAAATCGATTTGAGTAATATGGAAGAAAAACTCATGACAAATAACAGCATTTCCACTACAGAAATTAGAATTACAGATTTATAATAGAATCGATGAACATAAGGAAGCAACTGTGTTAGAATAGAGTTTCGTAAAAGTCAAAATGTGTTTATTTCACTACTATGCTTATAATTAAAAGAAAAAAAAAGAAGACAAAATATCTCATTTGGTCTTTTATATCTCATTTTTATAATGCCAAAAACGAATTAAGAATTTCATAAAAACCATACTGTTTTCTACATTTCTGTTTATTTTCACTAAGTATGACAGTCCTATTGTGTTGTCTCTGTGTTTCTTGTATTCTATTTTTTTAACCATCATTTATATGTAATTCATGCAGTATCATATATCATTCATTCACTGTAATTAGCATTTATACAGCACTACCCACTTTAAAATTAACAAAACATTTTTGCCTGGTCTTCTGTAGCAGGCAATTTGTAGCAATCTTATAGAGTGAGCATCTCTGAGATCTACATGATCTAAAACAGCTTTAATTTTTTTTTTCTCCAAAAAACCTTTCGACCATTTATTCCTAGTCTCACAATCAATCTCAACAATCACAACAATCTCAAGTACTGTACACACAATAGCACACACAATTGTACTTTTCAGACAGCTTTACTAAATGTAATTTTTTTTTTCCAGATCTGCATGGTGTTTTATGTTCAGGTTATCTGTATTCCTTACTTACAGCTCTGTAACAGAGTCACATTTGAGTAAATAGTTGAAGTTACCATACTGACCACTCCATAGCTCTGATTTTATCTGTCACATTAAGTTTATAATTTTCAAATGCCCATTTCCTTATTTTGTAAGTTTATACTGATCTCACCAGCTTTGTACCTGAGCAATGATGCTGCAAGAATATTAAACTACTAGTTTAATCTTGACACTATAATTGACAATTTCAGTGTAAATGGGGCCACTTACTTGAGCCCTTCTCTACTGACAGAAGTCTGATTAGACTGTTTAATCCATGGCACCTTGCTATTTCCCTTAGGAGATAAACCAGACAGAAAGAATGTACACATCTTCAACATGAATTACAACTGCAGTTTGTTTGTTTTTTACTGAAAAAGTGGCTCAAGATCATAATTTCTGATAACTGAAAGTAGTACTCACTGCAAGAAATATGGCCATAACACCGTGCCTCTAAATTTCAGCAACCACCACTACTACTCAAAAAGCATGAGTAGGATATCATGTTGAGTTATTCTTCATCTTTTGTTTTCCAAGGCTTTTTCTGTAATTCTGAGTGCTCTGCAAATTGAGAATTGAGATACTCCAGGTGAGCTAATGTGAAAACTCAGTACACTGGAAAAGCCCGTTTCAGGAAAATGGAAATGTAGATATGGATGCTTGCAAACAAAATCGTTACTTTATTTTGGGAGTATAAACTAAATTCAAGTAAGGAAAATTAGAGAAATGCAGATGTAAATTTGTTAATGACATTTAATAATACTATTTAACAATATTTTTCCTGCGACATTTTTTCTTTTTAAACATAGTATTCTACATTCTGACTCCATTACATTTATTATCTATTTAAGACTCCACAATCTTTGAATAAAGCTGTGAGAATAAACTATTTTTGACAAAAGACTATTAAGAGCTTAATTTTATTTGTAGTAGTTACATGAGAAACACAACATGACAGCAACTCTTAGTCAGTTTTGACTGGAAGTTATCTGCACTTAATGTACAAGGAACAAATTTATCAATTTTAAAACTTGTAATAGAGTTAGGATTGTTGCACTGGACAGCTAAAGCTGACATCTCCCAGAACCACAAAAATGTAGAACATGCTTTTGCATTTGTGTAAATGTATGTGACTACTTTGAAAATTAAACTTGCCATAGACAGTGACTGCTTTAGATCTAAAGACTGAAAACTGCCTTTATTATTTGTATTTTGACAAAGGATGCTGCCTGTAGCTCGGTATTTGAGGTAACTCTGCCAGGCTGTAGCACAGCTGAGGCCAGCATACAGAAGACCTTTTACAGTTGATCACCTGCTTTGGTGTTTATCCAGCTGGGAGTATGCCATTAGAATCAAGGGACACTTTCAGAAGCCTAAACCCAGGAGGTTCACAAGTTCCCTGATTCACTTCTCAATAGGATTACAGCTGAACAATGCATTCTTGTTCAGAAGCTCGATTACATGAAGTTGGTTGATAATTGAAAATAAATGACCAATTATCAACACCCTGCAAAAGAGATAGAAGTGTCTTTGTCACTAAGCACACCCAATGATGAATGATTTTCAGTGAGGTAATGTACTTAAAATCATGCACATCTCAGTCTAAGAAAAACTTTACTATTTCTTTTGGACTCACATGCATTATGACCCCACTTTGGGTAGACAGTTAGAAAAGAAGAGTGAAACAACAAAAAACTAATCGTAGGAGCAACAATCAACAGAACAATAGTTCAACAAATAGCTTGTTTGTACATGTACAACACTTGAGATGCAATTGGATTTATATTTTAACAGCAAAATGATATCAGGAGGATGATTGATACTCCTTCAGTAAAAATTGCTGTTCATGCAACACTGAGTTATTTTTGTCATCAACATCTCATCTGCCTTTCATTAATACCTACTGTTTTTTCAGCACATGTAAACACACAGTATGCAGTGGCAGATAAAAAGCATACTAAGCATACCTCATTGCACACAGTTTTCTATATACATTTTTTCCTTGAGATAATTTCAAAGGACTATAACAGATATGACAGTACGATATTTAAACGCTTCTTTCCATTAAGTAAAAGAAGATCCAGACCCAGAACTGGAACAGATTCAGATCCAGTTATTCATGCATTAGGCAGTTTTATCCAATGCTGGTCATACTGCTTTCTTTAAACTGGAAACTTACACGGTTGCAGCACCTTCACAGTTCGGCTGACAGCTGTTCTGCATAACCAACAAGGACCAGAGGAGGTGCTTTTCTGTGTCTAGGAAAGGTAGCAAACGCGGTTGCTTTGCTCTGGAGTGGGAGAAAAATACATTAAGAAATGCATAAAACTAATCATAATTCTATACATTAAAAGGATGTCTTCTGACTAAAATCCCAAGCTAATGAAATGCCATATAACATACTGAATTGGGAATTACATGGAATTTCTTCAGGGAAAAATAAAATAAAATAAATAAATTTATAAAGCAAAAATGGAGTTTTAAAAAAACCACAGAAAGTCAACGCATATCACTGAGAACTGGTCTCAATACTGCAAAACCAGTTAACTTTTGAATGGAAGAATGAAGTTGTGCTGGGACTTTGATGCAAAAGCTCTCACACTCTATCTTGCCAGGTTGTACCAATTCATCTATTCCCCTCAAAATACCTTACACCTATTCCCAATATGGTCTTTGAAGAACCTCAAATTCTGACACTTTAACATGAGCCAGTTCTTTTTTCTGGTCAGTAATTCAGCACATGAGCTCTTTGAGCCTGGATGGGAGCCCGCCCCAGACCTTGCAGGAGTGGGGCAGAGCTCTGTGGTTTATCTCAGCCCTACCAAAAAGTTCTGGGAATTCCCAGGCTTTGTGCTGGATAATTGCTTATCTGTGAGGGTGATAGGTTCTTACCTGATATCCTTAACATAAAGAGTATGAACTCTATCTGTTGGAATATAAAGCAAATTAGTCACAGATATTCACCCAATGGGAACTTCTGGTTCACAGATCTACAGGGCCAGAAGCAGATTGCATAAGTCTGGTGAAGTTTTAAAAGCAGAATCAACAGCCTTACATTCACGAACACCATACAAACCACCTCTGGTGTCCTTGAGAGAGAAGCTGAAAAATAATTTTAAAGTTAAATTTCAATTAAATGTAAATTAAGTTTCTATCTCTATAACTAAAAGGTATCCAAGGCCAAGGTGTAGATTTATCTGTAAGACACTGGTGCTGACACAGAGTACAATTACACAGCCTACCTGGTCATAGAATCATAGAATCATTTGACTTGGAATGGACCCTTAAAGGCCAAACAGTCCATCTCTTCTACAATAAACAGAGACACCTACAGCTAGATCAGGTTGCTCAGAGCCTTTAGATATTGAAGTATCACATCCCTGAAGTCTATGTGAGCCATGTAATAGTAGCCACAGAGCTGAGTAGTCTTCCGCATTTACCTGCACCCACATCCTACCTACCCCTTGAAGATCCTTTACTTTTATCATGCATCATTAACAATGCATTAATGGCTGCAGACCTCTACCAAAAGATCTTGCACTATGAATTTCTCATTATGTTAATGTGAGGAAACTCAAATGGGAAGAAATCACTGCAAATTTCTCCTCTAGAGATGACTAACTTGGGAGCAGGCTTTTATTGTAATCACAAGCCTTGCCAGTGAATGAGATAGAAGCTTGTTGATGTAAGGTTTATCCTGAAAAAAACAGCAAAAGAAATTCCCTCAAGTCTCATTAATGTGAAACTGAGCTAAATCAGGTCTTCCATGTTAAGGAAAAGCTTCATACACAGAGCAAGGTAGGCAGTGATTAAACAGGTGTGAATACACTTGATATGAATTCCTTTGCTCTTTAGCACCAGTTGAAATAATTACTCAAGGTGAACTCACCTCTTTTAATAACAAAAATAAACTTACCACATAGTGCAGTTTTTAACATTTATTTTTAACTCCAGTTTCCATTTTTTTTCCACAAGCACTTTTTTAAAACAATAGCCTAAAAAGTATTATAATGCTAACTACAGTTTAAAGGAAAATTTTGGCACAAGAAAGTGCCAAGAAGTAACATAAGAAACAGAATAAATAACCTTTACAAAGATTTACAAACACAACAGTACTATGCAATAAGCCTAATACAATTCATGCTCTGTACAATAGCTTAACATAGTCCTTACTAAACAGTCATATTAGTAAACATAGAAACTTCAACAAAATGCTTAATTCAAGCAAAACAGTGATGCAATATGAATCAACTCCAGAAGTTCAACGGTTCCAAGGAAGCCAGAGATAGTGGTAAGCACACAACAGTGTACAACACGACAACCTCAACCAAGAGGTTGAAGCAAGTGCTCCTTCAGCTGCGTCTGCGTTTAGTTCCCTGCTGGAAACTGTATCACACTGACAGCTTCTTCAGCTTCTGGCTGTGGAAAAGAACAAGAAAATGCACACAAATTTTCAACTCAGACTCACATCAATTACAGATTTCCCTCTACAAGCTATAACACCTACTGAGAAAATAGCTCAGGTAAAGGAAAGGACACGTGATATGACTGTCCCTGAGAGAACTCTAAATAGGAGCAGACATGTCTGACAAGAGATGGAAAGGCTGAGTTCAGAACTGCCATCAGAAGCAGCCTTCAGGAGTTGTGGAAGTACAAGAGAAAGACTTCTATACATGCTCTATTATCATCAGCCTAGTAGTATTTAGATATTTAGATTCATACCTCAGGAAAAGGAGATGCTTCTTCACCCAGTCTTCCTTAGGATTTACACAGGCTTTCAGTCCCCTTTTGGTGTGGAAACTGGAAAAGAAACAATGATAAGGAGGTTGGTAAGTAAACATTAGAAATCATTGTTAGTAAATACTCTGAAGCTGCATTTAATAAAAACCACACATCATAGTTACTCTATGCAATAAACAATAGCACCTGCTTTAGAAAATATTGGTTTGATATGGGATGCTCCACAATGCCTTCAACACTATATGAACAATGTAATATTGTTCCAATTAAGCTTACACATAATAAATAGCTTCAGTCTTAAGGACTGTTTCTCGCAACATAAAATTGTATTCAATTTGTTGTCATTATTGAGACCAATAACTTTGCTAGATAAAAGAAATAACTGCAGGGACTGTAAAGATTTGCCGTCATGCTGAGATGTCAGATAAACATTTAGGAGGGCTAGAACATCACAGAAAAAAATTCTGATCTCTGTGAATTAAGAAGTCTCATTTGAGTTTGTAACATGGTTTATGCAAGGTTTTGTCAAGGAAACACTCCGTGTTGGCAAGGTACCTCAGCTGGACAGTTAAGCACGCATCTTTGTCTATGCAGTGATTCCTAACAGACTTATTATGCAAAATAATTGTATGGCTATCCTATGATTAATATTCCCTGTCTAGTGAAAAAGCACATTTCCACAATTCAGATAGTTGTTCCTACCCTGACAGACTTCCTAAGGTTAATATATAACTGTCAGAAAACAAACAAAAAAAAAAAGCCAGGATCTTCTGAAAAGCAACTTACATGATTGCATCAATATCACAGACTTCGCTGGAGAGCTGTTCAGTAAAGCCGTTAATGACCTTCCGAGGCAGACGGACTTTGGTATAAGACAGACAGCAATCTTGGTTGCTTTGTGCTGGAACAAAAAATCAGTAATGTCAATAAAGCCCACTTGGACCATATTGCCACGGTCCCAGGTTATTCATAGTTCAGTTCCCTATCTAGCTCCCCTTCAACAGAAAAGTTGGATTAGGCAGTGTACTTTACTAAATCAATGCCCCCCTCCCTCATACTGCTGCCAGCATGCATACCCTGGAGTAGCTGGCATGGTGCAAAGTAGCACAAGAACTGCATCCTTGGGGCAAAGTGCCCAAGCTCACTCACCCTGGGAGGTACTGCACAGCAGCAGCAACAGGAGCCCCAGCAGAGAAGCCAGAATCAAACTCTTGATGCTGAAGCCAGACATTTTCACTCCAAGCAGCAGCTCGGCTCTAGTGAGTGCTCGTTCACTGCCTGCCTGTACTGCCAGCCTCAACTCTTCTACAACTGCTTATAAAGCAGCAGCCAGAGCCATGGGAATTCACACGCGGGCGGGTTCCACTATCATCACTGGGTTTCCCCACGGCAAATTCCATCATGCCCGATACAACCTGAGTGCTCCTTCCTGATGCTATAACCAGAGATAGCGGCATGATGGGGACTTTTTTTTTTTTTTAAAGTAGGTTATAAGATTCAACCCAAAGGAGGAGGAAATAAAAGGTTGTGAGGTAATGGTTCTGTGGGTGAAACATGTATTTTTAGGGGTAGGAGTGTGGGTTGTGAAATGAAGAAAGTCAAATGTAGGTAACTGAATATTACTTAGACAAACTGTGTATTTTCTGTGCCCTAGTTTAATAAACCCAACCTGGGGGCAGAGGGAGGTGGGCCTAATTCAGGTGGGTTCACTCCAGTATGGTAAGCTCTTAGAAACTGAGTAACTATCTTTGATAATGCCGAAGGACTAAACTAATATTTACTGGATAGTCAACACAGTAACATCAGGCTTTCCAGGTGACTGCTTTCTGAGACTGCAGAACTTCTTGGGCTCCATCAAGTACGCATGGAAATGGGTTTACTTAGAGTTTCTTCTACCATATATTCACTGTACACATCTGAGCTATTCCTCTGGAAATGGAGTCTGTACTGTCCTGAACACATCAACACTGTTTCACGAGTCACAGTTGTATCTTCTTGCCTTCCCAGGCCAAACTGCACTGAAGTAATTGACTACTCCTGAACATTCACAGCCAAAACACACAAACTTTTAAGTGCTTTGCATGGATCGGGAAAAACCCACATAGAGAGGCAAGTACACTCTGAGCTGCAATTGAAGACTGTGCTACTTCCAGTGCCATTTAGTGACCCATGTGAAAGGAATGTGACAACTTCAGGCCACATCCTGGTCAGATGGAAAACGCAGGAGCTGCCAGCTCCAGGCAGTTATAGCACAACCTGAGCTTTAAGCAGCTTCTCCTAAGTTAAAACTCAAGGATGCAGTCACAGTCTGTTCAGAATTACATACCCTCTATTCTTCATAGACTGTGCATACCTCCCACAATGTGTACATTCCTGTTATTCCTTGCTTGAAATGTAAAATGTTAAAGATAAATAAAATTCAACTCTAGAACAGATTTTTATTCAGATAAATCCATTTCTCTATATAATGGCGAGAATTCAGGAAGCATATACAGCTATGCTGCACACCTTACAGCACACACAAGGTCTCACAATAAGTTAGGAATGCTTGTGCTCAGTACCACTGCCATTGGTAGAGAGGCAGGAAAAAAAGTCAATTAAGATCCCATACTGCTCTATAAAACTGCTTTATGCATCGTAGTAGAATGCCACATAAACAAAAAAACCTGCTAAAAGCACAATGCTCTCAGTGTGCTTCCTGAGCTTTTCTGTGCACTAGCTGTCAGCACAAGCCAATGCAACAAAACACCTAACCAGAGTAACAACTAAAATGACAGAACTCTAGGTTGACAGCTTTTTGCTTTCATAAAATGTTAGATATAAATAACTTATTTCTAAACTGACAGACATCAAGCAGAGTCAAGTTGGCAATGAAGGATTCTCTATCATCCCTATTTTTTTTCCAAATGGTTGTCCAGTGACAGCCTGTAATTTATTATTTTTTTAAGCTGGAAGTCACGCCATCCATTCTCTGTCAATAAGATATGAAAATTAGGCATTGGGTTATCAAGCCTCATTCCTCTGTTTCCACCCTCCTATTTCACCTTAGCATCGAAACTAGGAAAGTCTCCAGCCAATTTGTAAAGAGAATTTTCTAAGATTGTTGAAACATTTTCTTATCTGTGGATTAACATAATGATTGTCACTGACACTAAGCAAGCAGTAGGTTAAAAAAGTTACTCACTTTTTTTTTTTTTTTAAAGGAAATCCATTCATCCGAGTTCTCTCACCACAGCTTTGACAGCCGCTCCCATCCCCATCTACTCCTAATTGGGTACAAGCAGTTTGGATACTGGAGCAATAATGTAACCCAGATAGTGCTCAGCCCATACCCCTGCCCTTGGGCATTTTCCATCGCACCTCCGGTTCCTATCACAGCCCTTTGCTGGTGCTGTGCCTAGTGTCACACATGGCTGCTGTGTCATGAGTGTCAAAACTCATTTGATTTCAGAAATTAGATTAAGATGTAAAACAAAAGTCATCATAAGGGCCTCATATTCAGAAAACAATGTTCCTTATTTTGTTCTTGGTTTGTACCAAGTACCCTGAATTTATTTGCACATTGTAGTTAAAAATCAACAGAAGCTGCAATGCAAATGGCTGAAGAAAGCTGCCTGGCAGGTCCTGACTTTCCTGGCTCATAACCATATCTTATCTATCTTCACATTTACAACACAATCATAGGGAATAAAAAAAAAAACAACAAAGAGAAAGAGAGGAAAAAAACCTGATGTTTTACACAGTCAAAGAATATGGAAACACAGATGGAAGAGCAGACCCTCAAGCTCTGAGGCAGTGATCGGCCACTAAAGGTTTACTGGAGATCTAGCCGTGGGTGGACAGTGCTGGGCCAAAATCAATGTGTTTAATGTCCCAACACTGGCGCAGTTTGGGGGCAGCACAGACAGCCCTGCAGCAAAGGGCTGCATGCTGAGTGCAGGCCAGGAGCGCTCCCTGCACCCATCCCACACCTTGTTGACTCAGCAAGGTGCCGCCATGTTGGGGAGGCCGGGGCTGCACACAGGGCTGTGTGGGCAGGGCTGTGCCCAGAAGTCTCTTTGGAGGGCACAGCACAAAGCACAAGATGCAACAGCCACAACCAAGAAGGGAAATTTGCATCAGACAGTGGAAAAAACATATTCACTGTGATGGTGGTGAAGCACTGGGACAGGTCGTTCAGGAGAAGATGTGAAAACTCAGTTTGAATACCTTAAAACATAACTGGACACAATCCTGCCCTGAGCAGATCTTTTCCTTTAGTTCCTCTCCAAGCCATAATCAAGCCCACATTATTATTTTTTTTACCTCCTGACATTTCTATTAGGACTAACTGTCCTTCTCTTATTTCAGATTCCTAGCTTGTTTCTTCCTGACATTTCCTCTGTTACAAGTTTCTTGGCTTCCTCCCCTACTATTTTCCCTCCTCAGATCCTCTCACAAACCCTGCTCTCTGTCTCTGCTGATATGCTCGCAGTAGGACAAAAATGCCAAATCACAGATCCACAAAGTTTTCAACCTCTCTTAATATTTCTCTGCTTTTATTCCAGGGGCCAGAAAGAAAGTTGGGGAGCACAACATTCCTACTGTATGTCTTTTAAAAGAGGATGTGAAGGTAGCCCAGATACTGAGGCTTCACAGCAGTTCAGTTAGATCGGTAAAAGGAGCAGAAACAACAGGGAAAACGGAAGCTTTTCCAATGGTAATACTGGGAAAACAGAAGTTCTGAGCAGTTTGAGGACATTAAAACACAAGATCTGCAAAGACATTTCTCAGGCTCTGGCTGCAAAGCCACAGCCTCCATGTCTCCTCTGTCCCTCATCGTGAGACTGTTCTGCCCATGTCATGTATTCCCTCTTTTATCCCAAAGGTTTTTTACCCCCAACACCATGCTCTGAAATTCTGAAGGGACTTGAGAATTGAATCTTGATAGACATCCCTGTGTCAGTGGAAAAAGTGGTATTATTTCTGAAGAACAAGCATGCACCATCACTCTCACCATCACAGGGCAGAGGAACTGAACAGCACAGAAGCAGATCTGATCTCCCCCAGTACATGTGAAGTTCTGTAAATGAGACTAAGTGTGCTTTCTTGCTAAGTCTTGCACATGAGAAACTGCATACACATGGGGAACTTAGGACTGCACATGATTTGGAAAACAGCTTGAAATGTTTTGAAAATATGGGCCCACAGTGGTAACTTATTGACTATTTGGTTCTGCTATGAGTTTCCAGAACTCATACAAGTGCAAGGCTTAAATCATATCATTAACTTCCATTAACTACCATTAATATTATCACAGAAGAGGGATTTTATAATCACTGGTTAATATGCTACAGCTCACGGTCATTTTTATACGGGCTCGGGTCTAATAGTAAGTAGAATTTAAGAAAAAATATCTCTTACCAACAGTAATGTTAGACACTGCCTATATCTTTACCTGTTGCCTAAAATGAGAATTATATTGACAATTTCTAATTAACTGGTAATTTACCAAAGCTTCCATTTTCAGCTGTCTACACAATGAGATATTTTATTATATATATTACTATCATTGGATAGACTGCTGAAAATAAATAATTATAGCAACACAGCTGATCAACCAGGAAAAAGAGAACTAAACAGGAAACTCCCTTCTGTAATTTCCAATTGCTTAAAGCGGAGCAAAGTGCAGGAGAAGGCACCAGTTCAAAGGAACATACGAACAGGGCCAAAACAGGGGATTTAGACATTGCATAATCCTTGGTGATGAAATATACAATAAATCCCAGGCACAAAAGTTCCACACATAACTTGTTCAGTCTCTCTAGCATTACTATGATGCAACAGTGATTTCATTCAATTTAGCACTTGCATGACTGTCTGATAAAAATCCTTATATGAAGGAAGAAACCGGTTTTCACTATGTGTTATACCTTGTTAGGAACAGTTGTAGAAATATTACCGAATGAAAATGATTTGATGAAAACGTGGACAAATTATATGCCTGCTGGAATAAATGAACCTCCAATCCAAGTTGAAAACCACTTATTTTCTACCTAACTTCTACAAAGGTAAGGAAGAAAGGAAGAAGTCACTTGAGAGATACAGAATGTATCACCCAAAATGGTTTGACATAGCTGTGTCATTTGCAAACAAAAGGGAAATTGCTTACAAAAAGTGAGCGTGATTAACTATCTTATAACATCCTGGAAAACACACACACACACACACACACACATCTTTTTTACAGGGATCAGCATACTTAAAATTAAGTTTCTCCTTACCTCATCACCCCTCTGCATGTTTGTCAGTGCATTTTCAATACTGTTGCATGGTTGAGAATATTCAGAAATGTACAGACCGCAATGATCTGGATAAGGAAAGAGTAGCTGGAGCCAAAATCCACAGTGTGAATTTCATGTTGCTCTCCAGTATTAACAAACGTGTGTTTGTACTTAAAAATATTTTGACGTATTTAATGCATTCAAAAATATTTAATTCATAAAGGTAGGAAAAAAAAAAACATTATGCCTTGGCAATTATGAATGAGAGAGATGTGAGATTTTCCAGATTTTCACCATTTGTAGACAAGGATAGAGATAGGCAAATATATATATATATATATATATATATATAATTAAACACATCTCTAGGTAAGCTGAAGCTGCTCATGAACCAAGACATTATTGTCTAAAAATTAGAAGGAAAGACTAAAAAAAATGAAGGAACTTTTCTCTAGCAGTCTGTGGTTCCTTTCTCAAGTTGACATAAAATAGAGAGAGAGAGAAGGAAGAACCAAATAATGTGAAGTGGTAAAGTTTTAGGCTGACCTTGAACTCACTGACTGAAGGCTTTGCCAGACTTGACATTCAGAGCACTCCATCACTTTGGGCTACTTAGTACATGCTTGACATTATTAGGACTGTGTCATGTATTACAGGAAGACTAGCATGAAACTTTCCAGTAACACCTGTTTGTTTTGGATTGCCAAACTAGAAAATAAAATAAATTTTATATGTATTAGCTAATAACATTTAATGGCTATATTAAGAGCATTGGCAGACTGGCCATGGACACAGGCTTTCTCAAGTGTTGCAATCAAAGTAGCTTTTCACCACTATGCAGGTACATTGTGGGGACTTTCCTATGGGAAGATTTAAAACAGGATTGCCCAAAACAGCTGGCTTGGACTTCCCTCTGCCCTACACTTTCCCCAAGGAAACAACAGATTTAGGTCCTTCCACTATGCCTCTTTCAGATTCTTTTGTATATCACAACCACCTTGCTTATCTGCCTATACTCTAAAATTCATGAACTGGGCCTTAGTTTTCAAGTCCTGGTTTCTTTAAGAGGCATTCTATGGCTCTGGCAAGAACAGCCTTGCTTTAATTCCCTTTAATAAACATCTGCCAAGGTCTTTTTCCTCGTCCTATGAGGTTCCCCTATGTCTGCTTCAAGCATAGCCTACTTGACCTCATTTCCAAAGTCTGGTCTGGACAGCATAAGCCAGCTCACTAGACAGTTCCTGTCAGCTGCAGCAGAGCTCTTCTGCTGAGGCCCATAGCTGGTGTTTTAAGGAAAGTGCTGCTCTCAGCCACACAGGACTGCTGGCAAGCTTCAGGGTCTCCTGGAAACAACAAGGGATAGTTCTGCATGAACTAGAGCCAGAAACCCTGCTCTAACACAAGACATTTTAAGCCAAGCTATCTGGGCTTGACAGAAATCTGCTATTCTGAATGAACTTTAACAGGAATATTTTTGCCTGGACTTCTAAAATCTAGAATTAGATCAGAGAATGGCCCTTTTTATGCTTTCTATTTGCACTGAGGGATCTGGGAATGATAGTCGTAGCATAAGGATAGAGCTGTAACTGCTGCCTCTGAAAAAACTGTTTACACACTCTCCTGGGACAAAAATGCCTACCTAGTATTTGTCTAACTGAAAGTGGTTACTGCTATCCAAACCCTTCTGAGGTGGCAAGGTGACAAAGCATTAGAAGCATCTATTAGAAGAATCCACCAGCAACATGATGCATATGTAATTTCCCAAATGTCATTAGAGTTTTAACATTACATGAAACATCCAGCTAGCTACGAGCACTTGTCCAGGTACAACTCGTGTTCTTCCAGCAGGACCTGGGCAGTTGCAATGATTCAAACTTTCCCACGGTGTCTGTAGCATCATATGCAACTTTGAGGGGAAAAAAAAAGTAGAGCAAAGGTGCTGAAACTTCCTATCCGAGTTGTGTAAATGTAAATTTTTACTCTGAAACGAGATATCCTTCCATGACAACAGGACAAAGGAAAAGTGCCTCTAGTGGGAGGTTTGCATGATAAACAGGTCAAGCGTACAAAGGAACACACCTCGGAAAGTGATCTTTCAACATGGGAAGTTGCTTATAAATTCTCTCAGGTTTTTCCTCCCATCTCTGTGGCAATCCACAGCAAGTCACCATTAGTCACTAAATGTATTAACCAACTCAAATGAGATTTGTTTGACCTAAAATATCATTTCCTTTGTGTTACTTCACTGAAGATGAAGAAATTATGCAATGAAAGTCTAAAGTACCAGTGAAGAGTATGCACTGAATTAAATTGCACACCATTACAAAACAAAAGAAAAAGAAACAAAAACACAAATAAGATGGCAAAGTTCCCAGGTCCAACCATCAAATAGAGATTATTCCAGGAGACTTATTTTGGTCTTGGGATTTGCACACTGCACAATTCTGTGATAGACCAAAATGCCCTCCAAATTCTGAAGGTGAAGATTAATAGATACTTTTGTTCTCTTCCTGATATACTAAGAGCATGATTTTTTACTTTTTTTTTCTTGTTGCTTGTTTTGTTAGACTTGTACAGACTACTGCAATTACTGAGCTGAAATAAAAAGAGGAGGTTTTACATTTCTGTCAGAAATCAGTGAGAGTTGGCACAAGCCCTATCTCCAGAGTCTAATGAGCTTCTCTTCAGAACCAAGTCAACCCACAGACCTTGGCTGGCACACTAGTCAGTCATGAGGAGCTAACAGCTTTTACAGGATTAAACTGTGGTTGACACTGTTGAGAAAGTAGGCCATAATTTTTACTGCGTTTAGTCCTTCACGGAAGTGATTTTTAAACAAAATTTTCATATTAGCCACAAAGAAAGATGTGTTCCAATGTTTGTTTGGTTTTTTTTCTTTTTTCAGTAATGAAGAACTCAGTGCCCACTTGTGAACCACACTAAGAATAAAAGTGATGGTGAAAGAAAGATTTGCAGTTGCAACAGAAATTCAACCACATCTCTCACTGGGATCATTTATCCTCTTTTTAATCCAGAAATACCAAATTGCTGTTCTTGCTAGAAACACTGGTGGCTTCTGTGACACTGAAAGAGCTGACAGACGTGCTGCCTCTGGAGCAGAAGAAAAATAGACCCTGTACAAAATCAAAAGGGAAAGGTGCCTCAAAACTCACCAAGAACTTCAGTCTGAACAATTGATTTTACAGCAAAACATTATCAGCAGATACCTTCACAGGCTGGAAGATATATGCTTTCCATCTTTGCCCTATGACTCCCCTGAACTACACTGCTTTTCACGCCTCAGCTAAGAGCTGCAATGCACCAAAATGTGTTTTGTACCAGAGAAAATGTTGCTAACACTCCATTAACTTGGAAGCTTCCAAGAGTTTAATAGTATTCTTTACAGACAGGGGGTGAACCAGAGTTGCAATGCTGATCACTGCAATGCAAACAAGCATGCTATACTCCCTGTAAGGGCTAGGCAGGATTCCCAAGGGACATCTACTGTAATTCAGGTGGTAGTTTCTCAGCCTTTCATGTACAGGAAGGTGTTGACCTGTTACATTTAATTCAACAAGGAAAATGCAAAAAAAAAAAAAAAAAAAAAAGAAGAAAATTCAAATGGTGAGTTATATTCCAGAAAGCTAAAGACAATGAAATTGGTTTTCTCTGGCTAAGAAGAGAAAACTAAGGAGGAAAAGCACTACTGACACAGAACAGCATATAAAAGAGGAGCTAAAGCACGGCTTCGCAAGCATATTATGTTTAATTTGTCATTACAAAAACTCATCACAAAACTTTTACATACTCCAGGCTACAATGGTAGCATGTTCTAACAAGAACTCCAGGCCTTCCTTATGCAAACATGTCAGTGTGCCACCACTTAAGTGTTGCCTGTGAGGAAGTTGAAACTCCCAATGTCACAGAACAATGATGAATGACACAGCTCTCAGTTCCATCCTGCACTGCTATCAGCAGCCACTACTTTGCACAGTTCAAATGGAAATGCACGCTCTAGCAACACGTAAGTAAGAGTGACTGCTCTGGTCCCCTGTCTTTATTGAACATTTGGAACAGATAAAGAGGAAAAATCTCTAGGAAGAGGACTAATACTGTTTGCTTTTCAGTCAGTCAACCCTCAAACCATGTTTTCGGTCTCAATTTACTCCTGCCTTTGAGCAAGAAAAGGCCAGGATTTTCTGGTCTGTTCCTTTAAGGATGCTCAAAGTGAGCCAGTGGGAAGTGTTCTCAAAGGAGGTGTCCTCAGAACAAGTTGAACTACTGGAACAGGAAAAGCCAGGAAACCAAGTAGAGTCCAGAAACTGCAATACACAGAGGACAGCCAGAAGAGACTGTAGATTCCAAAAGGGGACCTTGCCTCTGGAAACAAGAAAGAAGGGGCTCAAGCACACAAGGTATGATTATGTATGAGCTTTGGAAATCAGAAATCCAGCAATAATGAAGGAAAGATGGAGTGGGGGAGAGTAGTTTGGCTGGGAACTGCAGGGCCAAGCCAGGCTGTGTAGGAAAAGAGCTGGTGGCCCTGGCACCAAGCAGGAAATGATGGAGTATACAGGGAAAACAAGAAATATAGGTGTTTTTTCTGCAACTGCACACCAAGGCATTTCAATAGGTCTCCAAAATTTAAGAAGAACCTGGAGTTATAAAAGATAAATTGATCAAAGGTGCGAATGAGTGCAAGTCTGTTCCCTCTGTCTTAAGCATGAAAACACAGATTTTGATGTCGGAGGTCTGTGCTTATGAGTGCAGAAAGGAGCAATGGTATCAGTGGCTGGCAGAGCCAAGCTGGGGCTGCAACAGAGCTCTTTGTTGTTCTAGATTGCATGGTGAACATACACCCTGCTGCAAAGAGAGCAGTACTCACCTCCTGTTCCCCACAGACCGAGCAGGCTGCCCCACAAGTCCCCAACACTTCCTGGCTCTGCACATCTGTTAAATCAAGTGGAAAATTTCTCACTGCTAGTCAAGCAAAGGTATTCCCAATAGTAGTTATTTTCTGTAGGCTTACATGTCTAACCCTAAACTGTGCACGTGCTGGAAAAAGAAGGATGCTGATACCAGGGTGCACCTGAATTTTTTTGTACATAGCTCAAAATGGAGATTCTTGCATGTGATGGCACAACCTTATCACAAATGGCCAGCGTCAGAGGTGCAGCTCACAGCACTGAGTCACTGGAAATCCAGCAGTCTCTAGACTTGCCAGAAGTCTGCCCACACCCCACTCACATCTGAAAACATGGGATACTTCGAGGAATCCATGAAACCTGCCACACTTCCACACCATGTAGCCTGCTGGGTATAGAGCAAACACAGCAGGACCCAAAAGAGACAGACAGATTTAACCTGAGAATCTAGTCTGGAAAGGGAAAAGATATAAACTGGTTATGTCGTAGAACGGACTTTCACTGGTGCTCTGCATTGAAGTGCTAAAAATGCTATTCAGCTCCTCTCTTCTCCATGCCTGTTTCAGTCTTTCTGCACCACTTGCAGCATCTATATGGTATTAGGGTGCTGTAAGGCATTATTGGTTATAATGGAAAAGAAGAGCGAGAGGATGTTTTGGTGACCGGTTTAGGCAGAGTCCAAATTGATCCTTGCCAAATCCACGTTCACAGCAGAAGCAACTGCAACAACAGGGAATGAAAGTGGGGCAGAAATGCCTTTCCTTGAGTTCTCTGAACGTGTAACACATTCTTCCCGAGCACATTACTTCTTTGCTGGGGTCATCTTGCCCTCTAGTGGTTCACACTACAGAGCTGACACGCAGCTGCAATTTCTGCTGCATACCCCGCAACATTTATGCAGGTGCATAAAATAATTCCAATTCCATTTAATCTGCACCATTTCTATGTGCATCATTAGGAAAATCTGCTCGTATGATATGAAGTTACAGAAGATGCAAAATGCTTTCTATCTCATACATATCTCACCCCAGGTAACTTTGGTACCTTACAAGAGGATCCTCCACCCTGCCAGCCTGAAGTGACACTGTCAACACCTACATAGACATTTCAATTTGTTTTGGAAAAAACGTTCCTTATCTTATTTATTTATTTATTTATTGTGGAAAATTCTGCACACAAAATATTTCTATTTTAAGATGAAGACAATATTTTGCGTGAAAAAAAGTTCTTGGGAAGAAAAACAGAGATGACATCAAAAAACAAAGCAACAGAAACAGCAGTTGGCAACGGGAACCCTACAGAGGGCTCCAGAAGACAGACTGTATAAGTTTAGACTCCTGATATTGCCTAAATCAACGTGAATATGGGACACAACTTACACTGTACTCATTTCCTCTGCATGCTCCTGCATCTTACCCTTTTTCATTTCTCTGGAGCCCTGTCTAGCAAAGTTGCATCAAGGTTTAATTTATTCTGTAAGTCTCAGCTAGACATAAGAGCTGAAATATCTGCTTCATTTAACTGCAAGTATTATATTTAGTAACCTCAATTGTTTTTTATAGATTGAGCATAGGAGGCTTGCATCCAAACAGGACTTCTGATGAATTTGAAATACTTCTGAGGACATCACTTCACATCTTTTTAGGATTTGTTAGTGACTGACTGTCTGGGCTCCATCTCTCCGTAACAGAAAAGCCACACTTGTCTGGGGGGACATAGAGAATAGTGATTGTGAACTAGTTGCTCATTACTCAGCAAGGTGATTGATTGAGATAAGCCTTGTTAAGGAATGACAGTGCTCAACTATCTTCATCTAGGAAGGCTTTTCCTGTGTTTAGCTTAGTCATTACATAATGAATGACAGTGTAATTTGTCTCTCATTTACAGATCTTCTCAATCCTTACACACTGTCTACAAAGAAACAGCAGAGGTATGTAGAGAAATCTTTTCACTTTAAAGCTAAGAAACATGTTTTCCAGGTGCCAACATTTAAAGAACACTACTTAGCACAAGAAAGCATGAAATATATTGAATAAAAAAACATCTTTGTGTGGGCACTGGCAACTTTCTAAGAAGCTTCCTCCTCAGCTTTGCTGCAAAAGCCATGGACTGCTGGAAGAATAAGAAAAGCAACACCTGGACTTTTCCCACCCTCATCCTCTGCTTCTGTGGATTTTTCTACACGATGAAGCCATCAGAACCTTTCCTAACCCCTTACCTAACTGGACCAGATAAAAACCTGACGATAGATGAGGTACGATTTTCTCTACCTTTTCTTTTCCATGGAGAACAAGAGATGAAAAGTAGAACTTCACACAAAGATTTTGAAGAGCCTTAGATTAGTTTGCAGGTGGGATAAGTGAAAAAGATTCAAGTGTAACAAACCCTGTTTATACGTAAGTATCCTGCTTAATAGGCTCACGAGGCTTCAGAATAGTGTTTCTATGTGTAACAATTACTTCATCCCTTCAATAAATCAGTTTAAATAAATGAACTTATTTTCACCAAGAGGAAATAGGCTTCCTTTTCTCTTCTAGGTTACCAACCAGGTTTTCCCAGTTTGGACATACTCCTACCTTGCACTCCTCGTCCCTGTCTTCCTCATCACTGACTACGTGCGCTACAAGCCCATCCTCCTCCTCCAGGGCATCAGCTTCATCGTCACGTGGCTCCTGCTCCTCTTCGCACACGGGGTGGCGGCCATGCAGGCGGTGGAGTTCTTCTACGGGATGGTGACAGCCACCGAGGTTGCCTATTACGCCTACATCTACAGCGTTGTCAGCGCCGATCGCTATCAGAGAGTGACGAGCTATTGCAGGAGTATCACTCTCGTTGCAGCCACCCTTGCTGCTGTGCTGGGGCAGCTCCTGGTTTCCTTAGCAGGCGTATCCTACTTTCACCTCAATGCCATTACTCTGGCCTCCGTGTCCCTGGCCTTTGCGTGCTCCTTGCTCCTCCCAATGCCTCAAAAGAGCATGTTCTTCCATAGGAAAGGCACCTCAGAATCCCTCCCGCAACCACACAAAGCTGTGGCTGTGCTCAGCTCCAACACGCCCTCGAGCCGCCAACGGGACAAGGACTGCGCGGCTGCTGACACCGGACCCACTCCAGCACAGCAGGCTCAGCAGCCCGAGCCCCAGCACCACGCGCTGAGAGTGCTGGTGCAGCTGGGCAAGGATCTGAAGGAGTGCTACGGCTCTAGGAAGCTCCTTTACTGGTCCCTGTGGTGGGCTTTGGCTACGGCAGGCTTTAACCAGGTTGTGAACTACATCCAAGTGCTGTGGGACTTCAGAGCCCCCTCCCACAGCTCTGCAGTGTACAATGGAGCTGTTGAAGCAGTGGCAACATTCCTGAGTAAGTTAGTGTCTAAGAATCGATCGATCAAAGGTGAACCTCCAAAGTTTTACTTCTGAACATTTTTGCAGTTCTTTTCCATTGCAGATATTCCAGGAAAACAGCATGCAAGTTGTGCATTCAAAATATGGTCCTTTAATGTGAGCAAAGCTATTATTCTGTACGTCTGGGGCAACAAAATTTATCCTACTGGTATGCAGAGACTGTATATCCTATGAATCTTACATTCATTTGAAGGCACCCATGCCCCTTTTTGACAGAGTTCTGAATTTTTTTATTCTCCCACAAGCCTCCTGCCAACCAAGCATCACTACAGTTCCCATAGCAATAGCATATGCTTATGAAGATGAGTTTTCCATAAATATTTTACACATGAAGAGCATAGATCTCTCATTAAGAGCTGCCTCTAGTGAAATGCTCTTGCACAGCAGGAAGCAAAGAATTTCAGTCATTTCATGATATGGAGGTTGACAGGAAGAAGTACTTACTCAGTTCACTACAGTACTGATGTTAACAATTACTCTTGCAGCAGGAGCAGATGTCTGCACTGCACAAGCAATGTTATCCAAAGGCAGCGCAAGAGGATGCCACTCTGACTTGGCCATGTTTCACACTCATATTGTGCTGCTGTAGAAATAATTGGGATGAGATCCAGCAGAGAATTTATATATATCTTCATTATATCTAGACATTCACTACCCTTTTTGTCATTAAGTAGAAACAAATACTTCTAAGATAAAAAAAATCACTCTCATCTGGAGGTAAGCAGCTAATATAGACCAACTGCATGATGCACTAAAAATCCTTAACTCCTATAGTGCCTGTTCCATGAAGAATTCCCCTCTCATGGCATCTCTTCATTCTCATTATAGAAGTTTTTTTAATTGTATGAGATCCCATAAGATGGTTATTTAAATGGCTTACCTTCAAAATAGATGTGTTTGTGTAGGAGACCCACCAAAATCAAATAGTGCCTATCCTTCCTCATTTTTTCCTGAGTATATTCACTTGATACCTCACAGAAGTCCTCCTTATTGGGGTATCTCCTTATTGAGCTGCACAAGCCTAAACTATTGACATAGAAGGTAACAGCTTGCTAGCTTGGCTATGGCATAAGCTCAAAGCAACTGGAAAAATTGTTCCTCAAACTCCAAACAGTGGATCCTAATCTTTCCCTAGGAGCTCATGCTGCATACACACAGACAAATAATGAAACCTTACATAGGACAGCTTATCCAAGAAGTGGAACAAGTCACTAAGAAAAGAATGGCAGATACTTCACACCATTGTCTAAAAATGACCCGTTGTCATCGCAGTTCCAGAACTAATCTACTTCATTATGCAGTACTGCCTTTCAGCAGGTGAGGGTGGCAAGCCTTTGTGATATAGGCAATAGAACATAATATTTTCTTTGTTCTTCTTTTATTTTTTTAATTTTCTAGGCTCAGTAACATCTTTCATGGTAGCATATTTGAAAATGAATTGGGACTTATTTGGAGAACTGGCATTAGGAATCTTCTCCACAGTGGATGCCGGTTCCTTATTTCTCATGCACTTTACTACCAATATCTGGGTGTGTTATGCCAGCTACCTAATTTTCAAAGCAAGCTATATGCTCCTTATAACAATAGCAACGTAAGTATAAATCCTTACAGCTATCATGACATGCATCATATTATAGTACTTTACATTTACTTTGGGCACCCCTCTTTTTACTCTCATCTAACACTAGATAGAACTGTTCAGGTAAAGACACATAACCTGACACTTAAACATCTGCTTATGTTGTATGTATCCTTCTAAACAAACATAAGTTATTAAAAGAAGACTGAGCAATTGCCTATGCAGAATTTAAACATAGTATATTTACTGCTACAGGTCATGGTAACAGCAAAACATAAGTTACGTTCCTCTTGCACATATACTGGCGTAGGAGATGCAAAGTGAACCAGAGGAACAGGACAGCACAACCACCTTGGAAAAGCAGATCTGGAAAATCATCTTCTAACATCCCCTTATATCCAGACCACCTTGCTGATACCATTATCAAGCTATGAGCTGAGTGAAAGCAGGAAGAGATTTGGGCTAATGTTCCCCAGAACATTATACATACAATCCTCAATGATCTCACAGTGTAAACAAGGAATTGAATTAAAGAATATGGGGCATTTAAACTCAAACAAGACATCTTATGAGATCAAGTTATTTTGTTCTCAGAAACTGAAAAAATAATACATGTAGAACATTTTATTACACCATTTATTGTATTGATAGATTGCCTTTAGCAAAGAATTTTACCATACCTTAACTAATCCCAGATGCAATGAAAGACTATCGCCAAAACAAAACTTACATCAGAGAAATAGGTTAGAAGGTATAACTATTAGCATTACAATTATTTCTCTTTTTTGTCTTAATAAATAGCCTCTACCTCAACCCGTGAGTTCTAATTTTTTCCCCTGATTCTCTCCCCTCATCCCACTGGGGGAGGAGGAAGGGGCACACAGCTGCATGGTGCTGAGCTGCATGCTGGGTGAAACCACAGCACCTGCCCCACCTTACCATAGGTTCCAGATCGCAGCCAACCTGAGCATGGAGCGCTATGCTTTGATGTTTGGACTGAACAACTTTGTTGCACTGGTGATTCAGACCATCCTTACAGTAGTTGCTGTGGACTCAAAAGGCCTGGGACTGGACATAGTGACTCAGGTATGTGCTTGTTAACTTGCTTCCCTTTTATTATTCAGCCAATTCATCTTCAGAAGGTTTCAAAAAGCAATTGTACTGCAAAGGATATTTTAATTCCCTTCCTTCTACAGAAATCAAGGCAGTATACCTGGTGTTAGACCTCCTATTTGCGTTTTAGTGCAGCTTTTATGATTTCTAATGCTGACACAACTTCTTAAAGGCAGTGACTCCACACCTTAAACATCTTGGCCCTGATAGCTCAACTAGCTTTTGCTAGTTCATAGGGCACTGAATAACACCCTCTAGACAAAAAAAAAAAAAAAAATAGGCTGGTTTTCTCACATATTAAATCAACATAAACCTGCATTGTCAGGGGAGATCAAGATCATGAGACAGTGGGGATTACTGAAATTACTTCAGATCGAGGACACTTGCCTTTTAATTGCAGCTCAAGATCAAACCTGATCAGTATCTCTAGATGAATAATATCACATTGCCCACAGCTTGGTCATTCAATTTGGCATGGGATATCCCATCTCACATCAACATCCATAACTTCATTTGGACCAATTCCATTCACAACAGTCAGTTGAAATTTACCAAATTCTGCATTTTCTCAGTTGGCATCTGAGAAGCTGGGACAACTTCCTGCTCCCACGATATGAAGAAAATTAAAATTATTCAAGTGTTCTGCATGGAGACAGCAAAAGTTACTTGGATAAATGAAGGATTAGAGATTAAAGATTAAGTCTTGAAGATTAAGGACAGGAACATGCACAGACTTCATAAACAGACTTCATAAATAGGCCACTGCTGTTGGAAATATTGATTCAATTCATATTACATTTACTGAAGCCAACGTGGTGATCCCAGTGAAATGTGCAAGTAAGAGCAGGAAAAGGACTAACTCGGACTCTTCACTTGCATGATTCATTACTGTGTGAGTAATGAACATGCTGCCTGTACATTTTGCAATAATATTAAAAAAATCCTGTTCCTATCCCTTCCCCTCTCTGATGTTTAATAGGAAGCATAAGGATTAGGAATGTGGCAGTTCTCCATTCTTCAAAGTACTGCTTTCTGAAAAAGCTATTTTTTGCTTTGTCATTTTGCTGAATGACAAAGCAAAAGCTTGAAACATTGAACCTATGCCAGGACATAGGTAAACAAAACCATGTCTGTTTTCAGTAGGAGCAGCATTTCTCAGCCATGTGTTTTTCATTAATTTTTCTGCTTTTTTTTTCCCCCTCTCCTCCCTTCCTCTAGTTTTTAATTTATGGCAGCTACTTTTCAGTCATAGCTGGGACTTTCTTGTGCAGAAGCATTTGCATGCTTGTCTCAAGAAAGTGCAACAAGAAAAGAGTGAGATTTTGGAAAGAGCCTCAGAACCTCGCTGAATGCGAATCAAAGGAGCAGGCTGCAACTGGCTGTGTGACACAGCTGTAGAAGTTGGACAACCAGCACATGTGGCCCCAGCACTTGTGAGAGAAGAGCTCCTACTGCAGCATGGAGGGAACCACAGAGCAAGAGGAACTTACAACGCAGCCCTGACGAGCTACGCTGAATCATTACAGCACTTCCTTATACATATGCCAGCTAAGATCAACATAAAGGCACTGTACCAAGAATAAAAGATAAGTTACTTTAGTTTCTTATTTACTTGCCTATAAATAGCTTGATAGCAGTAATTTATACCTAAAGAAAAGCACAACAACCACCTTGGCATCACGCTGTGAGCAATAGGAAAGATCAGAGTTCACTCTGCTTGCTTTTCTATCTCTTGCAACCAGTGTTGCCAAGCTGCTTCCACACACATTTGCTCATGAGTGCACGTGAGCCTGTTCTCCACTTCCTGCCCTTTGCATGTACCTTGCTCTGAGCTGAGGAGGAAGATATTGCATCATGATATTCTCTCCTACCCAAAGACAGGTAGGTCAGTGGTAGATGACTGCCTTCTAATTTAAAAGCACACCATAGAAGCAGGCCTTGTGCACACAAAAGCTCAAAGGCAGTGTTTGCACAACCCACTGAAGGTTCACTGAAACTCTGCAACACCACGGTTGTTGTTTTACCATGTCTGAAAGCAGCAACCTAAGCACAATCTAAGCAGTGCACTGAATCCACAGCAATCTCAGCATGGAAAAGTAAAAAAAAAAAAAAAAAAAAAAAGGAGTCAAAACAAGAATTAAAGTTGCCCAGTTGTTTATTGCACTCCTACAAAAATGATTTACTGGAATGAACGCTTTCCTTCTTTGACTGGAGGAAAAAATATCAAGATATTGAGTAGTATGAACTACGACCAAAGCATGTATATAGTATAGCAGTTTGGTACATTCTGGATTTGTCAGGGTCAGCATCTCAGAACTTCCAGGAGGCTTCAAATCCTGTAACTAATTTACTTCAGCATAAAGGACAGTGAGTCCAGGAGAATCATGGAATCATAGGGGTTGAAGGGGACCTCTAGATATCATCGAGTCCAACACCCTGCAAAGCAGCTCCCTACAGCAGGTTGCACAGGTAGGCGTCCAGGTGGGCCTCGAATATCTCCAGAGAAGGAGACTCAACAACCTCCCTGGGCAGTGCTCCATCACCCTTACCACAAAGTTCCCTTGCATATTTGTGGGAAACTTCATATGCTCAAATTTACGTCCGTTTCCCCTTGTCATATCGCCACAAACCTCTGAAAAGAGGTTTGCCACATCCCTTTGACTCCCACACTTAAGATATTAATAAACATTAATAAAATCACCTCCGAGCCTTTCTTCTCAAGGCTGAGCAGACCAAGGTGTCTCAGCCTTTCCTCATCAGAGAGCTGCTCCAGGTTCTTTATCTTTGTACCCCTCTGCTGGACTCTCCCCAGGTGATTCCTGTCTTTTTGTACCAGGGAGCCCAGAACTGGATACAGTACTCCAGGTAAGGCCTGACCAGGGCAGAGTAGAGGGTGGGAAGAGAGATTATAAATGAGTTTGCATAGTGAATGCTTAATTTAATACGAAAATATATCCACGTTACAGTTATTTCTATACTGCAGTTTACAATAGCTACACCTAACTAATAAAAATAGGAAACATTTAGCATTTGTAGAAAATTTTTCCTGTGCAGATATGAGATACCGTTTTTATACAAACATTTACACTTTTCATAGTCTACAACCAGGCAGACCACCCAGGGGTGAGAGCAGGCAGGAGGGAAGTTTGCTTCAAGCCTCAAGAAAATCAGTGGGACTTAACTAAATGAAGACAGCTTATTTTCTAGTCTGTTTGTTTAGTACTGTGTGGATATTCCCAGTTGCAAAGTGGGTTTAAGTAGAACATTTTAAGCAAGGCAGTATAAAAGCAGGACATGTACTTAGCCTCCACTAAGCAATATCTTGTAATAGTGCAGAACTATGTATGTGGAAATAAGAAACTCCATATTTCCTGCTCTGTGGTCTCAAGCTGCCTTTGGCACAGAAAGTTAAACATCCCCCTATAGGTACCATATAATAAAAGGAAAGGCACTGGCAACATGTCAAACTTTGCTGTTATTTAAAAACACATTAAAAGTTGTAAACTTCAGAATAGGAGATAGGAAAAAAAAAAACAGGTAGAAATAACATTAAAAGTTCCTTTGTTTGGAATTTGTCACAGCTCACTGTCTTCCATATACTACCACTAAGGAGTAAAGGAACCAAGCAGAAAGTATATTTAGTTTTTAGTTATAGAGAGCACTGTCTTCTGAAAACAGACAAGATTTTATACACTTACATTCCTGCCCTCTCCAATTTACAAAAGACAGATGCTGGTGTTGGGAGTTTGGAGGAGCATTTGAGATGGCAATGGGGATAGGGAAACTCTCAGGAGAGTTAGGAACAACGGGACAACAGAATCATAAACAGCAACAAAAAGTAAAGCCTCACGTTAACCTGGGTTTTCAGCAGCAAAACAGCATTGAGTCAACAATCACTGGTTAAATCCAAACTACTGAGATGCACATATCCTGCTGCACGTTTGTGTTCTTCTTTGAAGAAGCCATGGTTGGGGCTTGGCAGGTACCAGTAGGGCTTTATTAGATCTGCAGGAAAATGAAATTCAAAACAAATCCACCTTCCTCTGCAGCTGTGATGAGTACAAAGGGCTCATCTCCCCCCTCAGCTTGCCAAAGGATTCTACATAACCATTGCTTCCCCAGGCAACGGCCTCATCTAAGTGCAACACCTACTGCCCCTAAAATGCCACCAGGCTGGGGGACAAGACCTCCATTAAGATGGAGAAGAGAAATGCTGGTAAGCAGCCACATTTCAGCCAGCTGATGTACCACCCAGCAGTGTTTTCTCCATGCTTCATTTCATTTCTCAGAAGCTTTTTGTAAAGAGCATGAAACCTGAAGAGAGAGAACAAGCCTTCCTGTTTCAAACGTTTGCCTGTTATTGAAAATCAAGTTCTGAAGGTTGGTTTCTGTAATTTTGCTCTGAGGTCACAACAATGCTACCTTAACATACTATTTATACTAAGCACTTCTAACGTTAAGCATGTGAAATAAGCTTGAAAAACAAAATAAATTTTTTTTTTTTTAAATAATAAAAAATTATTGATTTTGTTTTTCTGCCAACTACAACGAAGACTCAGTTTTTTCCTTTTGAGCAACTCTTTAAAAAGTGAAGTCACAAGTCATCTTTCTTAAGCTTGAGTAGGCATGATGAGCAGATTCAGAGGACAAAGTTTGTGACTGTGTACTCTCTCAAACAACTAGAGTGTGAGAAAGATGGCAAGTATTAAAGCATTTTGAAGAGACAGAGCTCATAGCAGGCTGTTAAGCTGCCTGGGGGCTTTTATTGTCTGCAAAACACTTTCACTTCAGTTGTTCCACTTGGCTCTCAGACAGACAGTCTCCCTGAGCATGCTGAGAATCTCACGCCTTGCTCAGCCATTTATTCAGAAATGAGACTGGAATGGGACCTGATTCTTCCACTGAGATGCATCTGCTCAGTTCTAAGTACACCATTAAGAACAACCTTTGACAGGACAGACAACAGAGACTGAAGTTTACCACCAGTGCACCTTGATCCGAGCTGTTAATTTACAAGCAGAGTTTGTGATTAGGAGGGAGTGTGTGGAAAGAAACATTAGCAGGAGTAGGGTTGGTTAAAAAGTAAACTTGCAGATGAGATTTTACCAATTGTGAACAGTTTCTTGACAAATTTCTGGTCTGTTTGATTTTCACTACATTTTTACAGACTATGGATTGCTGGAAAGGAGCCATAGGCAGCAGTTGGATTTATCCCACACTCATCATCTGTGCGAATGGGTTTTTCTCCACGATGAGACCTTCAGAGTCTTTTCTCACACCTTACCTAACTGGACCAGACAAAAACCTGACAGTTGAGCAGGTACGTAACCATTCTCTGAAGTAATCATTAGAATGCCTAAAGCAGTAAGTCTTCAGTTATTGATGCAAAGGGAGACAAAGCATTCAACAAAACATACATCCTATCTAAAGGTTCGCATTTAAGATTATGCTGGAAAAGGATGAGGGCTCTCCTCTTTTCAAGGAGGTGGACATTTTGAAGTTCCAGCATTCCTGGCATTTAAAAACAAATTTGCATGTTGATTAAAATAATTGGATTCTTTCAGCAAAATCAGGTCAACCAGGTCCACTCCCCCAAGAGAAACCCAGGAGGAGCAACACAGATTTATTTATTTATATTGAGGCACTAATTGCATTGACAGAGAAGTGGTGATTGGAAAGAAAAAGACTGATTTTTTTTCTTCCACTGATGAGCTCCCAAAAGTAACACCTCCTGTTTTATTATTAGATTGGTCCACAACATCAGAGGCAGATGGTGGTGGTATGGCAGCAGCAGTTGAAGCTTCCCACCAGTATCCCATTACATGCTGCTGCTGAGTGACAGATGGCAGCAGAGGGACAGTCGGACAAAATGGCGCCTGACATGGAAGCGCAAATAAAGCAAAGGGGTGGCACTGAATCCCTTCACATGGAATGAATCACCCACTGACATTCACGGACACTTGCTGAACACATATGGAGACCCAACAATAAACATGAGCACAATGGTACATTTTTGCAATGGTTTATCTTCACTGCTGCAGACTTCTACAAGTACAGCAACAGCATGCAGGCTCTTGTTCATTGCTGACCAAAAAAGCACAGCTAATGCTGGTGGCTGTGGAAAAACAGTGTTTTATAGCTGAGAATTTGTCCTGTCAAACAGTGTTATTGTGCTGACTGTATCTCTTACAGTTTCCATAGTAATAACAGGAAGCAATACTTTCAGAGTGACCTATGTACATTACAAGACCACGCATATTTGTCGACGCAAGACAGATTCACATTTTAAATTATTTTTAATTATTTTATCAATTTACTTTTGTTGTTGTTGTTCTTTAAAGCGTGCTTCTAGAGCACACGGTAACAGAAGAGGACATAGTTAACAAGTGAGTCATGCATTTAATGATATAATTAGAAAACACAAGCTTCATACACCCCCGTACTGCAAGTATGAAGAACAGTCATTCCTGACTTGCACTTGCAAATGTTAAGGCAGAACGCTAGCATAGAACGAAGCCAAGATTTCTTCTGAAAAGCTTATTTATGGGACTTTTCTTTTGGGGGGAGCAGGGTGTGATCTGTTTATTTTTGGGGGAGGATATTCTTATTTCTTCCTTCTAAACCACAAAGGGAAATTATTTGCATATTTCATGTAGGAGAGATCCTGATAGGATGCCTTACTTCTGATCTCATCGACAATCTACTCAGAATTGACAGTAAAGATTTAGCTCTTTCAGTTAATTCCACAGGTGTCCAACCTTTTGGCTTGCCTGGGCTGCACTGAGTGAAGAGAAATTGTTTTGGGCTCCATATACATAAGTTGCTCCAAAAGCAATCCCTCTTACTTATTTCCATGGAAACTACAACAGAGACAGCACAATAACAATATTTGGTAGAGCAAATTCTCAGCTACAAAACACTATTTTTCCACATAGTCACCACCATTAGCTGTACTTTTCTGTCAGAAGGGAACAAGAGCCCACATGCCACGCTTTTAAAAAGTCTGCACCGGTGGAGATGGCCCACTGCTGCTGTCACCACTGCCGAAATGCCCCACCCACAGCTGGCTCTCTACTCACCTTCAGCAAGTGTGCATGAATGTCATTGGGTGCCATGGTTTCTAAACAGAGGAATTCAAAGACACACCTTTGCTTCCAGGTCACACTTCTCTGTCAGGCGCCATTTTGTTGCACTGCCCCTCTGCTGCCACCCAGAACACAGCAACAAGAAACAGAATATTGGTGGGAAGGTTCATCCTCTACTGCTGTACCACCACCATCTGCCTCTGACACTGTGGACCAACATCACGAAAAAGAAGGCATTACTTACACGCAATATATAATATTGTATGTTAAAGTAACAAAGTCTATCTTAATTTTTTTTTAATTAAAACGCCTAAAAAGAGAGCAATAAAAACACAAAACAAGTGGGATTTTTGACCTTGTCTTTGTGTAACTAAATCATCAGTCTGGTTCAATGACAGCCACTGCAACTTTTGGTGAGTGCTCAAGGTTTTCAGCAGAATTTTTTTTTTTCTAGGAAATCTGACTTCCTGTGCTTCATCCTTGAAAACAGTTGTTCACAAATGCACGCACTACCAATAAGCAGTGACACGAATAAGACATGACTGTGAAATGAGGGGTATTTCTGATAAGAGAGGACTTACAAAGGCCTGGTAAAGAGAAATGATCAAATTTTTGACAGTATCCCTACAAATTCCATTTGAAAACTCACAAGTAACATATTTATGGAAATGAAGCCATGAATAGAAATTGGTGCGGTGTTGTTTTTCTTTTTTCCTTTTTAATCTTGAAATTTATTCTGAAATTCCTTGATTAAAAGACAAAGCAAAGTTATGTTTGGTTTTTTTTCTTTTTTTTTTTTTGTTTTCCACTCCTGATCACAGACTCATGTTTAGCCCATGTATTAAAATCCATGAACTTACTTGCCATCACTTGATCTGGGACTGCAGTGCCCGTGACTTGTTTCCAGCCCAGACAGGATTCATAGTGCACTGCTGTTGGGGTGGTGCTGAGGGGCTGGGCTGCTCAGCAGGGCACAGCCACGGCTATGATGACATAAAATTTATTTTCAGGCCATCAGTGCATAGAAGGCCAAATGAAACTTACTCAAACACCGGTTCATCAAAAACATGTTCTTACATAAATGTTAAAGATGACGCATGAAGACAACCCAGTAACAGGTACACATGCACTATGCACAACTCCAGTTTCTAGATCAAAAGGAATGTGTTTTTTTCTTGTAATTCAGAAAATGGGAGAGGTGATCAGCGGTACACAATCACTCATGAAAAATTTGAAACTGAATGGGCATTAATTTTCAGCTACTGCAGGGAACGGAAATCGATGCAACATAGATCTTGCTCTGATGCAAGCATGGTTCTTCTAGGTTACCAACCAGGTTTTCCCAGTTTGGACGTACTCCTACCTTGCACTCCTCGTCCCTGTCTTCCTCATCACTGACTACGTGCGCTACAAGCCCATCCTCCTCCTCCAGGGCATCAGCTTCATCGTCACGTGGCTCCTGCTCCTCTTCGCACACGGGGTGGCGGCCATGCAGGCGGTGGAGTTCTTCTACGGGATGGTGACAGCCACCGAGGTTGCCTATTACGCCTACATCTACAGCGTTGTCAGCGCCGATCGCTATCAGAGAGTGACGAGCTATTGCAGGAGTATCACTCTCGTTGCAGCCACCCTTGCTGCTGTGCTGGGGCAGCTCCTGGTTTCCTTAGCAGGCGTATCCTACTTTCACCTCAATGCCATTACTCTGGCCTCCGTGTCCCTGGCCTTTGCGTGCTCCTTGCTCCTCCCAATGCCTCAAAAGAGCATGTTCTTCCATAGGAAAGGCACCTCAGAATCCCTCCCGCAACCACACAAAGCTGTGGCTGTGCTCAGCTCCAACACGCCCTCGAGCTGCCAACGGGACGAGGACTGCGCGGCTGCTGACACCGGACCCACTCCAGCACAGCAGGCTCAGCAGCCCGAGCCCCAGCACCACGCGCTGAGAGTGCTGGTGCAGCTGGGCAAGGATCTGAAGGAGTGCTACGGCTCTAGGAAGCTCCTTTACTGGTCCCTGTGGTGGGCTTTGGCTACGGCAGGCTTTAACCAGGTTGTGAACTACATCCAAGTGCTGTGGGACTTCAGAGCCCCCTCCCACAGCTCTGCAGTGTACAATGGAGCTGTTGAAGCAGTGGCAACATTTTTAGGTAAGTAAAAACACTAGCAGCCATTTCTAATCTGCCCCGCCGTGCTGATGACATCCATCAGCAATGTCTTTGGTGCCCATTTCCTGTGAGGATCAAGGCTAATAAACAAGATGGTATAAAATTTAAAATAAAGTATATTAACATAAACTACTTTAGGTAGTCTGTTTCAACAGCAGGCTAAACATTTCAAGAGGAGTGATCCTAGACAAACGTTTTGTGACTGTATCTATATCCTGATTAATGAGTTTATCTCCAGATGTGACAGCCAGGGAGAAAATGAGAGCAGTATTTGTTTAGCTGTAAGACATGGGATCTTATTAATGCACCTAAATATCTGAAGAGGGAAGTAAAAAGGCTTGAGCCAGACTCTTCCACATAGCACCGAAAGCCAAAGCAAGAAGAATGTTTTAATTCTAAGAGTGACTGAACATTGGAGCAATTTGCCCAGAACACTGGAGGAGTCTTCATCCTAGGACACATTCAAAACCTTGATGGTCCTGAGCAGCTCGCTCCAACTGACCCTGCTCTGAGTAGGACTTTGGAGATTGCCTCATCCTACAGCCTCAGCTATTCTGATTCTCCTCCTCCTACCTGACTCACCCAAATGACATTTCTCTTCACCTGTGTGGCTTCTACACAGAACTGTCAGTACACTTTTACTGAATTTTGCTGAAGCTGCTCCAAACGTTCAAGACTACTGGTTTGAGCAGCACCCAAAGGGCTTTCATGCTTCTGCACCCTCTGGGACTTGATACTAAATCAAAGCAAATTAATGTTAACAGGATCCTCTGGTAGTTATAGACCAAAGGAGACCTACTATGACTTTTTAATTCTCCTGAGGACCATATACAGCCAGCAAATGAAGTCCACGAGTGTGCTGTCCTGCCTGAATACATCTGGGCAGCCAGTAGTACTCTGTGAACTGCTGTCTCACAGCTGTATAACATGCCTAGAGCAGACTTGGAGCTTAAGTTGCATCCTATTGCACTCGAAATAAGCTGTTTTGCTACACAGGATTATCAATAAAGATTAGACAGCTAATGAGGTTTTGAGAACTAATGAGTTTTTTTCAACAGAAAATGAAGCTACGCCTCAAAGTATGAAGGAGTGCGAAAGATTTCCATTTCATGAAGACCTTTACATGAATTAAACTCCACCACGCAGATTTTAACAGAAAGTGCTTGGTGAGGTTGTCCTCCACAATTTCAGTTGCCAAAAATGGAACATAAATGGAGCATGAGGCACTTCCTCAAAGCACTTCAGCCTGAGAAAGCTCTATAAGCAAGAAGAAAACAGAAGCACTAGTAGAAAATAGAAAGTAGAAGCCACACCGTTACCAAAGGCCATCATGGCCCTTAGGAAAGTTTCAAGAGCTCTGAGCACGGTCTATTTGCGCAGGTATGCCACGACTCCAGAAGGACAGTAATATCTATTATTTTTTGTTTAGGTTCAGCAACATCCATGGCAGTTGGATATGTCAAAGTAAACTGGGATCTTTCCGGAGAACTGGCTCTGGGAATTTTCTCTGCATTGGATGCTGGTTCTCTGTTTCTCATGTACTTTACTGACAACATCTGGGCATGTTATGCTGGTTACGTTGCATTTAAGGCATGCTACATGCTCCTTATAACAATAGCAACGTAAGTATAATGCACAACAGTTCAGGTAAATTGATTTAAATCAGTAAAAATGTCATATTTTCACATTAATAAAGTAAATAAGTTTCCACTGGAAGAGGATTTTTGAATAGGTTACGATACGAAAGCATTATTTGTAGCTCACATAAAATCATCCTTAGAAATACAACTCAATCATTACAACAGTTTATTCCAAGTCAGTAATTTCCGACTGCTGCATTTAGCTATCCAGTGATTTATGTGCAAGTAGTCTTTGAACAATCGAACAAACATGACAGGTCCTCACTTAGCAAAAGTATCCACTCAAAGTAGGTAAGTAGGATGCATCATAGTGTGACAAATACAGGATGAAAAAAAGAATTCTGCTAAAATAAAGATGCTAAAAACGTAACAGCTTTATCTTATGAAGACTTAATTGTGCACGTGAAATAATTTCCAAGCTTCCTCCCCTGAGCTGCAAGCATACAAATTCTCCACAGCTCAGTTAACCCGTACGTTCATTTTCAGGTTTCAGATTGCCGTCAATCTAAGCATGGAACGTTATGCTTTGATGTTTGGCTTCAACAACTTCATTGCTCTGGTGATCCAGACAGTTTTAACCGTTGTAGTAGTGGATTCAAACGGTCTGGGACTGGGTATCAGCACCCAGGTAAGCCAAACCACTCACACTGCTCTCACTTTCCTGTGCTCCTCCAAAAGAGGGCTCTACTCAGAGTTCAGACTCTTGGAAGATATTATGTGATGGGTTAGCTTAGGGCAGTTCCTTCACAGACAGTAGCTACTGCAGTCTCCCTGTCCTCTAGTCCTGTCAGTGTTGCATTTTTACCATAACTAAGAACATTTTCCTAGAGCAGAAAGGAAAGAATACCACCTATTACTCAAGTTTCCAGACTTACTACTGACAAATTTATTATGAAAACACCCTAAACAGAAGCAGGAACCAACCTGAAAGAATTTATGGAGCTGTATTACTAAGGTAATTTTAAGTTAAGTAGTTCAATTGAATGTGCTTTCAAGTTACTTCAGTTCTGAAAATCATGAGATTATTTATGCTCTACAAATTCAGAGTGTTTAAACACACACAAGGCCCAAGTCCCTAGCTTTTATCTTTCCAGAAGAGAGCCACCAAGTGCAGGGCAGTGACCATTCTCCATTACTGAGGTGGGGATGAGAAGCAAGTAGCGTAATATTTACTCCTCCCCCCCTTATAACAGCAGACTCTACTGAATGAAGTCAAGCAGCTGGACTATCATCATTTCAAGATGAGCTCATTCAGGAGCATGGGTGGCAGGAAGGGGAAGAAGGTAGCACAGGGTCACTCCTTAAAAGTTACTACTCAACAACAAAAACAGTTGATTCTTTCTTTACTTTTCTCTCCATTTCTCAGTTTCTCATCTACAGCAGCTACTTTACATTCATAGCTGGAATTTTCCTGATCAGAAGCACATACACCATTATCTCCATCAAATACAGAAATACCACCATAGCCAATGAACCCAATAATTAAGGAACACTGGAAAACGATGAAAAGAATGGCTGCAAGCAACACTGCAAAAGGCCGCATCACCTGAGCAATTAGGGAAACTTAATGCTCAACCAAAACAAACACCCTATTACACAACTGACATCAACATAAAGAGCTTCTTAAGCACGATGATGCATTTTCCTGGTTTCCTTCACCAGTAGTTCTAACTCCAAACAATCTCACGATTCAACTCAAATTTAAGTATGCAGTCCTGACATAAAAGCCAGTACTACTGTTTGATGGATTCTCCCTCTACTCTGCCCTCGTGAGGCCCATCTGGTGTACTGCATCCAGGCCCCCAGCACAAGAAAGACGGAGCTGCTGGAACAGGTCCAGAGGAGGACCATGAAGATGACGAGGGCTGCAGCAGCTGCCCTACGATGAAAGTTGGGCTTGGAGAAGAGAAGGCTCCAGGAAGATCTCATTGTGGCTTTTCAGTAGTTGAACGAATGGAGCTCGTCAGCTGCAAAGGGACCAACTTTTTGCATGGTCTGACAGTGATAGGACAATGGGGAACACCTGTCAGCTGCTGAGAGAGAAGATTTAAGTTATATGCTAGAAAGAAATCTTTTACTGCCAGAAGGCACTACCGAAGAAGCTGTGGGTGCCCCATCCCTGGACGTGCTCAAGGGCAGGCTGGATGGAGCTCAGGGCAGCCTGAGCTGGTGGGGGACAGCCAGCCCACAGTATGAGGTTGGACCTCCACAATCTTTCAGGGCCCTTCCAACCTAAGCCATTCTATGATTCTGTGAACACAACAGGAGATAATTGCATACAGATCCCTGAATCTCACAGAGGAAGATCTGACAGAACACCACCTTAGCATTTTCACTTTTACTGAATATTTTAATTAAATTGCAGTTTATTCTTAGATACAAGGCATTCAGACATTCCTAGAGAACCATAAAGAAGCAATTGCTCCACAGCAGCACACAGATCTTTAAGAAAATTTGCCACAGAAGCTTTTTGGACACTCGCGCTTTTTCAACTTGAAGTTCCTGACATCAATTTAAAGCTAGTTAATATAAACATCAGTTGAGCTTCCTTTGTTCCACCTCACCTTAGAGATGCCACCTCTGTATGTTCAGCAATGGATTACTTCGTTCTCACAAACGACCAGTCATAAGGTCATAAGGTTCCCACAGACAATGCATCCCTCCTAGACCTGCAGTTACATGACATCAAGGAAAACAATTTTGTTCAGGAAATGTTCCAGGTGCAGTGACAGCAGGACTGTGAATCTGTTGGAGATGTCTTGTACTCAAACAGTGGCTTTTCCTTTTAAAGGTCTGTCCTGATAAAGAGTTCTTAGCTTAAACGGTCAGCATACACCTTCATAATGCATGGCTCAGAGAGGTTTTCAAACACACTTATCTTTGGAAGCAAAAAATCTCTTGAACTAGCTTTCTAATTTCAAGCAAGCCATTAGCAGATTCTTCAGTTCCTATTCAAGGTAGTCATACTTAAATAAGAACACTTAGAAGTTTAGATATAACTACAGCTTATCAGTGACTTCTTTCAATGAAAGGGCACTTTGGAGTCCTTTCTATCAGATAGCAGTTCTCATTATGTCCCTCTACCACAAAGTACAGATTAGTCAAGTACTTGATATTTCCCCCTATTCAGCTCACAAGAAAACCATAACAATTCATTCCTCTGAAAACATACTTTTAAAAACAGCTTGAGCTTGCCTTTTTCACCCATGAAGTCCTCCTTTCAACAGAAAATGTTTCCATCGTTTTTATGCTTCTCTTCTTTCAGGAATTCTAACATGTCTCAATGTTTGGTCCAATGCTGCCATTGGGAAGCATGCAATCATTTAAATTCAGCAACTTGAACTGCAGTACCTGAACATCATATTTACCTTGTGAGCATCATATTTGCCTTGCAAAACTCACTGTGCATCTCCTGCAGCACCTTCTTCAACATTGATTTATCAGGAACTGGTAACACTGATTAATCAGGAGAAAATTTATCAGGATTAAAAGTGAAAAGCTTCCAGATTAGTAAATTAATTTCTGCAAAGAGTGATAATTTTATCACATAAAATGCTTTCATGTCAAAGCAAAGAAGAATACTGAATATTTAATGGAAGTATACATTTTCATCAGCTATAACAGTTGTGAGCAATTGCATGAGCAACCATAGAGAATTCTAAGACAAGGCACCATTTCTATCTTGTACAGCTATATAAGCTTGATGGTTGGGCTAAATGAACTCAGAGGTCTTTTCAAACCTTTCTAACCAATTCTATGCATATAAACATAACTATTTTTATATATTTAGCTTTTATAAAAAAACCAAAACAGATTCAAACAAAAGAAGTTCAAAACAATGCAATACTCATCC
Source organism: Cyrtonyx montezumae (assembly GCF_038088225.1). Taxonomy (NCBI): domain Eukaryota; kingdom Metazoa; phylum Chordata; class Aves; order Galliformes; family Odontophoridae; genus Cyrtonyx; species Cyrtonyx montezumae. The sequence goes on along the minus strand of NW_027072056.1, from coordinate 8,839,751 downwards.
AGAGTTTGGTGAAGTTGATGATCATGCAACTGGACTGATGTAGTTGTGTATATAGGAAGTATCAGCAGTCTTTAATGTGCACTCAAGCTAGTTATGGGGAAAATCAGGTGCTCACTATTTCTGCAGCCTAACCCAAATATGCAGCATAACATACTTAAATTAATTTCAGTGCATCTTTTAACGGAAAGCAGATTAATTTGGGTGAGAATCACTACAACAGATTTTTATCTTATTAGCCCTCATCCAAAGCTTGATTTATCTAAACGGATGTAACTAATTTAGATGAAGGAAGCACACTGATTGATTTGGTTGAGTTCAGTTATGGCTGAGTAAACATATTTAAGTGTTCAACTAATCCTTCCAAGTCCTTGCAGATGGCCACACTTTACTGCGTGTATTATTCCAATACAGTTGTCAACAGTAGAGAAGTTTAGTTATTTTGCTAAACATTGGTGAGGCACTACTAGCACCATGAACACCCTCAAACGTTGGGGAGCTGTGTAATGAATTCACTCAAAGATAATTAATCCACATGCCATACTCCATTCATCAGCCCCTGACAGAAGAAAAAAGGGAAGAAAAAAGACTCCAAGTCTTTTCTAACATCAAATACATCAACAGGCCAGAAGAGACCTTTAAGTGAAGAATATCACTATAATCAACTTATTAATAACCACCGTCCTTTGGTATCTCTAAAACTTAAGAAAAAAAATAACATACAGAAATTAGTGTTCCCCACACACAGGCAACACTAGTCAGAAGCACTGGCATATGAAGAGTATTTTTACAAGCAGTGATCACATCTGCCAGCACCCCAGGAAATGAGCACATCTCTATCCAGGCAGATGACTACAAGAAGTTTCTTACCTTGAGGAATTCTTCCACTTATTTCAATCAGCTTGCACAATCTTTTTCTCAAAAAATCTCTAATTTCATCTCATTTATTCCTGTTCTTTTGAAAGTCAGAACTGTATTCTTCAGCTGGCCAGAAACCTTCCTTTAAGCTTGAGGTCTTGGTACTCACAATATACACACATTGATTGTTTAATTCCAGTGTTACACTTGAACACAGATAGCTTGGGTTATGTTCAAATCCCACCTCTGATTACTTTGCTGCATTGTCACTCTTCTTCTAACTTACCTACCACAGATTAGACAAGTCAGACATCTCTTCCTCTACAAATGCTATTCTAAGGTGGCAGAAAACTTTCCAGAAAGTCAAGAAACCCCATCAATTAACTTAGTGTTCCACAGGAGGTCTTACTAATACAAATTTTACTTAAAGGAACACTACTCCATCGGTGGTACCATGGTCACACGTACTGCTGTCATCACAACTAAGTCAGTTTCAAAGACTCCGTCACTATCTGTCTGCAGTTCTGTCTTTCAGCAACTAACCATTTGTCAAGTCACTGTTCTCTTCAGTGCTCATGGAAACTCCATCCTGCTAAATAAGCCACTTCACTTGAACAGCACACTTAATCATGAGGATGTACTTGAGACCGTGGGATATGAAAAGTGAACTTAAACCTCCTCTGAGCGTATCACTTCTGATAGTTCATTTGTATATGAGATTCACAATACGAATGTTCTAACCCAATAAGTGTTAATGCACAGAAATAAAGCTACACTTCTTTTTTCTAATATTTATTTCTTTTTCCACCTGCAAACTGTAGCAAAACATGATCAGCTTTATTATGCAGACAGGTATCCCTCTAACATTAGAGATTTAGGCATGTATAAATAGAAGAGCTCTTAGGAAAGGAAAACATTTTGAGAAATGAACAAACCTTCAATTTAATTTCATGACTTCCAATACCAATGGTTAAAATGATGTAGCTCATTCATTCCAAGAGATACAACAGCACCTTAAAGTGGCTGATCTATTTCCCAGTAACATTTTTCACATAACAATGTGTTAAAGTTACAAATACTGATATGCACAAATAGCTATTTTCTAAGAAAAATATGTACAGTACTGCAGCATAATGAATGTGGTATCTGCAATAACTTATTAGCCAATTTTAATATACATGATACCGCTACCTTTTTCCTGCCAGTTCACAGGTCCAAGGATGTTACCACAGCCCTCTGTTTTGCACGTTATTACCCAGGGAGGTGGGAGGGAGGGGGTTGAATTTCTTTGTTTGTGTGTGTGAGGGGAGGGGAATGACTCTTCGTTGGGTTCTGTGTGTTTTTCCCCCACCCAAAGGTACACAATGCAGGCTTTCATTTTAACTTCTTAAAGACTTCTTTTGTGTTTAAAGCTAATATCAGTGAAACAAGACAACAGTGCAAGAGGCGCAGAGATGTTATGTGACCACATAAGAGTTCTTTTGGGTAAAGTGTCTATAAGGCTATAAGAAAGGATTGGTTGATGAGTTTCCTGCTGGAAATTGTCCTGTTGGTGCACCAGCCTGAGGGAAGCAGAAAGAATAAAATCAGACATTCTTCTAAATCACAAATCTTAAATACAAGGTATATAAAACAGAACAAATTATTAGGAAATATTTCTGCTTCATGTTGCAGGGTTTTGGTTTGGTTTGTTTTCTGGCACGTTTTTCTCCAAATTTACATTATTGTAGAGTATGGGATAGAGATACTTCCATTTTGATTTGGGCAACCCTATAAATGCTCACAGCATCGTTACACTGAATTGCATTTAAGAGATTCACATGCTCCTTTCCCTTATTTGAAGCAAAAAAATTAATGTATCTATAATTACAGATTACACCTTTTCAGACATACACAAGTTATTAATATCATGCAACAACTCACCATAAAAGGGTTACTAGATACTCCAACAGCTGCAACTTGTCCAAAAGGAGTTACTACAGGCTTTGCCTGTCCAAATGCAGCAAAACCTGCTCCTTTGAAAGATCACAGAAAATATTACTTACTACTAGTTAGCAATCTTCAAGAAGTTGTGTGCTGTAAACTTCCAAACTAAAATAAGGGGATAGCTGCACCAGTCAGCAGGATTTACCCCACTTAAACAGTGTGGTTTTAAGGACTGGTAATAAAATTGTAAATTTTATAAATAAGTTTTCTCCTAGTAGCTCTATCTATTTAAACTCCTCACACACACAATTTCATTTCAGTTCTTAAGAAACATGTATTAGCAAGATCAGTTCCCAATTTAAACGTGCAACAGTCTCTCTTCCTAATCTCTTCCCCAGCCCAGTAACACGAATGTAGAAATACAAAGACTAGAATTTTCTAATTCAGTATGAGCTTTGGGCATTGCAGCTGAAAAGCATCAAAAATGGTATGAAAATCTGAACAAGTCAGGCTTGGAGTTTGCTTCTGTTTACCAGTTCAGAAGACGGCTATTAAGATTGCAGCAGCCTCAGCTGAGGACTACTGCTTCACACTTCAGCTGCATGATCACATGAACATTATTAATCTGCCTCAGTGTGCGATGCAGTCACATGGATAACACAAATTAGATGAAGAAGTGATCCAAGTTCACTGCTCTATTAAAAAGTTTAGTGCAGTAATAGCAATGTAAATCACATGCTTGTCCACAGCAAAGTTTTCACTCAGGTAGACAAGAAGCCTAAACTACATCTGCTTATGTTTCCTCCAGAAGTTTGAGTCAGTGAATTGCTTCTTTTCTGTTAGTGTTGCCATTAACAGTGCACTCAGATGATACTGGCAGCGTGACTACTTCATAAATATTAGTTACTGCCATCTCTAGATGCAAAAGCTCAGGAGCTCTAAACAGAGTACTCAGAGAACTCATTTTTAAAAGCTTAACACTACACACATCAGCATAAAAAAAAGTTTTTGAACAAGAGAAAACCTGCAAAAACATACAATACCACCACCAGGAAAGTGTGAACACTATAGCTCAGTTTTTTGTTCAGTTTCAACTGTTCAGAATAAATGAATTCCTGATTTTAACATACTCGCTTTTTTCAACATTAATTTATCATTTTGATCATGGGAAAAAAGTACTTTCTGGTACTCTCTTGCCTATGCTCTTCAAAATAGGATATTATAACCTATTGCAGGCGCTCTCTAAATAAAGATTAAACAATCCCTGCATTTAGAACTTTTAAATCTCTGTATATTTTAATTTTATATCAATCGTGGTGAAGTTTCAGTTATGCCACTGCATGCAGTCAAGCCCAAATGCTAACTACAGAGCCAAAGGAGTGCTACGTGAGGGGAACCACTCACTAATTTAACTATTAAGTTCATATAGAAATAAATATGCACTCATCACTGGTGACTTGGATTATCTTCTTTAAACAAGGAACATGAAGAAAGTGATTTAAAGTATACAGACTTACCATTTGGCTGCTGAGCAAAAGCAGTCTGTTGGGGGAAAGCTGCTTGGGTTGGGAATGTAGGCTGCTGGAAGTTGCCACTAAAACTAGTAGGAAGACTGTAGGAGGCAGGAGTTCCAAATCCTGCAGGCATGCTCATGGATGCAGTACCAAATGTTGCTGCTGGCAGGCAAAAAGTAACATACAGTTATTTGTAAGAAATCACTTTTCCCATAAGACATTACTGTGATGCCATGTTAAGAGTCTCCAAATGACTGCAAGTGATCATAAAGAAGGGTTGTTTTTAACCCAGCAGCCACTGATTTGTTACCTTGGATCACCACAAGCTAAGTACATCATTTACTTTTGCGCTTCAAAATTAAATGAAATCATTTAACATTTGCTAGAGCCAGTACAGACAGACTTTCTGAAAAATACATTCTTTTCCACACTTTCTATATCAAATACTTAGTCCTGAGGCTTTCCCAGTAAAAGTCAGTATTAGAAGCAAGCACTTTCAGGCAGCACAAACCCTTCTTTTTCTCTACCAAGAAAAGCACAGCAATATCTTCCTACTTCAAGCTGCATTACAGTAACTTACAAGTTAAAAAAAACAACTCCTAAGGGATACATGCATCCCATATCTCCATCCCATCCCTAGCATCACTTAAAAAGAAATTCTAACCATGCACATTACTTTGCACACAAAGTTCCTAGTGCAAACACTCTCACTGTTGAACTAAGACTTGAAGCAAACAAACAAACAAAAAAACCAACAAATCTTTTCATCTGATTCTCTGCTGAAACATTTCAAGTAAAGAACGTAACAGCACATAAACAGTTCTACATGCCTTCAACAAAAACAGGAGCACAACAAGTGCAAAACTATAGTAACAAAACCATTATTCAGTCTTTTGGGAGTTACTGTAGGGATAAGCATATAGAAGAACTTTTGGTACAAATGCAGACATCAGGTATTTTTTTCCTAGTTCAACAATAGACAAGATTGCTCTTTCAAACTGTTAAATGTTAAACTTTTGGGCTTGTACAAGATCTAAGCAAAATAAAAATCAGTGTATTTAATGAATATAGCTTAATTACCAGTTCAAAAATTCACCCCAAAAGTATTCAAGGGCAAGACACTACATACACACAGAAGAAGTGCACACAGAACTAATGTACTGACATTATTATAAAATAAAAACTAGCAGAGAAACTATTCATAAGGAAAACTTGATAGAACAGTAAACAAGATCACAACAAATTGAGCAGCAGCTTGGGATATCACAAAAGGTATCAAACTACGGTTAACACAAGCTACAAGAGTCACTCAACTTATATGGTCATTCTAGTGTGACCACAGAGGATACCAATAATGGTTTTGTTTTAGTTGTTTAATAGATTTCTGTGCTCTTCTCTCCTTTTGTTGAGTTGCCAGATACCCACACCCACTCCATTATAAAACATGTAAGGCTTCTGAAATTCTGCGTGCAGAGAACCAGATAGCTGCCAGTAAGTTTTTACAAGCAAGAACAACTAGCCACAAGAAACTTTATACCAAATGTGGCCACCTACCAAAATGAGCGTGAGGAAATATGTGAGAGTGCATTGCTCCCGAGAGGCCTTATGGAAGCCACAAAGAGACCAGACAATGTCAAATCATTTATACACTGTTCAACAGTAATTTCTTAGATAACTACTAATATATATATATACACACACACACGTAGCAGACAATCCAATCATAGCATGACCAGTGTTAGATTAAGCTAAAGTCAGAAATAAATGCTACAGATCAGATGGCCCTTGTAAAAAGTAGTTCATGCAGAAAATGTTTAAGTTAAAAAGACAAGCTACAAGATTACATCTTATATTGAAAGGGGTATATTATCATTACTTTAGTACTAAAAAAAGATGGTGATGTTATGCATCACTACTGCTGAAAATGCATTAGAAACTGCAATTCAAGGAAGACTGTTTAGAAGGTAGAATGATAGAGTTGCTAAATATAAAAAATGATTTAAAGTGGAATCATCTAGTTAACTTCCATAAGCTGCCACTGGGTGGAAAGTCCCAGTTATTTCCTTCCTAGTCTACTGAGAACACTGCTTATACACTGCCATAAAGTTCTTGAAGATCCGAGAGCACAGCTTTCATTCATTAAACAGTTGAATAAGTTGAACTATATTATCTCTTAAAAGAGTCTTAAATGTGATCAGTTCAAAGTCAGCCTGGGCAGCATAATTCAGCCTACTGAGAACTCCCAATAAGGCACAGTTCAACATTAAAATATATATATCAGTAGATTTAAGTCAATGCAAGTCCAATTAGTGCAGAAAAGCACCAAAGTTTAGCAGTGTCTTTACAGTGGAATATTAGCACAATATGACATTCATCTAAATCCACAACTGATGCTCGATAGATTAATGCAAGATTTCTGTTATTGATTTTTTTTGTTATTTTTAAAATGATCAAGTCTTTTTTTTTATCTATGGAATAATTTTCTGGAGGAGGACTCCATAGGATCATAAATGTAATTTTGAGTACCATATATTTGTTGTTACAAATGGGGGGAAAAAAAAGGCTATCAATTCACCTACTTCCATCTGTGTATTCATTTAAATCAATTTCTGATTCTGCCACATTTATTTAAACGAAGTGGTTTTCAGTGCTTCTCAAAAGTAGGTTTGATTCCAAATAGTCATGTACCTGCATATAGGCTCTGCATGGCTTATGCAAATTTCAGCCAAAGCAGAATGAGATGACCCAGTTTGTTACAAACTTGAAGAGCTTAAGACCTTCATGAAATACATTCCAGCATGTTTGATAGTGTTTTGTTTTTAAATCCACCCCAAAAACAATACATAATAGCAGTAAAATATTGTCAGAAATATTGGATCAAAACAGTTAACAGGGAAAAAATACAAACAATGTTAATTCAAATCTTCAGTTTCTCTGTTGTACTGCATTCATCAAAATCTAGGCACATTTTTAGATATGCCACTTCTTCTTACCCTCCTTTTTTATCTATTTAATACCCTGTAGATGTAACAGGTGTAGACTGATGAGCACCAAGTAACTGAACTTGTGAAAAGCTAACAGCCCAAAAGCTTCTTTGGATGCCAGGGACAGGGCATCCAAAACCCCTCTGGGTAACCCATGTCAGCATCTCTCACCACCATCACATTAAAGATTTTCTTCCTAAAATTATAAATTTCTTCCTTCATCTGGTTCTAACTCAAATTTGAGGACTTCCACGACTTGGAAACAAAGTGGACAGGGTGTAGAAAATCAAGCATACCAGCTTGTGGCAGCAGTGTTTTCAAGGTCCTTGATTTTAGGGCAATCTGTTACGAAGCACATTTCAAAGCTAAGGTAGCAGTCACGGATGGTACTCAACTGGTAATACACAGGCTACAATATTGTAGAGGTAGTATTAAATATCTTATGTAGATCATTCTGACAGTTGCAGAACTGGGCCAGAAACTGGAAGCTAATGTTCTCAGCACTCTTCCCTGCCCCCCCATCCCCCCACCACACACACACACACAAAACCCAACTAAAAAAAAAGCATAACAAAAGAAAGCAATTCTACATTAAACAAGCACGTTAGACTTGAAGACAAATAATATAGAAAATCTTCAAGGAAAATACACAACTACAAATAAAAAAAACAACAATAAGTATTGCAAAAAAGCTTCAAATACTTAAGTTCTGTATTTTTTTTCCTAACCTGTTGCTCCTCGGCTGTTGGTTTGGAATGGATTTGTTGAGGGTGCCACTGGGGCAACAGGGGCAGCTACGAATGGATTTGTGGAAGGTGTTGCTGAAAGATTAAAAATACTATTAATCAAGTCTTTTAAAAATAGTCTGATTTGCATTAGGTTCATAATATTTCATTTGTAAAATCGCACATTACTAATTGATAATCAAATGTTTAATACAAAAAGCATCACATGCACAATACCACTTTGGTATCCCTTGATAATACCAATTATCAAAAGTGTCACAGTATTGAATTAATACCTAAAAGTATGGTGCTTGTCTATCGTGCAAAGTTGTTACATACCTCCAAAAGGAGCAGGCACACTTGAAGATGCAGGCTGTGTCTGTGAAGTAGCAGCCACGGGTACTGTTCCAAAAGCATTGCTGAAAATAATTCATACATTCAGAAAAAACTGCTTGTTTAACCATTAAATGCAACTTTACATGCTGACAATGAATGTAGAGGAAAAAAAAAGCCAATGCTTACACACAGTTTGCTAACTGCAATACAAATTACAAATGCCAGGAACTGAGGCACTGAGTCAGATTATAACTACTGCTGAGCAATAGAAAAAGTCCAACAGCAAGAGAATGAATACTGAATAAAGGCCATCAGGATAAGGTTGCGAAACAAAAGCTTTAAGGAACAGCTCTTGATATCAGGAGTGCAAGAGGCCTTTGGTATTTATTACTTTAACAATCTAAAAAGAAGCCATTAGTACTATTTATATCAAAAATAGAGCAATTTTTGCCAGGAATGATGCTATGGTTTTTGGTATGCACACAAATATTCTGTACATAAACGCATTACCATCAAAGAAGTATAATACTCTATTTTACAGTACTGTTATCTTTTTTAAATAAAGGAAGTATTTTCAACACAGACTCTAAACACAGCAAATATTTCTTCATCTTCAATAAAACTAAAGCCACATTTAAGAAGCAACTTTGATCTACTTTCCTGCATTTGCTGAAGCCAATGAAATGTCAATTATATCTAATAGAAAGTACCTGCTGACATTACTGGTGGAAGTATATGCATTGTTGGAGGTTGCAGTGGAGCTGAACACACTGTCTAATTCTGCTAGAGCTGCATACTTGTCTGAAGATGCGCTTGACTGATTCGGGGCTGATAAAGCAGGACCTGCTGATGCAGACACTACTGTACTAAAGCCACTTCCTTGCTCACTACCACCTAGAAAGAGAAAAAACAGATTTAAAATGACAAAGATGGTTTGGTTTCACTTTCTGCCCTGCTAATGCTAAGCACTGATGTATAAACTTAACTTAAAGAATTATATATGAACTATGGCATAGCGTTATGCTTCTATGGATATTCTGCAGCCTTCAGTTTCCCTAGAAAAATAAGGGAATACTACTGTCATCTTCAAATAGATAACTCAGCCAAAAAAAAAAAACCCAACACACATACCCTCAAATAACATTTCAAAACAAAGCTCCACACTATAGACCAATAAATACTTTCATAGAATATTTGCAAAAAAGAATTTCAGAATAACTACAAGGGCTGCTAAAAAACTAATGTCTCCTGCTTCATTATGTTGGCCTACGACACCAGAGGCAGATGCTGGTGGTATGGCAGTAGAGGTTGAACCTTCCCACCAATATCCCATTATATTTTGTAGATGTGCAACAGATGGCAGCAGACACAGACATGCATATGAAGCAAAGGTGTGTCAATGAATTCCTCCATGAGGAAAAATGGCACCCACATTCACTGACACTTGCTGAACATTTATGGAGACCAAACAGTGGATGTGAGCACAGTGAGACAGTGGGTGGAGCACTTAAAAGTGGGTCACTTCTGCTAGTGCAATTTCCTCACCCCCACCCCTAAAACCACAAGCACAGCATACAGGCTCTTGTTCATCACTGGCAAAAACACACACTTAATGGTGGTGACTAAGCTGAAAAATAGCATTCTGTAGCTGAGATTTTGCTCTAATCGAAGTGTTACTGTGCTGCCTGCATCTGTCTTTGTTTCCACAGAAATAAATAGGAGGAGCAACCTAAAGTTTTTCGCCTTAAAATTAACTGGGCTCGAGTTTTCACTTCCCAAATACACATTTGCTAGTATTGATAATGATGCAGTTTCTAAGCTAATTCCTACAGAAACAATGGACTCAAATTACTACGGTACAGCACTGCATAAGTATTCCACAAGATGCCACTAGGCATGAAGAACAATAAAGGAAAATAAAAGGCACAAAACCAGAAAGAATAAAGTATCATCTTTCTGCAGATCAAGAGAAGTAATGAACTCTATTAAGAGATTTTAGCAGATAAGTAGGACGAAATGTATGACATCTTGACATCTCTTACAGAAAGGCTCAGCTTAACGTCACCTGTCTTCACGTTCAATGGAGTTCTACTATTAAAAGAGAACCTTTCTTTGCAATTTTTATACTTATATTCCTTATCTGTGGTCCTTCAAAAAGATTGCTAAGCCACAGAGTCAGGACAACTTGTCTGGATGCAGTCTTGCTGTAGGCTAGTACTGAATTTGGAGTGAAGCTGAATTTTGCATCCTTGCTTAAAAATGATTTAATATAGCATATCCATGATTTAACATACCATATTGATGATATGTGCAACTTCAGTGCCCCAGCAATATCAGAATAAAACTGAGCTAGAATCTCACTAGCATTTGGAAATCTGCTTTCAAGACAGCATTTCTTTAGTACACAAGAAAACACCACAAGCTATTTTAAGAATAAGCTTATAAAAAACTAAAGCAAAATCTTTTTGAGTCAAAGAGATAGAAAAACCACTCTAGCAGTTCTATGCAAGAACTGCAGCTCTCCATTTGAGTCTTCACCATAGATTTTAGCACAAATATTTTTATAAGTTTATATGAAGTTTGTTTGTTTTTTTAGTATAACATGCCTTGAATGCGCATGCAGAGATATATATATGCATCACTGCATGATCCATCATTTGAATCTAGATTTACTCAACTTGGTAACACGTAGATTCTCAAGCAGCAGCCTTTAGAAGACATCCTGGAGCAATGCCTTGGAGTCTTATTCTTATACCATACACATTAAGGATGCACTTAAGGTGAAAGGAATTGATAGCTTAAAGTTACTAATTTGACAGACACAGCCATCCTTATGGGAAGTATACCAATGTAGTATAAGCATGTCAAAGAATAAAGTTTATTACCTTGCCCTGCACTGAAGATATTATCTAGATTAGCCAAAGCTGCATATTTGTCTGCTGACTGGAGACCTGGTTTATTCACTGCAGCTTTACTGGCTCCAGTTGCTGTTGCATTGCTCTGAGAAGCATTGAAGGCTCCAAAATCAGCACTGGAGGATTTGGGGAAGTTATCAAAGTGAGCAAAGTTAGCATTCACTGATCCAGCACTTCCACCTGTAACAAAATAAGTTAAACATGATCGATGCTTTCTCTAGCTTGTTTCTAAAATCCCTGTGGTTATCTGATGTAACATGTTCCCACTACCCCATCCCACGAGTGAGACCCTTTACTCAAAACCTTCATGTTTCCATTAGGTTAAAAAAAACCCTCTGTTTTTATAGTCTGCAGCTCAGGGACAAAATTTTAACAGCTTAAATCAGTAGCAACTATGTGTTAGGCATTAGCTGTTAATGTAATTCCAGCAATAATATTTCACTAAAAAATACGCATTTGTATGAGCCTCTAATATTCAAAACAGAGAAGCTTCATTTTCTGTCATGTGTCTAACAAATAACTACTACTGGAATTCACTTAATGGTACAATGTATTTGATCATTTTAGATGTCAACCACCATTCAAGGCAAATATTCAGCAGCCTAGAAGCCCAAGAGAATGATTCTGTGCCAATGCTTTAAGAGAACTGTGGTTTTTATTCTCATATTTTCTGACTACATTCAATCAAGAAAGGCTTTGAGGAAGATTATATATAAACTGGTTCCTTTGATATCAAGTTTCCACAGATGTAAGAGATATACAAATCAATCTGAAAAAAAACCTGGCTTAGGTCCACACAGTTGAACTTGTTTACATATGAAATCGTGAGCTTCCATCTCTTCACTATCCAGACTATTTTATTAATATAAGCAGGTCACGTACTTAAATGAAATGTTCCATTAAGTGTATCACATTTTTTTAACAACTGGTTGAGGATTCCACTCATACCATAAAAGCAAAGCTAATAGTTTAATCACTTAAGTTAAAACATATGCAACAGTAGAAATGATGATACTATACTACAATGGCATAAAATGAAGCAAGCTGAGTTCTCCACTGTGTGGAACTTACTGTGCACAGCCTGGAGAGGAAAAGCTGAAGTAAATTCACCAAAACTGCAGCTAGATGAAAGCGTTCTGAACGCTGGACAGCCAGAAATTGTGTGTGGGTTAAAGTTAACATAAGAAGGGAGAAAGAAAATTTGAAAAAAAGTTTAAAACGACACCACACTCAAAAGAAAAAAAAAAAGAAAAGAAAGTCAGTCAGCCAAAGATCTAGACAAACAGCAAGTGTAAGCTCAAGCAGAAGTTTTAAAGCATGATCAAACTAAAGAAAAGTAAAAAATAAATCTTAGCAACTGGCTCTACACATGAAGCCAATCACACTAAAATGTGTGCAAGTTACACATTTGCATAGACATATTTATTTTGGTACTGCAATGGGCTTTTGGGTCAAGTGAAACAGTCAATTCATTATCAAAAATAGCACTCTTTACATGGTTATTTCAGGTGTTTTCAGGTGTAGAGCTAAAAACATATAGTGCCATAAAGATCAGACTTCTTAGTAGTGTTGGAAAAAAAAAAAAGAGAACAAATAGAAAGAATTAATTTTGAGTTTCCCCAGAGCTTCAGATGGCTTGACTGCATTCAAGGTGGCAGGTGCAAGAAAAACTCAGTGTTAAGTATCTTCCAACAAAAACATAAGGGATTATTTCAATTAAGTATTGATCAAAAGTGCTAGGAGTTCTACCTGTATTTTGGGGCTGAAAAGAAGACTGACTTGCTGTGGGGAAACTTCCAAAATTACTCGAGCCACTAGACTGTCCAAATGCATCAAAGTTTGCAAAACCTGCATTTGCAGAGTTCTGCGCTGTAAATTGCAAAGGAACAAAACATGTTAATGGATATGGGAAACAGACACAAAAAACAGATGTATTAACTGAATTTATGGTCATGACAGCCACCAGGGCTTGCATCCCATCTCCTAAATGCTTTCCACATGAAAAAAGGTATACATTATATTCTACAAATAAAGGTTTCATGAATTATTTTCATAGATGTATGACTCCTCTTCACCCATGCTAGTACTAAACTTCATGAGCTGATCAACTCGAAGCGTTTGCAATGTAGACTGATCACAAAGAAACAGCTGAGAGTGAAGATGTTTATCTGTCAAAACCAAACCAGGGATCACTCTAAATGTCAGCTTTCAGAACAGAATCTGTGGGCTAACTCAACATTTCTTTGGGAATAAGAGCAAGGTACTCTTGAAATATGCTGACAATTCAAATTCCTACAAAGTGCTTCATTTCTGAAAACACATCCTGGTTTTGGCTGGGACAGAGTTGTTTTCTTTCACAGTATCTGCTATGATGCTCTGTCTTGGCTTCAGGAAAAAAAAATTGATAGCACACTGATGTTTCAGTTGCTACTAAGCAGTGCTGCACAGAACCAAGGACATTTCAGCTTTTCAGTATCTTGTACTGTCCTGCCAACAGGAGGGGGCTAGGGAGAGCTGGGAGGGGATGGAGCAAGGACATCTGGCCTAAACTGACTAAAGGGATATTCCAGATGATATGGCATCTCTCAAAAAACATACAGAACTGAAGGCAGTAGGCCAGAGAGGCAGCCACTGCTCAGGGACTGGCTGGGCATCGGTTCTCAGGTAGCAAACACCGATATTTGTGCATCAAGAAGATAGCATTCATAGACCTAACCACAGAATAAAATGAAAGGAAATTTCAAACAATTCCAGTCTGTCCCTTCCTTTTTATGGAATACTATGAAAGGAAAAAAAATCATTTAATTTTGAATATCCAGACATTCAATCATCAATAAATTCAAGAGGAACTCTAGGAACCTAATTCATAAGCTCCACATAAAGTTGTAAACAAAAAACGATGCAGAAGAGTGTTCTGTATTTTAAATTAAAAAAAAAATCATATATACACACGTGTAGCTTGAGTCACTTTTTAAAGCTCACATAAGACCTTCTAGTACATAAGTTAGTTGGGCAGAACTTCTTTATTCTAGAGGGATTTTGTAGATTACATATTAAAAAACAGTAAATTATGTCAATTAAGTACTGATACTTGACAGCCAGGTAATGCTGACTATTAAAAAACTGCATCATTTAACTTAATTTCTATTTAAAATACAGTAGCTGTACTTCAGATTTACAAACTAAAAAAAGACATGCTTATACAAACAACTCTTTCCCACAACATTGGTAACATAAAAATGTATCCCTTCACAGAGGATGCTGGGAAACACTGGGAGGTCTGACATCACTTTTTATGAGCATGGGAGTCAAGAGAAAGAAAAATCAATGAGAATGCAAGGTCTTGGGAAGGTACCACCCCCAAACTTTTAACATATGCAAGGAAAAAATAGTTGACCAACAGGGGAACAGGGGAAAATGATTTTTATTACACCATCTGCACTGGTTCAAACAACATTGTGCAGCCTTAATCTCCAAATTTCACTTTATTCTTCTTAAAACCAGTACTTTCAAGAGGGATAAATTAAGAAATTAGTTGCAACTCACTTGAAAATGAAAGTGATACTTTAAATATTGATGTATCAGTTGGATAATGACTACTCAGACTATCATTTAAGTGAACCAAATAGAATTCAATACATAAGTATCACTCCTAGAACTGTGACTTTTTTCCATTATAACCTATCACGTGGCTAAATATCTTAAAAAGTATTTTGGAAAAATATTTTAGACTGAAGAACTAGATCATATTATATTACAGCCCACTGACTTTTGTTGTATCTTCTGACAGAGCACAACTTGCATGCAGGTCCAGTATAGCTGAGTTCTAAAGACTCCTGCAGAACATTCCAATGTTAATCTTGCTCTATTTTATGAGATTATGTTTAAACCTGAGCTGAAGTGGCACAGAGGTAAAGACTGGGTAAGACTCGTATTCTCATGTACCTGAATAATTTGTAAATAATATTTTTAAGCTTTGGAATTGACAGCCCATTCTAAGTTCTCCACCCAAAAGCCCCAGAACAACACTAAATTCAGGAACCTGAGCAGACTGCAAATCAGCACAGACTCACAAATGCTACTGTGACTATAAGTCAATAAAGTAGTACAAAAAACTCGCTGGCTACAACTATCTCCAGCTTGGCATGGAAATGCAAGCTGCACCCACAGCTCAGTTTCTTCTGTGACATCTGCACTACATAGTGTGAAATAAAAGGTAAGATTAAAAAAAACCCTAACATAAAGGAAACAATTACAAAATTGGAGAACAATTTTCTAGAAGGCAGTAACTATCTCATCCTTTTTTTCCCCGAATAAAGCCTCTTCTTGTTGTTATGTGAGAGTTATCCTGTGTCAAACCTATTTAAAATCATTTGTGCAGATACTCTTGTCTATTAATTTGTAGGCCAAAATGTTTTTTTTTAAATCCTTTTTTGACACTCTTACCAGTATGTGAACTACAAAGAACAGTTTTTATAAAGAAGAGTTAGTTACCACCACCTTCAAAATCTCATCATTTTGCAGAAGCTATGGGACTTAAATACAAGAAGTTTGTGTAAAGTCAGCATGTTCTCCTGAGCCATATATGTCAGAAAGAATTGGGGAAAAAAAGGACTGTACCAGAAGTCACACTTCCTGCACCATCTTTAAGCTTCACATATCACAGCACAGTTCTTTACCATTTTCCTATCAGCTGCTACACTCAGCTGTGCTTTAACTGCAAAAACCAGTAGATTACATTATTACTCAGAATTTGCATCCTAGAAATTAATTTACTTTGGGGTTCTAAAACTTCTCCATAGGAGTCAAGGGAATAATCTCAATGTAATAATTGAAACAGAATTAGTCACGACGCCTGGGAATTACTCAATTTCAGCACTTTGATAAGAAATTAACAACCTTACTGTTATATTTATTCTTGAGCATTTATGCTGGGTTTTTTTTTTTTACCCATCCAAAAATGGACCAGAAGAGATTCAGCAGAATTATACCTAGATTTGGTACACAGTACTGAATAGTACTTTAATTGGACTTGTGCATCCTAGAAGCCACACATGGTAGCTATATGTGAATACAGATTAACTCAGCACAAATTTGGAAAGAGTTAAGTATCTACAGTAGAAGTGTCCAATACTGACCAGTCAGCACAAGTTTTCCCACTTGAATACACCTCCAAAAAAGCAATTAACATGAAATTTTATGTTAACTTATGTTAAGGACTTCAAAAAAGACTGCAACAGAATTCCCTACTCTTTATTACTGAATTCAGCTAACTATGCATCATTTTTTGAAAGTTAAATCTAAGCAAACTATCCAAGATTTGCTCAAGTCTTCAGGCGTATAATTGGAGTCCCCTCAGTCATTTATAGGTTCAGAATTCTGAAAAATCTTTCTTCTTCGCTCAAGCTGCATTAGTTCCTCTCAGAAAAACCAGATGAAAAGCTCATTTTGGCCAGGCAAGCAAAGGTACTTTCCCACAATTACAATGCAAGTTCACAACAACATACTTCAGTGACTGCAGAATCAACTTTTTAGTTAGGATAGAATTATCTGATTTGAGATATTTTCAGCCAAATACACCCTGAGAGGTCAATATATTTTACTGTAGACGTTCTTAAAGAATAAGAGCCTACCCCTCTTCCCCAGTGAAGAGGTGCTCAAGGCTTGTTTACTCTCCCTGAAAGTAGAGGATGCTACACATATAGCCTTTATTCCACTTTCAAACAGAAACACAAGGTGGGCGTGGCGTGGGGCAATCTTTCTTTAAACTGAGCATGACTTCATTTTTCCTGTAACAAATTAACAGTTATTGCCAATGCCTTTGATCTCCCTTAGTCTTTTTATTTGCTTTCTTTCCATGACTGCTCTAATACTTTTCAAAAAGAAAATTAAAGGTCTAATATCAGCTTCTCTCTACATTCTGTTACTCATCCTTTCACTCTCTCCTCCAAAGAATTTGAAGTTCTGTCAGTAGGTAGAAAATGTTCTAATCATACATATCATAGAAAATAGCTACAGCAACTCCCACTCCAAAGAAATTAGGATTACCAGTATTAGTCTTCCACTTTCATACAGAAAGATCTTAATGTAACCAATAAAACATTCCCAAAGCACAGAAATTAGATATACCTCACAATTAAGTGTAATCTACAGTAATCAAAAGTTAAACTACATTTTATACATTCAAAAAGGGATACGTTGCTCAGAACTCTTACCTGTATGACTGTTAAAGTGTGCAAAATTAGCAAAATTTGCTGTTGCAGTTGACTGAGGAGCAGGAGCAGCAAAGATATCTGAGCCAAGGTCACTGAGAAGGTCGAATTGTTTCTTTTCTTGCTGCTGCTGTCCTTGAGAACGACCTACAACAGGAGACTACAAACAAGATCCAAATTAGCTAAAACAAAACTGATGTTTTACCAAATTGGCTTTTACAAAATGCTATTAAAAAAAAGGACAGACTAAGCTTATTTCTTTAAGAAGTCATTTATTCTTAAAGTTCAAGATTCTGTATACAGCACAAGCCTTTCTCCTGCAGTAGGAAGGAGACATTAACTTTATGATACTGTGGCAGCTTTTAAGTGAACTCTGCAGCAGACTTTTGGATTAAAAGGACCATACAAGAACAAATTAACAGCATAAAAAGCAAGCAAGGTCAAAATTATGCATCTCAAACTGTAAACACTGTTCAAGTACAAGCAATAAAACTTGATTTTACAAGTAGGAAAATAATTATTCAGTGTACTCTGAAAAAGATTTTAGAATTCAGCATGAGGAAAGTACTGAGAAACTTCATAGGAAGGCTGCAAACTCTGAATTTCCACTGAGTCTGTAAGAGGTCTGCTGAAGAGTTGCCTGCATACTAAAGGTAAAAACATTTTTTCAAAAGCTCTCTCTGCTTTAAAGTACATACACAGTATCATTTGTCTTTATTCAACAGTAAATGGTGGCTTTCTAAACAACACTTGGTAAGACAGCCACAGAATACAGAGAAAATAATGAACATGCTTGCTTTTCACATACATGCTCTTAACCATAAAATTAATAATGAATGACAGCCATTTTAGTGTTTCCTAAAGAAACAAGATTCAGCATATTGACATATTTAAGCAAAAAAAAATCATAATTAGACTTGCCAGTCACAAAAAGAAACCTGCTTTCTGAAAATAATCATGAAAAAAGCATTTATTTCAATATAAGCCACCTTTAGTTTAGAGCCTGATCTGTAAACATTATATACTTCAATAAAATACATGAAATAAAGTTAAATTGTTGTAATACAGAAGTTACTACTGCAAAAATTCCTATGTCTCCAAACAAGAAGATATGCTACTGAGCAGTTCTGTCCTTAGTCACTCACCTGGCTAGGTGTGCCCTTGTTTAAGTGCAGTGCAGGTGCAGCTTCTCCCAAGAGAGATTTGAGGGGCTTCACCTCAGGTGTGCTGCTTGTACTACTAGCAGAAGACCCCGATATAGACACGTGGGCTGATGCCACAGCCTTTGCTTGCTCTGGAGAAACATACCTACACCCAAAGGAGCAATTATTTTTATAAGTTCAACATGAAAAGTTCTAACAACCACAAGACCCAAGTGTGAAAACTGGTAGATCGCAGCTTTGCTGTTCTAAGTGCTGACCCAGCAACAAACCATCAGTAGTTTTCAAAATGCCTATGAGTTAAATGTCAGATTTTTTTTTAATGGCCTAGAATGCCAAGTCATTCATTTTTAAACTTATTTTATTTGAAATACAAACCACCCACACCTCCTACCTCCTAAGAGAAGCCAGCATGACTCTTACTTTGCACTGGTGTTGAAACAGAAATGGCTTAAGATAATGTCATCAATATGAACTACACAGTGAGAAAGCTCTGTAAATAGTTTTTCACCCCACCTCCCCACCCCACTTCCTGTAGGATCTATGAATAAAAGTTCAACAGAGCATTTTACCTTAGAACTGTACAATCTAGACCAAAGAGCACAAAAAAGGGAAAGCACACACAAATAACAGTCAATATTTACTTCTTGTCAAAAACAAAATTTGCAAACTGCAAAGTTATCTTACCATCTTTTCTTCTCATATTTTTCCTGTAGAAACTCCTTTACTTTCTGTGGATCCCTGAAGTCTGGAATTGCTGATGATCTATCATCAAATAGGCCTAGCCAAATCTGTTTGCACACCTTAGAAGATTAAAAATAAAGAAGACTGATTAATAACAGAAAACACCTTAGTTTAAAAACTATTCAAGTTCACAATTGCTAATGCAGTCAAAGCACTAGAGAGCTGCAGTTTTCGTTCCAGTGCAGCACATACTGGTCTAAATACTTGAAGTCAAAAGACCATCTGTCTCTGCAGGGCAAGTGAAACCTTATGTCCAAATTCACTGGAAAACACTGCTTTGCAAGTATTTGCAATATGTTTTCATAAAGGAACAAAGCATCTGAATGCTACTTATGTCAACCTTTAGGTCTTCTGTTCCACTTAACTCTACACACAATGTTACGTACATTTCACGGTTTAAACTGTCTCAACAGGTTCCATGTCACATCATTATATGCCAAACAGGAGCTTTAAAATATTTCAGTCTTACAATTTAAGATACTGTTTGGGTACAGGATTTTTATTTCATTTTATTTTTAAACAGCCTTTCTTACCCTCCTCTAATCTTTAGATATCATTTTGGTATAATATATTTAAGTGACTATCTTTGAGAGAAGAGAAAAAGGATTACTCTTCATTTGATTTCATTTTTTAATTGCAGTCATGAGTTTAAAAGAGTCAAACCAACTGCAAAACATTCTTGAGCTTGAATTTCTTACCAAAATGAGAGGAAAGGTAACTGTTCTCGAAACTAAAAGACACAAGTTCTTGTACTGTTAAAATCACCACTTCCAAATACTCCATAGGTAACCTGAACACACATCTGAACAGCATACCACGCATTAGCTAACCTCTAGAAACAGAGGCACATTTTAGAAGATATTTCTTCCAGAGAAGCAGAGTCAAAAGATTTATGATGCACATCCTTTCTTCCCACACCATTTCTGAAATTGTTCTGGCCATCCCTCTTCTAAGCCTCCTACAACTGTTCACTTCCATCCCTGCAATAGTATCAGGCCTTCAGTATCATCTCCAATGACCTTCAGAGGAAGCACAAACTCTAACAAGTGTAGGAGCTGCACAGACTGACTGTCTTGAAAGCTGGCAAATCAAGGTAGCAACTTATCCTTGGGAACACTGGCCATCTAATTTGATTGGTCATTTCAAAGTTTTCTCTGGACTAGAGAGACAGTATGAATACATATTGCATGTATTTGACATCTTGATTTCATTCATCTTGATTAAATCTAATACTCCACTGTTTACCAGACAGAGTCAAGCAATAGGGAGCATCTGAGAGTCAAAGGACAAATACTCAAATTCAAATACACGTCTAAAAATCACGTTAGCACCCTCTATTTCAAATAAGCACATCAGATACAGCACTCACTTAGTAACTATACTCCACAGAAGAATTAAGATTAACACAGTGTTCAGAGTACGAGAAGAAACAGTCATAGTACGCAGCCTGGTGGTGGAGGAAACGAAACCGAAGGTAACATTGTAATGCTTCTTCACATAACAGGTTACAAGCCACAGACTTGGTCAAACTCAAAAGCCTACCCCCCTATAATAGTGCTTCACACTCCTAGCTGTTATTTTAAAATCTTTCAGTCTATCTAAGCATTACTTCCACTGACAAAGTACACAAACAAAAAACATTTACAGGTCCAGCTTTAGAAATCTGTAGTGCATGTTCCGATGCGAGCCAGCAGTAGCATTTTCATGTTTACATTCATAAGTACAACTGAACCAACTAGCAGCCAGCTGACTGTGAGGAGCAGAAAAATCCTGTTTCTGGCTAGACACAGCAGGAATGTGTGTACTGGAACTTGCACAGTTGCTGTCCCCTGCTGTACCTAATTTTGGACAAGCCCCTACTTTATTCTGCAACTCATAAAAAGTGCTGTAGGCTGATAATCAGTTTGCATCCAGCCTAAAATAAGGTCGTGAGTGAAAGAGGAGGTGCTGCTCCCTACTCATTTCAGGCCTGCTAAGTGCTCCCCCTTTCTTCTACTACACCAAAATCAGATCTAAGAAATTCATCACAATTACCATGCCATTAGCAGCACAGAAACCCACACTGAGAATTCAAATCCAAACCGCAGGTTTCTTCCTCCCTCAGTCTCCTGCATCATCTTCACCCTGAAGTGCCCAAGCATTCAGAAGGTGGGCAAGAATACAACAAAGATTAACTCTGCCTCAACCACTACTAGCTATTTCTAGGAGAA
Organism: Cyrtonyx montezumae; assembly: GCF_038088225.1. Lineage (NCBI taxonomy): Eukaryota > Metazoa > Chordata > Aves > Galliformes > Odontophoridae > Cyrtonyx > Cyrtonyx montezumae. Next base: position 8,818,170 of record NW_027072056.1, on the reverse strand, counting down.
AGAGATCCTTTACAACTTTATGTCACTACCAGCTATACAGCTAGAGTAGGCAACAGTTGTGTGTACACAAGTAGCTGTAAGACTATACAAGGAGGACTGTGCTGTCCAAATACACTGGTGGCTTAAAATACTTGATGGTTTAAACCTTGAAGGGGTTGGTTCTTGCACAATGAACCTTCAGGCTTCCAAAAAACATCTCCTGGAACAGTTAACGTCTTCTAAACACCTTAACATAAAAGTAGCAACTGAATATGCCTTAAGTCACAGTAACAGCTAAATTAAACCCACCAGGCACCCTCTATTGGTTCTCCATCATTGGAAGCAGGGAGTATTCCTAATACTAAGGTAAGAGAGGAATACCACAACACACTGCACACAAGCGGAAAAACCTAGATTTAATCTCACATGCTTCAGCAAGCAGTGCTCATTTTAATCAACAGTTTTCACTAATATTTCTACTACTGTCAAACTTTCACAGACTTAAATTCCACTTATATTTCTTTACATACGAATTTGTAGAGAGTAAATGTTCTGGAAATTTTTAAAGTAAGTCTTTCAAAAAGACTATTTTTCTTTAATAAAGCTTTAGTATCACATGAGAAACTAATAAAAGACACAGCTATGTCTATTTCTATATGAAATACCACCCAATGCTTTGAACATCAGCAGCCACTCCGAGCGAGCACTGAGAGCACAATAAAAGGCCTGTTGTCCCTGCTCACTTGCTAGTGACCTGTATGCTCTTTCTAGCTATACTTTTGTTACCATCATCTGACTTGACAGGGAACCACAATAATGCATTGATTATGTTTCAAGCAAGCTGTAACAGACAATGGTCAGCTATCTACAAAAAAAAAAAGTAAGTGGTGGCAAGCTGTACAATATTATAGGATGAAATCAAACTTAATATTTCCTTGTTTTAATTTACAACTGTGGTCAGAGACCGAGCTCCTTAATGCTGTAATTTAAAATACTTGCCTATCATCTTAAACTGAGAAGTTACTAGCTACTGTAGCCAGTGCAAAGCAAAGTGAGAAATACATGTAGTTTCACTGATCAAATTACACTATTTCAAAGTTACTTAAATGTTAGTCTTACAGTAAAGCTCAAGGAACTGTCTTTTTTTAACTTCAAATACTATGGCATTAATTAAGTTATGGTGGGGTAGTCAGCATTTACATTTAGGGTACCTTAGTCACTCTCCACTTATCACAGTTTTTTTTAAATCCATTACCTGAATTTGAAAACTCTTGAGGTACTATAAGATTAATCATAAAAAAAAAAAAGCAGAAAATCAGACCAGCAACTTCACTTGACAGCACTCCAGTTCCACATTCTGTCAGGCCTCAGTTGCCTTAAGACACCTGGACAAATTAACACCCAGTCATTCACAGCAGGTGCTGACTCATGCTCAGGTATCACCTCCAACACACAGAGAGGACAGCAAAGGTGCAAAAAGATGGTAGAGGGCATATAAACCTGCTCAAAAACACGCTTTAAGAGTACAGATGTTCTATTAAAGATCTTGAATATTAACTTACTGTAAGAAAAAAAAACACAAATATATATGCTTCGGGATATCAAACCAAAATCTCTCAAAGAGCACGTATTTTTTTTTAAATAAACACCTAACTACCTCATACCTTAACCAGCCTTGCTGGGCCAAATAGGAAAATGCTACTGCCTAAGTTTCAGGATACATCTTAAACAACACTGTAACAGAATTACTTGCTCTTCTGCTTTTGCAGATAGTAATACATAAAGGTATCCAAATCCATCACAAAGTTGCACAACTTTTCTGTTAAGGTACCAGACCTGAAAAGCAAAGGCTTTCTGAAATCCTTCCCCTCATTTTCTTGAGCTAACTCTGGTTCAGCCATTTAATAACAACATTGCTCTTTTCACAACAGCAGCACAAACCAAATTTCTGCTCAAAAGCTCTGTACATCCACCAAAAGCCTTGCTATACCCCTCCCTTTGATAACCTAAGCTCTATTAAACAAAACACTCATCCTAGATGAGAAGAGCCTGGCAAGTCAGAGCCAAGAGTAAACATTCAAGTTACATGGGAGCCCCTAGGAACAGTGGAACATATCCAACAATCCATAATCATTGTCCACCACCCCTGAAAAGTATAATTAGTCTGTGTCCCACTGGGTCACCGATGCAGCAAGAAAAAAAGACATGCTGAAGTCATAATGAGTAAGCACATGCAGTATTGAAAGTCCAATTTGTTGAAAGCCTGACAGAAGGAAGCCTTGGAAGTTTTGCTTGCCTCTACTACATCTCAGTGAATATCATGGGAGCTGCAAAATAACAAGATAAAGCAATGCTGAGCAAACCTTTTTAGGTGACAATTAGAAGAAATCGAGACTCAGTATAGCTATCCTAGTGGAAGTTAAAAGTTCGTGAGGGCACTTTTACAACTGGTTTGGGAAGAACAGTATCTGTTCTCTGCCAACAAGCTTCAGACCTGTAAGGGATGTCATTAGACATCTGGCAACTAGATACTGGGAAATGCAGAATTAGATCAGTAAGTACAGCATGCAGCAATGAGGAAAAGAGAATCACAATTGGCTTCAACCTACTCACCCTGACCTAGATAAAACCCTGGAGGCAGAAAGGCAGAAACTGCAAGTTGACATAACTTATCACAAAAACAAAAAATTGGGCCAGGTGCATACAGTATGGTCCCTTCCAACTCTAAGGATTGTTTCATACCATTGGTTTCTCCAAGACTATACTCAACAACTCTTCTATTCAAGGGGTAAATTCTTTTCCTACAATAAGTGGACTTACCTTGATTTCTATTCACCATTCAAGTTCCTAAGTCCTACAGTTTGAGGGATTGCCTTTGTTTTCATCTTTGGCACAGAGGGATGACAGAACTGACAAGACCCATTGTGTATTGGGTACTCCACAAAACCAAGCTGACCAGCAAGGCTTCTGGTTTAAAATCCAGCCTCCTAGTTCATTTCTTACTTTCAGGAGCTCCAGACAAGGCTTGAAGGAATACCAATTTACCTGTTACTAGATTTGGATAGTTGCATTTGGTTGTGATGGGAGGATAACTATATAGATTCATTTGATGGGGAAGGAAAGACACACTAAAAACTGCTCATAGAGGGAACAGCTGTATCCACTCGATTTTGCAGAAAGCCTGAGAATTTGAGTGTTCAGCTACTTCTGTCCTACTGCTATGCATTTCAGCCACCAAACATTTCACCATCTCATAACTATTTCACTGATAGAGATCTCCTGTGTGTGTGGGAAGGCAGATATGGGAGAAACAAAGGCCTTCTGCTTACACAACACATTGAGCCACCACACTTAAACTCCTGTTAGCCTAGCTATGCTAGTTAGGAATCATACATATTCAGTTAGGCCCTGTCATGCAGTAAAAGGCAGCACAGCAAGGATAAATTATAATAAGACACAAACTTCTGCTGGGAAAAGCTATACTTTAAGTAGAAAATACACTCTACCAGACAAACCTACAGGAACTGAACACTTCTTGTTTAGGTCTAGACAATCCACACTACATAGGAAGATTACCTGTGTCAGACTTGTTTAAAAAGCTCTAATGAGATATTACCTTTCAGCAGTGCGGTAAATGCAAAACTAGATTTCCCCCTCCCCCCAACAAAATATCCCATTGTGCACCAGATATAATGCTGACAGTGCAAATAACTACAGATTACTATATACCAGAACTATGTTCCAAAACACAACATTCACCACAGGAAGAAAGATTTGGAAACAGTTCCCTTATGTAAGCAAGTTATAGCTTTGTTTAGTAGTTCAGCATTTCTAATGTCAATATTATTCATTAATCTCTGTAGGTTAAAGGAATTTTATACTGTCAGTATACAGATTTCAAAAACAGTTTGGGTCCAAATGCTACAGCTGCTTTCATAAGCACAGTCCATGCTAGCAAATCCTGCTAACAAAGACACTGTTCCACACGCAATCAGCTCATCCATCTCTATACCGTATTAACAGAACCAGGGATGCACCACAAGGACACCTGACTGCACAGCTCACGCTGTCAGGACTCATCAGCTCCAGCTTATTACTATCCTTTCCGCTCCCAGTTTCAGGCTACTTTCCAGAGTAAAGAAAACTCTAGGGCAGCATTTTGTTCAGCCCAAAGAGTAGCTTTGAACCAGATACTGCTACCAGTTCTGGAGTTTTGGATCCCCCTGGAATCTAGAGAGCAGGAAACAGGGAACAAACACACCGTAACAGCTACTATGAAGAAAACTCAGCTCTACCCAACCTAACCCAGGGCAACAGGTGCATTTAAGGAAGAGTCACAGGAAAGCAAACTTAAGCACTGTTAAACTACTTTCAGATGAGCACACCTGCGCAGCATTTTGCTCACTGACTCAGGTGAGCATCTATCCCAGAGCAGAACAGTTTTCCAAACACAAGAACATAGTCTTTTTCCACCATTACACACATTTTAGAATAAGCTATTGAGAAAAACTGAAGTATATGGCAGACTTCAATAACACAAAAATGAACTATCATGTAAGAGCTTTGCATCATATTATTTTTCATATTTCTTAGGAAGCTTCCATACAGATATTCACAACTGTAATCGTAATGAGGACCACCTCCACTTACCACAAGCAGGAAGTTCACTTTCCACTAACACTGCATTACTGAATCAGAGGCCTAATCAACATTAGCTATGTTTGAACGCTCATAATTAAGTGAGTCTCCACACCACACACTCCTTAGCAGACCTAACATGAGGTATAAAATACCTCATACACCACTCTCAATGAAAAAGAGAAAAAAAAATCCTACCCAGAAAAACAGAATTGCCTTCATCCTTCTAAAGGACTTGTAAAGGCAATTGGGGAATATCATCTTGAAGACAGCTCACTTGCATGGCAAGAATGGAGGTAACTGCAACAATAGTAAAATCCAGAGTCTGGATGTCTACCTGCAAATGAATAAGCAATACCAAAATACAGATCTCTCCAAGTACAGTAAAGAAGTTTAGATTTGAACATGAAGTAGTAGAAACTCATCCAAAAGTTATCCGTGCTAGGAAGATGTTCAATGAATATACAGAGAAGGAAATACTATCTCATTTAAGAGAGAAGCTGCTTTGAATAGTCTCTTCCAAATGCAAACTCTTTGGGGAAGCCTTTTAGTAAGCAAAGGTTTAACCACATGTGCCACAGAGGACAGCAACTTTTGACAACTGAGGAAAAGTTACTATTTCAGGAACTAAGAAAACTTTACCCTTTGTTTTTAAGGGAACTTCAACCTCACACGATACATTGACCTTATAAACAACTCCCTGAAGGACAGTGGAAAACTACTTCCTCTAAGAACAACTCACCACCTGAATAATGACTTTATCTCAGTGAAGGTTTATTTAATGTGCCTTCTTGCTATTTTTCTTTCAACAACGAACAAATTCCCTGTGGTACACCATGAGCTACTAATCCAGAAATAGGAAAGTTTACCACAGAGGTCCTGCCTAATAGATATATAAAAGCATTTTACGCACTATAGAAACATTGAAGTTAAAAACACCAACTTGGAAAAAAAAACTTCATTTTTCTTCCAGTTGCAGAACTAAGAAGCTCTGTGTTACCAACATATAAAACATTTAGCAACTGTACTTTGCTTCATACTGATCCCTAAAACATTGGACAATTCCATGTCTGCAGAAGTTCAGACCAGAGAATTTCATTTCTTAATATCAGCATAGATGTCTATGTATATGAACGAGCTTCACAAAAGAGGCTGTTTTTTTTGTCAAGACGAATTTCATCTAACCAATACTTATCCAAACTCCAATACTAACACAAGAAAGCTACTATTTAACTACAACACACAGTATGACAAAATGAGAGCATGTTTAATTAGGTTTTAAACTTCTAATGCTGTTTAAAGCTGTAACACTTCAGCACACAATTATCTGCAACAATAGATGTACATCTTATTTATGAGGCAGTTCATTTAAATCATTACAATGTTTTTGTTAATGAGAGCAATAAATACTACAACAAAGATGTGCTTTTTTAAACAGTACGTCACTGCAGATATCTCAAGTGTATTTATGTTGACAGTAAATTATGAATAAAATAAACTGTGGGATAGTCAGTTCTATGATGAGAAGGCCAACTACTCTGATAAACTAAGTAAGGATCACTTCAGGTTTCAAATCAGTGAAAAAAGTCATTACATTCTCTAGCCATAGCAGATTCAGAAAAAATCTGAAATAAAAACAAATGCAGGTGTGTGTACATACACATAGGCTGTTCTGAAAGTAATGTCCCTATTTATTACTATGGAAACTACAACAGATACAGACAGCACAATAACACTGTTTGATACAGCGAATTCTCAGCCACAAAACACTGTTTTTCAGCACAGTCACCACCAGGAGCATCTTCACCAGCAATGAAGAAGATTGCACATCACACTGATAGAAGTCTGCACCAGTGGACATGCCACACTACTGCTGTCACCACCACTGATACACTCCACCCACTGCCTCACTGCTCACATCCACTGCTGGGTCTCCATACATATTCAGTGAGTGTCAACGAGTACCATTTCTTCCTCATGGAGCAGTTCAGTTTCACACCCTGGCTTCATACACACTTCCATGTCAGATACCATTCTGTCAGACTGCCCCTCTGCTACCACCTGTGACGTTGCAATAAAACATAACCTCCCTGTATTGGCAGGAAGGTTCAACCTCTACTGCTAGCCACACCACCAAAATCCACCTCTGACGTCATGGGCCAACATAATAAGATAGGTGGCATTACTTTTGGAGCAGCCCTCAAATATATACATACACACTTCAGACCTGTGCATACATACACATTACTCACATGTTTTCCATAATACTTGAGAAATGTAAAGCAAAGTTAGAGTTTACAATCTGATCTTACAGAAAGAGACACCAATATACTTTATCTAAACCACAAAAGATTCTTTATTACTCTCCTTATGCAAAAAAGTCAATATCATGCTACAATATTTACGCTGTCAAACAGCTTTAACAAGCCAAAGCAATTTCAAAAAGCTATTCAAAGATACTGAGAAAATGTTGTAGTGTCTGGTAGAGCTTAGACCCTGTTCCAGCTCTGCCTAGAGCAATCATCCACTAAACAACTAACAGTCATTTCAATAAGCAACATTTATTTCATAGGACAGGAAAAGAAACTGCTACTTGTATTTTCATTCTTAAAGCTGATAGTTTTGAATGGGACTAAGTTTATAAAATTTAAGTGTCAGCATTTTAACTAATGATGAGCTTGACACCCACAGAGTTTCACAAGAACACGTTAGTACGATAGTCCACAGACTACCGTCAATAACTCTACTGAAACAGAATACAGATCCAATCAAAGTGAAAAAGAACCTTTCCGTATCAGGATTAGAAATAGAAGTTGCCTCCAACTTCTTAACGTTACAGCACAATATTGAAATGTAAACATCATCCCCAAGTTGACGCCAGCAACAAGTGAATCCAGGGTTTACATTTACAGAGGTCCCCATAAAATACAATCCCATGTTTATACCAGATTTACTTTTCACTTATTAAAAAAAAATAAAGACAGTACACTGGAACTTCACTTCTTCAAAGCTGTTCCAAGTCACTCTAAACATACAGTTCCTCATTATCTAATCCTTAGAGGAAATAATTTCTCCCTTTCCTTCCTCTCTTCAAGGGCCTTCAAAATACCAGAATATTTTTATTGAAGAAAAAAACTATTGAGACTACTGTAAGGCTTTCTAACACCCACCCTGTAGAAATGCATCTACAAGCAACTCATTTATGTTTGTAATGGTTGATTCAGGAGACACTGCTGCAGTCAGCCTAAAGGTCTGGATACAGAGTTTAAATGCAAAGTGCCTTACCTAAATGAAAACCAGTCTCCAAAGATCTGACCAAGTGAACCTAGACTAGTCAGGTTGGGAAATAACACAACATTCTGATCGTCAGCTACTGAAGTGAAATGAGCTCTTCAGAAGTATCACTTCAAACGCGTTTAGCTTCAAGACTCCTGTCCCCTTGTTACTTAAACCTCAAGTTTTGCTTAAGCACTATTTCAAAGTTAACTATTAAAGATGCTTAACACTTGGTATTCTGTAATTAATACTTACTTCATTTCCATGTTTCTGCAGAAATTCTATTTCCTGTTGTGTGAAAGTAGTCATTGAAATTGACTTCACTCTGTGGGGTGGATTCAAGCCCCGTCTAAAAGAAGAAGCAAGAAGTATTGAGTCAGTATTCAGGAGATTCGTCACACAATCACTTTTAACATTTCAAATCAAAGTCAACTCATGTCAAAACTGCATTCAGGGTGCAAAGTCAAATAACTGAATTTCAGAGATGATCAAAGTTCCATGTGCCAACTACTCCTTCCTATGCAAACTCATGAGGACAGCTACACTTCTTCTGAAACCTTTATCTGCTTCCACAAACTTGTTCATCTTTTCCTTTTCACTTTATCTCTCAATTTCGAGTCCCTTTATCATCTTCTTCCCCTCCCAGTCCTCCTTCACTTGACCCCACTCTAACTGGAGTAGACTTCTGCCTGCCACACTTCCCAGCTCCAATTCTTTTCCTCTTGCTCTAACCTACATTTCCTGTTTTACTCCCTACACCTTTTTCTAGTTTATTTTTTGCCCCTCTGTCCTCAGGTCTGTCATCTTGCCCCTGAACACAACACAAGTAACATCAACAGAAGAAAAAAACATCAAATTTTTGATTGTGCTATCAAAATAGTGGAATAGCTCAAAGCTGCAACAGCTCCACCTCAGACAAAAATGGGCACATTCTCACATGCACACTGCTCAAAGTAGGACTAACAAACCAAAAATCAATCTTGTTGACAAAGGTTGATACTGTCAAAAACAGTTCAGTCAGTACTTGCAAGCACAAAAAAATCCTGCTGAGTAACACTGCCAGTATATGAAAATGCCTTCCTTTCAAGTTTCTCCCTTAAGTATGTGCTAAGTACTGCTTTTGCAGACAAATGCTTGCAATTAAAATCAATCAGTGTTTTGCTCAACGAAAGGAAGAACTTCACAGCCCACATATACCGAACAGTGGGGACACTGACAGGTAGTACAGCAGCATTACCTTCATCAGGTCTGGATTTTTTTGATACTATCTTCAGAAGAAAATACACTAAGTTAATTATGAGATAAAGAATGCAATATTTTGTGGTTATGTACATGAGAAGTTTCCAGATAAGTTGAGGGAAGCTCTGCAGAAATGTTAGCCATTTGCTGGCCCTATATTACAAATCAGTTGGTACAGAGTTACCTTTGTTGCTTATATTCGTTACTTAACATTAATTGTCAATTTGGTTCAGATTGCCTTTAGGAATACAAGCCACTGACAACTAATTTAAGCTGAGTAGCAGTTTTGTTTAAACTCTATAGTTAATGTTCCTGGAATAATCACAAAGTAACTGTTCTCTGTTCAAACACGGAATGATGAACCTGGTTTGCCCACTTGATTAATAAAAAGTTAACCTTTGTACACAAGTTTAGAAGCTAATTTTTTTTTCCAGTACTGACTTTTTGTGAAAGAATAACAAAAATCTGTTGTAAAGTTCCCTTGCAAATTCACCTCAATGCCAACATTCACTGTAAGAAGTCAACACTGAACCATGTGTTTAAAAAAAGATGGACTTGATTTCCACATAAAATGTAGGATACTGCTAAGAACACTAAGCATGACATTTAGCTTAAGTATTATTTAAAGAAATACAGATTTAAGATGTTCAGTGTTTGAAACACTTGGGAAAATACAATTTTATCTTACCAAAACATACATGAACTTAGAAGTACTGGAAAAGCAGAAGTCATATGTGAACCTACTGGCCTATGAAAATTAGTTTCACAGAATGTTATTTGCCTAAAGCAAATTTTTTTCAAACCTGAACATCTAAAATTAGACTCCACAGTTTAGTATCTCAGCAAGAAGGCACAAGATATTTAAGTAGGAAAACATGCACTTGCTCTACATTGACTTACTTCTGCTCTTACGTGAGCAGAAGTATACAGTCAGTTCTGTTAAGAGGCACACCAAGCATGTTTAAAGCACTGACTAGATGGTGTTCAGCCTAACAAGAGGCTTCCAACATACCCTGCTCTCTCTCCAAAACAGACTGCTCAACTGTTTTAAAGTTTATGTTATAAAGCTCAGGATGCCCGGATTTACAAGTCACAGATGTGATGCGTGAGAAGATAACTCATTTATTCCACATCCTCCTGCTAAAGGAGGGAAATACACCTCATCCCTACAGGTCAGGGCCTGTCACAGAAGCACCTGAGGTCTTGCATGATGGAAGACCGTGCCACTACATCAGTGACCTAATAAAACATGAAATGCTGAACTGTAATGGTCAGAAATACAAAGTTAACTATCAAGCTGCATTATCATACATACAGGTAACTCCTAATATTTAAGATGGCCAGGGGTGGGAGGAAGCCGAAAAAGACCTCTTCACAATTCGGACTGCATAAGAAATGAGACTAGAATAAAGAGTTCAAGACAAGAGACTATGTTGCACAGCATGCAAATATAACCCAGAACACATGCACAAAGTCGCTTGATAAAAATTACTTAGATTCTACAATCAAAACAGCTTAAAAGCATTAATATGATCTACTACTAGCTTAAACATGCTATGTTCATGAACTGATTAGAACCTCCAAGAACAGAACAGTTACTGGATTTAGAAAGGAGAAGTCAAAACAGAAAACCTAAGTACTAAAGCTCTGGCTTCACAAGTCCTAAGGTATTTCACCCTTCCTTACCTAGCAGAATTACAGATGATTCACAAGCAGTTCATGTACATACAGGAGAAGCTTAATGCTAGACAGCCAAGTACAATCATCCCTTGAGAGGAATTAAGGACTTTTTTACCCAATAGAAAAAAAAATGAGACCATCTAATACTTGCTTTGTTTCTCTCTTTATATAAGACAATCATTTTGCACAGTTCTAATGCTATACAGTATTCCTGCATAACAGGAGACAAATGAATTATAATCCCTTAGTCAGATTCATAATGCCTAAACTCAAATCAACCCCAAACATATATTTGTAACACGTACAGATACAGCTGTACCAGTTACTCCTTCCTCTGCAGCTGAGCTCCTGAGGATGATACCACAGCACTTCATCCAGATAGCAGCCATCTCCTAAACAGCACTCAAGAAGGATGACTGAGTCAGATGGCCATTCTGCCAGGCTGCACGCAGCCAGCATGCCACAGCTACAGCAACCCACACTTCCATCCTGCTCATGAATACAGCTTCACACTCGGAAATGGTTATTCCTATAGAACAGCACTGCGAGCAGAACCTCCAGCTCTGAGACTGCCCTCCACCGATTTCATCTGCAGTCAGTGACAGTTCATCAGCTATGGTGAACAAGAGCAAGGTGAGTACTGTGAGACCTTGTGCTCTTACAAAGGAAGCATTAAGGCCAGCAGCACGAGACCACAAAGTCTGGTGATATACAGATTCAACATTTAAAATACTGTCAATGAGCTCCAAACACTTGTAGCTAGTACAATTTAGAGCAAGTTTAGGTTGAACTCGTCTTCCTCGGCAGAGAGGCTGTTTCTGTGTTCTTCTCCAACAAATGTCAGCAACATTTCAGAGAATACCAGTCAGGGCTGGAACACAGGTTTCTATTTATAAATGTTTAGAAGTGGGCTTTGTTGGTATAGAGGGGCACTTCCATGGGAGGAATGGTAGGCAGATGGTTATTCAACACCATTAATGTCACCCTGCGTCAGATTCTAACATGATCTCAAGCCTAAGCCAGCAAAATCTGATCCCTGAAGAAGCAGGAAGTTAATGAGGCAAGGCAAATGCCAGGCCCTTGGACAGAACCTACGTGCCTAGAAAATGAGTTTTGGAAGCCCAGTGTCACCATATTCATTGTTATTTCTATGCAACTGTTATTACCAAGGAGAGAATATAAGCAGTACTGGCCATTCTGGGTACTTGAAGACTCCCCTGGAGACCCTCCCACCATCCCTCAAGTTCACTTTATTTTTAACAGCAAAAGACTTACATACACAAGCAAGCTTATTTTAACCTTTTTCTTAAAAAAAAAAATCCTTCCTGAGCTGCATAGTATTTACCATGGCATAGACATTTATTCAGCTCTCCAGCCAGCATGTAGAAAAATAGATAAAAGAACTACATGTATAGATGCATAGCACAGAGCCATTACCCAAACATAAGGAGAAAAAGGACTGGGAAGTTACGCCAACAGACAGAATCACCTTCACCCTAGCACTGTTCATTTAGGCATTTTATTTTCTGCAGAATTCTTCTGGGGAAAGGGACAGCAAACCACAGCCATTACACAAAGATTTATTGTTTAGTCTGTTACTGGTATCAACCATCAAACACTCTAATCTGGTTGATACAGAACTCCCTTAGCCAGAAAGCTTAAAATTTCAAATAGGAATATTATAAACAGCCAACAGAAGGCCACACCATCCAGTAACTGTAAGAAATTGGATAAAACAGCTTTTTCATTCCCCACAGTAACAATATGTTCTAAATATTCTTAGTTGCTCCTTCCTGACAAGCCAGGAATGCCAGCATCTGAATGAGAAAGTTCCCCAGGAGGTCGGAGGGGGGAGAGAGTTGTGCCAGGGAGGGGAAGGGTAAAAGAGGAGTCCAGATTATCACATCAGCAGATTTTTAAAAAAGCCATCTACCAAACAAGATTACATCAAGAGTTTCTACAGTACAGAACTGGAAGTGGACTCTTAGTCAAACAGGTAATCTTTTATTCAAGATTTTACAAACACTGTAATTCATGATAACTGGGAGTAGGCTGACCAGCAGAGGTATTTGAAAGCAAAGACATACAGAGACAGCTGAGAAACAAGTCAAAGCAGCATGTGATTAAGACAAAGAGAGGATGTCACTATCAGCAGGATACAGTAGCATCCAAAAAAACACATATCACTACCAAACACAAGCCTGTAAACTAAAGGGCTTTTCTCAAATGAAAAGGATCTGCCAACATCATTATAACAAAGAAAAGCCTTCTAGTTTAGCACTATCCTAGATCTTGACCCAACAAGACCGCTCCCATATAGCATTTCCTCCCACAGTGGGGAAAAATAATGATGCATATAATTCTACACATCTTACGTTCTTTTCCAACACCAAAAAGCAGAATTAGGAACAGCTTCCATGACTGTACACTGCTCTACTTCCATATAAAGAGTGCTTAAGCAAGGGTCAGGCAGACCATGGTGGCATGAACTTTCTCCTGCACTCTCCATTTCATACAGACTTTACTCTGATAAACTCAGCCCAATGGGAATGCCTAAGCAACGCATGTTATGGAAAAGGACCTCCTCTATGTTATGAGCAACTTACTTGGCATGACTCACCTTCAACATTTAAGTCAGAAACAAAATTTAAACTCACTAGTTCTTTTCCATTTTCAGCAGCACTTGAACAAGCTGATCAGACTCTTTTGGAAGCACTTACAATCACAGTTTTCTTAAAGCTAGATCTAGAAATAAATAGCATTGATGTCTTCCCATACACAGAAGCATTAGCAGATATCACTAGGAATTAATGACTGATCCCAAACGAAGGCTTTGGGTCTGAACAGACTGAATAAACACCCCAGACAACTTGCAAATAAAAGACCAGCCAGGTATCAGACTTTAGAGTTTAAAATTTTAACTAGAACAACATATTTGCTGAAGTTGATACTGATATTAGCAGCCACACACTAGAATTAACAGAGTAACCTTTCTGAAGGAGACTTGTTAAGGTATCGGTCTTCTAATCTTGCATCTTATTTGAAAAAAAAAAAAAAAGTCTATTACTCCAAGAATACTTCCTGTACCAGACTAGAAAAAAAAAGTTAATTAAAACAGGAAGCAATGAAAGTCATTCACATAGCATACAAGCAAGACCAAGTAATAATATTAAAGCCTTACAGTAAAACAAGTATTATGAAGCAGAATGCAAGCAGCCATTAAGAACTACAGATGCATCAGGACTTTTACATTCATTAGCCATCACGTGGTTTCTTCCCAAGTCATCTCCCTCCACTGTGGAACTCTCCACTAAAAAACATTTGGAAATAAACAAGTTGTCTGAACATCTATCCTGACAAAGGTTAAAAAAAACCCACAGTTTCTAGTTACGAGGCAGGCCTTGCCTATCTCACCGCTGTCTCACTGCTAAGAGAAATATCCCACTGCCTAGGTTCTAAAGGTGTTAAAAACAGCACGTATGATCTGCATACACAATTTCTGAAAGTGCTTTCAGGTCAATATGAATGGACCCAATTTTAATTCAGTAGAAAACTTAAAGTCTTCTTAACAGTCCTTTATAATAGCTTTAAGCATTGATGTTACTAGATATAAGTAGTAAAAACTTTTTTTTTAATAGAAACACAGCATATTTAGAATAAGAGAGCAATTGGTATTTTATTAGATTATTATTTATCAGTGTCTTTCAGAAAAAGCCTTACTTTCCTTATGAACAATAGGAACCAAACAATAGCTAACTTAACAGCAAATGACAGCTGCCCCTTGCTTGCTAGCTGTTCCGTCGCATTTACATCCTTGATGTTACTGTACAGACAATGGACATTAGTAGACCATACATCACAGCCAAGAGAGAGAAGGAAAAAATCCTTCCAAAACCACACTAAACATCTGAGCGGCAGTCATGATACATTTATTAAAATTAAGAAGCCTGAAAAAGATCAAGAATATACTCATCAAGTAGTTTTGTCATGCTGACAGTTTAACCAGTAAGAACATGTGCAACCATTAAATAAGCTCTGTGCAGTGGCTTAAAATAGTTTCACATGCCAGCACAAATAACAGTTTGCTAGCATAGCAAACAATGGCCAGGGCTGGCTGATCAAGTGCCATGTGTATGTCAATAGCAAGAGTCCCTTTTCAGCTTCCCAACCTGAATGTACTTTCTGTATCTGCATCAAGCCTGTGAAAAAGTCTACACAAAGCAGAAAAAAAGCCTAACTAGCTGTCCGTTATAAAAGACGGTTTGTTCCATGTGAATTCACCACAGAACTTACGTGCTTGCTTTGTTTTGAGTCTCATTACAATTAGCAACTTTGTTCTAAAACATCAGACTACTTGGAGGACCTACAAGGGGTACTCAGTCCTTCCTAGTCAGGGAAGGAACTTCATTCAGGTTCCTACGTGTGTTTTATGAACTCAAACCCTTACAGACAAAAAAAAGTATCCTTTGACATATCACTTAGGCCGATACTTTGATCCTGCTCAATGCCACAGAAACACAAACAAGCAAACAGACTTTAAGCAAACAGTACCACTGAAGTCAGAACTTTTTCTCCAGCTTACGTGTATGTGACTGACATCCTGATAACACAAACTGAAATTCAGAACTGACTGATCTCCACCAGTTTAATTTCATAAACGCTCTGAGGAGGAGGAAGGGTGGGAAAGGGAGGAGGAGGGGGAGGCCCATGCAGGAATGAGGAACAGGAAAAAATGCAATCTCCTTCATCAGAACAAATTCCTTTGTAAGAATTACGTACAAAGTTTGTATAAAGTAATGAAACATTTGAAAAAAGTCAACTTTTTCTGATCAATTCTATTAAACCCACTAGGGCTGGGGATGATCCCGCTAGCCACAAGATAGAGTTGTCTTACACTAATGGCAAGCATAGCTGATCCACGAAAGGCCAAACTGGTGATCTAACACCGAAGCAAGGTTTTTCAGTGCCAAAGACAGAGAATTCGCAACAGGGTTTGTCTCCCCACGTCTTTCGTGACACGAAAGTGAACCGCTTGGCCACGCGTGCCCTCTCTTCTCCCCTCCAGAAGCGTTCTTCTTCGACGCATCTTCAGCCCCGTTCAGGGCTCCACGCTGCCGCCGTCCCCCCCCCACCCCCAACACCGGAGGAAGACGCTCGCACTCCCTACGTGCAGGAGAACGCCTCCTCGCCAGCAGGAACGGGATAAAGCCAAGGCCGCACACAGCCGCTAGGAACCACCGAACCGCTGCCCGAGGGGGCGGATTTCAGCGAGCACTCCCGGGAGAGCTCCGGGCCGCGTCCTCGGGCAGCCCCGCGCCGGCCGACGTGGCCGAGGGCTCGGCCCGGAGCCGCGGCCGAGCAGGGGCGGAGGTCACCCCGCGACAGCCGGGCCGGCTCCAGCCGAGGGACCGCCCCGATAGCCCCCGCCGCCCGCACTCACAGGATGCCGGAGCAGGAGGTGCACACGAAGCTGCCCACCGTCATGTCGGTGTAGGTGGGGCCGCGCTGGTCGCAGTCGAAGCACTTGCGGTTGGGCGGGAGGCTGCTCATCTCCCGCAGCAGCTTCAGGTGCTTCTCCTCCTGCTTCCGCTTGGCGCTCGCGGCCATGGCCCCGCCGGCGAGGGGACGGCCCGGCACGGCGCCGGGCCCCGCTCACACCCCGACGGCGGCGGCGCTCCGGGGCCCGGCCGGCGGGAGAGGAGCCCGGAGCGGTGGGTGGGGGGGGGGGGGGGGGGACAGGGGCGGGGGAAGGAAGAGGAGGAAGGGGCGGGGAGGGCAACCGGCACCCGCCGCCGAACCGGGTTGGGAGCGCGGCGGCCGCTCGCGCCGGTTGGCGGCACCCCGAAAGAAGGAGGAAGGGGAAAAGGAAGGAGGGGCCGGACCGGGCCTGGCCGAGGGCAGCGGCGCGGAAGAGGCCGGCGGCGGCAGCGCCGGGCCCGGGGCGGCTGAATGACGAGTCCGGGCGGAACCTGCGCGACACCTTTATAAGATCAGACAAGGAGATGGCGGCGACGGAGCGGCGGAGCCGAGCGTCCTCGCCGGACGCAGCGCCCCCTGCCGGCCGGGAGGACGCACTCCCTCCCGCCTCTGACCCCGACCCGGGGGGGGCGGCGCCGCCGGCGGGGCTGCGTTACCCGGCGTGACCCAGCGGGGCGTCGTGGCGGGGGAGGGGAGGGGGCGGTTCTGTGGAGAACCTCAGTAGGAAAACCTGAAAGGAACGAAGAGTTTGGGTCCGGCGCTCTGCACCGCCCTCTCACCCTTCGTCCGTTCTGTGGTGCGGCGCGACCGTTATGGCCGCACCGACCGCGTCCCTCAGTGCCACATCTGCACGGCTCTTGCAGGGACGGTGACCCCACCGCCTCTCGGGCTGCCCGTGCCAGCTCCGCTCCTCTTCTTCTGAGAAGACTTCTTTCCCAACACCCAGCCTGAGATTTTCACCAGGCGACTGTGGGAAAAGCACTGTAACCTATCTCTGGCTTCTTTGTTACTGGCATCAGACATACATGGTTTCCCCTTGCGAATTTCACCGTCCAACTGGATGCTCTCCCCTTGGAAGGGAAGGAACAGATGTCACACGTATCTACACCCGTTCCTGAGAAACCCTTGGCTTTGGCCTGAGCTCAGAGCTGCCACTAAGCTAGAGAAATGTTATCTATAAAGACATCTGAAGGAATGCCTTCAGTGCAAAATACTTTTGAAGAAGAAAAAAAAGTCTTATCAACCTAATTTATTGTTTTGTAACTCAGTTTGCAGAAACACCTAGCAACACTATGCATGATTAGAATCTTGTAAGGTTTAATGGTTCCCTGTGCTGTGTATTTATGGTCAGATTGGACCTCTGACGTCAGTGTTTGTTAGTGTTGATCTGCATGAGCAAGATCTGATTTGCTGTATTTTCCTCATAGTTTGAATGTTCCTCGTAGTTTTGTTTGTCTGGCTGGCTGGTTTGGCTTGGTTGGTTGTGTTTTAGTTTTTAAAAAAATCCAAGACTAGTGTTCAGTGTCAGTAATTTGGTATTCCTCTGATTTCTCTGGAATTGCTCATTTACATGAGCTGACCAACCAGTCCTAAGCTCTTACATCCAGGGTGTAATGCATTGACCTGAAATATTTCTGATGCGGATGGCAGGATCCTCTCATAGTGGAAAATAAACATCACTAAATCACTGAATAAACACAAGTGTGTAAATGACATTCATGGAAATAAATACATAATATATCCAAGCCTCAAAAGGACCAAATTCTCACTATTTTCCAACCTCTCTCTGAAATGCTGATATTCTTGTTAGTACCAAGTTTTCATTTTGTTGCCTCCTTTGAAACGTGCTTTGAAACACTGGAGGTTTTTCCAGTGCCCTCAATGGCCTAATGCAAATGGCCTAAATTCAGAAGAAAGAAAGAAAAAAGTTTAAAGGTTATAAATCAAGGTCCTTTTCTTGGAAATGCTTTGTAGAGAGAGCAATGATTGGCTAAATGTCTGTGGTGGCAGAGCATTGCTGCACACAAGCTCAGTTTTGTTTCAGTGAGAACCAGCCCACGAACTGTTGACAGAGTTAAAGGTGCCTTGTAAGTGAGCTGAACATGTCAGCTCTGCTTGCTTATGTCATGAATATCATGTAGGAACATTTGGTAATAAAAATGATACCATTGTCACTGAAGTTTTGATTTTCAATGACATGTAGAACTGAGCTCACTGGAAAAATCCTAGTACTGTTTAAGACAATTACAAAGTTTAATAAGAGGAATCTTAAGAATTTCATATTACATTAGAGCAATTTCTAGTTTGTTTCATGAAGAAACTGTTAAGATGTTTTTTGTGGCCAGCACCAAGACGGGCTTATGTTAGCAGCTAAAGGACATTTTAAACATAAAGTCTCATTAGGAATAATTTAAAAACAAAAACAAAAAAATTACTGAGCTTCTCTATTTTATGTCATATGAAGCCAATTTAGACCAGAAAACTGGCTACATCAACTTTCCACCTGTTTCATCTCCCCAAGAGCAGTGAGTAACTTTCGCTTTTCTCTCCTTTCTACGTTTGATTGGTTGCAGCTAGGGTTACTTTCCTCAAAGCAGATAGATTGTGGTGTTTTGTTTTTCTTTTTTTTTTTTCTCTCTTAATTAATAAGTGCAGAAATAATACACACAAATAATAATAATAATAAACATCTACTGTTCAGCTTTACTATCTGACTTTCTATTACCCAATACATTTTTCAGTTTATCAGATCTCGGACCTTAATTTCCTTTCCAAATTCTCTGTCCAAATTTGTTCTTCATTCTCTCCTCTTAATGATTGTACTTATGCTTTTGTGGTCGGAAATATACCGGCCAGCTGTTTTCTGACAGTGCTTAATCCCTGCTGCACCTGCTGCAGCATTCTGCATTACCGTTAACTTATTAACAGAAGGTGAAACAATGGTTTCCTATACTTGAATCATTTCTGTTTGTATTAAAAGAAAAGAAGAAAAAAAAGACAGCTTAAAGTTAGCCCAATGATTTCTGAAAGATGAGGCTTCAGTAATCCCTTAAATATGGGCTAATGGGGTATAAATTATAATTTATGAGTGTATAATCTAAGGCACTTATTGTCGGGACCAGAAGAAACAAGTGTCTAAGAATGTACATCTGGGAGATGAATAAGACATCCTGTTTGTCACTAGGATTGAGGTCAATAATATCCATTTTAAAGCAATTAACCCAGCAGGCTAAGTGATGTGGAAATTATCATGCTGAAAGACTAATGGGCTATTAAATCCATCTTGCTTCGCTACTGATGGGTATACAAAATTAATCCTGGGATTAGGTATATTGCATCTGTGGTAAACTGCCAGTACAAGACTTGTATATGAAGAGTTTTCTGAAAAATGCTGAGAAAGATCACAGTAACTCTATCTGGCAGGAACGTTCACTGATTTGCTCTGTTAAAAAAATCAGTCAACTGAGCGTGTTAGTGTGTTTGTGTGTGGTTTTCTTTAAGCAGCACCTTTTTGTTAGTGGGTGAATACACGTTAGTAAAAGATCAAAACTGAAGTCACCCTAACATCAGACAAATCACTATTGATTGTTGACAGTTACTTAAATCAAGAAAATTTACCTGTGGGAAATGGTCAAACAAATATGATTGAATTACATAATGGCGTTTATTTTAAATGCCGTTTCCCTTTGACATTTTCCATCCACTGCTACGACACTAATGTAGTAGGACAGATAAAAGATTGATAGCCCTGCATATGTTTACACATAACAGCTGTTTGTGGGAAACAGGCCTCACAATAAAGAGAAAGGCTCAGCCTCATCAGGTTGGTTGTTTTTCATGTAATGCATATCAATAGCCTTACATTTTTTGGAGTGTCTTGTTCTGCTAAGTACGACATACACCTAAATCCTTTAGAGTAACATGGCTGGGGAGTTACTCTAAGCCACGGCAGATGTGCTGGCCCTCAGGGTAACATGGAGGACTTTGAAGGCATGGGCAAGAGGCACAAAAACAAGAGCAAGTACAAAATTGGGAAGTATAAAGATAAAATATATATATACGATCAAAAAACAATTATTCTTTAACCTGCTTCCTCCCCAGTTTATTGCTTCATGCATTAATGTCTGTATTAAGCAAAAAGTTTTTACAGTGTCCAGGTGAGACAGGTCAAGGCTGTGTAGGCTCAGGTATCATGAGTTAATAGCAAGACACGTACACTTCTAGCTGCAAAGTAAACTGATTTTTTTCTCCTAATCTGAACAAACCCAATGAATTTGAAGAGGAAGACTGTAAAAGCATATAATGTCTTTAAGTTAATGCATGAGGTTGACATCAAAGGTCAAAAAAAGCCTTCAGTCTCTTTGCATTTGTCTTCTTTCTTCGTGATAATTAGTAAGAATGAAGGCTGCTCAGTAAATGATCACTTAGATGAGCTTCTTACTGCCATTAGTTTTTCTAAGCTGTTTGAATGGAATGTTTGAATATTGAACCTTTGCTCAAGTTAAATCTATTTCCATGCAGTTCAGTGGAATCTAACTGAAGTTTAGCGATGGGAAGGCCTGAGCTTTCTCAGGTGGACTCCCACATAGCACTGCTACCTTGTACACTTATCTTTTCTCTCATAAAAACTGCTTTCCTTATGCTTTCTTCATCCTTTACTTCTGTTTTGTTCTCATAAAGCCTCAAAAATTGTATATCCACCAACAAAGTAAAAAACAACAACAAAAAAAGGTTCTGTTACTAATTTCAGCTGCCTAGAGGTTTGTTTAGAAGAATAAACAGCTTTTGTTTTATTTAAAATTTGTTAACAGTGGTTAAGTGAACACGGTGCTCTTCTGAGTGGACAGCACTTATCAAGAGCCCTTTTGAATTTGCCTTAAGATGTAAGGGCTCCTTCAGCAATGAACAGATATATTTTTCAGTGGGCATTTTTTGAGTACAGGATTCTCTCCGTGCTGTAATCCAATCTAGTCCAGCACGAGGCTTTCAAATGCAGATCCATTCCAGCAAACTGATCCATTCTGAAGTTTTTCATTTTTTTTTTAATTTCATTGACAAATACTATTAGATCAGAGGGCCTGATTCTCTTTGTGCTTTCTAGCTTGGTCAGTGATGTTGAAAGGTTATCAATATTTCAACCTCACCCCTTTGTTTGACACAGTTCTTGAATTTCCATCATGCCTTAAGTGTACAAGATCATATTACAGTTTGTAATCACAGACCACACAGTGGAAAGAACGTGTCTGTCTATATACAGTTGCAGTGAAGGCAAATCACCTGTCATCGGAACATCTTGTACTTGAGATGACTCTATTTTATTTTTATGCTCATTGTTCTAGCCAATTTTCCTTATTTTTAGGGTGCAGTCAATGTTCTTACTGCTGATTTTGACTCGGTTTGATGTTTCATTTTTCTGTAAATTCCTGTAGTTGAGTGACACTTGCTAAAGCGCACCATAGGTGGAACTGGAAAACACTCGTGTCACGTGGAAACACAGAGAAACATCCCAGAGGAGAGGTGGGGCTCTTTAAATTGAAAGAAAATTACGTTCACATGTGACCCTGTAAACAACAAAACGTAATGGTAAGCCGTATCATAGTATCCACTTACTGGGGCAGCCCATGGGAACACATGCAATACGTGAGTCAGTCCAGAGCCTGCCAGTAGACAAAGAGATTGTGGAAGAGGTATTTATAAAGCTGAAGGAAGCAGATCAGTGAACTGAGAGAACGAGCTGAAAGATGCCTTGGAGATGGAAAGACGATTTAACTCTTGATTCAAAATTAGATGGGAAAGAGATACCTTTAAGTTCTGTCTAAGCCAACAATTTCTTTATTATTCAGCTATCTGTAAGCCAGGAAATGCTCTCTTAGCTCTTTGAACAGCAACAACTTAATTATCACATTCATCTTTATATGCCATAGCCTATTTCTTGAGCTATGAATGAGGTTTGTATTTAAAGCCCAGTGTATTTTCAAGTTCCATTCTTCAGTACCTTTTCCACTTGATGATGAGCATTTCCTGCCTGTTTTCTGCAAAACCCCCATGGGGGTGGGGAGAGGCCTTTGTTCTTCTCCACTAATGAATCTAAATTATTGATTAGTCAGTCTAATTTGCGGAAGCGACTATCAGTTAGTGTTGTCTCATTTGTTTTTATTTTGTATTTTCTATTTATTTATATTTTTACCAAATCTACGTTAGTACATTAGATTTGGTAAAAAAGAATTAGAGGTAGTTCAACAAGCATCTTCACTGACAGACATGCCAAGTTAGAAGAGAGAGAAGTAATATTTTCAACCAGTTTTCTCTCACCTGCATATGCTTTATCAAATTCCTGTGTTCTGCTGCAGACCTTCCTAGAATTTTTGTTCTTTCAAATAATATCAATTGAACGTTAAGCTGTAGAACAGGGATCTACATCTAGAAAACAGGGCCAATATTTGCTAATTCATCAGGTCTTGTATTATCATAGAACTGTAGGCCCATGGTGTCACAAGAAAGCAGAAGACTAAATTCACTGGAATATATAAAGAAGGTCAAAAAGGTCTAAACCGTCACTAAAGGCACAAAATACCTACCATGCATTCTCACTGTCTGAAACACAACACTGGTAAATCCGTGGCTCCGATGTAGCAGTGTGTTCATTTTGCCTGGTGAATTAGGCATCTTGTACACTGCAGTGAACCAATCCACGTACATAACCAAGAGACTGAAAGTCACACGAGCATCCTATTGGAGTTGAGGAAAGGCAAAAAAGAACAATAGTATCTCAGTGTAAAGTAATGACAATGGACTTGAAATGGGAATTTGGGAAAAGGAGCTTTCAGATGTCAGACATTAAAACAGATACTAAAAGAAAATAAGCCATTTAACTCAAACACAGTAAAATTCAGTTCTTCAGTCACCTAAGTTATGAAAAAAAACCCTATAAGTGGACCGATAAAAGCAATGCTTTTCACTGCTGTAATTATTAAAACTGAGATAATATCAAACTTTTTCTCACAAATCCCTGAGAATTCATCATGCCCAAACTGCAGTACGAGAATTCCAGGAGGGCAAGCAAAAAGGGCTTTGCAACTGTCAGCATTAACAAGTTAGAAGTACACTAACAAGATACACAGCAAATAAAAATCCCCTGGAGAATGTAGTAAAGGTTAATGCAGTTGGAGTGAATAGATGCAGATAATCCTTGGGAGCTGCAAACATCCTCTTGAGGGAGGTTTTTTTGCAGAAGAGACTTAATCTTAACCCATACATGGGAGCAATACTGCTAAGACTAACAATATTTTAACAGATTCTCTGTTATTTAGATTCAAACTGAAAGGGCAAATTCTCAAATTGCTGTTTAGAATGATTGATTTAACACAAAAAGTAAATCCCCTGACATTTGGGCCTCTTGTACATTCTGCTGCACAGCACAAAGGCGCCTTCAATTCCTCTCCTTGAACTGACTCTTTCCAATACTGCAAGTCATAGCTGGAGATGCAAGCAGCTTAAATAACATTTATTGCAGGAATATATTCTCCAGTGGAGTGGCAATGACTGGCACATCTCTCTGAAACAATGTATGCACATTTCAATTAAGAAAGCAGATTTTGAGGGAATTTACTGATTAGAATAACTTCCTTAACAAGGAAAAAGAAAAGGGCCTACCAGCGTGGTGCTTAAGTGACTTGACATGAAAAGGAAGCTTTCTTCGTGACATAACAAAAATAACTGTAATGCTTATCTGCTTAAATACATTAAATGAATATATATTTTTAAAAAGCATAACATTCTACTTAACGTGTTTCAGGAACTGGAAAAGAGTAAGTGTTCAGAACAAGACCTTGCTTTGGTCTGGCTTTTTGGTCTGTGGACAAAGTATTTAATGGAAGAGAATGAACAGACACTCTGAAACAGCACAGTGACTGAAAATTTTGGGATAACATTCATTCTGAGCCAAACTCCACATTACAGACACACAAATCTGAGAAATACAGCAAACTCTGAAGAGATTTTTAAACAAAAGAAAGAAACTGAACGAGCTCACCCACGGTACTAAGGATGAAGAAAATAAGCAGCAAAAAGGAACCTGGCTGTTAGTAAATCCTCACAAATATGGAAACAAATGTACTTCAGAAGCTATAGCCAGTATAGTATTCCTTGCAGCTTATGACTTTTAAGCAAGTCACTTGTAATTGTTAGGAGTTCTGACACTGTTAGTGCAAATCCCCAGAGCTCCTGAAGTTTACACTAACATTCTGACCTACCAAGACCCACTTTATGAATACATAAGTTTCCTTTTACAACTCAGTCCTCTATGCATAAGGTTGCTTCAGACCTCTGTACTTTCCCACTTCAGGGCTAGCTTTCCAATTTTAATATTCATCATATTCTTGACCATCTGACACTGCTCTGATGCCACAACCGCCCTGCAGCTTTCATTTTCCCACCCTGCATGTACGTGTATGGAGGCAGATAACGGCCTCGCTGCAACGAGCACAGATGCAGGCAGGAGATAGAGCGGGTGTGAGCCCGCCAGCAGCACCCAGCCCACAGCCTGCTCATTCAGTTACCCTTTAAAGTAAAATAAAATAATTAATATAAAATAATCAGAATAGGGAACATCCACGCAAGCAAGCAAAAACAAAGAAACAAAGAAATAAACAAGAAACCCTGCACCAAAAAGATTTAAGTTAAACGATGGTTAACAGAGAATGGTTCTTTGGTAATTATTGAAAAGTTTCAGTTTTTACAGCAGAAAAAAAATCTGTAGGAACTGACCAAGTCATTTGTCAGAGTAAAGTTCTGCTTTACATGCCTCGTCCTTCTGCACCAATGGCTGTCCAAACCCACCTGCCAAAGGGTTCAGTTCCATTCAGCCTCATTAGAAACCAGTTATTGATGAACCTTCAGAGCACTGTCCACAGCCTCAGCTTTGCTCCAGAGCCCTGAGTACTTTCTGCCTTTGTAGAGAGCGTGGAGATGTCTGCCTGACCGAAAACATGCTGCAATAACATCTCATGATGTTTGGAGTAGGAAAGAAATATTTAACAAATATTGCCATTGAGAAGGAAACCTAAAAGCAAAACTGTACTCTGACATAATAAATGGAAAGTTGTCCTTAAATCACTCAAATCTAAAGCCATTAGCCCCCTGATGATGAAAGGACAATCAAATTACCCAAGTGGTTGTACTGAGCTCATTGTCACAGTTGTTGCTTGATGCAGGAGGTCTGTGTAATGGAATAAGCAACCTCCAGATGCACAGTTTTACATTAGGCAGCAACTTCATTTCTGATGGGACTAAAAAGTCATTTTGTAAACACATTCACAGTTCCTATTATTGAAATTTAAGAGAATAATTATCATTAGAATAATTATCAATTAGAATTAAAATTGTCATTTTCTCTCATTTCCTCAAACGTTCTCTGACACTGGAGTTATTTCTACAAAATTATTTTGCTACTTAATAATCCTAAACGCTGATATCTTTTTGCAGTAACTTCGAGGATGAAGCTGCACCTCCTAGTTCTTTCTTTTAAAATTGTCATTAAAATAACTTTCTTGGACCAAACCAGAACCATTAGGCAAATCACCGCCCTCTGCTGGTGGGCATGCTTTCCCTACTCAATCTTGATGCTGTTACCACACTAATTTTGCAAAATTTCTTCATTTTCATGGGCATTTTCTTAGTTGCATAGCACTGCCTTCAGCTGCACAGGAGCAGATCGCAGAATTACACCTTTGTGTAATCTGTCTTTTTTTTTTCCCCACTATAGGTTTGGTTTTATTGTAGGACAGTGATTCTCCACCATTGTGCTTCCTTCTGCCTTAAAGAACACGCAATGATTTTCATATAGCTAGACCCCATTATTTGTCTGACCAGGCACTATCCCCTGCTTTACTTCAAAATCATAAATCTGGGTACATCCACACAAAACTGTCACCTCAGTGTGATGGTATAGCTTAGTTGACACTACACAAATGGTAACGAGATGCCCTATTAGGAGGAAATTGCAAGCATGTCCGAAATTGGATGAAATTGCTATCTCATTGGAATTAAACATCATCAATAAAAATTGGGATTTCTCCTGGTAAGCAGCGGTCTGAGAACAAGCGAGCACAAGCAGCAATGAGCACAGGAAAGGCTCCGTTTTTAATTTCCACCTCAGAACAGTCAGGTCCTGCAGTTGTTTTCCAGCAGAAACAGTGGGAGCAAACGGCCAAACTACTTCCAGTCTGGGGCGCCACCTGTTTAGAGATAGGATATCATTAAACTTAGCTACGATGGCGATGGGTTGTCTTGATGACACAAGAGGTCCCCTCACAGTCGTACCATACCTGCACAGTTCACATTCTGCACCTCCACATGGAAACATCAGTGCAGTGATTAATAAATAATAATAAAAACAGAAGTGTAACTGCCACAGACTGGTAGAAACATTACATTTCTTCCACTGAAATTGAAAGGGATTAAAACGTTTTACTCTGCCCAAGAGCACCCCCAATTTTATGTGCACTGTGCTGAGCTGTGCTGCTGCCTCCCCATGATTTGAGAACCACCGCCCGCCCTCAGCGCTCCGATTCAGTCCCACGGGTTAGCTGGGCTTCCAGTCTGCACCTGTCCAGCACAGCAGCTGGCTGCTGACTGACCAACTTGCATCGTTTCATTTTCCCAACTTATCAACCATTTCTTAGGCAAGCTGAAATGGTAAACACACTGAGCTGGTGCCATTACATCGGTGGAATCATTCTGAAAAGATAAAAAACAATGTGTCCTTGGATGCTTGTTTCTCTACAATAAAGGCGTCTCTTAACGTTAAACTTCAAAGCCAAGTGTACTTTAGATGAGCAACCAAATAGTTCTGAGCCCATTTACAGTTTACCACAGAACTTATTAAAGTTAAGGACAGGAAAAAGTAGGGCTTCTCAACATCTCTGCACTGCATCATCCTCCCTCCCAGAGAATGAGAACACATATTTAGATGTTTTGATTTCCTTGTGGCTTTTTATAGCATCAGAATGCCAGAGCAGCTTAGCTAACTGCGTGATTTATTGTCAGAGGGGCTTGGTATTAGAAATTTCAATAATGCTTTCTTTTCAGTGACCATTTCAAAAGCCAAATTAAAGGGGAGATAACTGTAAAGTGATCATATTTTAATGTCCTGCCTTTACATTACAGCAACAATTACAATACAAGCAATTATTTCTGGATTTCTTTATTTCCAGAAAATTATAGAAAAAAAAAAAAACACCAGGAAACTGCAAGCAGGGGGAGCTGCAGCTGAAAGCAAGGAGACATTGCTGAAAGCTCAGTTACATTACTGAACAGCTTGGAACAGCAGCACCAACACTTCATGGGAACAGAAGCAACACAAGCACACAGATGCACCCTAAGACGTTTCTCTATTTGCTTAGCTGGCATCAATACAGTAAGATTTCTAACTTTCTTAAAAGACAGACAATTTTAAAACACATTCCAGAAAAAGACAGAGGATGTAAGTGATGGAATCGCAGAATCACCAAGGTTGGAAAACACCTCCAACATCATCCAGTCCAACCGTGCACCTATCACCAATTGATGCCACCAAACCATGGCCCTCAGTACAGCATCTAAATGTTTCTTGGATGCCTCCAGGGACGAGAGGAGAGGGGTAAACTAATAATATTTTTTTTGGTTTTGTTAAGCCTACTTACATCTGTCTAAGCACATTTGCATGTTCGAGCTCAAAGGTAAGAAGGAAATGAAAGAAAACGGAAAGTGAGGGGTCAGCAGACTGAACTGCACTCCTGTCAGGATGTAGTCGTTATTACACACGGCTATTTTAAATTGGCACAGAATCACTTCTGTGTTCTGGTTTACTTTTTGCTAACAGTTATGGTTATGAGATATGATTTGGACAAGTTAACGGGAGGATAAAGGCAATTACAGTAACAAATATCTGCATCAGATAAAATGTAACACAGAAAGACATAAAGGAGGTTGGCTGACACTTGAGATCGTGTCAATCTACTGCAAAATACCATAAATACCAGAGAACATAACCTTTTCCACTGCTGTTATGATTGTATTCATAAACTGCCAGCTATCTATAAAATGAGTTGTTCAATGGGTTGCAAGAACGAACTGATTCTTTCCCATCAGTTACAACGTGCTGCTTGATGCTGCCTTCCCTGAGGAAGGAACTATCACTGGGACGTGTAAGTTCACTTGTACTCAGCACTGGGGCAGAACCAATGCAAGGAGCTTACAAAGTACTTACAATACATTGATTTCTCTTACACTAAGCAGCTTCCTTCCTGCATACAAATCAGCAATCATTTCTCCTAGGATTTATTCTCGTACCCCAAACAGTGAAACCACAGTATGCAGATCTCAAACTTTCACCTAAAGTGAACTGCCAACATATTGCTTTTTTTTCCTCTCTTGAAGTACAGCTATTTCAAATAGTAGGTTGAATGTACAATAAATAAATAAATATCACAACTGTCCTTTTAAAATAGGTAAAGGTAAAAGAAACAGCTAATCTGAAACCTAAAAATAGCATAAGTTATTTCAGATACAGCCATAATTCCCCTGGAATATAGTGACCTTATTGGTGATGCTTATGTAAGTGACAATAGATTCCATAGATGGAATTTTTAACTTAAAATATGCATGAAATTGCTTGTGTTATGTTAGATGAATCTTTCTGCTTTCTTTCTACATTCAAGCTTTCACCCACTTAGTTTACCATGCCAGAATCCAGCCAAAAAGTCTTGCTGCTGTCTAGTCACACAAGCTGGGTGTTTTCACTTTTCTGTCTTGAATATAATCAGTAATGTGTTTCAGTCAGGTAGACCAGAGCCAGACCTCATTCTCACTCCCAGGGCAGCAGGAAACACACCACCTGCACTGCACCACAGCCTCGGGACGGGGCCATTCACTGCAACACATCCTTCACATAAATGCAAAATGAAACCAGTGCTTTCAATGGGATAAGGTAGAAACACTACTTCCTCTAGTCACCGTCCTGCATTCAGAGTCCTCCCTTTCTCCTTTGAGGCCTCAGTCCCAATCTGCAGTACAATCTCACTAAAGTTTAAAGGAAATGACTCCCAGATACATGAGGCTGTCCCCCTGCGTGTCATCCTGACAACACTGAATTCCCGTGTAACAGGAACATTATGGAGGTACCTAACTCCAGTAATTGAAAGCCATTAAGACAGCTACAGAGAATGCAAAAAACCATACACAGACTGCACTGAATCCAATACCTCAGTCACGTGACTGCTTCAGATTAATGTCTGACAGAGAGGAGAAAAATGAAGCATCTGGAGCAAAATGGAAAAGCACATCAACCAGTAGTGTTCTCCTTTCTTTCAGCACAAGCCCTCGTAAACCTTATTTTCCTTTTTACAGAATTTGAAATTAAAAATACCGCCTTCCAGACTATTCCAATAACAGAAACCAATGTGTACAGCGAAAGTTGCATCCAAGCAGTAAGATCTCCTAAGTGCCATTTGCTTCCTTTTTAAATTGGATCATCACCAGCGTCAGTAGCACTGACAACACATTCTACGTTTTCACCAGGTCAAGGACAAATGGATCCGGATGCAACTCACAGACCAATGCTGCACATCATATTCTGCTCATCTTATTGACAGTACCCAAAAAACCAGCCCCGGGAAGCATTCAAGAAACCTTTTTCTATAGAACTTGGCACACACTATTAAACATCATTAAGAACCATCTCCTGTGATTTACAGAAAAACTTCTCAGCCAAAATACACAAATTCAGGAAAAAAAACAACTTTCACTGTTTCAGAAAATGCCCAAACAGTAGATGTAATACAAAAGGAAAAGACTGCATTAATTTTATAACCGTATTTAATTTGCAAATTCCAAGAACATAAGATCAGAAAATCAAGCTGAACTTTGCCCTCCTAAAGGCATCTACATTCAGCATGGCAGCTGCTCGTTCTCGACGGAGCCTGCAAATAGCATTTGTGATCTAGCTGCTGCTGACAGCCTTTTCAGCTGTCAACCCTTCTTTGGGTTTCGAGTAATCCCACGGCCTCCTGTTCTCAGTGTACCCATACAGCTTCCGCAGTGCCACACGGGCAGCTTCTTCCTCTGCAGCAAGCAGTGTTTCCCCAGGGCCTTCAGCTATTATCTTCTTATCACTGGGAAAAAAAAAACAAACACAACGTTTTCATCAGAATCCTGAGCACTACTCTACACGACGGATCAGAGCTGTTAAGGGTGTTTTCCCCCACCCTGTGAATACTGCAGCTAATTTCTATAACCACACACCAGTGTACACATTTCTGCTGTTTTCTTCCTGCAAAGATGAGCTACTGGATATTCAGCAACAGAAACTCAAATCAGAAAGACGTCCTCTTCCTGAGGGAACACTGCTCTGGGACTCCTAACGCATCGCTGATTGTTTTACAGAGGTCAGTTTCTGTCAGCCCTGTTAAAAACATGCAAATCCTTTACTTTGGTTGGCCTGACCTATCTTTTCCCCCAGTAAGAAAGCATTTCAAAAATTCCTCAAAGGCAATTTAGAGAGAGAAGTTCTCCACGTGATGAATTATGTATTCAGCTCTGTTTAATCAATAGATTTGGGTACTGAACATACAGCTTTGGTTCTTCCAAAGCTCATCAGTTCTGTGACTGGCAAAGCCCCAGTGCCACAGCAACCACAACATCCCAACTCTGGTGTATGTGTGGTTCAGGCTTCACAGCTCTTTAGTCCAAGACTGCTTTGTGCTTTGTTACTGACAGCACTTCAACAGCTGATTTTACACAGCAGTCACTGAGCGGTTTCTTTTATGTATTAACTTGACCAAAGAGCGCAAGTCAAGGAACGAAAGGACCATCTTCTGTCCTCCCCTCTCCTCCACCTCAAAACCATTTAAATTAGTACCATACTAACCAGTACAGCCCAACGAAGTACAGTGGCAGAACTGTGCTGACCCCCAGCTGCCTGGTAATTCTTGGTTCTGGAGCAGAGATATTTCTCTTGGCCAGCTCTTCCACCAATAAGCCCATAGGATTTACAACTTCCCAGATCTCAAACAGGTCTTTTCCAATCAGTTGAGGAATTAAAAAATCCTAAATAGAAAAATACTTAGTTAATATCAACGGGAAGGGGAATGACAGCTCCAGCTCCTGGCGTCTGTGAATAAAACTACAAAACGACGAGGCGTTAACGCACCTACGGCACGGCTAAGCAGGACCAGCAGGTGATCCTGAGCTCTGCTGGCTGAGCTGCTCAGTGTGTGCACCCAGCCAGCACGCTCCCAGCTGAAGGAGCAGCTCCTGCCTGAGCATGGTGCTGCTGGGCAGCTCTGAGCACGGGGTGAGCACCTCAGCGCTGCCCACAGGGAAACCCAGGCAGCAGATGGCACAACTGCAGGGTGCTGCCAGGAGCTGAAGGTAACGCAGTCCTGCGCCATGTGCACACTGCCGTGTCTGTTAGGCACTGCTCGTCCCACTGGGGACTTGTATCACAAGTGACGTTTTAGTGAATATCTCCTCCATTCCAACACTAGAAATAAGTGAAAAGGGCAAGTGAAAGGACAGCAACCGCCCAAAGAACTTTGTTACACTGCCGTTTAACTGGACATTCCTGTATAACAAGATCTTTGCCGTCCTGAGTGCAGATCCTATTGAGCCCAGCATATATACATATATATATAAATTGAAGGCATACGTAATCTGACATAGAATAATTTCATGGTTTGACAGTTAGCACAAGGCATGGAGGGCAACGCAGTTAAAGCGTCGCAGATAAACGTCGCCGCTTATCGGCGCAAAAGAACACCACAAATCCCGGCGCACCCTGACGAAGAGCCCGGCCCTCTCGGGCCCGCTGCTGCCCAGCAGCGCTCCCACCACCGCGAAGAACGTGGCGTGCAGCACCGGCGGCGGCGCGGGGAAGTGCGCGCAGAGCGCCAGGTCGGGCAGCGCCAGGTTCCCCGCCACGTGGGACACGAGCTCCGGCCCGGACAGGAACGACACGAGCGCGGCCACCGCCGGGGCGGGCAGCAGGGGGTAGGCGGCCTCGAAGCTCCGCGTCAGGTAGGACCGAGAAAACGTCAGCCCTCGTGCGGAAAGCTCGGCGTTGTCTCGGAGGTTGAGGGCGACGGCGTCTTTGTCCACGCCGAGGTCCCGGCGCTTCGCCTCCTCGCTCTTAACGTAGCAGGAATTGACGAAGGCGGTTTTGAGGAGATCTAGCGAAAAGTTCTCCTGCAGGCGGAGGCCGAACGCGCGGATCTCCGCGTGGTAATCCCAGCCGGGCTGCTCCGAGCTGCGGGCGAGGAAGGACACGGTCAGGACGCGGCTTCCCCCGCACCGCGAGCGCGTCCCGCCCCGCCGCCCCGCGCCCTCACCGCCGCCGCGGGGCCGCCTGCAGCCGCTGCTGCTCCAGGTACGCGCGGAGCCACCGCTTCTTCACGCGGCGCGGCGCGGAGCCCGCAGCGCTCCGCCCCGTCCCGGCCGTGCCCAGCAGCCGCCGCGAGGCTCGGAGCAGCGGCAGCAGCGGCAGCAGCCCGGCACACATCGCGCCGCTGGCGGCGGAGGAAGGTCCGTCCGCTAAAGCGTCCGCCGGGTAACGCGGCTCGGGCGGAAACGCTCCGAGTGCGGGCAGCAGGACCGCCCCGGTTATAGAGTGATGTGTGGAGTCCTGAGTGTTCTTTGAGTTTCGTTTGGAACACAGAGCCTTTTTGTTCCCGTAAAGGAAGCTTTCATTTGTTCTCGGTACGCAGTGCAACTCTGCCCTGGTGTAGGTCAGCTCGCACGGTGCACCTCCCGCTTCCAGCCGAGGGGCGGGCCGGCTCCGGCGCTCCCGGCGAGAACGGAGGGTGCGAACCCCGCGTCATTCTGCAGCTGTCGCACTCTCAGCAGTGCGTGTATTTCCAGAGCCCAGAAGCTGTCCTGCACAGCAGTACCAGCTGTTGTAGGAAAGGTCCCCTCTGAAGCACAGTTCCGTCGTTGCGCTTTCTCTCAGGCACTGACACTTAGGATTCCTGTGCTCCTTCCTGGGAAGGGGCTGTGGTTGCCACACATCCAAGAGCACACGAGGCAAGGCAGCCCTGCAGCAGGCCAGCAGCTGCTGGCTCTTATTTCTCAGCTGCCAGTTTACATAAATCTTCACACTTATTTTTAAAAATAATATTAAACAGATCTTTTCTTATTATTATTCTTTGTTTTATTAAATACACTACACTGGTCTCTCGTACTCCATCGTCTTTTGATCACTCACAGATTGACTCGCTTAAAAATGTATTTTACAGAAAAAAAAAATCTCTGCAAAATTAAAGCTAAAAGAAATGAACATATTACACACCTCAGGACAGTCTGCACGTTAGCAAAGACCTTTTATTATCTGACCCAATGTTGTGGTTTTGTGGTGTTGATGCCGGTATTCCACATCAGAGCATCACGCAGCAGTGAAGGAGTTAATGCTGTGGGAGCAGCAGAGGGGCGGAGCTCCGCACCGGAAGTCAGGCGGCGCTCGGTCTGGGCGCGCTCCTCCGGGCTGCCGTGGAGCTTCAGCACGTGTGCTTCCCCTGCACTTTTCTCCTTAACGTAAGCTCACGGCTTTTGGTTTGGAAATTTTATCTCTCTCTCAATTGTTCAATTTTATTAGATTTAGTAAAGTTACCGTTCCTTCTCAGATCGTGCCGTTGTGTTCTTGTAGACCCATCTCTTCCCGCTGTTTCCCCCTTCCTCCCGGAGCGCGGCTCTGCTCGGGCGGCCGCGCGGCCACTGACGCAGTTTCTTTTTCTCTCCTCTCTCCCTTCTCGGTTTCCCTTGGGTCACTGTCACGGATAACAGCGTGACAATTATTGGTGGAGAATGCGGGCAGTGCAGTATTTGTACTCCATTGTCAATCTGGTGCAGAGTGGACTAAGGGTTTTCATGTACCTTATAGCATGCTGGCGTCTTTTTAAGCTCCTCATGTTCAGCACCGCAGTAATGTATGCATACAGCTACTTTAGTGTGCTGAGGGGGTTACATGCCTCCTGCCTGAACACCCTGGCTAACGTGACAGATTATGCGGCATTTGGATTGGTTTCCAGTTACTCTTTTCAGGTCTTTACCTATATTCAGGATGTCAGCCTGGCAGTTGTGGCAGTTGTGTTATCTGTTTTTCTGAATGCACTCTCTGCAACAGTAATTTACATCATGTGGAGGGAACGTTCCTCAAAACCAGAGAGTGTTGAATGGCAGGGAAGGTGGAAAAAATTAGGAAAGAAATTAGAAGCGTGGGGACCCCCGGTGTTATGCAGTTTTGATCTTGAGCACCTGTGGGACCCTGAGAAATTCAGTGAGTGGGTAAGGAATCATGTGACTCAGGACGATCTGAGAAGGAATGTATTGTTTGGGGTCTGGCTTGTGCTTTTCGAGCTATAATTGATATTCTGGAGAGAAATGGTTTCCAAACCAAGGTCCAAAGCAAAAATGAAAACCTCCAAGTTAGACCTGACCAATCACAGGAAGCACCGGCATTGGTGTCGGTTGCCCCTGTGGAAGGCCAGAAATGGACACGGCCGTCCTCGCGCCTAGAACGGAAAGAAGAAGAAGCAGAGAAAAAAAAGGAAGATCCAGGCGAGGGGCCCTCCTCAGCACCACCACCACCACCACCACCACCTAGAAAGGCCACTAAGAAAAGTGAGAGACATGGAGAAGACAGCGATGATAATGGAGTCACTGTTACCACTACTCGTCGGCCCCTAAAGATGACTGAAATACAAGGTTCAAGAAAGGAGTTTGTACGGCGCTCGGGTGAATCTATTGTCACCTGGTTGCTGCGGTGTTGGGACAACGGTGCCAGCAGCGTGTCCCTAGATGGCAGCGAAGCCCGCCAACTGGGAAGACATTGCTGCCCGAACAAAAAGGTCGGGTGTAAAGGTGCGCCATGTAGATGCTCATGTGCCCAAGAATCGAGCTACTGAAGAGCAGAAAAATAACCACCAGGTAGATCGAGCTGCCAAAATTGAGGTGTCTCAGATCGACTTGGACTGGCAGAACAAAGGAGAGCTATTTTTAGCTCGGTGGGCCCATGAGACCTCAGGCCATCAAGGAAGGGATGCGACCTATAAGTGGGCTAGAGACAGAGGGGTGGACTTAACTATGGATGCCGTTGCACAGGTTATCCATGACTGTGACACATGTGCCATAATTAAACAGGCCAAGAGGATGAAACCCCTCTGGCAGGAAGGGCGATGGGAAAAGTATAAATATAGGGAGGCGTGGCAGGTTGATTATATCACCTTGCCACGAACTCGCGATGGTAAGCATTACGTGCTCACCATGGTGGAGGTGACCACTGGGTGGCTTGAGACATACGCAGTACCCCATGCCACCGCCCGAAACACCATCTCAGGGCTCGAGAAACAAGTCCTATGGCGACATGGCACTCCAGAGAGAATGGAGTTCGATAATGGGACTCATTTCAAAAATTCTCTTGTGGATATCTGGGCCAAAGAACGCAGCGTTGAATGGATCTACCATATCCCCTACCATGCACCAGCTGCTGGTAAGATCGAGCGCTACAACGGGTTGTTAAAAACCACGTTGAGAGCAATGGGTGGCGGGACATTCAAGCACTGGGAGAAGTATCTGGCAGAAGCCACCTGGCTGGTCAACACTAGGGGATCAGTCAACCGAGAGGGTCCTACACAGTCCAGCTCCCTACAGACCATAGAGGGAGATAAGGTCCCTGTGGTACATGCGAGGAGCATGTTGGGAAAAGCAGTGTGGGTCCTTCCAGCCTCTGGAAAGGGCAAACCCCTCTGTGGAACCATTTTTGCACAGGGACCTGGGTGCACCTGGTGGGTAATGGATAAAAATGGGGACGTCCAGTGTGTCCCACAAGGGAATTTGATGCTGGGGGAATGCAGTCTGTAATTACATGTATATGTATGTATATATATATGTTTCTATGTAACTTATGTTACATAATTATGTTATGTGGAATAAGGGGTGGAATGTTGTGGTGTTGATGCCGGTATTCCACATCAGAGCATCACGCAGCAGTGAAGGAGTTAATGCTGTGGGAGCAGCAGAGGGGCGGAGCTCCGCACCAGATGCCAGGCGGCGCTCTCAATTGTTCAATTTTATTAGATTTAGTAAAGTTACCGTTCCTTCTCAGATCGTGCCGTTGTGTTCTTGTAGACCCATCTCTTCCCACTGTTTCCCCCTCCCTCTCCCGGAGCGCAGCTCTGCTCGGGCGGCCGCGCGGCCACTGATGCAGTTTCTTTTTCTCTCCTCTCTCCCTTCTCGGTTTCCCTTGGGTCACTGTCACGGATAACAGCTAACACCCAAACATAGCCTTAAACTAGGAACATAATCTTGGAACAGGACACACTCCTTGAACATGGCACACCTCTGAAACTAGTTAGACTGAAGGAGAACTAGTGCAGCGATGTTCACTTGCATCTAACAGTAGACAGTAAAACCTAGCTTTTATTCCTTTGTTGTGATATTGTTTCCAAACTGTTTGATTTTTTCTTTCCCAACCACAGCAAAAATCCAGCGATTATTCCTGTCAGTCACTCCCCTTACACTGCACAAAGCAAGCTTCATTTCAAAATCAGCTGATCCATATTGACACTGAAGCATGCAAAAGAGGATACTGCAAGTATTCACAGTGCAAATCTATTAAACACAGTATAACTGAACATCAAGGTGTCCCTTTAACACTGCAATTCTATAGCCTTTTTCTGTGGTGGAAGTTTCCAGAATATGAATTATAAAACAGCATACAATTCAGAAACAGAGAGTTCTGCAAATTTTGTTGGTATTTTGATGTACTAAATTTTTCAGAGCCGCGTCTAGCGCCGAAACCAAAGCCAGCTATTGAGTAGCCAGAAAGCTACAGTAATTGAATACATGATCATCTCCCTTTTTGCACGCTCTTTGTTTTCTTCTTCCAGAAGCTGGAGACGCCGATTAAGTTTGATTATCTAAAAATAAACAAATACTTTTAATACAGTTGCCAGACATTGAAGAAGCTTGAACAGGCATCCAAACTTAGTATTGTGCTTGGGTGGATCTTAAACACTTGACAATTTGACTTTCTATCTTTGAACACTACTGATCAGACCTTGCTGTCCCTGCTAAGTAGGAGCACAAACAGAGCCAGACTCCCCAGACCTCCAGAACGATACAGATTTGTGCAGGCAGTCCAGCAGGGCTACAGAGAGCACACCTCACCACACCTGCTATACAGCCACCTTAGCAGCCATACCATCCTATTACAACAGAC
Source organism: Cyrtonyx montezumae (assembly GCF_038088225.1). Lineage (NCBI taxonomy): Eukaryota > Metazoa > Chordata > Aves > Galliformes > Odontophoridae > Cyrtonyx > Cyrtonyx montezumae. The sequence goes on along the minus strand of NW_027072056.1, from coordinate 8,780,633 downwards.
AACCTGCTTCCCCATGATACCACTACAGCTTTTTCTTAAGGTAATCAACTGTTACACTTTACCTACCTGTCTTCTTAAGGAAGCAGCATCTACAACAGTCATGTCGTCTGGTGTTCCCTCAAGTGTCGTATCCACGTTGGAAAGACCGTACCTGTCAGGTTAAAGAGATCACTTAGCTGTCTCATCCGCACAGGGATTAGTGAGTACTGCATCTTATGAACATTCTACTAGATGTATTTTTGGTGGCAATAGGCAGAAGAATTTAAGACTTCTTAGCTTTGACTGGGTTATGTATTTCCAATAGGAAGGTGACTGAATCAAGCATGAAGATGCATGAAGTGGGTGCTTGACAAACTCTCAGACCACTGTTCTCCATGTTTAAATATTTTTGGAACTTCTCCACACACACAGCCTTAGTATCACTTGGTATCTCAGAATACTATTTCCAGTTCATCAGCTGCTTAGTGAATGCAGAAAACTGCCTGAGCTAAAACACTGAAGTTGCAAGAGATCTGCAATAGATCTGAACTAACCAAATGAAGATTTGGAAAGAATTGGGTACCTTACGCTCAGTATCTCCTTCAATGTCCCACCTACTGAGATTAACGATCACAGTCACAACAACCTTCAAATTTTAGGTAAAGGACAGAGAACCTTGTAATTGAAGAGTCGTGCTGCCACTACTTGCTGAACTCGGCATACTTCAGAAAGAGGGCTGTTCTCAAAGCACCTCTCAATTTTCTTGATGTAATACAATTCAGATAAAGCTTTATTCTAACTCCAGGACAAGTCACTTGAATACAATACACTTTGTAACAGTTGGAAAGGGGCAGAAAGACTACAAAAGATATGTGTTTCACTTATTCAAATGTTACTTCTTAAGCAGCTTCTTTTCCAACATCAACAGGTAAAAGAAGTCCCTGATGAAGTCCCTGATGCTACACACACTGCTGAGATTCTCTCTTTCTGTCTTGATGTCTCAGTGTTCAGTATTAACTCCCCTTGACTTCACTTTCTCATTAGGACACACAAACAACTGCTGGCAACAGCTTCAAACTCTGAACAGAAACACCTCAAAGCTACAAAACTCAAAACAAAATACATCTAAAAGAACATTAACCATTAACTCAGTAATTAAATGCTAAACTTTGACTATCTTTCAATTCAAGTAGAATTCCTTGAACTTGCAGAATGCACTTAATGCAGATACTTCTTTTGCACCACACATTCTTTCATCACTTTTAGTGAACTTCTATATCATACATAATCTTTTGCCCCCTCTAAAACACCATCTGTCAACGTTTTTTTGCCCCTGCTTTTCAGTAACGTGTTGCTTCTAAATAAGAGTTGCTGTTTCTAAACGAGAATTATATGAGTCTGGAATTAAATAACCATGAGATCCTTGAGCAACACTGCATAAAATATAAGAAATTAATCAGGTTTTGATCTGTGTTTTTGGAGGTTTGAAGAGTGTACAGGGAGAGGTAAACCTTGTGCAGGTAAGATTAGGATACATATATATATATATATATATATATATATATATACATATATATATATATATATATATATATATATATATATATATATATTACTAAGGCCATTAAGAACTCAAAATATTTGTTTCACTATAATTTATGCTGTTTACTACTTACAATTCTTTCAGTTTAGGCAGTATTAAAAAGACCAAAGCCGTTTTTATTCCCTTAGTGATGTGGGGAAGAGAATCACATAGTATAGTTGTCTGCCACCATCTCTTTGGAAAAGAGAAGAGAGCTCATCACTTAAACTACAAGGGGAACAACTCCCTCTCAAGTCACAAAAATTTAATACAGGTTCATATCATATCATTGCTATTCTGCCAATTTCCAAACAAATCCAAGAGCATTACACCAGTGAGAAAACCCTTATGATAATCTCTTGGACCACTACAAAAAAAAAAAGAATTTCTGAATTAGAGCTCAAGAATCACTTGTGTGAATCCAGTGCTTACTTAGGCATAACTCCTATCTCCATTTTGATGAAAACAGAAAAGTGTAGTGTGAAATGGGAACAAGTGATGTGGAATTCCCTTAATCCTGATCATGACCTCACATTTAAAGTTTACATCCAGTTCCTCTGAGTGATGTCAGCCTGCCAACGTAACGGCTGTAAAAACACATCCAGCTATCCCTCACACTCACAGGCATGTTACTGAGAGCACCTGGAAAAAATAACATGATGCAAAGCCAACTTCTGTAGCACTAACAGTATATGTGTGAACTCAACCACTAATAAACAGGAGGTACTCAAAACATATTGCTAATGTAATTTAAAATCCTCCCCCAGCTGCATAGTTTCTGCAGCACTGTTATATCTACTACACAAGTTAACTTGCGTGGTAAGGAATAAGGGCCTGAAATACCTCAAGAGGTGAGGGCAGGATATGAAGGAGCACTAAAGATCCACTAAACTGTGGACTGTGACCGACGATAACAACAAAATCTTTACCTGGTGTTGTCATGATGAGGGTTAGAGGAAGTGGTAGCAGCTGACCCACCACGTAACACTGGCCTACAGCAGTTTTTTGTAGATAGAAAACAGGAGACAGAAACAAGAAATGACAAAGAGAGGTAAGAGGTAAAACACACAGAACAAAGGAACATCAAAATATTTCCACTTATACCGTATATTTCTATGCAATACCTATTTATTTTATACTGTATTTAATTAACACCACAAGTGTATACAGCTAAGTTGTGATGGCGAATTTTAGATGATAAAGCTTCATTTGTGGAAGATGAATTTTTGGAATAGACATATGGGAGGAGTTATCAACCTTATAAGAATATACTATGGGAAACTTCCTGTTTTTTAAGAAGGTCCTCCATAAAACAAAGCCCCAGGAAAAGAATATCTACACACGTGCAGAACAGAACAGATCAGTTGGAAGGGACCTGCAAAGATCATCTAGTCCAACTGCCTAATTGCTTCATGGCTAACAGAAAAAGCATACTATTGAGGGCACTGTCTGAATGCCTCCTGAAGACTGACAGGCACGGGGCACTAACCACCTCCATGGGAAGCCTGTTCCAGTGTCTGATCACCCTCATGGTAAAGCAGTTTTCCCAGTGTCCAGTCTGAGCCTCCTCTGGTGCAACTTTGTGCCATCCCCGTGCATCCCATCCTCAGTTCCAAGTAAATGATATGAACATCCCTTTTATTATCACTTTTTCAAATTTATTTCCTTCTATGTCTAGGCAGAGGGCAAGAAACAGCTTTCTAAGTTGTTAAATCTGTGAGCACCACTTTGTCAGGAAGAAGTTGACACGTCCTGATTTACAGAAGACACAAATGTCAGCAGTATGTTCTGATGACAGTGACACTGAATTTCAGTACCTCTGGTAATGACACAGTTCCACACCTATGCTGTGTAACAAACTGAAAGATTTCAAGCTGTAGAACAATGCCTTCCATTTTCCCAACGACAACAGCAGGTATTTGTACTGTGCACTCAGCCCACATATATGCCAGCCTCTAAAGTTAGCATAAGAAAAGAGAATGTAGCAGTGAAGATCTTTACAGCTGGGATGGGTGGGAATCAGAGGCCTGGTGCTGAGGTGGCTAGGAGAACTCTGCAGCCTGGCCTGAAAACAGCCAAGTGCTGTGCAAAAATATCACAACTGCTCGTTTAATTTAAACAATGTGGGGACTAGGAAACAGCAAGCAGCTACCCAGTACATAGTACTGGGACTATGTCCTACTCTAAGCAGATCTGCAATCGGAGCACTTTGCTAAATCCATAAAATTAAAAATGAAGTCCTGTTGCATACTACAATGTTTTCTTGTTTAGCACACAAATGATAGCCAGCGTGATCCCCCTTACCAATCAGAAGCTCCTAATCCTAGCACCTATAATAAAAGAATATTCTTCCTCAAGTTCTCAAAAATGGTATTCCTAATTTTTAATTGGAGAAATAACTCAGTCTCAAGTCTTGCTGGACAGATGCGATGATTAATACTTGGAGAAAACCTAAGAAATTCAGCATGAAGCAGTTACAGAACAGGCCACAGAATTCCTCTGAACAGAAGTCAGCTGTAATTAGCAAATATGCCACAGCAGCTTGTCAGTATCCAGCACGTATCTCCCACACTACCTAATGCAGGCCAACCACGTTTGGATGTTGTATAATGAGACCAACAGTTCTCAAATGCTGTCTGAGCTGTAGGCCTCAGCAGCATTTTGTAGCAGAGGTTTTACTGCTGCAGAACTAATCAATACTAACTAACCTGCACTGTCCTTACCTTCACGACTGAGATCATCTCACCCTCCAACTGAGCAGTAAGTTCTCTGGTAAATACAGTGCGTGTAATAGCTCAGCTCTTCCTTACTTGTAAAGACATGACAATCTTTCAAAAAATAGTAAAAGAAACAAATCAAAAACATAAAAACACAACCCTAACACTTCTACTCTTCTGGCTACTTCTGTCACTTCCAATCTAAACATTAACACATGATCAGAAGCAGCCATAATTTAGGTGTGCTCAGCACTTAACTGTTTCACTGCAGATACAGTGGCAGCCTAAACCACAAAGGCAATGCACAGTAATGTGCTTTAATAACAGCGGTAAAACAAACAGTAATGCAATGACCAAATGAATCTGGTCTATCTTCTGCTTAGAGCAGAGCATGCAATAGAAATACCACTGTAATGACACGATCAAATGGTCTGAGAGGAAAACCAGAGGTGTGGATGATCTAGGTACCCAGGTCCAAGTTACAACAGCTGTGTGCACACGCACGTGAGTGAGGCCAGCAATTCTTTGTTCAGCAGGGGCAGCAGCTACGTTGACTTCTCACTGCACTTTGAAACTTCTCTGGAAGTCTCAGAACGGCCATAAGAATGGGCACTAGGACTTTATGGATGTGATCTGGAGGTGAGCTGAGTAAAAAGCTCAGCTTCTGAAGTACAGAAAGGATTTGTGCACTGAAGCATCAGTGACTAGGTTAAACTGCTCTTGCTTGCTCACCTCAGTGCTACAAGTGATAACTTCAGCAAAGCAAGGCTCCACCGCGTCTGCAGCTTGGTTTCATATGCTTCTGAACTACATTACCCTCATCCAAACTCATGTGTAGTGACCTGTATAGTATTAACCTGCACCCTACGTTACTTCTGTCATGAAAACTGTCATCAACTTCTCCAACATAATCTTGTAACTTCTTAACATGATCTTGGAACACTTCAGGAAATGCCTACGTGGGGGAAGTTTGGCACTTAACGAGAACAGAGGCTTTTTAGAAAATACTGATCTAACAAAAGGAGATAGCAATGAATTTCTATACTGTTTTCTTCTAAATAGTAACTTATTGGTCCAGGAGTTAAAAATAGCTCAGATAAGTTACAAATATTAAAAAAAATATATACTTTTTTCCTACACTTTATTTAAAACATTACTAAAATACTAAATGCAGCTTTTGGGTTGCCTCCAGCGTATAAGCCTTTAAAAGACTAGTTTTTGGCCCGTGACATGGAAATAAGAGAAAAAGGGTTAGAACTGGAAAGCAAAACTGACCTATTGTCCTTGTCCAGGCTGAAGGAAGTGCAAGAGTAAACAGACAGTGTAAACAGTGATCATTAAATTGTTGCCCATGTGAAGAATCTATCATGCGAGCAATGCCAACCAAACTAGGCATAATTCATTCCCTGAAGCAGTGTAATCAGCACCTACCAGCAGCAGTTTTAGTAGATTGTAAGATGATTTTGAAAATATTTTTTAAAAAGTAAAGCAAGCCATGAAAAAAGTGAAAAATATTTCCAGTGAATAACACAAGTCAGATCTTGTTCATTTTAAAAGCTCTCTTCTCATAATTAGCATAACATTTAAAATAGTTAAGGCTTTAAGATAGAACACATCACACAGCAAAACAACAGACTGCAGTTTGAAACGGATTAAAATGAACAATATTTTACAACCATGCAAGTGAATCATCCAAATTTCACATTCCTACGCTGGCTGTAAAATAACGGAGGGTATTTAAACAACCAACCACAAAGAATACACTTTGACCTTATTCATTCACTCATTTTTTTCTGGTCAAGTTTGTTTGACAGGTGAGTAACACCAGTTTTCTCTTTCTTCTCAGAAGGTTGGTAAGAATGCCTCAAAAATGAGCCCAAGTCAGGAACAGTAACGCAGATTTAGAAGCATTCAGAACCCTAGAATTATTCTGATGTCTGAAGTTAGAAGTGTACTTATTAACATGCATATATATGCAAAATCCAAGAAAATGTGGGCAAGAACATGCCTAATGGAAGGTAGGATAAATCCTACAAGCTTCTCTGCAGACTGGGGAAAGGGAATTTCAGTCTATATTTTAACAAGGACTTTGGCATAGTATACAGTCCTGTTAATTCTCAGACAGAAGAATTCCTGTTTGTCTGGGAGCTTTAATTATGTTAGGAAAACAAAACAACAAAGCCCATTATTCCATCTAATCTTTTAATACTGACAAGATTGGTAAAAGAAAAAAAGAAATAAAAAACAACAAACAACTACTGACTGATGGACAGGCATTGACATTTTAACCTCTACAATTTAAAATTTCACAGGATTAAAACAGGGTTAAGCACCCAACTCGGAATTAAAGGAGAACCAAGCATTTATTTTGTGTTTTGCTTGATTGCTTTTTTTTTTTTTTTTTTTCAAGTTCCAGGTTAAAGGAATGAAGGTTAGCAAGACTGGAGTTCTGAATGATTTGTTTATGTTAATATGGACATGGTTATACTGTGTTCTCAGACAACATGGTGAGCTACAGGAGGTGCCAGTTTGGAAAGCGACTATGAAAACAGACATTCTCAATAAGATTGGCTTGATAGTCACACTTCCTTACTGAAACAACTAGAAAAATCATTCAGATCATTCAACTTCACCTTAGAAGATACTAGGAGTGCTACTGGTGTAGCGGCAGCCAGAGGCAGATAAGGAATGCGAAAGAAATGAGCACAGGCCTGCTTAAGGACTGCAGGAGGAACGAGCAGTTCCTCACAGCATTCCTGGCTGCTCTAATTAGACTAATTAGTTAGCTTCTCTAATTCAACCTCTTTGCAAGAACTACAAAATAGCTGTGGCAGTTCTTATCTGAACCTCTGTGACAAGCATGCACAGCATTAAAATTGCTTTTGCTAAGAAAATCTCATCATTTTTAGTCTTTGTAAGTACTTCTGCAGTGTTAAATGTGCAATTCTTGTCATGCTTCAAAGTGCCAAATCAAAACAGTACACGGACACATCAAGTGGGCAAAACTCCACTGAAAGAATGGAACTACACTGACTGCAACAAGGCTTCTTTGGGCTCATCACCTCTCAAAGTGTCAGCTTATCCACAAAAATGAAGAAATTAGAAATCAAAGGAGCAACCAACTCCGTATATATTGCCTTTTTTTTTTCTTTTGGCTCACAACATCCAGTGAAGTGCTCACCATCAGTCGTGTATTGACCAGAGATAGGTATTCACTACATCACGTGACAGAGCCTGAAGTCACAACATGTAATCAAAAGCAGTATCTGCAACCAATGCCTTGCAGAATAACCTATCCCATTTCTGTACGTTTAAATGACTTAGAGTAATATCAACCCAATCTTACTGATTTGCACCATTACTCACCAACACAAAAGTAGTAGATAAGGCAGGTTAGAGATCAAGAATTAAGTGCAGAAAAACAACCTGACAACTTGGAAACAGTTGAATCCCTAGCAGCTGCAGATTAGCTCCAACAATTTTTGTTTGGAAGAAAATCTTAATGCTGTATTTCACCAAAACAGAAGCATTTTGAAATGTGAATTTTGGACAATTAAATTGCTTATGAACAGTGAACACAAAGGAAAGCAAAAGCAAAGAATTTCATCTCATTATTCTGTAAACATAAATCACACTCCACTAAAAGAAGAAAAAAAAATGAAAGCAGCAGCAGCTGGCAGAATCAGTGACAACCAATCACCTGCGATTTTCATCCAGCACATCCAAGACCTGCTGGTAAGCCCTACGTGTGGAAGACTGGATAAACGACAAAATGCCACGAGCAGAGTAAAGATTAGTTCCATCTTCAGGTAACATAGTGGGAGGACAGACACGAGCCTGTTGCAGTGATGGTGCCACACTGTTCATATAAGCATAGTAAATGAAGAAAGAAATACTATAGTCAGATTTTCAATAAAAATAAAAACATCAAAACTTTTCAGATAGTACTAATCCCAAGATGTTTAACCCTCTCCCAAGCATTATAAGTTAGCAGCCCCAAACTCCAGGAGTATAGGGATTGTGAGCTATGTTTGTATATGCAGTTCTGAAGAGTTACAGATAGTTTTAGAAAGTCCTTGCCCAAACAATTCTGCACCTGCTGAAAACAGTAGTCAAGTTGTTATTGACTCCAATGAGAAAAGTGTTTTTAAAAGCATAAGTATTTTTCAGCAAGGAGAACTCACAGACTCTTTAAAAAAAGTTTTTCTTTATGTTGTGACTAAGAATCAAGATAGCATTTTGATTTGCAAACAAATAGTCATTAAAGACCACTGCTAGCATTTCAGCACAGAATTCATATCCCAGGGACAAGTTACATGATCTGAGTTTTTGGCCACGATGAGCAAAACAACACCCTTATGAAAAATACAGAGGATTGAAATGCAAGGTCAAGCATCTTGGTTTAAAGCAGTATACAAACTTCATCTCTACCAGACAAAAGTGAATTTTGATACACCACATTTGATATAGCCATTTTTCATGTTCAACTTGACATTATCCACATCATCCTTCATGTGTCAAGATTTTCTTCCACTTGAATCTCTCTTGAAAGAGATTTTTAAGTGAGGTTTAAGTGAGGTTCTTTTTTGAAGAGAATATCACTTATGTTAACTTTCTCATTTATATTAATACATGAATACAAGACAAAGTGTGAGTAACCATACTCTTTAAAATCTAGGGAGAGTTTATCTTCCAAGATAAGCATCCTTATTTCAACACTCCTTGAACTGCCAATGCAAAATACAAGTGGCAAAGCTAATAGAGTTAGAACACCAATCTTTCCACTTTTGTTGGCATTTTTATGAAATTAATCCAAGTATGGGTGGTTAAGTGATTAGAAGTAGGTTTGATATGTGGATAATTCCTAGGTGGGTCACAGCCTTTTAACACTCCATTTTGAACAAAGCTGCTTTGTGACTGGCTGGCAGCAAAATCACAAAACTGAGTAAGAAAGCTCAATTGAAAAGAGATTCAATGCATATTACGCAGATGTCACTTCAAGCACAGAACAGCTAAAGCCATCCCAAGATTCCAGACACAAGCAAAGACAGCAGTGCCTGGAGCTTGACGGATGTTAATCATTATTTATCAGCTAAAGGAAAAAGAAAAAAAGAAAGAAAAATAAACACCCCTCTTTACATATTCTATTTTTCCTCTAGGAGCTGTAGAATAGATTTCTTTTTTATATTTATGACTTCTATTTTGCCATCAATAGAAGTGGTCACAGCTACAAACTTAATTCTTCAATTGCATTGGAAATCCCAATATTCTGGAAAAAAACCACTTGAAGCAGGGAAATACTGCCACTGAAATAAATTCATGAGATTTTCTATTCCTGCATGGATTTGTCAATTTGAGGGAAAGGAAAAAATAGCAATATGTCTTTTTATTAAAGGTAATTTTTCCTGTTCATCATTTCTGAATGGGAGCTTTAAAAAAAGTAATAGTATACAAATTCTATAGATATAAATATATTGCAAAACAATATTCATGTTGTCCAGAATACCTTTATTGTAAATAACCCTAGTAATGTTATTTGCAAAGTTTTGTGTAGATACTGAAAAATGACAAAAAACCCCAAACAACTACTGAACTAAAACTACACTAACTTCTCTACAAGGTCACATGAAGAAAGCCTACAGTAACGGGAAAGGGAAAGAGAAGACTGCAGAACAAGGTAGCTCCTAACTCATTGGACTATGCTATGCTCATTGGCTTATAGGAAGTTTGTAAAAAGAGGTTACTTCATTCAAGAATCTTTACTAGAGAAAATTTCATTTCTTAATTTGAACATATTTTCTCCTGCACAGCCATATTAAATAATTCAAATTTTCTCCAAAAAGACTATAGCTAATATTAGTATCCTTTTGAAATACATGGTTTAGGAGAGACCTTTCTTCCTTTCTGACTGAAAATGAGAATAATTAAATAAAGGGCTCAAATCTCAGAATTAAGAAATATGGGGAGAGCTTGAGGGAGGTGGAATGAATAAGCTGAATTCTTCCTCTGTGCTCTTGTTTTAGGATTATTCAATCTGTAAGCATGCAGTAATCCTTTGGACTACATCAGAGACTATGGAGAAGCAATATAATGAAGCAAACATCTGCTACACAAGCCAGTCAAGATGACACAAGAATAATTCTCTAACACTTAACACGACTGCTTATCACAAGTTGTAGTTACACCCTTATCTCCTCAACTGGTAGAGAAATGTTCTTAGTCTGATACAATTTCATTTAAAATTTCTGAAGCATTTTCATGTTCAGTTGCAGACAGTTATTGTTTCAGCACTGTCTAGTTAAAAACACTGGTAAATTTCAGGATTTGGACCAAAACCAAACAGCAGTGAATTATAGAAATTACTATGAAGGTACTATGAAGGGGTTCAGTTACAGTCTACCTTCACAGTAGTGTCCCCAAAGTCTTCTAAAAAAATGTGAGATGTACACATTATTTCTCTTAGTTCTAGGACTATCAAATAAGGGTAAATAGGCTTAAAGTAGAAGTTAGTTTAGATTCAGCCACAGCCTGTATTCTCATTAAGGATGTGTATAACACAGTCTTTTGCCACACAACTTGTGTAAAGAACAGGATTTCTCAAGCTATGAAATAGGAAAGTGCATCTCCTTAGAGAGTTCAAAGGGAAAGGCAGGAGCAGAAGGAAAAAATAAAAATTACATGCTCTACCCATTTTGATCCAACCTCAGTGGTTTGCTGACTTCTGATTCACAGTGGAATGCTTGCATTCAACACTGACTGGCAACAGACAAGAAAAAGCTTCATTTCTCCAGGTAATCACAAACAGCCAAAGAACCAGACTAAAGCTTTTTTTTTTAATAAATAAATCATATGTTGGAATTCTGCCACCATTTATTTCTCTCTGTGTTTCTCACACAGAGAAGTGATCTGGCAAAGCCTGGGAAAGCGTGCAAAAGAAATAGAAACCACGTATTTAGTGTATAAAAACTGTTTTAGATTTTATATTCTAAATTACAGATACTGTCTGAAAATTAGTATTGCAGAGAGCTACATAATTAAACACTCTTGATTTTTATACACCAGCTGACACGTTGGCTTACTTGCAATCCTTAGTCGAAAGAGGTGACTGGAACCGTGGCATTTTATTTCTTGGGACAGTATCTGATCTGTGCCACCTTGAATAATAATTGTAATCTCTTAAGTAAGCATCCTTTATAGAAATATCATTTAAAGAGCTGTTAATATTGTTAAACATGTAGAAAGTTACTGTGCAAGCAGATGTTCTCTTGTTAGTCTCAATTTGTTTTTTTAACATTTAAGAATTACTACCTTAAAGCTGAACTCCCAGCAAATTGTTGGAAATGCATGCAAATGAATAACAAGAGGAGAAACACCAAAAAAAATCCAAGAAACAAGAAAAAAATTATCAATATCATATCGAGAACACAGTTCTAAGTAGCACAGTCAACTCCTTTGCCTCAATCTATTCCAGAACATTTAATGTTGTTACTTTTGTAGGACAGACACTGGAATTTTCTATAGCACATCTGGACATTTTACATGAGGACAACACTGATGAAGATTAAAACTTGAGTATTATACTCCCTCCTAAGTAGATAAAGATTTTACATGACAGTACTCAGTGGGGACAGCACTAAGTAGACTATCTCATCTGTCACGAAAATAAGACAAAAGAAGAACAGTTTTATGATAAGTATACATTTGATGTAATTTGGAAGTGGATGTAAAAGATGGGACTGTTTTTCCTATGATGACATGAACTAGACTAAAAAAAAGAAAACCAAAACATGGAAATAAGGTACTGATCTTCCTTGCAGTACTTTTTAATCGCAGAACTACCTAAACACGAAATAAACTTAAAAGTCAAGCCAGTTTTGATGAAGCAGCATTGTACCATTGCAACAATTAGAGCAAAGATAATACCATCAGCCAACACTGCTGGAGACAAGAACTTCACGAGCAGCTAGCTTCTCCTGTGTTTGTACAGCAATGGAAAAAATATTTCTAGGAGGTGAGGAAATTAAGTGTTCAAGCTACATGAGATATAACAGGTGTTATGTTTTTTGTATTGCAAAGAATGCATTTTTAGTACAATTTCTTTAAATGTTTAAAATATCAATAAGATAATGGAATCTTAAAATTAATCACATTTACAAGCAATCTGCAAGCTACATGATAATGAGTACCAGATCTGAGGTAGCACAGTTAACACCAAACACGTTTGTTTGCGTGCATTGCCTACCTTGAACCACATCAGAACACTTCCACATCAGCAGTGTCTTTAAATGGCCACCACAGCAGAAGTAGAACACAATCTTAACAGTTTCATTCATAGAATCTCTATTTCCACAAAGCTTACGTTTTTCTTTATCAGTTTGCAATTATGCCCCATGGGTCTAAATTATAAGGCAAAGAGTAAAAAGATACCAAGTACTTTTTCTGAATCACACTGAGTCAAAAGCATTGACAGAAAAAGAAGCAACCCCTCGGAATCTCAGTGATATCAGAACAGATGAGCTATACACTAGGCCCAGCATAACTTCTGTCATAAGAAAACAAGTGCTTGAGAGGACAAGAAAAAACAAAACACATCATCTGCAGGCCAGCAAACAAGGAACGCTGTGGTGAAGAAATACAGGTTCTTCCACATTGTCAGCAGAGAGCACAGACACAGCAGGTTTAATATCAGTTAGATGCTACTCTTCATAGAAACAAAACAGTTGAGATTCTGGATCAGTCTAAGTTTATATAACTTTCCCAGAAGACTGGAAAAGCTTAGTAGAAACTTGGACAACATTACACAGGTGCCAGCAATAAGCATCAAGAACTCATCTCCAGATGTGTCACAATTTCCTGTCTCTTTCCTACTGAAACTGAGATGTGCAAATCAGCAGTTGCTTAGTTCACTCATCACATCCTTCTTAAGTTTACAGGATATCAGGTTTGCATTGCACTGCCAAGCTTCTCTGAAGGACTGCTAGTTTTCTAGCAAGGCAGACATCAACCATGACTTTGGGGAGAGTAAACAAACACTGGGGGCAAGGATAAAGTGATTTCAAGTAATTGCAAGAATTCATACATACTATTTTTCCTCCAAGGACTGAAGAAGCAAGGCTGGTAACATGGAAGTGGTAAACTTTTTCATGAACAACTTCTATCTCATGAAGAACATCTATTCCTGCATGCATCACATGCAAAATATCAACAGGGGGGCATTCCTGTAGTGAAATCCTACCACATCTGGTCCAATGTATTTTAACTGGATGACCAACATCAAAGGGAACTTGGACACTTAATAGGCTGCTAAACATCTGGAGACTGAGCTGATCAGGAGCTTATAGATGTGAATTCAATTTTGCCAGCTCAATGATCTTAAAATTCAGTAGATCTGAGTACTTGGATATGCTTGTATAAACCAAAAGCTTGATTAAGAAAAGGAAGATAAGCAACAGTATTTCCATGAAGATCTGGAGGAAGAGCAGGAAAACTGTAATTTCTGAAATAGGCACATGAATACATTACACCAATTTTAGACAAACTCACAGGTAGATAGATATGTAGTATATACTGAACCTCTTGGTACTCCGGTCGTAAATAAAAGAACAGGCATTTCCAGGGCATAATTTACTTAACTTTTTTGATACTAAAAATAAGTAGATTCAAAGTAGGCCATGTATTTATTTAGTACATTATATTTAAGGTGGCTAGCAATACTGTGCTACTGAATCTTAATTTGTCCAACACAAATGAATCCCATTGCTAGGTCTTACATCTCAGATTCTTTCATTAAGGCAACATTTTTTATGGTAGCTATATTAGGAATTGTTTTGATCAATACATACATATGCAGGAAGACTAAGCATTACACTGCAAAAAAAAATATTGCCAGGTGGAAGGATGCCATCACTCAGAATATACTGAGATTAGATAAAACTGTCATTTGATTACTTGGAATATATAGACATGCATGTCTACAGAAAGTACCATAAGAACTGCTACCTCTGATGGTATCAGTAAATGAAGTTTCCAATCCTAAATAGTACTTGCCATTTTTATCTCAAAAGATGATGCATATTCACGTATCTCAATGCATGAAGTATAAGTATACAGGTACCAATGAAATATGACTTACTCTCACATTCATAAGAAATCACCATATTTCTTTGTCTATTAATTAAAACCACTATGTAATATCAACAGCGATAACAGGGAACATTTTCATGCACACAACTCAATTTCTTTGAGCATATAACCTGAAAATTCAGGAAAAAAAATTACACACATTCAGAAAGGGGAAAATCTCCTAATGCAGCAATTCAGATGAAACAACTGTATGTCCACAAACACTCCCACCCCTAAACTCCAAGAAAAACCAACAATGAATCACAAGCGTAGGAATTAAGAGAAATTATTAGCTTTTTAGTGTTCAAGATTATATACTTACTACAACACACAAAAACATTAGTTAAGAAAAAAAACACATGAGGACATGAAGAACAAAAGGATTACGTAGTAAAGCTGTAGTCGTGCCCCTGCACCTTATTGCTTTACTCACATGGAATCATTTCGGGCCAGCTGGCCGTTCTGTCGAGTGGCATTTTCACTCATGGAACGTTCTCTCTTCAGCCTTCCCACTGAACGAACCTGCACAAGAGGGAGGCAAGAGCGAGATAAAAGATAGGAAACTCCAGGAGAGGTTTAAAAACTTAGCACTGGAGAGTTAAGTTAGTTGAAAGCTCAAAGGCAAACTGGAGGGTGATGGTGATAAGGCCAGAGCAACTCTCTCATGAAGGTTGAGGGAGGTAGGCTCGTTTAGCATGGACAACAGCCAAGGAAACTTCATTTTGGTCTTCCAGTACTTCAAGCTTATAAGCAGGATGGATACTGCCTTTTTACACAGTATGATAGTGATGAGACAAAAGGGGAACAGCTTTAAACTGAGAGGAAATATAGGTTACATGTTAGGAAGAAATTATTTACTTGGAGTGACAAGGCACAGGAACAGGCTGCACAGAGAGACTGAGGATACACCATCCCTGGAAGTGTCCAAAGCCAGGTTAGATGGAGCCCTGGGCAGCCTGATCTGGTGAGTGGCAACCAGCCCATGGCAGAGAGGTTGGAACTAGATCTTTAAGTCCCTTCCAACCCAAGCCATTCTATGATTCTACGTTTACATGGGTTCCTCTGATTAGAAGGAAGACATCAGATGAGAGGATCTGATGCTGGTACACGTAAATCCAAGTTCCATACTCATTGCCATCCTTTCGTTACCTATCCATATGACCTGATGCCACAAGTACGAACAAGTCTACAGGATACACAGCTTCATAAGTATTTTCCAGTTTGTAAGGTGTCAATTACAAATCATCCATCTGCATGCCACTTCCACATACTTCTCTGAAGTATGTTTTCAGACTTGTTAAAACTCACTAATTCTATGTGAGATATCATCTGTCAACAAATTTCAGTTACATACTGAGATTCTTTAGACATGTTTTGCAATAACAAACCTGCAAATTAAAAAAAAAAAATAGCTCCTGCAACATAACCAAAAGGATCTTTGTTTTCAGTTAAAAAGTATTTCAGGTAGTTCTAATCATGCCTTTATTTTCTAAGTATAGTATAAGTTACCTGAGTATGTCAACCTTTAGTCGTTTTGTCAGTTAATTATGGAACTTAAAGACCACAGTTAGAACTACAGTGCTTATAAAAAAAATATAACATTTTTCTAACTTAGCTTGCACCAGATAGATCAGTGGTGAAATCTTTGTTTATTTCATTTTGCTTTAGAAGAAAATTTCTCAACCAGGTAAAAAGCAAAATAAGTACTAGCCTCTTCGTTTTGAGGTGTCTGCTGTGGAGGTTTTTCTAGGTCCAAAAAATCTAGTGGTCGATCACTAAGAGAAATAACACGGGGAGGAGTTTTCAAAGCCAGTGGTTTGAAGGGAGTAGACTGAAGAAGGCCGAGGTCCGGAGGTCTGGAAAGTGGAATGTCTTCAGTATTACCTGTAAGAATATCAGTCGTCAATAGAAAGCAGGTTTCATTCATTAACTATCTCCATTACAAGTTACACCAGGACTATTCATGAAGCATTTTCAAAGTTTGAGGTACTTCCTAGGCCGAAGTTGAAAAGCAACAAGCATTTTATAAGTTTTTCTTCATATTTCCATCCTTCCAGAATTTCGGGGGTTTAAATTTCGGCCTGTTGTCATCATACTGAGATGCAGACCTACCTGCCACTACAATCCGCTCTGGAACCTGCATAGTTACACTGGCATTTGGAAATCCTTCTGGGATGCTCTTCTCAAGGTCAGCATTCTGAGGAGCCACTTTGAGTTTCTCTGGAACCCGCATGCGTTGGCTGATTCCTTCAGTGTACTCCATCTCATACTGAAGGCGATTGATTTCTGCCATCTCGGCAGCTGGCGACGGGAATGCAGCCCCACTCATTCTGGCAAAAGGAAACCAAGAGCTGTAATAGGAGTACACAAAATGAACTAAAGGGACCTCTCTGCGGTGATTGCTAGGTGAGCGTTAGAAGATCCTAACTGAGCATTGGTTGGAAGGAAAAAGAAAGAAACATTGGGTACATCTTCGGGATTGGTAAGAAATTAAGACATCAATCTGTATTTACACAGATTCAGTGTGTCAGTATTAGAGAAAGTGGATAAAGTCTTACAAAGCTGCCTGGTGAAATATTCCTTAGAAAAGGAAGTGAATTTCAAAAGAAGTAATGAAGGAACTTCCTAGAAACTGGGCTGTGATGAAATTACTAATAAGGCAGCCACTGGAGAGCCATACTCTTGGCACAGAGCAAGGTAACTGCTTATTTGGTGAATCTTTTTGAGAGGTGGGAACATCTGGTTTAAGAGAGAGAAAAAGAAACCCTAGAGCTATGCATGCAGAGAGGCAGGAAAGGGACCACTGGTGGAAACTACGGGGTAGAAAGGGAACTCCAATGGCTAACTGAACATATTCACTGAGGCAATGGCCAGAGGACCTCATCAATGGCTCTGACAGAGATAGGAGCTGTAGCTTGGGTTAAAAAGGAAACCCTGGTGACACAGTTTGAGTGAGGATGCAGAGTAGCTCTCAGTGGAAGCTGTGAGCTGCAAGAAGCCTCACTTGTGAGAAACTTTCAGCCAGCCAAAGGCTGGGGGCCTCAGCCACAGCTTATCTCAGACCAAGACAACAGTTAGTTTTACAGTTAGAGTTAACAGGGATATTTATTTGTATACATATATGCATACATACAACATGCAAGTACAGTTGTTATGGAAAATCCATCTCTTGGAAACAGTTTATTCTGACAAGAAACCTTTTTACTGGTACTGCTTGAAGTGGTTCTCTAAGCAGCTACATTCTTTCATTTTTGACATCAGGGCTACATCTGTTGCTGTACACGCGCCTTAAAAAGCAGAACACAGAACTCTGACTACAAAATATTTCTGTGCAGGTGAGACAGAACATGAGTCACACCACCAACCAACCAGCATGAGCCCGCACACAGCACCTCCTGTTTGGGAGCTATGTATCTTCATCAGCGTGCCACCACAGTCAAGCCAATACAACCTGCTCTTCTATGTACACATGCACAAACACAACGTGGGCTCTACCCTCACTGCTTCCCCCAAGAGCATCTGCCCTCAGGACCCACCCAATGAAATTCAGCCTCTGCGACCCTGTCATATGGCACCTCCATCTGCTTTGCACATTCTATTTTCGTGAAAGAAGTCAAGACAACCTCTTTATTCGTTGCTGTGCAATTAGACAAATACTTGACAACATCACACAGAAACAATACTTCCCTATCAATAAAGCCTCAAAGTGACAGTTACCTTCAGACAGCAGATAATAAGCACATGGAAGGATATGGTCTATGTAAGACTGCATTAAAGTCAGTAGAAAAAAAAAAAAGTTCAGTATATTAAAGACGTTATCCACTTAGCAATCTGTCCTGGAATCTCTGATGTTACTTTCAAGACTTCCAGTCACCGCAGATCAAATAAAATAAATTTATCCATCTCAAAGCCTCACTCACTCCAGCACATTGCAGAATTGGGCATCAAGGAGAAGGTCTTCATTCTATTTAAAATTAAACATATCTAACTATAAAGAAAGTGCCAGAAATTAGGCCAAGATTTAATCCATCTGTATTAATTCTTACTGTTTGTATCTATCAAATGAAAGGAATTGGAACAACCCACTTAGCTAAACACTTCAAAATGTGCATATGCTGTTTAAAGGAGCTCAAGAAGCGCATAAGCAACTCTGGTACTTCATGATTCTTAGACCTTTTTTTTTTCATAGGTTCATAAGGTTGGAAAGGACGTACAAGATCATCTAGTCCAACCATCCTCCTATCACTATCCCTACCCAACTACTAAACCAAATCCCTTAGCACCTCATCTAAACGCTTCTTGAACAGCGCTAGGGACGGTGCCTCAACCACCTCCCTAGGCAGGCCATTCCAGTGCCTGACCACTCTTTCAGAGAAAAAATGTTTCCTCAGGTCTAATCTAAATCTTCCCCGGCGCAACTTGTGGCCATTCCCTCTCGTCCTGTCATTACTTATCAGGGAGAAGAGGCCCACCCCCTCCTCACCACAACCGCCCTTCAGGAAGTGGTAGAGTGCAATAAGGTCTCCTCTGAGCCTCCTCTTCTCCAGACTAAACAATCCCAGCTCCCTCAGCCGCTCCTCATAAGCCTTGTGCTCCAGACCCCTCACCAGTTTTGTTGCCCTTCTCTGAACACGCTCCAGGGCCTCAATGTCCTTCTTGTAGTGAGGGGCCCAAAACTGAACACAGTACTCGAGGTGCGGCCGTACCAGAGCTGAGTACAGGGGGATGATCACCTCCCTGCTCCTGCTGGCTACACTATTTCTAATACAGGCCAGGATGCTGTTGTCCTTCTTGGCCACCTGGGCACACTGCCGGCTCATGTTGAGCCGAGCATCAACCAACACCCCCAGGTCCTTTTCCTCTCTACATTCTTCAAACCATTCTGCCCCAAGCCTATAGCATTGCATGGGGTTATTGTGGCCAAAGTGCAGGACCCGGCACTTGGTCTTATTGAACCTCATCCCATTGAGCTCAGCCCAGCTGTTCAGCCTATCCAAATCCCTATGAAGGGCCTCCCTACCCTCAGGCAGTTTGACACATCCTCCCAACTTGGTGTCATCTGCAAACTTACTGAGGGTACACTCAATTCCCTCATCTAGGTCATCAATAAAGATATTAAACAAGATGGGCCCCAAAACTGACCCTTGGGGGACACCACTCGTAACAGGACGCCAGCTGGACTTAACTCCATTAACCACTACCCTCTGGGCACGGCCCTCCAGCCAGTTCTCCACCCAGAGAAGAGTGAACCTGTCCATACCACGGGCTGCCAGTTTCCTCAGGAGAATGCTGTGGGAGACCGTGTCGAAGGCCTTGCTGAAGTCCAGGTAGACTACATCAACAGCCTTTCCCTCATCTACCTGTCTGGTCACCCAGTCATAGAAGGAGATGAGGTTGGACAAGCACGACCTGCCCCTGGTGAACCCGTGCTGGCTGGGTCTGATCCCCTTGTTGCCATGCACGTGTCATGTGATTTCCCTCAAGATCATCTGCTCCATAACTTTCCCTGATACCGAGGTCAGGCTGACAGGCCTGTAGTTCCCCAGGTCTTCCTTATGGCCTTTCTTGTAGATAGGAGTCACATCGGCAAGCCTCCAATCTTGTGGGACCTCTCCAGATAACCAGGAATGCTGATAGATGGCAGAAAGTGGCTCAGCAATCACCTCTGCCAGCTCCCTCAGCACCCTTGGGTGGATCCCATCTGGCCCCATGGACTTGTGTCAGTTCAGATGGAGGAGAAGATCTCTGACCATCTCTGCTTGGATCACAGGGGGTGCATTATGCGCCCCGTCCTGGACTTCCAGGTCAGGGCAAGTACCCTGTGGACAACTGTTCTGTCTATTAAAGACAGATGTGAAGAAGGCATCGAGAACCTCAGCCTTTTCCTTATCATCTGTGGTTACATTCCCTGCCTCGCTGAGTAAAGGAGAGAAATTTTCCTTAGTTTTTCTCTTGCTGTTAATATATTTGTAAAAGGGTTTCCTGTTCTCCTTTAAAGCAGTAGCCAGTCTAAGTTCAAGCTGGGCTTTAGCATTTCTAATTTTCTGCCTGCAGAACTTGGCCAGTTCTCTGTAGTCACCCCAAGTAGCCTGACCCATCTTCCAGAGGACATAGACTCTCTTTTTCTCTCGGAGTCTCAACAAAAGATCCCGGTTCATCCACACTGGTCTTTTTCTCCTCCGGCTCAACTTACGGGACTCTGGGACAGCCTGCTCCTGTGCCTTTAAGATTTCCATCTTGAGGAGCATCCAGGCTTCCTGGACCCCTTTACCCCTCAGGAGCAAGTCCCAAGGGACTCTTGCAACAAGTGTCCTGAACAGGTCAAAGTCTGCCCTCCAGAAGTCCAAGGTAGTAGTTTTGCTAGTCACCCTCTTGACGTCACCCAGAATAGCAAACTCCACCATTTCATGGTCACTCTGGCCAAGACAATCTCCAACCTTCACATCTCCTACTAGTTCTTCCCTGTTAGTGAAAAGTAGGTCTAGAAAGGCATCTCCTCTAGTAGGCTCTTGCACCAGCTGTGTCAGGAAGCAATCACCCACACATTCTAGAAATCTCAAGGACTGCTTCCTCTGGCAGTATTATATTTCCAGCATATGTCAGGGAAGTTGAAGTCCCCCATGAGAATGAGTGCTGGCCATCGTGCAACATCTACGAGTTGTTTATAGAACAGCTCGTCTATTTCTTCATCCTGACTAGGTGGTCTATAACAGACCCCCACCACGATGTCACTCCTAAAGACTATCCCCCTGATCCTTATCCATAGGGACTCTACTTTATCATTTCCAACCTCAAGCTCTTCAACATCAAAACACTCTTTGATATACAGAGCTATGCCACCACCCTTTCTTCCCTGTCTATCCCTTCTGAAGAGCTTGTAGCCATCAATCCCAGTATTCCTGTCATGGGAGAGGTCCCACCATGTTTCTGTAATAGCTACAAGGTCATAGTTAGCCTGCCTCACAATGGCTTCAAGCTCTTCTTGTTTATTGCCCATGCTGCGTGCATTGGTATAGATGCACTTCAGCTGAGATATCTGCCTCGCCCCTTTCTCCAGCACAGCCTCCTTAGGCTCTTTACTGGTGAGCCCTGTTTTACCCCCTTCCCCCATTACAGCTAGTTTAAAGCTCTCTCAATGAGTCCAGCTAGCTCCTGTGCTAGGATTTGTTTCCCCCTTTGAGATAGGTGCATCCCATCAACAGATAACAGGCCAGGAGCCAAGTAAACTGCCCTGTGGTCAAAAAACCCAAAGTGTCTATCTCTACACCAACCTCTCAGCCAATTATTCATCACCTGTGTTTTCCTAGCCCATTCTGTGTCCTTCACCGCCCCAGAAGGTATGGAAGCAAACACCACTTGTGCTCCCACCCCTTGAACTAATCGCCCTAATCCCCTGAAATCTCTTTTCATAGTTCGCAGACTTCTCTGAGATATTTCATTGCAGTCTGCCTGAACTACGAGTAACGGGTAGTAGTCGGTGGGGCGTATCAAATCCGGGAGTCTTCTAGCAATGTCCCTGATCCGAGCCCCAGGGAGACAGCACACTTCCCTGAGGTTTGGGTCTGGTCTGCAAATGGGGCCCTCAGTTCCCTTTAGAAGGGAGCCACCCACTACAATCACCTTCCTTTCTTTCTTAGTAGCAGCAGTCTCAATGCACGGAGGTGACTGCCTTGCCATTGGTGACCTCCTGCGGGAATCTTCCTGCACTTCACCCCTTATCACCTCTTCAACATCCAATGCTGCAAATCTATTGCTTAGGGGTATCTGGGGACACTGGGGAGGCAGAGGGGGAGATTGCCCACGGTACCGAGCAGGGACTCTCTGCCAGCCCTCCCTATCCTTCAGATATCCCCCTTCTGTCCTACGGGGACAGGTCAGGGAGTCCACCACTAACTGCAGGGGATCTCCCCGGTGCCTTTCTCTCTGGCACTCTAGGGAGTTACTCCACCAGTCTATCTCCCGCTCACAGTCCCTGATGGCCCTCAGTCTCTCAACCCCCTCTTTCAATTCAACCACCATGTTAAGCAGATCTTCCACCTGCTCACACCTTGCACAGGAGAACTGCTTAGCACCCTCATCCAGCAGTAGCAGGCTTTGGCACTCCTTGCAACCAGAGACCTGTGTAGCCACGCTTCTGGGCAGACCTTCTGTCTGGGTCGCCACAGCCTTTTTAAGGCAAGCCCTCTGTCTAGTAGAGACCATGGCACAAAAAAAATAAAAACAAATAAATGAAAAATTGAAAGTAAATAAATAAATAATAGTTTATGATAATATATATAGATATGAATTGTAATAACTTAAAAATAAATAAATAATAATAATTAATATATATATATATATATTAAAAAAAACACAAACAAACAGTGGGTAGCGACACTTCGCTGCCCTATTCAGCTGAGGGGTGAGGGCGAGGGCGCTGAAACCCTGGCAACGCCTACACCTCGTTAACGCCTCGTTAACCTCTCGGAGAACAGCCGTAGGGACTGGCGGCACTCACTCGGTTCCCGAGAGACAGGAACCTCCCGAAAAGCCGCCCTGTACCTCAGTCAGCCACTGCAGCACCGGCTGTGCCGATTTCAAAGCAGTTGATCTTGAGGACTGATACTTCCGGGTTCTGACCGTTTTAGACCGGGCACGGCCGGCGGCGCTCCCGCAAGGCCCCGCAGCGCGCACTCACCCAGACGCGGTGTAAGGCGCTGGGCCCTGCCCGGCCCGCCTGCTGCCGTACTCCAGGCGCTGCCTCCTGCGGGCGGGGGCGTTCAGCGGCGCGCCTTAGGCACCCTTCAGGTGAGGTGCCACCGCCGGGCGGCTTGTCCCCATCGGGCGGCCGTAAGGGCTGCCGGCCGCGGACCGCGCGTCACGTGATAGAAAGAGGGCGGAAGCGGCTCCCCCTGCTGTCTCACGTGCGGCCCCGCCGCGGGGCACCCATTTTTAGTGAGGGAAGGCGAGCGGCGCGCATGCGCGCTGGGCGTGTCCGTGGGCCGCAGGGTGACTGCTGGGCGGGGGGAAGTGATGCCGGCTGCCCGAGCGTTAAGTACAGCTCCACGGTGTGGCCGACGAACAGCTTTGTGGCACGGAGACCTGAGGATCTAAGTACGTGCTACGTGGTGGAAAACGTGGCTCAGAGCCTGGCATACCGCTCACGGCCGGTGCCTAGCTAACTGTGACAAGGCACCGAGCACTTCATTCATTCCTGCTCCCGCTTGTGCTTCACAAAGGCCGTTCTGCGATCTTATGCAATTAGCGTGATGTAAAACCCATCAGGATCACACACAGCACGGAAGCACAACGTTCACTTCCCGCTTCACGTTCACGCTGTGCCGTGCTGCAGCTCCGAGGCAGCCTGAAACCAGTGCTCCCCGCAGCGAGTGTGGGCACCAATGGCGCTGCGACGTATCACAGATAATTCTTTCTAATGGGATAAAATAAATCCTATTTTCACTGTATTTTTTTTTTTGTATGTTCACATTTACACCTTAGAGGTCAAAATGAGCAGCAGAGCCAGAAGTGTTGAAGTGTTATTGATCCAAGATCTGCAGCTTGCTAATTCAGTCCTTACAAATGCCAACAGCGCCGTTTCACTGAGGCAAACGATCTGAAATATGATCTCTTAAAAGATTAAAAATAAAAACTACATAGCATAGAAACTGATACATTATTTCTCTGCAGATACACCATCTTCCATTTGGCCTTGAAACAAGCTGCTGGCCTGAGCACACCCCACCAGGCAACTCCCCTCTGTCTGCTGGTGGGCATCCTCCTTTCTTTTACCCTTTCTTCAGTCTCCAACATTTACACACCATCGCTATGGATTTTGTCTTTAAAAGGACAGTCTAAGGAGGCCTTGAAGCACACTGAAAATGTCTTCACCAGTGATTCCACGTGTGTCTGTGTACAGCAGGGCTCATGCCCTGGGGTGCAGGCTGCAGCCTGGATGCAGGCCTGCATTCTGGAGCATGCAGGGCCTCCTCAGCTTCCTTACCACACCTTCAGATGACACTATTAATATAGACATATTTAATGGTACGTATAGGTAGTGGGAAAGATCATTAGTAGGGAGTGGAACAAAAAACAAACAATCCCACAAGTGAAAGAGTTCTTTTGTTTAGTCAAAATATTTTTATTCGGTTGTATTCAGCATGTTTCTTTTCTTTGTTTTTACCCTTTTTTTTTTCTTCTATTGTTTTCTCATTATTTCCAATTTTTCATGCTTCCATTCTTTCAGTACAATATATTAACACTTTGCACCTCTTCAACACTTTCCTGTTAAGGCTCTAAAATTATTTACAGACATGAGTTAACTAATTCTCACAACAACCAGAGAGAGATTAAGTTTAACTTCCTTCAAGTTTTTCTTTGGATTCCAGTGTCCAGCTTGTATCAGCTGGGCTTGATATGTGTCCCTGCAGCTGTGAGTGATGCATGGTTTTGAAAGAAGCCCGAGTTGGAGCACTCAAAATCTAAAGCTATTTATGAAAATCTTTATTTTTAGTAACTTGTTGTAGGTCACACGAAAAGGGTGCAGCAGAATCCAAAATGGGGAACAAAGCATAAATTCCCTGGAGCACTGCCTTTGGCTCTGGGACCTCCAGCATAAGAAAGACATGGACCTGTTTGAGTGGGTCCAGACCAGGGCCACAACAATCATCAGAGGGCCAGAGCACCTCTGCTACAGAGGCTAGGAGAGCTGGAGTTGTTTAGCCCAAGTGAAAAGAGAAGACTGAGGAGACCTTATAGCTACTCTTAAAGGGGGGCTATGGGAGAGAGGGGAATGGACCCTTTCTCAAGGAGTGTAGCAAAAGGACAGAGGGTAATGGTTTTAAACTAAAAGAAGGCAGATTTAGATTAGGGATTAGGAAGAAATTCTTCACTGTGAGGGTGGTAAGGCACCAGAACAGGTTGCCCTGTTGCCCAGAAAAGCTCTGTCCCTGGAGGTGTTCAAGGCCAGGTTGGATGTGGCTTTGGGCAACATGATCTATAGAAGGTGTCCCTGCCCATGGCAGGGGAGGTGGAACTAAATGGTCTTTAAGGTCCCTTTCATTCTGTGATTCTGTGAGACATAACACTTTCTAACTTACTTTTGACTTTATAACCACAATCTATTCCCTTCTCCTTATACTTCATCCTCTACTGAACATTTCCAGCAGTCTTTAATGTAACACATTTAGTTACATTCTGTGTTTTGCTACTAAGCTTTACAATTGTGTCTGGAGTCATCAATTATACACAGTATACAATGGCTTTGTGTGACTGCATTGAACCTTAATTAAAAAAATCCTAACAAGCAACGGGCATAGATTTTACTTTGAGCATTTAAAGAAATTTCAGATCTAAAAGGGGATTGTCTTAAAGAAAACACCTCCATCACCAAACCTTATTTAAATGAACGACTACGTATTAACTTGACATGAATACCTTCTTATCAGTAGTGCATCTGCATAGAGATTCTTCATAAAAACCTGCAAATTCACAATTACATCTTGCAAACAGAAGTACTAGAACTGTTCAAGCTAAAAATAAAGCTTTAAAAATATTCATTTAGTTCATGGAAATGGTACCTTCAAGTCACCTCCATCAGAAGATAATGACATGAAACACAGATGAAACTGTTTCATAGTTAGATTAACACTGAAAATTCAAACAGACAAACATAATGCAAGTATTTTAACAGAAACAATATAAAATTTCACTGGCTTTAAAAAGATCTAAAGGAGAAATCTTGTCTATTTCAATGTATTGCTAGACCTTACATTTAAAATGGTACATTTACAGAACTCTTCAGATGAATTAGGTTTCTTCTATAAAACTAAATACTGGAATTCCAATAATTTGTGCAAGTATTAAAATATTAACATTTTAAATGTTAACATTACAATTTTAAATAGCCTTGCAAGTGCAATGTTACAAATACTTAAAAAAAATCAGAGCTACAATTTTATATAAGTTATATGAGTAAATGAAAGTGCTTTTCAAGTATTCATGTTCATTTGCAGTTGTATTCTCTTGTTAAGTCAGTGCTCAGTGGTACAATTTAAGTATCAATGTTGTTTCAATTTTGGATGCATGAATTTAACTGGATGGAATAAATGACATTTGAAGAAGTGTTTGTGCTAAGTATTTCAAAATGGTATATAAAATAAATATAAATATTTCAAAATTGAATATTAAGAAAATGAAATACAGATTACTTCCTGGTGGCTCTGTAATAACCCAATAATGGTGGGGGAGCTCTTGAACCACAGAGTCATTGTAAATTCTGTCAATTTCTTAAATTATGATATGCAAAATGGTTGTTCTTCAGTAGAGACAAAACCAAGGGATCAAAATAAAGGCTCAATACTCTCAACTTCCTAAGAATTTTTAAGATCTCATAATCTATGTCAAAAGCATGGTATCTAAAGAAGATTTTCCTACACTCTCAATTAGGCAGCACTTAGCTGAAGTCACTCCAGAGAACATAGCTGGTGCACATCAGCACTGTAGTGTCTACCCAGTGCACAGTGTAGCTTCCTTCCTGGCTAGTTAAAAACCATTATTATTGCAGCGACACAATTAAGACTGTATGCCTGCTTCCCACGCAAGGAAAGGTGAGCTAAGTGGGAAAATGCTTGTTTATTAGACAAGAAAGCCAAACCAAAACAACCCTACATTAATCAATATGTTTTTAAAAGTGCACTGAAAATATTTCATATCGAACCCTATCTCTCTTAAGTGTCGGACTTTCACCTTAAATTATACCTGCTTTGAACACTGATCATCTGTAAGCTGATATTATAGCATTCTGTCTTGCCATTTGAAAAGCACATGACATAAGGCAGCATTAATGTCCTTCATTAAAGATTTGGCATCACCACGGATTTTGTCATGAAGATACAGCTTAGAGATGACACAGTTCTGGAGAAGACCCTGCAGACTGTCATTACAAGCTTACTCCAACAAAGTGCTTTGCCATTTGCCAAAGACAAAAGTCAAACTGTTGCCCTACCTCACCACAGTGCTGCACTGGCAATCATACTTTCCTTTCCAGGTGCAGTGGGACTTGAATATATAGCTCTCCAAACTTAGGCAATTCTTTGTAATAAAAGCAGGGTTTCATTTCTGTCAAGAGTGGCCACTGTTTAGACTGGTCTCTTCATGCAGACCTGACAACGGCTGATAATGTTTTCTAGTTCTCCCGCTTTCAATGTCTGTGGCAGAGGTTTCCTATAAGAAAGAAAACATATATATATATATATATATATATATATATATATATATATATTTTTTTTTTTTTTTTGTGAAAAACTAGGGGAGGTGATGAAACTTTGGATATGGAATGAAGTTCATTAAGGCCAATTTCAAGATCCTGTGGATGGGTCGGGGCAATCCTGAGCAGAAATACAGGCTGGGTAAAGGCTTAAAACTGAAAAAGGGTATATTTAGGTTAGATATAAGGAATTCTGTACTATGAGGGTAATGAGGCACCAGAATAGGTTGCTTAGAGAAGATGTGGATGCCCTATACCTAGAAATGTTCAAGGCCCAGTTGAATGGGGCTTTCAGCAATCTGATCTAGTAGGGAGTGTCTCTACCCATGACAGGAGAGTTGGAACAAGATGGTCTTTAACGTCTCTTCCATTCTATGACTATGAATCAGATGCTCGGCTCACTTAAGGTCTCTGTGCTATGGAATGACCATAAATCTGACAAATGGGGATTTCTAATTTGATGGAAATTACTAGAGGAGACCCTGCTCATTATGCAGGCAATTAGTGGCTTCTAAGCCATTGGCAGCATGGATGCAATGTGCATAGGTGAAGGAAATGGGGCTGGGGGTGCTAAGAAAGTACAGTTTACCTGAACATTCTTCTTGGATTTAGTGATGCCAACCAGAAGCTGTAGGAGTTTGTGTAGTAGTTGCATGTTCCCCTGCCATGGCACTCTATGAATGGGATGGCTCGAAATTCTTCCAGACAAGATCCAGGAGATGCCAGTGCTTGGCCAGAAGCTTCTGAGCCAGCACTTGTATACTGTAATAACCAATAGTTTTTGTTTTTTTTTAAGGAGAACATGTACATCAGCTTTTACTGAACTGCAGGCAAAAAAAAATCTCTAAAGTTTATCACATGTTCTGTGCTATATCTTGGATAAAACAAAAATCAGCATAGATTAGTTTTACCAGATTCACAATGAAGCACAGAAGCCTTATGAAAATTCAAGCCATAGTTATGCTATTTCTTAGTTCCTGCAAAGGCCTTTTTCTGCTCTAAGAAAATCTGTAAAAACGTAACAAGTCCAAAGACTAGAAAGTAGTTGGCTTCCATCCACTTGAGGGCTACAGTAACTAAATTAGAAAAAAGTCAAATTCCATCTTTTGTGTATGCGCTCTCCTTCATATTTTTTGTTAAATGGATTCCTTCTCCAAACACAAATCAAAGAAGGCATTTTCATTCTCTGATGTTGGACAATGCTTGTAGAAAGAGTTCTAAAATAATTTATGACAGCAGAATATTTGCTAGAAAAATATGTTTAAATTTAATGATGTTTGAGAAGACTGTAATTTAGCCAGAAACTGAAAAATATTTATTTTTTCAAGATATTATAATTTATGGCCAAATCACAGGAGAGACAACAAATTCCACACTAGATCTAAAAGGACTTTCCATCAAGCAAAAAAACAACCAACCAAAAAAAATCCCCCCAAAAAAACAAACACCAAAAAAAAAAAATAGAAAAAGCCAAGCAGAATTTCAGGAGAAGTTTTTAGTTCTGTCTCTTATCTTCATCTGCTGGCATCCCTATCGCACGTCACATTCATGGATAACAAAGGTGAAGTGCCACTCCCCCAGTACAGATACACCCCTATTCCCATTCTCAGTGCTCATCTCGCAAGCACATTATTAACTTTCTTCACTTATATCTCATTATGGCATCAAAATTGCTGAAGCAGTCCTTTGCAGAGAGTGTACTGCATTTGTTTTGATTTTAGCTTTCTATGAAGATTGGCCCAAAGATCTGAATTATAAAAGAACTGCCAGGCATAGTGGCAGGTAGCTTACTTCTGTGCATCTGTGGTCAGGACAGGTTTAACTGCCCCAGTCCCCAAGCCCAAGAGCTCAGCAGAACACGTGAGTATGCAGTTACTTTTGTCAGACTAAAATACAATTGTTTTCCTTTCATCATGTCCCCTTTTCCTTCTCCAACTTATTTCTGAGGACAGATCAGAATAGTTGTTCCTATGCTTCTGTCATTAAATAGGAGTTAATAGAATTATTGCCAAATGCTAGGCAAAGAAAAGAATCACCATTATTAAGACACAAATGTAGATGAAAATGCCATTAAAAGTGAGGCAAAGGAAAACGAGTATTTCCAGTGCTTTTATCTT
This sequence comes from Cyrtonyx montezumae, assembly GCF_038088225.1. NCBI lineage: Eukaryota > Metazoa > Chordata > Aves > Galliformes > Odontophoridae > Cyrtonyx > Cyrtonyx montezumae. Next base: position 8,750,870 of record NW_027072056.1, on the reverse strand, counting down.
TACCATAACAAAAGAAAAGCCCTTCCAGAGAGATATCCAGCCTCCAGGACATGCAGGAACTGCAGTTGTTTGGCTGTGAACTGCTATTACCATTGCAGGGCCTTCACAGACAATACATCTGTAAGAAGAAGCATGCATGCATTCAGCACTGAGGGGAGGGAAAATATGTAAGCAGATCAAAAACTGCATCTGCTATGTTACTAGCTAACTCCAGGGCTCACTAGAAATACTACACCTTACATGCATTTTTTTGCAGTTGAATGAGGAGATTAGTAAATTGAAGCTAATCCAAATACCTTTTTTTGCAATATCTGTTAGACAGAAGTTGGTGAAAGATAGGAAATAATCCCAGAACATTTGACCTTCCTAATATTGCCAAAGTAATGCACTGAATTTTACTTTCATCACGTGCTCATTATTTTATATTGCTATGGTTTAGATCAAAGTTCTGTACCTTTATTTGTTAATATTAAATTTTAAAAATACTTATTATTTCCTAAATGAAAAAAATATGAAGCTGAGCTACTAGATTGCAACAACTGCATAAAGCAGGCTAGAAGGAAGAGTTCAAAGCTTGCCTTCCTATTTTTTATTTCCCTGCTTTTGGTCTTTTGTACTTCTAAAGGTTTCCTCCTTAAGAGGCTCCTCATCATTTTAAGATGTCTTAATGCAATTGAAAAGGTTCACATTTTTACAAGGGCGTTTCATAGCAGAGAACCTTCAGCTCCAGTTTATAATATTCTTCAACAACTGCAGCAAATTTATTATATGTAATTGGCAACAGAACTTGACTTGTACTGTATTACAAACACTGAAGCTGTCATCATGTCACTTTAGCCTGCCTCTTGTATATATGACATTAGTATTAAAAATACATATGTATGTGCATGTGTTTGTATATATATATGTATGCATATATATGTGCTATTGCAAACAGTTGTACTGTTTTCCCTTTTCTCATGTCTGCTATGCTAATTCAGCCTGTGGCAGTACCTTACTTATAATTTAACTTTTCTCAGGGTATCACTGAATATTTGACGTATTCAGATGAGTAATAAAAATATCAAGCAATTATAAACAGTGCTTGTATTTAGTAAGAGGTAAAGGTCCAGCTCTAAGATTTATTGTTCAAAATAACTTACACTCTGTGTGGCTGCTGGCCAGAAGAACTAACACTTGCACTCTTACCTGCTTATATGGGGCTCTAGTGCTTTGCCAGAAATAGGTGCCATGTCTACTGGCATTGCTGTTGCAGTTGATAGCCAGTAGGAATAGTCGTTGCGAGAAGCAAAACTGCACACATCATTGGTGTTACAGAATAAGAATGGCATGGTGGTAAATCTCTGCAAGCAGCTACCAGCTGTTCCTAAAATACAGAAGAGGAAAATTCATTACAACTGGAAGACTATATTCAGCATGACAAACAAAGGAGACCAGAGAAATAAAAAGCTGATGGCTATAAAGAGTGCAGTATCTATACAGTGAAATTCTATGAAATCAAAATACCTACAACACAGACAAAAGTACTTAAAATTAAAGGCCAAGAAAATCTGTTAAAAATACTATCTTAGTGAATGACATCAGTCCTTGACACAATGGCAGGGATTCAACACAAGCTTCTGGTGTCATTTTTGACACACTATAGCATCCAATCTGGCCTCCAGAAAATTACTGTGCTCTCCTAGACCTTCTAATATTTCTGCCAGCCCTACGCAGATGCTACTGACATTTACACTAGGCATCAATCCATAAGTAATCAAATTCCACCTGAAAAAAGTGTAAGGAGAGCAGAAGGAAGTATAGGAGTGCAGGAAGGAAAGACATCTTTCAAATTGTGATTACTGAAATTGACTGAGAGCAGCAGACCACTCTGTAGACTGAAGGCTGAAGCCTATGTTCATCTCATACATGAGTTTTGTTTCATGAAGACAGCTTAGCATTACTGCACTCTACTCTTTGAAAGTTTTGCTAATACAGTACCAAGGTCTTGTCCATGCGCTCGTTCATTTCCTTGAACAAAAAGCAGAGAATAGCCAGTGTAGATTTGTGATGTCCCAGCTGGGCATGAAGGAATCTTTGTTGATTGACTATGTCGAGTAAAGATAAAACCTCTTCTTCTTGGACCAGTGGAGATAGTACCTGGTGACCCAGGCAATCCCTGTAGACCAGGAAAGCCAATCAATCCAGGCTGTCCTGTGAAGGTGAAGAAAATATTATCACATTCTTTGAACTCCTAATTTACTCAAGTTAATGAAACCACTTAAAAACAAACCAAAATTTTTTAACTTAAAAATGAATAATAGTTTTTACTAGATACGTGAATTCCTTCAGACCTAGCTGATGTAGCTTTGGTTTGCATCAATTTGTAGGACACTGAATTTTTTTTTTTAAAGCTTGTGAATTATAATAATTTTATGGTGACTCAATAAAAATATTCAGTTTCAAGTTGATGTCACATAAAGGCATACTGATTTGAACAGATTCTCAAGTGGGTGAGTAAATGTGATTAATAACAGAGGAGCACAGTCAAGGCATACTTTTGTAAATGTTGTACATTTGTAAACTAGTATTTCAATTGTGAACATGAATCTGTTCAAAGCTAAGTATGTGCTACTGACAATGCCACAGAATCTCAATATACACAAGAAGAAGACTTGACAGAAATTGGGAATATAGTTCATTTATAAATTCAGTAGTAGCAGTCAAACAGAGATGTCTGCTTTCCTGTACCTCTTTGTCCTGGAAATCCCCTGTCTCCTTTCAGACCAGGCAGTCCTGGTTGACCTGGACGACCAAAACTTCCCGGCAGACCTTTTACTCCTTTAGGTCCTAAAGAGTAATCAAGAAAAAACAGATTAATATAGCACTATTACACTAGACTTTAATAACTGCTAATAAATGAAGTTAAAATCCCTATGCGAATGTAGCTGTATTAGAATAAAAACAGCAGCACAATGTTCATAAATGTTGGGTCTTTATTAGTGTTATTATCAACATATTTCACATCAGGAAGACGACAAGGAAATACTGAATATAGGAATATATTCCTATGAATAGGAATAAAGGAAATACTGTAGAAAAATATTATCATCATAAAGGACTTCTATATAAATCAGAGCAAATAGCTATTACTTTTAGCATGTGTTAAACTATTGGCATATCTCAAAAATATAATAACACGCCTCAGTCATATTGGTCACAGTTCATAATTCCATAAACAATGTAGCTCCTTCATAAAATAAATTTACGAAAGTGTAAAAGAAAAGTTTTTTAATGCATGCTTTGTTATGCCAGAGGGAAATCTGATACACTGACTGCAGGCGTGGTGGGCAGATAGAATGGGCCAGGTTACAAATACTGGGTTCTTAACAAGGCACCAAGAGTTATTTTTAAATACTGAGAAAGCACTTTTAAAAAATGATCAATTTTCTGTGCAGCTGTATGTTTTCCTGCCAAACCAAAATGTTCCATCATGTGGGACACACAAATATGTACAGAGATAAAAGTATAAACTACCTTGTAATCCAGGAATCCCTTGAATTCCTTGATCACCTGGTGTTCCTGGGATTCCTGGCAGTCCAGGAGGTCCCTTGCTTCCTGGGACAGAGAATACTCTCCCGGAGACTCCAGGTGGACCTAGAAGAAAAATGTAATGAAGAACTCTTATGTTAAAAACAAGCAAAACAAAACAACAAAATCAAACTAAATTATCTGGTATTAGCATAAAAGTGTCAACAATAGTTACCAGGTTGGCCCTTTGGTCCCCTTGGCCCTTCTGCTCCTCGTGGTCCAGGGGGTCCTTGATTACCCTTTTCTCCTGAAGAGGGAGATTGGAAATATGTTGTTTTTTTGTTTGTTTGTTTGTTTGTTTTTTAAGTTTTGGAAGGTCAAAACAACTGTGAGAAGTCCATAGGCTTATTTATGAGTCTTGCATGATCCACGCAGCCTTTCTGAAGAGTAACACAGTCAGCAGCCTCATTTGAAATAGGAGAGTGCACTTCTACCCATCTTTTGTTACTCAATTTATAGGCCAATAGATTGTAATAAACAATAATTTGTTTCCATATCCTTGTAACATAGTTCAACTCCTTCAATTCCAACTGTCAGTTATATGATGACTATTAGCAGGACTGTGAAGTCCTTCAAAAGTTCAAAACTTAATATGCAATTACAATACTTTTCACAATGTAAAACATGAGGTTACATCCAGAGTATTCTGTAACAGCTCTGCTGTAAATAGTACCAATAAAAGAAAACCTTTTATTGAGCCTGGAGATTTGACAGACCATGTGAAGAAATTAGGGCTTTTTGCTTAAGAAAGTATAACTATTGTCTGTACAGTGACTTTTCAAATTAGAATCATAAACTTAAAACATCCTGCCTGGAACACAAATCAAGTGGGTTAAACAACTAAATGACTATTTTGTATTACTTTTAATTATGTAATTGAAAACAAACATACTGGAATAATGCAGGCCTAAATCAGATCTAAATTGAAAAAAAAAAATAAATAAAAAAAAAGCTTAAAAGGATTTTCAGATGGCTGCTTATTTAGCTAACCCTCGGGAATATAAAATTAATAAGTCTAATACATTTTATATTTTGTCTGCTGATAAACTGGTGAATGAGATCGTAATCAGGACTGTTTTATGGCAATCAAACTACCTAGTGCTTTGTTCATAGTCATGTTTAAATACTCCTGAGTTCTATAGCTAATAGGTTGCCCCAAATCACATCTTTTAGCAGTGGTGTGGCAAACCTAGCAAACCTAGTTCCGATGTCATTACACATCATTAGTAAGACAAACATTTTTACGTTGCCTGAAATGGAGACAATTGAAGTTCTAGCCCTTCCTTGCTTTAACAGCATTTTGGACATACTCAGAGCACTTGAGTCAAAAAAAGTGTTCTCTTAGTTAATGTTTCCTTGCCATAGCAGACCTACATTCTGCTCCTGATGGAAAATCTCTATGCCTCCAGGACCTGACCTGGCAGGTGCTATTACCCATACTATTCCAACATAATACAGAAATAATTCTATTTGTCACATAGAAATGAACATAATAAATACACAAATACCTTTTACACCTGGAAATCCGAGGAAGCCAGGGTCTCCTCTAGCACCAGGATAACCTGGTCGCCCTTCTACTCCCTGCAAATCAGATGCCATCAATAATAAAGACAAAGCAATATCTACATGCTATGAAATACATTTTGTTCAAAAATATTTCAAGTGTTATGTTCATAGCACATCCCACAACTAAAATTATTTGCTCAATTTTTCAGCATGATTATGATTGTTATCATTGTTAATATTATTCTGTAATACCAAATAGCTGAAGAAATGACATATCAGAAATAGTCAATGATTCCTTTTACTTCTGTTTAAATTTATGACAACTGTTTTTAATATCCACTATAGTATATTTATTATACATTTATTTATTTCTCTCTGGATGTTATTTTCATGGTAAGAATGAAATTAAGAAATGAGTAAGAAGCAAGTAGCAATCCTTTCACTGACTTTTGGACCTGGAGGGCCACTGTCACCAGCTGGGCCTGCTGGTCCTTGTATACCATCTGCTCCTCTAACACCTTTGCTTCCTTTTATACTGAGAGTGGGAAGACCAGGCAGCCCTTGAAAACCAGGAATACCTGTACAGAAACAGAATATGTAAAGAGTACCACCAACACCATTTCACATACATTACATACAATGCAATATAAGATTTAGCTCTATGATGGTACTTCATGTTCACTGACTAAGTGAATCCCAAGGAAATATACCTATTTACTTAAAAAAAAGAAAGAATAAATGAATAAATAAATAACTAAAATCCATTTTTCTCTAGCCTCTTAATTTACTCTGAGATCAGAGGTGAGTTCTTGCAATCCTCTGTAGCACTACAGTTTTTTTATATCCTTCCGTTGTAGTTACACTTCGAATAACATGCACAGTATCTCACTTCTCTGAAGTCAGATTTCAGACACCCTACAGATTGTAAAGGGAGAAAGCAAAACTGGGTGGAGGATAAAACTTACATCATACTGCATGGATCATTGTGGTGTTTGCAATGAAAACACTGTATCAGTTCATAAAGGAACTATCTGTTTAATTACAAAGCTCTCTGAGGGAGAATCCCCAGGTTGAACTCTGCTTTCAATCATCAGCATATCATTTCAGGTAAGTAAGGAGTAATAACAACATACCTGGTCTTCCATCTGCACCAGCAATGCCTCTATTCCCTTTTGGGCCAGTAATTGCCATGCCTGTTGCTCCTTGAAATCCAGGCAATCCCATTAAGCCAGGAGGTCCAATGGGTCCTTGGTCACCCCGATGACCTTTCATACCTGGTGGCCCAGGAAAACCCGGCAGCCCCATGTCCCCTTTGACTCCTGTAGAGTATAAGTAATACATTTGAGGAGAGTTGTCATGATGCTAAAATGGTACAACAACTTTCAGAAATAGGACTACATAGAATATATGTATTTACTACACCACACATGTGGAATTCAGCCTTTGTATGTGTATGTCCCCAAAGCCTATTGCTATTGCAAAGCAAAATGATTGCATGAAAGCACAAGACACTGTCTTTCAACAATATTTTTCAATAATCTCCACCATTAGTTGTACATATTTGCCAGCAATGAACAAAAGCCTGCATGCCACACTCGTAAAGGTGGCATTTATTATTGTCGAGAAGGTTCAATCTCTACTGCTGTATCATCATCTGCCCCAATGCTGTGGGACAGCATAATAAAGCAAGAGGCATTACTTTCAGGGCAGCCCCTCTATGTGCCATTTTAAACATCCAAAAGTATCTCAAAGATGAAGACTCCAGTATTTAAAAATGAAGCTCATACTTTCTGGAAAAAAAAAAAACAAAAAACCAAACAACTCACCTCTATGACCAGGAGCACCTTGAAGGCCAGGGATTCCTCTCCCTGGTGCTCCTACAAAATATTAGATCGTGTTACACTTAATAGTTATAGAATAATTGCTCAAAAATATCATTGTCTAACATTTCATATTTCACTTCAAAATTCACTAAATCAAAACATAGATTTTAGTTGCATATCCAGGAACTGACACGTTAATTTGAATTGGTTCTATCCAGAAATACAAATGATATTTGTAAGCTTTTCTTTACAGCAGGAACTCCTATTTACCAGTTGTATTTGAGGCAGTCTATAATAATAAGCTTTGTATTCTATTTTTCAAGAGGAAAAAGACAGACAAAAATTTGCATTTAAATTAGTTAAAAAGAAAAATAAAAGAACATACATAGTTATAAAAATGAAAATACTTCAACAATGATTACTCAAAACTGAATATGAAAGAACACATAAATATCTAAAGTGCAGGTGTCTAGAGGATGGGACCAGAATCTTTTTGTCAGGGCAACAAGCACAGTTTGGGACACAAGAAGTTCCACCTGAATGAGAGGAAAAAATTTACTGAGAGGGTGACAGAGCACTGGAACAGGCTACACAAACAGGCAGTGGAACTTCCTTTTCTGGAGATACTCAAAACCTGCCAGGATGGTTTCCTGTGTAACTTACTCTAGGGAATGTGCTTTAGCAGCAGGGTTGAACTGGATGATCTCCAGAAGTCCTGTCCAATCTCTACAAGCCTGTGATTCTGTGAAAAGGCTTATTATGAATGCCTTCTCAGGATTTTATTTTTAAGATACTAATATATAAAAACATTTTGACTGTAAAACATGAAAACACTTTGTCAGAGTTCAGCACATGACTATACCTATCTGGACACTGATGACATCAGGAATGACATTCAGTTGAAAGTTTTTACACACTAATTCCTTTCATCCTTTTTATGTAAAAGATGAGACCCTTTCTTTAAAGGAATTTTGATTCCCCTAGGTTTTTTTAACGTGAAACACATGAGAATAATTCATAGCAATACTTAGACCCTTGCAGATGTTAACATTTTAAATGGAAAATTATGACAAACCACATGCATAACAGATGAGTGACATGCAGTTGGTTGTTAATAGCATGTACTATGATTACATAGAAAGTCAATGAAATATGTAAAATTATAAGACTTCTACTTATAAATTCCTATTTGGATCCACATAATTTTCTTATTAATCCTTCCCCAAAAATTCTTGTCACTCTAGCTAGGGAAAAGAAAGCGATGTTTAAAATAGAATGAAAGTATTTCCCCGCAGTTACCTGGTTCTCCCTTTACTCCTGGGGGACCAGGCATACCATCCTGACCCTGACTGCCTCTTTCACCAGCAAGTCCATTTTCTCCAGGGTATCCAACGGCACCTATGAATTAAAATGGACCACATTTTCACTTTATCTTCACATAAAAGAGAGAAGATCTGAATTTCCTTTTTATAAAATTATTAGTGCAACTACTTTAAGGACAGAGGTAACTAAGTTGTATACAAACATTTGTCAAAAGCAAAATATCTTTTGCATTGACTTTTGCACTGTACTTCAGTGGATTTAGAAGTCCCACTATTTCCACTGTTTCCATTATTTCCACAGAATCTGTGGTGCTGGAAATACATACATGCTTTCTTTCCCTAAAACCAAATTTTCCAGTAGCATATTCTGATCTTTGCTAACTGCTGATAAGCCAGCATTAGTTCACTAAAGCTAACAGAACTACAACATAATTTAGATGAAGATCTGCATATGAGAACATTCAATTCCTTTTTCGAAGACAGTGACTGACACTGACTTCAATGGAGTCTACCTTAGACACTGACTTCAATGAAGTCTACATTATAAACCTGTGTTGCTGCATATTTACACACTCATCCTTATGTATTTTTTTATATGGTTCAACATTTTCTGCTGCTCTAAGAAACGAATGCAGTGCTCTCTTTCCCCTTTTTCCTCACCAATTTATTTTCTCCTTCATGTCTAGCTATGTCTTAGTTTATTATTCTCTTTTAGCAGGTAAAATAAGCCTTTCATACTATGTTGCTATCACATCTTGAGACTTCTGGACTGAAAAAAGAAAAAGAGTATCAAGGAAATGTTTCACAATACTGAAGCAAAATGAAAACTTACTCCCTGAGATGAACTGAGAACATAAACAGAGCCTCATAGCAACATTAACACAGAATGTAACTATGTCAGGTAAATTCTAGAAGCTCATAAGAACATCAACAGTCTCATTACAAAGAAAATAACAAAGCAGAGGATAGCAATTTGGGAGAGATGCCATATACCATACCAGGAGGGCCTGTAACACCCTGTTGTCCTGTGTGGCCCTGCTGTCCTTTAACACCAACATCTCCTGGGAGTCCAAGTTTCCCTGAAGAATAAAGAGTTTGGGAGAGAAAAAGAGGCATTATCACTTGGAATTTAGTTCAAGCTCTAGGCTACTATTTCTGCTTCAGACAGCAGAGACAGACCTCTAGCTGCTATAAGCTAGCCTGGCTGTGCTGCCTACAAAGGAACTGTTGAGGTTTTTGACAGTTGCCACCCTACACACACCCTGCACAGCTTACTGAGAAATTCTCTTCTTCTAGAAGCATATCAGCATTTAATAACCCTCCAAAACAAAACATACCTGGGTTTCCAGCAACTCCTGTTTCTCCTCTGAGCCCATGTAGTCCTGGTGCTCCTTTCTGCCCTGGCTGACCTTGGGATCCTTTTTCTCCTTTCCTGCCCAAAACTCCAGGTGTCCCTGGATCTCCCTAAAAAATAGCAGTTGCACACAGACAGGTAAGGAACAACATCACATACAGTATATGAAGAATAGAAAAATCATACTTATTTTTAAACTTCACATATAATCAGAAAATATCTAAGAAACGATTTCTTTAATCTGCACAAATTAAATTCAGTCCTTTGATGTTTTTTCATAGACTTTTTTCCAATTGTATTCTAACAGTTGATCTTTTCATCCAAAAATACATTCCATACATAATACACAGGTATAAAAAATAGTAAAATGCACATTTTATCTTGAATCCCAACTGATTTGCAGAACAACAATCTCTTTTTCGATATTCAGCTAATAAAGTAAACAGATAATGTGGACAGATAACAGGAGCTGTAGTACAGCTTACATCATCAACCACATCTTTTGGATAATCTCATATGTAAAGATTCCCAGTTGTTCAACAGACAAAACACGTGAAGCAAAATTTTATCCACTTGGTCTAACTTATATCTAATATTATATATTGCTAAAAAATAAATGCTATTAATAGGCTTTCAAAAACCAACATAGTTTTAGATAACACAATTTTTGCATTTTCTAAGAATATTTCTCTGCAATTCTTGACATATAAGATGATTTTTGTATGTACCATCATTAGCATATCATCTACTTATCTCCTGCAAATTCTACACCTCTTGCTTACACATTTTTCTGCTCTGTTTTGCTTAGTATGACAATGACAATGTTTCTATTGCCTTTATACCTTTGGACCAGGTTCTCCTGGGAGTCCAGGAGATGGGTGCCCAGGGTCTCCTTTTTCTCCTGGAAAGCCACCATAGCCTGTTGGACCAGGGTCACCTGAAGTTCCTGGAAAGCCTGGAGATCCCTTCTGTCCTTTTTGACCTGGCAATACACAGATAGTAACAGCATTCTTAAAATGATCATAATCACATACCACATTTCCTGTTCTCTTAACTACTGCTTATATACTCAGATATTAATTCTTCATCAGAAATAAAGTATTTTAATTCCAAGAACGTTAAAAAAGTTTATTACATTTAACAGTATATAAATTTAATTTATTATCGCTAATTCCAATAGTCAATTTATAAAAAGAAAGTATTATGATCACTAGCCAGGCATTTGGTTACAAAAGCAGGTTAAGCTACTATACATTACCAAAAACTGATTAATTAATGCCCTGAAATTATTATTTAAGAAGTCATTATAAGCTATATACATAGATAGTCAGTTACAACACATCATTAACATCCCACTCTAAAATTCCACAGAGAGAGAACTCCATTCTGCAATTCAGGCAACTGCTGTGGTGTAAGAAATCTGCAAATACTGCAGAGAATAAATCTCAGCTTGAATACGTATTGTGTGTGCTTACAGTAACTGCTCAGATCTGTGTATATGCTTCTGTACAGCTCTATCAATTTTCAACATGACTTAATAGAAAATAACCTGGAAGTCCCATGTTCCCTTTGTTTCCTGGTGCCCCAGGAAATCCTTGTCCTCCAGGAAACCCTGGAAGACCCATAAATCCTTTGACACCTGCAAGATGAAAAAATAAGTGTCATATTCACATGCCCTGCTTGACTTAAACACTGACTGTCTAGTAGAGCTGAGGTTAACACAGAATCTTTTACTTCACACACTGCATGATATCTTATTATTTTATAAAGCAACATTGAAGTATAATTCTTTCACCTGCTCTAGATGCACATAAAAATATCAGTATCACTGTCAAATAAAAAAAAAATCTTATGTATCAACATTAACATGTTAAGGTTTGTGATTCTTCACAGTATTCAGGAGTGGCAACTGAACCTTTGAACAATTTTATCAACAATCTGTGTTTATGTGTTGGAATTTCCTGCCATTGTTCACCTGAGTTCAGACTGGTTTCTGTGTGTGTCACAATCACTTCAGCTTAATTTAGCTAAATTAGCACTCAGTTTAATGACTTCAAAGTAGAGCTTCATCTAGAATGCCCAGATGCCTAAATTCCAGGGTACTGGTAATCCCTGAATATTTAGCCACGTCAGGTCTGATTTTCTCCCATAAAAAGCTTTTCTCTTGATGGCTACACTGCAATAACTACAGAGGACATACCAGTGATGATACTGGTTAATCCCATCATGACAAAAGACACTTTGATTTCAAGACTAAAATGATTTCTAATTTCTTAATTATCATAATTTCTATGTATCTAATTACAGTATTGTGATTTCCAGAATTAAATTATCTTGAACCAAAATTACAGAAAAGTAAAAAGTATTATTATGATTAATTTGGAAAAAAACAAACCAATCATATTCACTTCCTCACTGAAGGTCAATGTGTATCATTATATATGAGGGAATCGTGATGTCAGAGCAAACTTTGTGAAATGGCATATGTAGGTTTATAATTCACACTGGATCTTTTTAAGACTTCTTTTCACTGAAGACCCAGCAACTTTCAAAATAATATCTTACTCTTGATGTGACATGGTAATTTTCAAGACAAGTACTCCATACCTGGTACTCCAGGTACTCCCTGAGGTCCAATAAGACCTGGGGGACCTTGGACACCTGCATCTCCTTTTTCTCCTTTTAGGCCCATTCTTCCTTGGACTCCTATAATAGTTACATTAAAAAAATGCACAACAGCATTTTAGAATGTGAGTTTTCAAGCTCTTCTGAAACTAATGAAACTGAAATGGAGCAAAATATTTTACTTGTTAACAAACACAAGCAAGTGACAAGCTCACAATCAATGCCTTCTCTATTTCCCATATGGAGACAAAAAGAAGTTTCTGAAATCTACAACATGAAAAGGTCTACACAAAGCCAGATAGCATTAGTTCAGCATGCACAACTCATATGCCAAGTCTCTATTAATATTACACAGAAAATAATTCCTCTGACAGTCAAATATTTCTAAGCAGACTCAATTACTTTACAATCTGGTATTCAGTTGGTAAGCATATTCATTTCTGCTCAAGGGCTACTATGTGTGTAAAGACACACAGGATTTGTAATAATAAGCTTCCAAAAATAATAATAATAATAATAATAAGCTTCCAAAAATCACACTTTGTTACTGATATGACATTACAATGTGAGGATTGTTAACGATGGACTTCTTAAAATGGAAATAAATATTCAATGTAATATCCAGCTACCTCACAAATGAAAAGGCAGTTTGAGTGTTTGGCAATAATTATCAGAAAGCCATGTGAATACTTTGAGAAAGTCATTGTCTTTCATGTGTTAGAATCCACTGAAACTGCAACACAGATGACAACCCTAACCAGTTCTGAATGATGAAAAAGTGAACGTAAACCTTTTGAGCCTTGTTCTCCTTTATTTCCAATCACAACCAAGGTTTCAGATGGTCCAGGAAAACCTTTGTCACCTGGTTCACCTTGTGCTCCACGAAACCCTTTTCTTCCTTTTAGCCCAGGGGAGCCAAAAGAACCTGAAAGAAAATAGTGACATTTTCTAAAGAAATCTGACTAGATGTTAACATGCAAGGAAAGCAGTTAAACTCCTACCTCTAAGGTCAACATACATGCCAAATCAACAGCTTAAGGACTTGAATAATTAATTAGACATTAATGACTACAACTTACGGCAAAAGGTTATAATTAATTTTCACAGTGAATATAAGCTTATTATCTGTTAAGCAGATATAGTATGTTGAGCATGAATGAGACAGAAAAAAAAAAACAGGGCCAAAAATTCTGTAGAAAATCATTATCCATTTTTACAAATACCAATGAAGTAGGAAAGGTGGTGATTCTGTAGTGCTAACAAAACTTTGCTGTTCTGTTGGTAGACTGCAAAGGTCCAGAAGTCAAAGATTTACCGAGACACAAAGAAATTCTGGATAAGTTCCTGTATTCTTAAGGAATAATGAAGGCAGATAATTTTGTCACTTGCCTCTGATACCAGGGTTGCCTGGACTTCCAATCCTGCCAGAGGGTCCAGGAATTCCTAATGGGCCCATTAGACCTGGCTCTCCCCTACGGCCTGTGGAAATGAAACAATAGAAATGTATTTGTTAAGGCTGATCAGTAAAACAGAACATTACTTTAGAAAGTTAAGCATATGCCTGTGATTTAAATGGTTAACTGATTCTTTCAATCATTTCTCCATTTCTAGAAGATAACTGTAGAAGCAAGTTTACCAGCTTTCAGCAAATGAAACAGTACTTATGTACAGATTAACCTGGGTGGTTTGAGGGGTTATTAACAGCTGCAAAAGCTTCTACCAATTAATGAAATAATTGAGGGTGACTGCAACATATCTGAGATATCCATATTGGGCTGTGACATCTGTCACAGGATGTAAAGGTTGTTCAGGAGCTGGAGGTCAGTCAGGACATGACAGCTCATCTTAAATGACATTAGAAGCCTAGCTTTGGCCTGCATGCTTATCATTCATATCACAGTTGTATATATGAAAATGTATGAACCATCTCCTAACAACAGAATAACGAAGGATTTGAGAATACTAAAAATCTTCGTTAATAAAGCTGCACTACATACCCCATTTCTTTTATTCTACAAATCAAGTACAAATATAATTCCAAAAAAGAAATAAACTAACAACTTTCCCTATAGGAATTACCTACTTAATGTCAGCTCTGTGACAGTTTGAGTCACAACTCTGACAGACTCGAGAACTGAGCTTTTTTCTATTTTTTTTTCAGATAGAAGAAGAAAGGTAGCATTAATAAGTTATCCATTTGAAAAGGGATACTGAGTAAGATCTATTAAATTCTTTACACTTTCATTATGCTGGGAAGACTAAATTAACTACTGTTCTGTTTCAGACATTGCTGTACTGAAAACAATGTGAAGTAACCTTCTATTCTCTGATGAGCACTGTAGAAAATTTGGTACTGCGTCACAACAGTTTTGAGATATTCTAATCATTCAGTAGATTGTTTGATTTGTTTTCCATATAAGATAAGCTAACGTAATCTATTTCTGCATTTTCAGTTTAGAGTTAATTACATGTCACCATGACAGACACCTTTTTCCAGAGACTGACTAGATCTCTATGTCAAAACATGTATTTGCAGAGACCTTACCTGGCACACCGGGGACTCCTGGCCTTCCAAACTGACCCTTGAGACCAGGTAATCCCGTGTTTCCCAGGAGACCTATAAAACCAGGCTCCCCAGGCTTTCCATAGATTCCTGGGATACCCAAGCCTGGAGGACCTAGTCTGCCTTTTGAACCTAATGAGCCTCTTCTTCCTAAGAAAAAATGCATGACAGTGTATGTAAGGTTTATCTTGCTGGAAAATTAACCTTCATCTCTATCTTGCCATCCTAAGTATGAAACTCTTCTTGAACTCTGACTCTGACAGCTGTACAGAAGATACATACATGAAAACATATACCAGGCAGAGCAGATAAAAATAAAATACCAATTCTGCATTCATTCTCCAAAAACTGAGGGAGTGACTTCCCATCATGATGAAAATAATTTTTTGAGTTCACATGCACGAGAAAAACTGAGTTGAGTGTCTAAGAGTGTTTCTCTTGGAAAGGAAATCATGCACAGTAAATGCAGGTACTCTGAGTCCCTGAACTGGTTTTCCCTATAGTTGAGACTCTTCCTCTGTTTTGCGTATTATCAGTGACACTGCACCAAGTTCAACCCATATGAGACAGATTACTGAAACAGACTGCATCAGTTCATGATCACTTTTTGTGTCATATAATGCAATCTTAAGCTTAGTCTACCCTAGTCACATACTTCCTCCAATCTGCAGATAATTCTTCTTTTTAAATGAGATCTCATTTTCATACAGATTATCCCATAGTCAATATCCATAAGCAACTTCAGGTCTCTCAGGACATTGGAAGGCAGAAATAAAGCCCAGCACCACTCAGCCAAAAAGCTTGTCTGATTTGAAACATCCTACCTGGTGGGCCTGTAGCACCCTGGGAACCTGGCAAACCTGGCAGGCCAGGAAGACATTCAGCAGGTTTCCCTGGAAAACCTGGATCCCCGGGAGCACCAGATGAGCCTGGATCTCCTAAAAGAAAGGGAGAGTGTTTTCATAACAGTTTCTATGGTAGTTTGAAGTTTGAGTGAATGCTGCTTGACTTGGCTTCCCTTTCCTCAAAATATAGATCTAACTTGTTGTGTTCCTCATGCTTGTTTGACCACAGTACCTCTTAGGCCACTATCGCCATCACGTCCAGCATGCCCTGGTAAGCCTGGAAGTCCTGGAAATCCAGTATCACCTTTTGGGCCAGGAATGCCATGACCTCCTGGTGAACCTAGTTTGCCTGGCTCTCCAGGAATAATCATGCCTGGGTCACCCTGTAACACAGAAATACAGACAATCACCACATATTACACTTTGCAAATCTGTGAAAATATTTTCTTCACCCTGTGATCAGCTAGCCTTTTACCACACATAATGGCTCCAATTCAGCAGACCACCGGATGTTCCTTACTGACCAGTTGCAAATTCCACCAATACATTAATTTATCTAAATAGCTTTTGAACTCTGTCTCCAAAATCTAAGAAATTGCTACCAAGCATAAGTAGGCAATTCCCTCAGTTTGGCTCTTATTGCATTATGATGCTTGCTTTAACTGAAAAATGTTGGACCTATATCTGAAAATAAAATTTTTCCTTTATTTTACAATAGCCATTTTTTCTTTAGGATATTTATTTAAGTAATCAAAGTCAGCACCTAGAATATTCAGAATATTCAGTTACAGTCTTTTATTTTTCCTCTTCCCCTTTTAATTATTCCGAACACTGTTTTCCATTAATACTGTTTTTATGATAAATGTGCCAACTCTCTTCCCTGAAAGGAAAAGCTGAATTGTTTGTTTTTATTGGCTGACTGAAGTGCTGGTTGTTTGGGGTATGAGCAAACGAGTTATGTTCTTGAAGCTGGTTAGTATTGCTGAGCTTATACAAGCCACTAATTACATATTTGGATCAGAAAGATCACTTCAAACCAAGTTGTTCTGTGGCTTGAAGCACAGAATAAATAATAAACAAACCCAAAAATTTAAACCCTCATTCTTTGTCATATTAAAAAACAACAACGCAAAAGAATGTCCTATGAACACACACAAAAAAAGAAATGCCACCTTTTCCAAAAAATTAAGTGTTACTGTCTTGTTCACATTTGGATCCTGATTACAGATTAGTCAAGTATCCTAAAATTACATATGCCATCAGTAATTTCTGAGTAGCCACCTTTTCAGAAGCTGTGGCATTTATTTATTTGCTGAAGCAATGCAATAATCTCCCTGTGCTCTGAAAACAGAAGTATCAAAACATTCTAAATGCATGGAGATCTGAAATCCTGCATCTTTAGTTAAAATTTTACTTGACACCTCTCTTATAAGAGATTTCATTTCACAGAGTGTGCATCACAGGTTAGTATATTCAGGAGCTTTTATTTTCCTTACACTTGTTAATTTATTTGTGCAGTGCCACATTTAATGAATGGGTCCTACGGAAAAGTCTGCTGTATTTCTAACTGAACCTTTTCTCCAGGTTGTCCTAGATTTCCAGCTCGGCCTGGCTCTCCAGTTTTTCCTTCACAACCAGGTGCCCCTCTGCCTCCAGGAAGTCCTTTATCTCCTGCAAATGAAATGAAATGTCAGTCTTTGCTTAAATGCTGTATTTATCACCTTATTTTACAAATAGGTATTTGTATGTAAGCCCTTATGGACTTCCTTCACTACATTAAGTTACATACTGATATATATCGGTCACAGTCTATTTACCTAAGTATCCAGTGAATACTCATTGTAACACTGCTCAGTTACTTGTTTCAAGTGTTAAGGAACTGACTGGAGTGAACCTGTTCCGCTGCCAGCTCCCTACCATCCTCCTCAACAAGCTACGTTGTAGTAACTTCAGTAGCAGAGCTTTCTACTTTTGTTTTCATGTTTCCTAATAGGACTATGAGAGTATTTCATAATATTTTCAGTATCCAAAGGCATATATAAAAGAGAGGCATGACTCTGAACAAGGAAGGGCCAAATTCACATTATTCAAAATGCGTTCCATTTCCTCATGAGTAGACCAGATACAACACTGTATTGAATCAATATTGATTAAAAATAAACTAATGCTACATGTACAACTCTGTAACAGACATGCCGGTAAACAGTCCATCTGAAATAAGTGTGGCACTTCGAATAAATATTTATTTGACCAGTATTCCAGAAAGCATAAATTCTTTAAAATCATCTTTTAAAATATTTTCCTACTGGCAGCTTTAATACATCTCTGAAATACTTTAAGCTTGCAACTTGAAGGCAGTAAATTACAACAGTGCAAAAAATCACCTCACTAATCCTTTCTTTTTTTTTAATGAAAATTAAAATTAATTTTTAATTGATTTCAATTGAGATTTAAAAAAATACCTAAAAAACAAAACAAAACAAAACAACAAAAACAAAAACAAACACTTCTAATTTTTTTTTTTTTTCTATTTTAATATATATATATATATTTAAGAAGATCAAAAGGTGTTTTACCTTTTGGGCCTGTATTTCCAGGAAAACCAAGCCCTGGAAAGCCTGTGTCACCTGCTGGCCCTGGATGCCCCACATCACCTGGCTGACCACTTGTTCCAACCCTACCTGTTCAAGGAAAATGCATAAACTGTGAAGCATCTTAGCACAGAACTTCAAGGTGCAATGAACTTATGTCTTCTAGTTTATCATTATTAATTAGAACATCACTGTAGATTGTTTTATTTAATCTTCAACACTATTTATTCTCCACATCACTTAAAATAATATGATCTTTGTATTCACAGCATCAAAGCAGACATGAGGCTGAGTTATGTTTTTTTGAAATATTCCCAATTTCAACTTTTCTGAACAACTATATGCAGATACAAATCTTCCACTTCCTGAGGACATTCAAGCAACACATCATAGGGCTGAGGCTCAGAGCAGAACCAGATATAAGAATAGAAGCTACCATTAAACTGACAATAGATTTCTCTGTGCTACTCAGAGCAGTCTGAAGGAGCACTGTTCCATAAAATCAAATCACAGAGGCCTCAGAGTTAGCTTCAATCTCACTGCAATATTTAGAAGACCAGCTACCAGAGAAACACCCCCTCAGCCCACACATAAAGGAAACTCAGGATCACTCATAGTATCTTAGAACAATAGCTAATAAAGTAAAGAAAAAAAAAGAGCAAGGAAGGCTATTTGAGCAAGCTTGCAACTACTGTATGAGAATTGTTTTTACTGTTGCTACTGAGGACTTAAGAATGCTGTAAACTAATTTTGATTCTTCTCTTTCAAGTACTGCAGGAGTTGCAGTGTATTTTAGGTTAGACTTTGCCAAAATTATGCCAGAGGCACCTTTCAGGATATATAAGCTGCGACATACACACCTGAAGTTTCTGTTTCTTGGAAAACAAAATACAGAACTGCTTACACCCTCCACTATACTGCACATTGTGGGCATGGCCCCACATGCCCTTCCTGTTCATTTTTATGTCCACGTCCCCTAATTTTCTTGAAAGACAAGGACATAGCTAATTCCTTAGTCTTTACACCAAAGAAATTCTTACAGTTCTAAAAAAAAAAAAAAAAAAAAAAAACACAAACAAACAAACAAAAAAACCCAACAGTTTTATCCAACTAGTGACAGTAGAGAAATTCCAATCAGATCACCTCACATTTTGACATTACTTTAGAGTAAACATACTCACCAGGCACTCCTGGGGGTCCAGGTAAACCATCTGGCCCTTGAGGTCCTGGCAACGCAGCTAATGGAGCTATCCTACTCATCTCTCCTTTCAGACCTTCAGGAAATACATTATAAGTCTTATAGTTTGGAAATATTATGCCTTTAAAATATTAGCAAGCCATCTACTCATTTTAAAATGCAGACTTCAGCAGTTCTGAGAGATTTTTAATAACCTTCAAATCCTGATTTAATATAGGGAAATAATTCTATTGACAATAAGCCCACCTCATGACTTACTCTCAGCCCTGCTGCAGTCTGGTGGAAACCCAGAAAAAAAGCACAAAATGATTTCAAGTAGGAAATAAAAGTTATTGTCAACACCAACAATGACTGCTCTCAGGTCAGATGAAAAGAAACAAACCAAAAAACCTCACAACTAGCAATGTCTCCAACAGAGATTTGTGGAGATTTCTTGATATGTGGAACAATGTGACAAACCCAGAAAGAGTGATAAAGACTCAGGCAGATGCATTCTGATAATTTCATCCCTTCGTATAACAAATTCACTTCTTAAATGAGTCAACAGCATAGGCATATGGTGTCCCAGCTTTCACTGCAGTTACAAGCAGTAAGCTTCAGAGTTCCATGGATCTAAAATACAAAAATCTTTAAGAAGTGACTTGACTCTGTCTTTCAAACATCTCTTCTGTTCAACTTCAAGTTCTTCCAGATTATACTTGCCTTTAAATAAACACACTGATGATTCTGTCACTGATACAGTGCTTCCTAATTTCTCCGGATGACTTAGCTCACACTGATAACTGGATACATAATCAAGAGGTCTTTTTTTACAATGAAGACAGTCAAGCACAGCCTTCCAGCCTCAGAATTTTTGCTATTGTTTCTAGTGGGACTGAAGTTAGACCAACACAAATCTTATATTAAGAAAAACTCCCTAAGTTTTATAACTTTTATTTGTCTTCAGTCTCTCTCTGCAATTGAGATGTTCAACATAGGTAAAGAACAATAAAATAATAAGTTACAAACCAGCTTCTCCAGGAAATCCATGTGGGCCAGGTAATCCTTTAGAGCCTTTGACACCTCTTACTCCCTGTGGTCCATATCCTGGAAGTCCAGGAAGTCCCATCTCTCCAGGAAGACCAGGGTTACCAGGCAATCCAGGTTGCCCTCTATCTCCTTTTGAACCAGGCAATCCCTATTAATGATTACACATGTCTGTACACCAAGAATTACTTCTTTTCATGCTAACTTTCAAAACAAAATACCTGATTCTCTGTGACTGTGGTACCACATTATCTCAGCAGCAGAGAAGCTCTGTTAATTGAACTGTCAATTTTATGACCGAATTACTTGTTATCAAGAAAATATTTATTTTAATATCAGTTGTTACAAGTATAGGGCATTTGTCCATCCTTTTTATTAAAAATGAAATAGGAAAAACCAGTTTGATTTTCAATTACTGTGGCATTACATTGAACTATTACTTTTTAATTTTCAAAGCAAGATTTGGGAAAAAACAAAATCTCAACATTGATTTTCCTTGGATACAATGAGGTCAGGTTTATACAGAGTTATATCTGAATTGCTTTTACAGTTTCTCAGCCAACATGGCACAATCATAATTGCTAGTTGTTGTTTCTGGTGAATAAGCTCTGTCCTAACAATTCTAGTCTTAAAGTAATTCTCCCAGCTTTTGTGATTTTTCTCAGCCCTGGATAGAGATTAACTCCTAAAAACCAAACAGAAATTACTCGAATTTTTTTATTTTAAGCACTGCGAGTAGACAGAAAAATATCTTTTTCTTTTTCTTTTTTTTTTTCATTTATTAATATATCACAGCAATTTAAGATAGTGATGAGACTTTCCAGCAGCATGCATCCACACCAGCCTCTTTTCTCTTTGATATTACACAAGATTTTTTACTGTCATTCTCTTGTTTTCACTTGGGATTGATCGCTATAAATGAGCACAGCACCCCTAAGTCAGAGAGAGGATATTCAGCTGAAATATCACAATACGTAAAACTGATTGTTATATAAGATAAAATAATTGACTAAGCTTTTCATAGTTCTGTATACACTACAAACACTGCATACTCACCTCTTCACCTTTAGAACCTTTGTGACCTTTAAAGCCAGGTGTTCCCAGAAATCCACTTGATCCTTTTCTTCCTTTGTCTCCCCTGGATCCTGGATCTCCTTGCTCCCCTTTTGGTCCCTCTGGATATACATATCCTGGCTCACCTTTTGATCCCTTAAGTCCTTGATCTCCTTTAAAACCTGGAGATCCCTGGAAAAAAGACAATCAAGAAAATTACAGTGCTACACATGTCAACTGTTTTCAAGCTTTTTTTTTTTTTAACTAGTATTTAAATTAAATACCTGAGAAAGATTCCCCTTATTCTCATCTCTATTTACTGAAAGTGAACACTTCAATCAGTGGCACAAATAGGAGTACCAGAAAACATCTTAAAATCAGATTTCTTTTCCTCATGGGACTCTTACCCTAGGGACACTGTAGCTGCCATAGTTGGCTACCTGTAGCTAATTTCAGTGCTCCTTCCTTGACCCGCTCAGGGTATAATGTAGAGCAGAAAGCACACTGAGATCTAGTGACCTTGAGCTCATGAATTCTTGGGAAATGAAAAAAAAACATTAGCAGGCTCTTTCAATTATACATCTGTATGCACCACAATATGTATTTGTTCATATCACAATTTTGTATAGGATGGCATCTACTGTACTTTCCCAAGAAAAACTATTCCTACATGCACAAGACAAACAACCAAGTGCTATGCCTGTAGCAGGTGCCTGTCATCCCTCTTCAGTAAGTTTCCCAAGAAGGAATGTCCTTTGTACCAGTGAACAGGACATTATGAGTTTCTCAGTACAACCAGGGCTGGACACAAGAGAAGTGAGTGAGAGATGTGAAAAAGATCAAAATATACAGTAGACATATACAGACAAAACTGTATATGCTTAACAGCCACTGCCATGATTATAGCATTATGTAGATGAACAGAATCTTGGCCTCTTCACCAAACTAAGTGTCCTCAGCTTCTCCTCACAGGACATGCCTTCTAGCCCTTTTACCAGCTTTGTTGCCCTCCTCTGGTCAATTTCAAGTATCTTAATATCCTTTTGCTATTGAGAGTCCAGAATTGCACACAACGTAAAAGGCAAGGACACAACAGATAACTGTTGAAATCATTCAGTATAACACAGCATGTAACACCAGCTGTGACATTTATCTGAAATTATTATGGGATCTGAAAAATAATCTGAAAAAATGCAAATCTTACTTGAGCTCCTGGAAATCCTGGTGCTCCTGGAGAACCTGAAGCTCCTTTGGGACCTGGTGCTCCTTCTCTACCTGCAAAAGAAACAGCATATTTTGCAAAGGAAGAAGAAAAATAAGGAAATTGTTTTGACAGGCTCTAACAATCACACTCAACACTGAATGTTACTGCCATTCACCCTGATTGCATGAGCACAGATTGACCTTGCTTCAAGCTGCACATAAGCTCTGTGCTCAGGCATAAATGCTTTTAAGGCTCAGGCTCACATCAGAAAATGGAGCTACTATCCCATAACAAACACTGAGATCATTTACCAGGGATGCCATCCTGGCCACGTGGCCCAGGAGAACCAGGAAGACCAGGTGTTCCCGGAATATAGCTGCAATCAGTACATACGCAAGCTTCATCACCTAGAAGGAATAAAATTAATAAATTGTTCAACAGCAAGTAACTCCTAAGCCTAACCAATGTATTATAAAATTTGTTGCAGAGGGTGGCCAAAACATACTGGTCAAAGAGCAGTGTAGTAAATGTGGCCTTAACTTCGATGGAAGGTCATTTCCAATACAATACAAGATTACCTGTTGTCAGACTGAATCAGAACTGACGACATTTAAATGACAACATAGGAATACCTACTTTAAATCTCTTGATTTTTTTCAATTCTAGTTTCAGTAAGCTGTTTGGTTATAGTCACTCTATCGATAAGTAAATATTTTCAAAAGAAGAAAGTAACAAAGGTTTCAAGTTGATAAAGCTTCATAGGGGGCTACTTCAATGACTGGCAAGTGGCATACAAATTTAGCAGCTCCTGTGGTGATATTTGCAGAAGGAACCTTCTCTCAAAGACCAATTGGTGGTGTTGGACATAACACCAGGGGAACATAAAAACCTTACCTACCTGTAATAGTAACTGTCCCAGAGAAGATCTACACCCTGGCTGCAGTGCTATACAACTGATGTGTGGTACTGCTGCATGCACTGCTCTTAGCTGCTGTTTACTGTAAGGGGAGGATAATATCTTGCTATCTCTAAAATTGTTTTTAAAACCTCTGAACTCAAACAGCTTGAGAGGTCAATTTAAAAATTTCATGAGGGTCTATAACCAGATTGTACCATTTATTTCTAAGCGATAGCTTTCAGAAAGGAAGCGGAAATGGAAAAGGAATTTTTCAGCTCTGTGTCTTAGTTTCCACGTGAAAAGGCCAGTAACTGCCATTACAATTTGCTCCTGATCTCATTCAGAGAAAACATTCTCACACAGAAAAAAAAAATTCTACTTGAAACCAAGATATACAAAACCCTGTACTGAGGCTGAACACAATTTTTTTTTCTACTCTTATCTCTGCTATGTTATAAGAGCTCTCAAAGATTGAAAAGTTTACTCCACAACAGTAATATTCTCTGGTATCTCTGACATCTTGTTATCCAAGTGAACACTATACCAATCCTGAAACATAGCTAGTAAACACAATCACTGACCTTTCATGCCAATGTCTCCTGGAGGTCCTGGAGGTCCTGCACACCCTGGGTGTCCAGGAAGTCCAGGTAGGCCTGTTCTAAAAGTTACTCTACCTGTTAATGAAACAAACATGGAACTAATAGATCAGACAATTATCCATTTGCTAAAGCAGAAAAAAAAGGTCCAGGGTTGAGCTGGTGTCAGCATTTATTTAAGAAAGAACTACCTGGACAAGTCCAAAACACCTTTTACTTCAAATACTTGAGGATAAGTAGGGCAAAGCTAAAGTAAATCTCATCAGACTGCTGCTGGATACATCTGTCCAGCCAGGGAGGCTCCTTTAAAAAGCACAGTCCCTCCTGAGGGAAATATTTACATTTTATTTGAATCAGCAGAAATCTTTCTTTTCCAGAACTAGAAAGGAAGCTTTTACTTTAATTGTAGATTATTAATACTTTCAAGTATCTTTGTCATTATTATTCTGATGTATTTACTATCACTCTGGAAAAAAACAGAAGATACACTGACCAATACATTTGCAGGATAGATATCTTTAAGAAAGCAAAGAGAAGCATTATATCAAAAAAGAATCTGTGCTAGCCATACCATATACAATGGAAACATGATGCTTTTTTGTTAAAGACGTTCTCCTGGTTAATATACTTTCGAAAAGCACTGTAAACTGTGTCTACTCAATTGGTTCATCTATGACTTTGCTGCTATTTTGTTTTCATGCTGCCAGAACTTCTTATCAGCTCTATGCTCACTGAGACCTATGTAGGCAATCATGTGATCTCTCTAACTTTTAGAATAGAACTTTCTGAATGTAGTTTTACAGAAATACTGCAGTTTTTGGAAAAATTAATCTTAATATTGGGATTTCTCTCATTAGTCCTTCCTGTGATTATGTAGTGAGATTTTATACAAAAAAGTGAGAAATTTTTATACTAGGAAGTCACTATACCTTCTTCCCAGAATCTCACTAACAATGAAACATAGATCCTTGCTATGCATGCTTTTTAATGAATATTCTAAAATGAAATTTCCAAAGATAAACCACGTTCAACTCAAAATATACTCTATTCTTAAATATTTATATAATCCAATCAATTAGATATTGAGATGACTCTAGATTTGTTGTTGTATATTGTGTATACAATAGTGAAGTGTCACCTGGTTCCCCCGGTGGACCTGGCAATCCAACAGAACCAATCCTGCCAGTAATCCCAGGTAGCCCCGGAGGGCCTACAATACACAAGCCCACTTGTCCTTTTGCTCCTTTTGCTCCTTTTGGCCCAGGAAATCCTGGGGGACCTCTCAGACCTGGCCTTGACACACCTAACAAAAGAGGAAAAAAATATAAAAACAAACAATATAAAACAATAAACAATATAAAAATAAACAAGAAATGGAACTTCAAAGCAAAGTAAACTTTGCAGGTTTAACAGGAAAAACACATTGTCTCAGAGTTCATATCACGAATATGATTTATTAAATACTTATGATGAGAATGTAAATATATTTTAAAATTCTTTCATTTTCTTTCATATCTCTTTGAGATACATATGATACTTGTCCCAAAAAAAAATTTTGGGTGACACATTTTTGCCACCTAGAGTTATGTTCAAGGTCTTACAAAATTAAGATTTTTCACAAAGCTGACTGGCTATAATAGGGAGGTACTTAATTATTACATATACCTGGTCTGCCAGCATCTCCAGGAGGACCCTGTGGCCCTGCAAAATAATGTTTAGAACTTCAGTTAAAAAATGGTATGATCTACATGGCACTACTAAATGACACTGACTACAATCTTTGGACTTTGCATTCTTCTCTCATTTTACCTCTTTAGAGGTTTTGTCTCTGTAGGAATATACCATTTATGCGACTGCTGCACACTGGCAATTCTCACTAAAATCTGGTTCAAATAAATTAGTACACTTTAATTTTACAGCATGGACAAAATAAACAAAAGAAAACCTTTACTGTTTTAGGGTGACAGGCAACAAAAAATGGCAAATGCCAATCTGTGAAAGCTGAAAAAAGTACAACTTTCAGCAGCAGACTTAAGCCCTGATGGTTTGTCTATGGCATACATAAATAATGCTCTGATGGAATAATCCACTGAGGTCATTATACAGAGTATAAGTGAGTTTAGGTCCTGAACTCAATTATGTGCACAAAGAAGTATACTGACTTCACTATATTTAAAAGGAAATTTGTCCACAAATCTCAGGATAAATTTCATTTCTGCTATTTCATATTAATATTCTTGGAAAGGCAGAAGCAAGTTGCTAGGTGGTCAAAAATTTAGCCTGCAGCAAACCCTTTGAGTAAATAGCTCTTTCCAAAATATTCTAGTCTTAATGGGCTACTAACCAGGCATGCCACGTTGGCCTTTTGGTCCTGGAGGTCCAGGGGGTCCTTCATCTCCTTTTTCACCAACTCCATCATAATACTCTGTCTTAATGAAAAGATTGCAAGAAAAGAAAAAATAGTAAGAGTGAAAAGCACAGAGCCCCATCCTGACCATTTAGATAGAACAATGTCATGATTTCATTCATCATTTTGAAGTTGTGACACCATGAGAACTTTCTAATCACACGCTAATTACTCACAAGTAGCCTTAAAGTACAATTGTTAACACAAAGATAAAGCTACAAGACTTTTACAAATAGAGGGAGCTGGGAATTCCAATCAAATTCCTTAACTCTCAGAGAACGTCTTCGTCTGTGGATGTAATTATACAGACAAGGTATAAGTTGGAGATCTAATCATGAATATTAAAGTAGCATGAAATGGAAAATATTCTTGACATTAACCTTCAGGAATCAGTGTATTCTACTGCCTAAGAGCAGCATCAGCAATATCTAGGCTACTATCCTATAATAATAATCACATATGAAAATAGACAGTCATCAAGCTAAATCACAAATTCACACAGAAGTTTTTCATTTAAAATTAATATTCTCAATATTCTTAGCATATTCTTAGTTCTTGATTTCAAAATTTCCCTAAGCCAACAGCAGAATCAAAATATTATTAGCTATATTTCTGCTTTTTTGTAACTATAATTTTTTTTGCTTTTTTCTGGATTATTTTGCATGGGCACTACTACCCAAAAATAAGATTACAGTAAGAGTCTTTCCTTGATACACAAACATCACACTGAAATGTAGATGGACTACTAATATACCAGTTTTAAAAGGAACAACAAAAAACTGCTTAAAACTAAAATTCACCGTTTCTTTTTCTATTAATTTTTTTGAAAAGCAGTGCGTGTTTTTATTGCTATGTCAATATCGCAGATTAGTCAGCTTATTTAAAGTCATTTCTTTCTGGGCAATTTGAACAGAAAATTACCATTAGATACACATGGGTCCTTTAAGAAGGCCACTGGAGTGGAAATGACTGAAGTCTAATGAGATGCTGACTTTGCATCCAATTCTACATGAAGGGAGATGCCTTCTCCATGAAACACTCAAAAATAACAGTACCTCCAGAATGACATATTCCAGTAAGAGCACTGTGAGGCATCTGAAAATGCCATATGCAGTCAGTTTGGCTTATTCTTATTCTAGTGGTTTACACAACTGTTATGATGAAAGTAATTTACACTTACTTGACCACGAGCTCCAGGTGGACCAGTGTCTCCTTTCATACCCTTCATTAAAGGACATAAATTGGTTAATTTTATTCATTAAAAACAACAACTGACATGACATTTGGTATCCTCTGTCACCTCAGGACTGTTTGCAGCATTAAAGGACTTCCATTCCTGACCCATCTCTGGTCCCAACACAACACTTTTCAGTCACATTTGAAAAACTACACAAACACACTAGCAGGCAAAGATGAGCACTAGCTCATACACATCATCTATTAAAGTTTATCCATCCCCTATTCTACATACTATTACTTGTCAAAAAGAAAATAACATCAAACACATTTGCCAGTACCTTAGCTCCTTGTCTGCCAGCCAGTCCTGGTTTGCCCTGTTCACCATTTTGTCCCTGCAGGTGATAGCAGACAATGTTATAAAAAATAATCTCTTAGCACTATCAGTAAGATTTAGAACTGAAATTTTTCTTTTTTTAAGGTAATTGCAACATGAATGTAACTTGGTCAGAGGAAGACATCTTAGTGAGACTCAGGTTAGGGTAAAGTTCCTTGCCTGCAAGCTATACTACAGGTCTCGCATGCAAACTCGCCCTTCTAACAGCATATTCTACCAATCCTAAATTGAAGCCCCTCCAAACATCACAAACATATGAGGCTCTAATTTGTCTTTCCTCTGCAAATTGATGTTTCTGAAAGAAGATACTGAAGACAATGTTATATTCTCATATACAGCAACTTCATCTTTCAGATATTCCCAATCCCTGTGATAATGCTGATCTCTAAAACTAAGGGGTGTCAGCAAGACCAGGATGGAAAATAACACAGACTCATGCTAAGGCTTTCTGCAAGAGTAGGTATGTAAGAAAAAAGGATTTTGCCAGGGCTTATGCACTTGAATGCAATCCTTGTTTGTAATGCAGAAATAAGAAGAGAACAATGACTTGTGTTTGTGATGACATAAGGCATTATCTGTGTTAGTTGAGTAATAAGACAGTGAAGACTTGCAATCTGTCATTCCAAGTTTTTTGTCAGACTGGAATCTTTAGACTGAGTACTATGGTTGTTTTGACAAAATGAGGATAATATTTTAGTAGGAGGATGATATACATGAAATCAGCTTTTTTAAGTTCATTTTGACCCTAATGATGTCATGAAAAATAAAGTGAAATAAATATAAAATCGAATAACTATTGAGCCAGTACACAAATGAGATCATTTTGAGTATAAAATGACATAGTTTAAGAATTATATTTTGTCATTTCCTTCAAGATAACAATTTTAACATCTATCAATCATCTAATTTCAGGTCAAGATGGCTGTGACTTTGACTACAGCTATTTTTTTGTAAGAGTGTCATTGATTCTATCGATTAAAATCTGTTATTTAGCTTCTTGATTTTGGCTGAGATAAGGTTTAGCTCTCTTGTAAAAATTTCAACTTGATTAACCAGAATGAAATTCAGTAGTTAATTTTTTGTGATCTAGTGATTCTTTGACCTGTGTGTGACACATTTCATAGCTGCAAGCAACAAGTCTTTTTTCTTTTACAAAGATGCAACAAGATGTAGTATGCCTCCCCCTCCTGCACAAATCTATAGGTTTGTGGTATGTCCTAAGGCCAGTTTGGTGAATTGAAATGTTTAACAATGCATGCAAGTCAGCATTTTCATATTTCATATTCATAATCAGCATATTTTACTAAGGCTGTGACAAGAAGATATGACCACGCTAAACAGATGACTGTTACTCAAAAAACATTCTGAGGGTTTCCTTCATTACCGGTAATCCAGGCAGTCCTGGGGCACCTTCTTTACCAGGTTTACCCTACAAAGAAAGAATAAAATAAAAGAAGGGAAATATAGTAAAATTAGAAAGACCTAAAGAAGTGTAACTGCATTCTAAGAACATAACAACTAAGTGCTGTACATGTAACTGTACATCATGTCTTAATAAATTTTAGAAAGCAATGCAGGTTATTCACAAATGTTCATTATTTCTAATCATAACTAGTGCTCACAAACAGTGAGATTAAGATAAATCCTGAACATCCCTCCTCCTGTGGAATATTAGCTGAGGAAAAATGGGGAGCAAAATAGAAGTAAACTACAGTATGATTATAGAAATGGATACCTTACTTTTCACCTTGAGGGCAGAAACCAGGAAAAGGTGGTTCATTAAAATCCATAGCAGGAAGGTAGTGACAAGATGAAGCATTGGGTGAAAGATTATGATTATGATGATGTGTTCAGAACAACAGGAGATGAAGTACATTTTAGAAATTTCTTTTGCACAGAATAATTCAAGGAAAGGTAAAATAATTTTGGGAAAAACAAAACCAAAAAACACCAAAACCATAGATCAGACCATGAATTACAATGTAAGTTTCAGGAAAAAAAAAAAAAAAGAAATACTCAAAAGATGGTATTATTTAATCAGAGATGAATCTCTGGAAGAGCAGAAGGCAAGCTGGAAGTAGCATATTACCAGTGCCTTAACTTGACTCAAAATAATCATTTTTTCTAGAATATAAAATTCAGTTATTTGATTTTTTGTTGTTGTCATTTTGTTTTCTTTTTTGAATAGCCAGCCAGTCAACACCTTAGCACAATTTGTAGTTCTTAGGACAAGAGGCAGAAAAGCAAGAGTGCTCTACTGCTTTCTCAACAAGAGTTATGCGAGGAGAAAATGAAGGTGCATTCTAAAACACTTTTGTGAAAAGAACACAGAAGACTATCTTGCTTTTGGATAGCAAAAACTTCCAGTACTTCAAATTTCTGTTTGAATTAATTGATCGATTTTTCATAATGTATAGGAGTAATAAAAGTTGAGTTGCTCTGTAGCATCAAAGTTAAAGCACCAAATAAACTAAGGAAGAGGAATAAACAGTATTAGTCCTGTGCTGTTACTCTTCCCTGCCTAAGAAAATTTAAAATGTATGTTCACGTGGAATTACACATTTCATTTAAAAATCATTTTTCTTAATATTGCAATTATTAATATATTTCTTAATATGAGTTTATTAATATTTATTTAGAATTGAGGGATCAGAATGTTTTGTTTAGGAAATACCACGAAGCATTTTAATTTGAGTATTTCAGGGTTCTTTTCTGATTATGAAACAGTACATATAAGCTGCTAAAAATATATACATTAAATTGTTAACAGTAAACTGTTAAACAGGTTTAATTATTATGAATACACATCTTTTTTAACAGATTTTATGTAAAAAGTTAAAATCACTTGTAAACAAAGTGGGACCTTACTATTTAATTGTCTTCATGATATTATACACTCAACTAATTATATTTTAACATGCATACTTAAAAAAAAATCCTAATTTTGCCACAAAATTATGTCATATTGTTTTGTTAACCGATTAACTCTTATGACAACTTTCTTCACACCTGTTGGTTAAATATCCTTGCTTACGTTTGCCCCACCACGTGAAACAAATGCTTTTAATTCAACTTCTGCATGTACACTTGCAGTATAAAGTAAGTATATGTCCAGAAGAGTATATTTTTGAGTAACTTTCAAGAGTAGAGCTTCACAACAAAACAAATTGAAGCGTATTCACCATCAACTGACCTTTATTTCATGTACTTACAGTATGTGAGCCTGTAAGAACAAATATTTGATTTTCAGATCTCTAGTCTGGTTTACTGGATGAAAGTTTTTGTATCTTAAAAATCTGACTTGAAAACTGCAAAGGAACAGAGTAAAAGCTTTTTCCTGAACAGCAATAGAACAGAACTGTTTTTCAAGGAAGATTAACATATACATGCCTTTTTCACATACCTGTGCTCCAGGTTCTCCTCGGTCACCCTTTTCACTCTGAGAATCACCAGTTGGCCCCTGTAACAAAAACACCCTCAAAATACACATATTTTAAGTCACATTTCCTAAATTAAATACATCTTCTATCTTTTTTTTTCCCCTTTAAATTGTGTAAAGATGAAGTACAAGTAGAATAACATTAATATGTATTCATTAAAGGTCAGAATAAGTAGCATAATACTGGACTCTAAAGAATCGCTGTCAGAATTTTTGGATTTATGGCATTTACTGCAGTCTCTTACTGTAAATCCCATTGGCCCTGGAAGTCCTCTTGATCCTTTTTCTCCTTTTTCTCCTTTCAAATCCTATTACAGAGAAAAAAAAATTAAAAATTTAATATGGCCACTGAGGTGTTTCTGTGCTTATCAAAACATTCAAGTGTAATGATTAGGAAAGCCTCACATCGCTGACAAGATTACATAAGCATAGATAGCTGCACTAAAATGACTAAATGAAACAGCAACTTCCTAGCAGCACTCCTGCCTATGGCAAGGAGTACAAAGAAGGATGAGAAAGATTTCCATAGGTATATCAACTGGAAAGTCCAGGAGGGCATACCCTCCCTAGTGAACAACACAGGCAAGCTCGCAACCAACACATGAGGACAAGGCTGAGGGATTCAATAACTTTTTTGCCTCAGTCTTCACTAGTGACTGCACTATACGTAGCCTTCAAGCAGACAGTTTGAACTTGGAGTTCTTTTTCTCTCTCTGTAAGTGAAGATTAGGTTTGTAACCACCTGAGGATCCTGAACATCTGTATGTCTATGGGTCTTGATGAGGTGTACCCCAGATTCCTGAGGGAATTTGCTGACGAAGTCACTGACCTGCTCTCAAGAATGTATGAAAAACTGAACAGACACATTGTAAGAAAAGCTTAGTACCTAACTAAAGAATACTGAAAAGGTTAGAGTGGGTGTAAACAAATGTTATCAGGACAATGAAGATAGAGGTGTCCTTGCACAAAGTAAAAAACAGTAAAATGTTTTATTGGAACATAGCCTTTGACTATTTTACTACCGTCATGTTGTCTGGTCCACTTAATGTAACAATAACGGTTCCTGGTGGTCCAGGGGGTCCAGTTAATCCAGTGTCTCCCTTAAAAAAAAAAGGAAAAAGTGAAGCAGTTACAAATTTGTTTGTTTGTTTCTTTCAAATGACTACTGCTATATTTATGACATTGATAATTTTTTTCTGTCTTTACAATTACCTGTTAATAGCATTAATATTCCTGTTTGCTTGCTTTTTACCTCCCAATAAAAAGGCATACAGGAAACTTAAGACTGTTATGACAGTGTTCTCCTAGGTGAGAAATTGAGATACATGATGAGAATGTATCTCAAATTAGCATAAAGAGTGCCTTTAATACTATTTTATCTCTAAATTTATTTAAAACATCTCCTTACAATTATCATCATTTTTCTCCCAATTTGATGAAGGCAGTTAATAAAAATACATGAAGTGTCTTTGGTGACATCCTCAAAATTGTAGCCCCATACTACAAGAAGATGATTGTAATAAATTACTGAAAGGTAAAATTCATTTTTGTGCTTTTTATCTAAACATTAATAACAAAATATACTTTGTGCTGATGAACAGGAAAATTCCTAAATATGACCTTTCCTGCAGAGCTCAACAAAGCATTATCCATGATTATAAGTGATTTTAAGCCAAGAGAAAGCCTTTGCAAGTACTTGCACTGTAACAGCAGAAAATGCTTCACAAATAATCAATCTGTAGTTCTCAACATTTTGCCAGGAACCTTCTAGCATGTTCCTAGTACTAATTACAAAATTAAAATAAATCCCACTGTCAGTGATGCTTCAGACCACAGCTGAACCTGTGCAGGTCCATTAGCTTAACTCTGAGGTGACCCAAGTTCTTAAAAGGATTCTGTAAAGGCATTCAGACTGACTACACTGGTCCTCCAACTGCAGGCTGAGGTCATATTCTTTGTCATTTCTATGAATGTAAATTATACGGCATACAAAGTAAGACAATGAAAGATGAATCATCCAATTTTTCCTCAAAACCTGGGAGGTTTTCTAGCATCACAAGGGCTGAAACAAAAAAGATGTTGGCCATAAGAAATTGTGAGTCTACAGATGCTCTACATTTACCAGTGTTTACATACTTGGATAAGCAGTTAGGAACACTGTGCAAATAAAAATGATATTGATATATAAATGATATATACATGTCATGTGTTAGTAAATTCTAACTGCTGTCTTCTCTTATGTTTCTACTCTTCTGTCAGGAAGTTTATATCTTCAACTCTTAAGTGAAAACAGTCCTTATATATTGTCATGTTACCATTTTCCAGCAAGAGACTTCCACATATATACTGAGAATTTTTATTCACAATACCTACTTTTCCAAACATTTCACCAAGTAAATCAAAAACAAAAGTTAAAAACATGTTAAGCATTGTATGCAAATACCTTTCTTCCTTTGGTTCCTATTACTTTCATTCCCATAAGACCCTGTAAAAACAAACACAATTTGGAGCTTTTTACAAAATGTATTTTAATAGCACCCACAGAATGAGCAAATAGATGTTACACATAACAGGAAGTTTTCATTTTCATTACCAATCTGAGACTACCTTAGGTCCAGGAGGTCCTCGTCTCCCTGGCATTCCCTACAAAAAAAAAGAAACAAACAACCCAAAATGTAAAAAAATCACTGTATTCACACCAATATAGGAGCCCTGAAGTGCCCAGCTTTCACTTGAGTTATATTACTTTCTTTCATTTCTTCTTGCACCATTACCACTGCAATTTGTTGTGAAGAGTTTGTAGTTTATGTGGTCTGACTGCAAACATATACCTCTGTTATAGTTATTTACATTAGTGCTTAATGTTAATTTATAGCTAGTTATTTGAAAATAAAAATTTAAGCCTACTTAGACAAGGATATGTCTGAAAACATGTAAATTATAATGCATTAAAGATGCATCAGACGTATGCAGAAAGGTATGGATTTCACAAATCCAAATCTATAAATCTCAAATCTGAGAGTCAGATAATTCCACAGATTACTTAGCAAATCAAATGTTGAAGTAGCAAGTGTGATTTAAGATCATACTCACTGAAGTTCCTGGAAGGCCTCGCGGTCCAGTTTCTCCAGGATATCCTTGAACACCCTGAGCACCCTGCATATTAAAAAAACAAGATGAAAACAAATGAACAAACACAACAGGAATAAATGTTCTAGCAAGACTGTGAGAAAATCACAATGCTAAGTGCATCAAATTGAATAACAGGAGCAGCTCTGTATCATGATTTCCTTTTTATGTCTCAAGATAATGTAGAAGTATAATTCTGTGTTTTGAAACACAGAACACATACCTGTTCTATAGCTAAACTACTCCAGGGTATGAGTCCTGTTTAATGCAACAAGGGACATTCTAATTATCTATGTAGTTCTACTGTTGGGCAAAGTAAGCCTTCAAGCTTTGGAACATCCTATGCATTAAATCCTATTCTTCAAAGCTTCTTTTTTTAAGAAACTGGAAATTTAAAATGTCGATTTTCAGTTTAATTCAATGTTCTCTGATTATATTAACAGTCAAAATAAATGTCTACTTTGCTGTTTTCTACTAATCTTGTTGTTTTTTAGAAAAAATACAGATCATATTGGTTTTTGATATCACTTCTAGAAAAATTGAACCAATTTTACTTCATGGGGAATTTTTCACCATTTCTAAAGCAATTTTTCTTGTATGCAACCTTTCTTTTCCCGTTTGACTAATAGATAATGGAGACTGTTGGTTCTCATGACAAAATAATTACTATTCTGGTGTACTCTGTGTTGAAAAGTCAGAAAAAAGACTTCTGATAAATTGCATTTGTCAGATTATATGACGTTAATAATTTTTAAAGATTCATTTAGAGATGAGTAATTGTAAAAAATACTACACATATATAAATACATAGTACATAAAAATAATTTATGGACACATGTATATACATACAACTGTAGGCACATATATACTTATATCTCACAGTAAGAGTTAACTATTGATTACCTGAGGTCCAGGCATTCCTGGCAATCCAGGATCACCTTTTGCACCATATCCTTGATCATATCCATCTGCAGGGCACCCCTGGACAACGAGACAAATCAGATAGGAAGATATGCTTGTAGAACTCTTTACTGTATCCTAAGCTTCAAATCTTCTACTAGAGTCTGTAGGGAAATAAGCAATATCAGAATTGCAAGATGACTGTTACGTGTCCACTACAGATAGTTCCTATCTTTATTAAAGATTTTATTAAACAGAAAATAACTTTTTTAGGCAACCAAGTTCTCTGTATTAGAAGTAGTCTTCATTTCAGATCTACACTGTTTTCTTATCCATAGTCTTGAACTGTTTTTCTGTCCTTTTTTTTGTATTTAACTACTCTCTAATGCATTTGTATGTTTCCATATGGATTCCTTAAGCTATTTGAGGAAGGGCTTCATTCTTTATGTGCTTAAAAGAGATAAATTCTTAACATCCAATAACTGTAGTTAAAGGAAAGGAAAAAAATACAATTTCATATCTCAGAATGAGTGTAATTAACACAGACAAAGCACCAAAATTTGTTGTACTTCTGGAAAATAAACCTGTTTTCTGTGAATGATGACATCAAGTACTCATTTTGAGCAGCAAAAGTGAGTATAAATTGTTGATTTCCAATAAATATTTCAGATAACATAGTGTAAATGACTGACCTTATCTCCTTTTATGCCAGCAGTACCCTATAGAGATGAACAATCATATTACTAAAACAGAAAAGTAAGCAACAATGGTGAAAGGACACATTATAAATATTCTCTAAACTCAGTACTCTTTAAGTGATTTACTTTCATGAACACGGTATATAGCCACGTACTAGCTGTGTACTAAAACACGTTAGCTGTGCCTGACTTCAATTTAGGAAAAAAATGACATACTGTCAAAAAGTAGTCCAGACACTCTGCTGTAATTCTACAAGCACATACAGAGAGTTATTTATAAACTTAAAAAAAAATTCTGCAAAGAAAAAAAATAACAACAACAACAAAAATGCAGCCACAATAGAAGTCCTGGCTTTAATTCCTAGTTCTGTTACTGGCTTAAGAAGGCTTTATCCTCAATGATACTTAGACATAAACTGAAAATGAAATCTATTTTAATATATCCTGTACATATTTAGAGAAGTGAGTGTTAAATTTTCATGAGTATGCCTTGAGACATTAAAGAGCTAATGTCAGACAATAAATTCGCATGCCCAAAAAGTTGAGACCTAACATACAGCAGATTAAGCATCACTTTAAATTTTTGTTTCTTTACTGCACTGTATTCAAAATTAATAAATTGGGGGATATCCATATATTTCAACTGTTGTAAATATCAGCTAATATAAGGCTTTACAAAACTCCTTCACCGAGTGTCTGTAGGGAGTAAAAATGAATACAGTCGTGAATTTCACAGACACCTACTGGAATGCCTGGAGCACCTCTTCTACCTGGAGGACCTGGGAAACCTCGATCACCCTGAAAGTAAAAGCAATTGTTAATACATATTATTATTATAATAATGTTTTAAAAAGAAGGGTTTTTTTTTAATGTTATCACGCTAAAATTATGACTTGCATTACTACTGCATTAAAAGAAGTGGTATAGACTGACCTCATGGGTCAGAGATCAGGATTTATTAGCTATGTCAGACAAGTTTTCTGTTTCTCTACAAAACATATGATTTTCCATAACAGGAATTCTTCTGACTCCCTCTTTCAGATTGAATTTTTTTTTAATATTAAATTTTTCTATTGCCTTTGGGATTCAGGAATTGTCAGTTGCAAGCTAGATAGAAGTAAAATAAAATGAACTAATTCCCTCTTCTGTTATCCATGTTAAGAGAAGGACTGGTTAGGCAAAGCGGATTAGGTCTTCTGGACTTTAAGCAAAATAAGTTTTTTCTATCAAAATAACAAACACAATTAATAACAGTACAGGATATTAATGTGTTTTATTTATTTATTTATTATATAAGTAAGAATGTTTTTGGCCATTCCCAACCATAGCCAATCACAATCAGCTTGTTTTGTACCTTTGTGCCGTTGCAACCCGGAACACCTGAGCGCCCAGGGTGGCCAGCAATTCCTGGTTTACCCTAAAAAACAGTGCAAAATTGACACAAGTTTTGTTTCTGCACTTTCATATTACCCTACAGCAACACTGAAACAGTTTATGCTGGAACAGTGTTTCACAAGACCTGAAAGATTACAAAGTGTTCTGAAATCATTACACTGAGTAAGAATTGCTGATACTAAGATTGTTATCTCTAAGTTAATTGACAGGAACAATTCAGATGTTGATGCTGGAGTTGAGTATGCTGGGTTGACAGTAATTGTGTACTAAAGAGTGTTTCAAGAGAGAAATTTAGTAAGTTTCATTTTTACTTACTGGAAGGCCTGGGGGCCCTGAAAATCCAGGTATGCCTGGGACTCCCTAATGATACAAAAATAGTAGAATAATGTCACTAATATTAAGGAAAATCTCATCATGCAGTTTTCCTTTTTGTCATAGCCATAAGTAGAATGAATGCAAGTATGAAAACATTATCATTACTTTATCTTACTTAGCCCTTCTGACTACACATCAAGTAATGCTACCTTATGAACTATTAACATACAGTACTTTACCCTGATAAGAAAAACTCAGAACCAACTCTTCATAGAATCCATTCTGATGTTTTCATACCACATCCCAAAAGTAAACATATATAGCATAAATCTTGTACAATAAGCCATAGCAAAAAAGGCAGGAAAAAAATGAAGAAATGTGCGTACCCATTCCGACTTTTCCAGGCTGAACAAACCCAGC
This sequence comes from Cyrtonyx montezumae, assembly GCF_038088225.1. NCBI lineage: Eukaryota > Metazoa > Chordata > Aves > Galliformes > Odontophoridae > Cyrtonyx > Cyrtonyx montezumae. The sequence goes on along the minus strand of NW_027072056.1, from coordinate 8,712,420 downwards.
TGCCTCAACCTGCAGCCCTTTCATAACCTCTGTGTCCCTCTTCTGGAACTGGTCCAAAAGCTCTATGTCTGTCTTGTGCTGATGGGACCAGGCCTAGACTCAGTACAGCAGATAGAGCCTCATGAGGGTAGAGCAGAGGAGACAATCACCTACCCTACTGCTTACCACTCTTCTTTTGATGCAGCCCAGGATACAGTTGGCCTTCTGAGCTGCAAGCACACATTAATGGCTCATATCCACCTTCTCATCCACCAGAACACTCTTTTTCTGCAATGCTATTCTCAGTAAGTTTTTCTCCCAATCTATAGATGAATCTGGGATTGCACCGACCAAGGTGCAGTACCTTGCACTTGGCCTTGTTGAACCTCATTAGGTACACATAGACCTACTTTTCAAGCTTGTCCAGATCACTTTGGGTGGTATCCCTTCCTTCTGTCACATAAACTCATTTTTGACAGATTACCATTCACTTTAAACAGGATATTTAATACATACAAGCTTCTTTAAAATAAAAGTACTTACCCGTATACCTTTAGGTCCAACTAAGCCCATAAGCCCTGGTGAACCCTAAACCAGAAATGAACAACTGCATGCTTCAATATAATAAAACAAATGATAAACAGGACATACATTTTTTAATATTAGTATCAACTTGTGCACATGCAGTTATATAAATATATATAGGATTTGTCTATAACAAACACTAAAAGAAACAAGCATTTAATCCAACTTGCATACATCATGGCATTTTGCCCTACTTTTCAGTGCTTACAGAAGATATACCTTAACATAGCTCAAAAAATAACCATCAAGGATCTTAAGCAGTTCTTACAGATCTATTCAAATTGTGAGGACTTCTCTGCAAGGAAAGAGCTGGAAGCCTCATAAGTATCCTCGTAAGGAGTACTTTTTTACCTCCTAGACATGAATGATGTCAGTGCAACGATTGGCTATATTCAGGTATCAGCCACTCAAACCTGTGCTTTTTTGTCTAGAAAGGAAACACAGGAGCAGGCTGAAAGGGAGCTACACAGAAAGAGAGAGTAGAGCTGAAAGAAAGACAGCAGAACCTGTCACAGCACAGTCTAGACAGAATCTGCTAGAATTACTTCAAGACATTTAGAGCATTACTGATAACATGAAACAATTTTTACTCTACCTGGAAAGGAAATGGGGAACATACAGAACTAATTCTAAAATCCTGCCTGACAGTTGACTTAAGATAAATCACATGCATTGGAATAGTAAAAGCTAACATGAATGCATCACAACATGATATTTAGGCAACAGAGATGTCCTTGTATTCAATGAGTTTACATAAACAGCTCATGAACATGTATGAGATTCACTGTAAGTATCAGTTCAGCAAAGTAAAAAAGAGAAATGAGAAAATAATGCAACAACACCCAAACAAATTAAAACCATAAATAAACGTTTATTTAAAGGTGTAGATAAAGGTTGAAGCCACATGAATGGAGGTCCTAGATGTAATGTGACTATCACAGTGTTGTCAGTCTTTCTTCCTAACTTACACTATGGCTGAGTTTAGGCCATACTTACAAATAGCTTATTCACCAAAGAGTGATTATATTGATGACAGCAGTAATGTAGGTCTTCAAGACAAAAGCAAATAAAAATTATGCTGTCTTTTTGTTTGTTTGTTTGTTTTGTTTTTAGATTAGCAATTTCTTTTATTCCTGCTCATTCAGGAATTACTGAAAACTCATACTTTGACTGAGCTTTTGGCATATTGGCACATAAGCCAAGTCACCAAAGTCACTCTCCCCAGACTTCAGTTAAATATGATATGAGGCATTTCCTAAACAAACAAGATTTAACTAAAAAAACATTTAACTAAAAAAACTCTCCAATTTTTCTTAAATCTATTTTTCATTATTTGCCTAAGTAATAGCTTGTTTCCTCTTCTTCTAGCAACAGATGTCAGAGTACATGGTTTAGACAAAATTGCAGTTATGCTACTAAAATGTATTTAGATGTATGTTCCCTGCCGCTGGCAGGACAGTCCAAGTGCTTTAGCACTGATTCCTGGAAAAATGATGACAAAAGCATATATTCATCATCACCTACTTCCACTCATTCAAAAATGAACATTGCAGCTTCTGACCACATAATGTCAATCACTGGATGGGAGATACCTAAACAGATGTTGTTTTTAAGTAATTATTTATCCAGTCATATCTTACTTTCACAGTTGAGCACAAATCTAACATCTTTCTCTCAGCACTGAAACATACCTTTGGCCCTTGCGGTCCTGGAGGCCCTTCTGGACCTGGAAAGCCTCTATGACCAGGTGGGCCCGGAACACCAGGGAAGCCTTTTTCACCCTGTGAATGTTAAGAAAAAGAAGTCTTGAAAACATTGTTGATTTCTCCTTTTGGTAACTTATTTGTATGACATTCATTATTTTTACTGCCTCTGAACATCTACATCCATTTCTACTACTGAGGCAGATAAATTATCCTTGCCCACACTGACCTGGGTACTGTCTAGCCTGCATAGTATCACTAAAGTAATACAATAATTATGAAAATACTAGAAGACATCAGTACTCAAATTTTCACAGAGTACAGAATTTAACTGGCAGCATGAAAAGTTTAGGAAAGGACTTGGTATATTAACAAGAAATAAGAATCATGTTTAGCCTCAAGAAGAAACACAGATTTGAAATCACCATAGCACTCCTAATTTCTGGTTGGCAAACATAATGACTTCTGTTATACAGCAAGGTCAATTCCAAATCACCAATACCTCTCTCCATGCAATCCACAGAAAGAAATAGTGAAAGTGAAAATGTAGTAAAACTGCTCAGACAGAATAAAATAAGTTACAACACTTTAACATTTTACTGTGTCTCAAAGATTAAGCCATCCAATTACAATTTCATGTCTTTTCTTAAAGGTTGAGTTCAAATAACCAAACCACGTGAAAGAAACATAGATTAAAGGTAGACAAACAAAATAAAGAAGGCAAACTTGCAGCAGGAAAAGTATTCTCGTTTTTTTAGTTAAATATAATAAACATGCAAGTTTTATCCTGGATGAAATAAAGTACTTCAGGCCAAGAAACTCATAGAAAAAATTTAACTTTTCAGACAGAAGAAGTTTAGCAAAATCCCTTTTACTTCATTGAAGAATTACTTATTCAGGATGGTTTACATCACAGCATGAGATGGAGAGAGGATGGGGTTATCAATTCCTTTGAAGTCTATTTTCCTACTGTATTATCAGAGGAGAATTATACACACACACACTAATAATAATAATAATAATAATAATAATAATAATAATAATAATAATAATAATAATAATAATAAGCATTTGCAATTCTGCCGTGCAGAAGAAAAGAAAGGCAAAAAGGAACTGTTGTACCAAGATGCGCCACTGGAGGGGGTGTGGTACTATCCCATAGAAAAAAAAAGTAACTGAAATTACTGATCATACTACACGCTCACCGCAGCAAACTGTAGGATGCACTTCAGCTATAGAGAAGAGGTTTGCCTGACCCCTTCACTCATCTCCATTGTGCACCTGCCGTATTACTCACACTTTCTTGCTGACAGATAAAAAATATCAGATTTTCACGCTGGGGAATTTCTTAATGTTAAACAGTTGTGAAAACATACCAATGAATATAAACTGTCCTCACTTCTCAATGCTACCTGAAAAACTTCAGCAGTCTTACCTACTAATTGCTCAGTAGATTTAAAAGGGAACTGATAAAGACATGTTGTGAGTGCTCACCCATCAATATTTCTCTTCTAGCGGCAGTTTATTTTTTTTTCTTATTTTTCACATTTTAATGTGAGAGAACTTTTCTCCACCACCAAAACCAAGCTTCCTAAAGGCAAGATTAACAGTGGTATAATATGACATACTTCACACCTAAGTACAGAAGAGAAGTCAAGAGCGATTTTCTACCAACCAGATGTACTGATCAGTGGGAATGATCACAACCCTAAGTCTATACTGACATCATGGTGTGTACACATCCAAAATCTATTGTTAAGGTTTAGTACAGCAATCACTGTGTCCCACAGTTATCCTGAACTACAACCATGACTTCTCTAATAATGCCCCTTTCATTGTGAATCGGTTGTTTTTCAAACTACAAGAATGAGTTTGAAAGAATTTTTGGCATTTGTGTAATTCAGGTTTGTCTAAAAGCCACACTGAGCCTCTGCCAAGCAACTACTGGCAACAGGCAGAGCTGCAGTTCTGTTACTTTTGATAGACTTGACACTGTTCTCCTGCTCCTGACAAGGTGTTTGTGATCAGGACTCAGAAACAGATATCAATTGAATCAGATATCAATTTATCTGATTGATACCAGTGCACGTATCAATAAGGAACTGAAAAAATCATCAGGAACTGGAAAAGGTGAGGTCAGTGGTGGGTGCAGGTAGGCAAGGTCCAGAGATGGAAAAAAAGCCCAATGAACACAGTGCCATTATGAAATCTGTAACAGGAGAGCTGCTGCTGCCAGGGTAGTGAGAACTGAAAGCATTTGTTAGGAGTCTGTAAAAGGAACCTAACCAAACAACACACAAAAGTGTAAACAATCATTAATTAATATTAATATAAATTCATTGATTAATAAATGTATTTTACATTCATAAACAGTGTCTGGAGTAATTTTAACCTTTTTTTTGTGACACAATGTATTTCCTTTACAATTTGCCATAGACTTTGCTGACAGGATATCACCACAAAATAAATTCACTCACTGTATCAAGTCAACTAATATATTAACAATTTTCCACTATAAACTAATCCTAGGAAATTTATACTTGCTCTTACCTTATTGCCTTTCATGCTATCACAAAAGCAGGGGCTTTTACCTTTGCATACACAGTTCTGGAAAACAAAAGGACAGATTTTATAACAAAATTTTCCTCATCGTGTTTCTTGGTGAAGGACAAATGAGAGCCTTTTTTTAAGATAACACAACTTAAAAAATGTTCATGAAGAGCAGCAATTCTCAACAAAAGAAAATAGCTCTTTATTGCTCAGTGCAGTCTTTTGAGGCAGGTAAGGTCGCTGCTTCCCTTTAAAAGTTGGGGTGAAGGCCAAGAAGCCGTTCTGGCACCATTTGAACTATTAATATCAATATGAAGTCTACAATTCAAGAGTTTGGGATCACAGGACTAAACACTGATGATTAATTTTAAAAGATATATAATAAACAAACCAAAAGACATCCTGTAAGTAACTGGAAAGGATAACTACATCAGGAAGCTCACGTACCCAGTTTGAGCAGTGAGCTCAAGCAGAGCTACAAAACACATCTGAGATCCCCTGGGGAGTATGAGAAATGTTAAACTCCCTATGCCCCGTTCCTGCTACAGCTATCATGCAGCCAGGAACTGAGCTAGCCTAGCCCATCTAGGATAACTGTGCCAAGGACTTTGCTATGCTCAGGTAGACATAACCCATCTCAGTGCAGTAAAATAATATTAATGTAAATTTTTTACATACTAAAACTTTGTTAAGGTTATTGAAGCTATGTATTTCATACAGAGGCGGAGTATGCTGCATCAATTGTTGTTCTTTGTATACTTAAACTCTTTCCTTTGTTTTTGAAGCTTTTGCATAATGAATTTTTCAATGGTATCCCTACAGAAAGAAAGTTATTTTTCATGTTACTCTCTCATTTTAATATATATATTTATTGCAATTACTTACACTATGATAAAGTTCCAAACAATAGAAAAGGAACAAATATCTTATATCCTAGAATGTGCTTAATTTGCTATTAGCTAGTTTTCAGATCAATTTAGACTAAACTGAAATGATGATTTTACATTATACAGACAGTCAGTTGGATAATACTAAACGTTTTGGCACATGATTTTTACATAAGATTGGATTATGCCTTCTGTAAGGGAGCTGTGAACCAAACAATCATTGCTCACTTACACCACTGATGATGCCTGCATATCTCCACAGCCCTGTAAGATACCTGCAGATTCTTCATCAAAGAATCACAACACAGTAATAGTACATAGTCAAGTTATAAAATGGAGGCATTTAATATTATTAAAATTATTTAATGTATTATTATAAGTTATTAAAATATTATTTCTCACAATAACATTTTCATAAGTAGATGTATTACTGTAGCCACATATTGGCTGCATGTTTTCCAGTTCTGAGTTTTGTAGTAACCATCTCAATTTATTCCAAACAAGTAGATAGAAGATGGAACTAGATTTCCAACCCCAAAATCTAGTCTGAAGGACAAAGGAATGTCCTTGTATAAACAACAAATCACATGAATTAAGCGGTGAACAGACATTTTAAAAAACAGCGAACAAACAGAGCAATGACAACAACAACAAAACACGCAGAAAAACACTTTGTTGTTGAGGAAAGGATGGTGAACCAATATTTCTCCTTATATGTCATTCCATAAGGAGATCTAGAACGACAGAAGGGTTTGTTTTTGTGGACCTGGAGAAGAGTTGAGTAGGTCAGCTATCATTTATCTATGAAGAAAAAAACCCAACACAAATAAGTAAACCCGCACCAAAAACAGAGCTACAGCAAAGTGTGTTGCAGCAAGATCAGGTATCATATCAGGTATCATGTACTATAAGTAAGCTTCAGATTAAGTCTCTATTAAAACCAAACAAGATGAGTAATAAAGGCATTCAAATGAACAGTGAGATGAAATTAAACATGTTCCGTAAGAATAGAGTAATCTTGTTGAAGCAGGGCTTAAATGTGCACTTTGGGCCTGACTGGTCTTTAATTTCATGAGTGAAAACCACTGGCTCCAGAGATAAGTCCTGGTTAACACAAATCAAAGATGACTGTTCAACATGAGGAATTTTAACATGAATGTTAAATTTAAACATGAATGCAGTGCCAGTGATATCCGTTAATAACACCAGACAGTAAAAACAGCCCAGGTGTCTTGCCTCAAGTGAGTAGTGAAGATCTCACCTCCTTCACTGGTGGTTCTAGCAGCTGATCATGCTCATTATTAAAACTACAGTCTGATTTTTCATTTAAATTTCATTTTTATTAGTAACTCACATATGCTGTCATCGGGTTTTTATCTTCTAACTTCAAGATCACTAAAGAAGAACTTCACTGAAACCACTGAAACATGAAACCAGGTTTGTTGGACAAGATCTTTTTGTTAGTTTGTTTGTTTCGAGTGATAATACTTCTCTCTTTTTCTTCCCTCTTATTTTTCATTTGCTTTTCCAATAACAGTACCCTGAGCTGTCTAAAATTTCGCAGGTCATCACAATAACCCTTTTTAAGTAGAAGTACAGTAGCTGTTATTTTCCAGTTTTTTATTTATTTTCTCTTAGATTCTAATTAAAATTATGTATCAGTGAGTCAATGCCTTAAAGAGCCCTGATTATGAATTTTCAAGACTGCTGACACACAGAAATTCCTCTTAAGCTGTCTCAGTGCAAAGTAATCACTTTACACATTCCAGCTGTGTCTATAAACTACAACCAAGCATAAAGAATAATACTGCTTAAATAGTTGATGTTCATATAATGTTCAAAACTACAAAAAGCCGTTTCTCTAATGATCTTTACCATGTGTTTTCTGTTACATCTAATGAAAGTGGATGTAAAATATTATGATTATATTAAGTGGGAAATTTTGTTTTAACAATTATCTGCACTACAGACTTGTGCTGGGGGACATATGCTGCACAGAGTCACAGTGTTTTCTAAAGAACACTATGGCACTAGGTAAACCTTCTAGCTTGGCCAAAGTCATGGTTTTAACAATTTGTCATAAGCTGCCCAAGCAGGCAATCTGAGAGCACAGCTGTCTACAGAGAAGTTCCTACTGTGGGAAAAGCTAGATATGGAAAATCTATTTTTCTGAGTCTAAGATGCACTTATGTTAAGATACTCCACTCTAGACTAGCACAGTCAGTAATTCTATCTAGGGATGGTCAGTAGATACGTGACCTTGGCAGCATATTCCTCATGCTGTACAAATGTAAATCATCATGTAGCCTACAAGGTTCTGGAGAATGAAGTCCCCTCACTCCAAAACACTGCTATCAAAACAAAATACCACTCTCACAATTGCTATCTGTATACTAAAAGTTTTTCATGCATTCTAAGCATCAAACATGAATTCGTTAAAATTATCAAAGACCAGGAAGAACTTTGTGTTTTTTTAGTGATTGCTGGACCAGTACAACAAAACCAAATTATTAAGCCTTCAATAAGTATAGACAACATAGAGCAGAAACAGGAGATGATGAGATGAAGGAAAATATGTCAGTTCCCAAACCCTGACATATTGTGTAGTCACTTGTGAACTGGAAGGCAGCCAGACATTCCTACCTTAGGAGACTCCTGTTAACAGCAATGAATGCTATCAGAACTCATAATATTTTGCCTACCAGATGAATGCCTTGTACCTGAAAAATTCTTTTTTTTTCACTTTCTATTACTAAGAAATAAAGCTGCAACTTTAATTAATGAACAATTCAGTCAGTAATGTTTTATGCAGAGAGAGCTGATCTCTGAGGATGCTGTGTAAGACAACTGTAACACTACAGACATTGCTGCTGCTGAATGAGCTCCATTAAACACTTGTTTTGGGAACCTTGCAGGGGAAGAGTTACTGAATACTCCTCCTCGCCTGGACCTTATAATGCTGAGAATGTGCTGCTTTCAGTATGAGGCACAAAAGAGAAGTCCTAAGCATTTACAGTCATAGGAAAATAATGTTGATATCATTTCACAGAAGCAGTATTTTGTGTCCAATTAACAAATACACAATTTGTGATGAACATGAACATCCAACATGCACCTATTGAATTTGATAAGAACTTCTTCCTGTTCTTAATTTAAAGCTGTTTGGAGTTCTTTTGGGAAGGTTCTGTTCCTTTATGCAGTATGTTCACAAGTGCATTTGCAAACCAACTGAAAACTCACATTTAAACACTGATATGGATAAATAGGAGAAGACCAATATCTTTACAGTTTCCCTATATTGCTAATGTGATGAGAGCTATCAGAAACTGAAGCTAACTGTTGACATTATACTCAAACTTTCTCAAGGCAGTCCCATAAATGCCATCCCTGTGCTTTGCTGTTTTGTGCTTTTTTCCTCCTGATCTTGAGAAGGACAAAGGGACAACACAAACAAATATTCTTCCTTTCCATATGGATAAAGAGATTAGGCAACTCAAGTCACATAATTGTCAGTGTAACAAACTCTTAAGGGTGTTTAATCAGCTCATTCATCCGTGCTCTTCCTTCCTAAGCGAGAGCCGTGTTAAAAGAGTAATTAAAGAACAAATAATTCATATAATTTAACTAGCTATTTCTTGCTATCCTACCTTAATACGATCAGTGTTGTATCACGCACTTTGTATTTCTTCCCAGCTGTTACATGTGGGAATGTTATTCACCGTAACTGTTGTCTCCTCAGGCCTGTAAATTTATATATTCATAGAATTCCTGGTGTGCATCTTCTGTTAAGTGGTGCAAATAGCTATAAAAGCAACAGTGGCTTGCTCAGAGAAAGCTTTGCACATGCTCTGGTTTTTCCTTTTTGAAAGGCTTTGTGTTTTCACGGATTTAAAAACAAAACAAAACAAAAAAGGTTGCTTTTTCTTGCAGCTTCCTCCAAAACAATTTCTGGAAAAAATGCAGCTTAAAGCCCCAATTAAAAAGCCTTCACTGAACCAAGGCAAATGGAAAACCTGTAAACCTGTGAGACCTGTACCCTACCACAAAACTGCTAAGTAAAAACAGATGACAAGCAACAAAAATAAAACTAGGAATACACGGTGTGACAAAACAGAAACTTTTCTGTGCACAGGAGAGGCAGGGACCATAAACAGTTAAGAAGAAAAAAGTCTTTTTGTATTTCACCTTCCTCCTAGGCTCCTGTAATCCATGCCAAAACACTGAGCCTTCTAGTGTTACTCTGTTAGGCAGCAGGGTGAGAATGTGACAGTAAAACAGATGACCGGACATCCCATACTAGCTGCACTTAATAGCTAAGTATTTTGTTTCACAGACATGTTATGATAAACCAGCTCTAGGTATTGCTGAAGAGATTGCTAGAAAAGACCTCAAAATAAAATGCTGTTATAAGAAATGCAAAGAAATGAAGAACCAGTGCTTACCTGCCCGCTTTGGTAATTTTATTTAGTCAGCAATATAACTTGAATTATATAGTTAATGTATAGTTATACGCTTAAATGTGTATTTACTTTGCAGATTGGTAAGAAAAAGCAACATATTAAGAGGCAGAAGTTCATGTTTCACAAGCATTTTACAAAGAACCTCTAATGAGGTTCAGCATCTTTCAGTTGTATGCCGCTGCTTACAGCTCTAAACAGAACACTTAACTTTTCCTGGCCATCAGACCAAGCTTCCACGTGATGTATGTGAGCAGAACTCCCCAGTTTTGATGCAGTAACATGAGGGCAACTGTGCCAATTAACACTAACCCTGATCATGGCCCAGTGAGAAAAACACAGCCCAGCAGCACTCTGATGCTGGCCTGTTTATGGAGATGACGACTGCATAACAACTATTTATAGAGTCAATCAGAATCAGAATAGTCTACTAGGCCCAATTATTGGAGTAACACCCCCATTGACTTCATACTTGGGATCATATGAACCAAATCAAAGAGAGCACTTCACAAAGAACTTGTTTTTCTAATGTGCTCAGTGAACTCTTTTGTATATTCAGGTGCATGTCTTCCCTTCTCAGCTGCCCTGTGCAACAGAGAACCTGGGTGCTTCCAAAGGCAGCAGAAAAGGAACATTCTCACCATGACACTGCTTTGTCCTTCCAGTGTTTTGATCCCTGGTTACACAAAGCTAGTCAGCCTGCATCCCATTCTTAGCAGGTTTAGAGATGCTCATGTCTGAGCTAGAACATTGTATTGTTCACTCCCAGAGCCATATATTAAGATCTATTTGTTATTGCAATATAGTTTGCAGACAATTAGGAAACCAGTCAAACAAACAGATAAAAATATTGCAAGAAGAAAAGCTTATAAGTATTTGCCTGTGAATTCTACCCATGGAAAAAAAAATTAATGTGCCTATCCATGAGTTGTAAGCAAAAGTGAGAAAGAGGATGGAAAAAAGATCTTCTCAAGCTTTGTAGTCACTGGAATTGTTATCTTCCCTCCTTTGCAATGATGAAAAAACCCAAAGAATAATGATTGCTGCAAATATAGAATACAGAATATATAGCTTTAACCTGTGAGATAATGCAATAATTGTATTACAGTAAAAATCCAGAAATACAGGTAATGTGAGGTGATGAGCGTCTTACAATCAAGTAATCTTCTTCAGGTAGAAGCCCTCTTTCATCCTGAACAACATAGTGTTATCATAAAAATGAATTATGTCACTAAGAAGCAGCACTGATTAAGAATTAATGAACTTGACCAATGTATTTTTCTTATCAGTGTTGTTTGTCACAGCAAATTTCAGGGAACGTGTTTAGATTCATGTTTCATTTCAGGACATTCATCATGAGACCATAAAAGAAGACTCTAAATGGTATCAAAAGAGATAATCAGATTATACACATATCAAGATAGTGCCAGCTTCAGCCATTGTTAAAATGAATCAGTAGAAATTTATTTATTTATTTATTTACCTGAGAGGAATAAAATATTTATTTATTTATTTATTTACCTGAGAGGAATAAAAATATTTGAGGAATTAGAAAGATCTTGTTCCCTGAGTAAAAAAAGAAATCATTTTTCCCCTATTATTCTAAAGTATTTATAAGAACAGTGGGAAAATCCAAAGGATTATAACATCAGTATTTGGAGTAAAGGAATACATCAAGTAAGCTGAAAGCCTTTGACATGGGAAGATGCTACTTCTGCTGAGTTTTCAGAAGATGTGATTAGAGCATGCCAGTGGCCAGGAATGCAGATAATAATACTCCCTAGTATGTGCCAGAAAATTCAAGCTCCTAAGGACAGAGAATTCATGACTGTGAAGACTACAATTTCCTATATAAACAGCATCAGGCACAAATTAATAATTTAATTTCTTGTCTTTGGAAATGAATTACTTATTGAGCTATTAAAAAGCATACACTAAAAATGTGCCTATACTAAAATATCTTACAACATATGCATGCAGGAAAAATAATGACTGCTTGTCAAATATCAATTTATTTTTCTATGACAGCACAGAATGATTTTCAAACATAAACATCAGCTATTTCTTTGTAATGGGCACTCCATTCCACACACAGTGATTTATTCAGTCAATTGCTATAATAAATCACTTTATGCCAGTTAACAGTACCCACAAACTAGGATGTCAAATGTAACTGTTTTAAAGTTCTAATTTCCTCCATCGCTTAGAAAAAAATTCTTAGAACAGAATTTTCCTTCTGAAAATATCAGCACTTTGATACAAAAAGAACCAACCCAGAAACTATGACATCTGAATCTTAAACTGACCACAGCCATCTGTTGTAAATGTAGTTTTAACTGATCTCAGACAATATCTGAAATCCCCTGAATTGTCAGAGCATCACTGAATCAGTACCTTGGAGTAAAGCTTCACTTAAACAGCAAAACCTCAGTAGAAACCTTGAAGGGCAGACACTTCTTACCATCCCATACCCAGCCTTTAAGACCAAAGTGTAAACAAGGGTACGGTAATAACAATGTTCCAGAAAGCAGGGAGCTTCATGATTTACCCTTAGCCAAAAGGGAATGTGTGTGCTGTGAGAGGAGTTCCTGGTATGCAGCCTGCGCTCTTATGAGCCATCCAGAAGTGTAAATGATGATATTCATGTCCTAGGAGCAACAAGGGTCATGAGAGGTATGAGCAGAGGAGGAGAATGGAACCAAGAAGAGCAAACTAGGTGAAAGATAGAGAGAGATGTTGAGTTTATTCATTTTGCCTTCTATGCAGAACCTGAACAAACTTTGCATAAAATTAGCAATTTACTGAAATGGCAAACAGATCTGGTACCTCTGTTCTACATAAAAACCAAAAGGTATTTTAATTCCCTTATAAAAAAAAAAAACAACAATCGGATCATTGTTTAATGACTAAACTTGTCTGCAAGTTAATTAGAGTGAAAGAACACATGATATTGAGGTGCTTGTTCCGTTTCAAGGCACCTTATCCACATTCAATGGATGGAATAGCTGCAATATTTTAAAAGAAACATTATCAGTAAATAATTTGCTTTGGTTTATCTTCACAGCAGAACCATCATTTGGCTCTATTTAGCAGCAACTGAGTAGATGATCTGACACTGACTGACAGTGTTTCCGTATGCAGTAAGAACATGCAGGGAGAAATCAACACTACTGACAAACATTTGGTGAAACAGGACTTGAAATCTCCTGAAGCCAGCAGTTTTCTGAAGGACACGTACCAGAAACGCGGACAGCCACCCTGACCTGTTTGCCCCATAGCTGACCGCTCCTCTCCACTTGGGAACCCCTATCTAAGCGTTACAGCCAGACAGAGGAGGAATGCTCAGCAATCACTGAAGTATGACAGGAGAACATTCTGACCGACAGTAATGCCCGTGCATCAAAGACCTGAGCGACAGATCGCGCTCTAAGGTGAGTTTGCGGCAAAGTGGACGCAGGTGCTGCAGACGGAACAGGTTCCCTCTGGGCCGCCCCACCCGCACAGCGCCCAGCACCACGCGCAGCCCCGGGCTGCGGGGCGGGGCTGGCCGCGCTTCTCTGCGGTCCTGCGAGGACCGCTCCTTCGCGCCCCGTCGGTCCCAACCGCTGTGCGAGGTAACGGTGCCCGGCACTGGGGGCTACACCGCACCCGGGCGAGACGCGGCTCACCCGCTCTCGCGCTGAGGTGCATCGTTTCACCGCGCAACCTGTTCGCCTTTCTCCCTCCCGACCGCTCCCGCTGCGATGCAGAGAGGAACCGCTGTGCCCCGCGAGAGCCCGCGCCGCCGCCGCCCCGTCCCGTGCACTCACCTCAGCCGCGGCGCGGCCCGGCCACGGCAGGGCGAGCAGCAGCAGCAGCACTGCCAGGCTCTGCGTGCAGCCCCCGCCCGCCATCCCGGTGCCCGCTCGGCGTCCCGCGGAGCTCGGCCCCGCGCCCGAACTCTGCCCCCTGCCCGCCCGAGGCTTTTGGCCCCGGGGCTGCCGCCTCGCACCCTCCTCGGCGCTGCTGGCTCCCTGGGGTGGGGACAGGGACAAGGCTGGGACAGGGCTGGCCGGGGCGGGGCCCTTCGGGCCGCCCCTCTCCCCCCCCCACTCACGCCCCGCCGTGTCTCTTGCCTGGGGTGCCGCCGACAGCCATCGTCCGTTCGCCCTTAGCGGGCGCAGCGCGAACGAGGAGCCGGGGGCTTTGCCGCCTGGAACTGAGGTGAGCGGCGGAGGGGCAGCCCCGGGCGGCAGTAGGTGAGGCTGTCCCGCCTGGCACCTGCAGGGCTGGGCAGCGCTCTGAGGAGCCGGCCCGCCGCGGGGCAGCGCGGGCAGACCGGGGCTCCGCTCCCCGTCCGCTCTGAGCCGCGCTGCGGGGCGGCGGTGGGCCCGGAGCGGGATGGCTATAGAGCCCCGGAGGGGAGTGGGGGTGACACCGAGGGCAGGAGCACGGTCGGAGGGCACGGCACGGAGGAGCGAGGTGGGGCTGCGGCGGCACTGCTGCGCACGGGGTACTACTGCCACCGCTGCCCTGCGGGGGGGGTTCGCCTTCCGACGGCGCTGCCGCCTTCCTCCGTGAGGAAGTGCTTTTAATGAGGCGGCTGACAAAGCGCTACAAATGATACAGAAAGAGCTTTGCTATATAGAAATAGGTACATAAAGTCGGTTAAGACTACTGGTTGAGACAGAAATCCAAAGTTTCCGGAGCACAAAGCAGCCACTGAGCTCTCTAGACCAGCTGCTTGTGCAGGCTTGAGGGCAGCAGTGCCAGGTCTCCGTTCAAAGAGCGTACTCTCAGCCCCTGTGAGATCTTCTGTAAAAGACAGTTACTGGGGCTGCTTCTCCCCAAAGTTTGGGACTGGCAGCAAAAATGTGTCTCTGAAGGAGCAGAGCAGAACGTTCAGTGTCAGAGACTTTGTGCATCACAACAGATGCAATCACCTTCACTCTCAAACCCCAAGCATCAGCGAGAGGAAGCTGGCAGGTATAGAGAAACTGGGGAAAAAAGAAAAAGAAAAAAAGTTTTCCAAGCCAGACATCTGGTGATCACACAGAGAAAATCATATCTCAGGGAAGGAATTCTTAAATTTTCCCATTTTATTTGTGAGATTACTAAACCTGACAACTGTGCTATGCTTTTCATGCAGAAATACTGTAATAAAGATGAAAATGTGACCTAGTGTTCTTTATATGCCAAAGGCACCTCCACGTTACAAGTACCTGAATATATCACTTAAAATTTAACCTGGTGGTAGTCAGAGAAGGTAATACAAATCTCACAGAAGTTAAAAGATGTGATGTCTGGGACAGAAGGGTCAGGGGAAGCAGTGGGAGAGAACTGTCAGTACTCAGAATTGCATAAGTTTGTGTGCAGGATGAGCTGTGTGTCATTAAAGAGGAGAGGAAGGGCTCTTGAATAAAAGGCCAAAAAAGTCTTGGAAGGAACAGAAGAACAAGAGAGTGGAAAAAGAATTATGAAAAGATACATAAATATATGCAGAGGATCTAGTGAATGAAATTCTGCTATAATACAAAGCTCAGTTTTTAAATGGTGAAAATCCATGTGGAAACTTCTGAAAAAATGGGAAAATTCTCACAATGGAGCTGTGGTCATATGTTGTCAGAGTATAACTATAAAATTGTCTTCCCTCTTGGTTGTTTTCTGGAGACTAAACATCACAGTTATGTTACAGTGCAAGTTTTCTCCACCTCCCCTGCCCCAGGTTTTTCAGAATTACATGAGCTGGGTTTTGGTGTCACTTGCATATCACTTTGGGGTTACAGATGGAAAACTGGAGTTCAGTTCCCCTAAAATTAACCTCCCCAGATTTGGAAGACAACAGCTCTGAAAATAGACTATGAAAATATGTGGCACCCTAGGAGAAGCCCAGCCTCTCTTTATTTCAAATTTGAAATAATCTCTTCAAATCGTTTGCCAGATGTGCCTTATTCCAAAGGATTTCAGATTGTTTCTTACTTGTGGTATATAAAGTCTTCACAGGAAGTGGCCATTTATTTGGATTTATGAAACTTGAGCTTACAAAAAGGTTGGTGCAGCACATTTTCTCATAGAACTGTGTGTAAGTTCTAGTGGATGTAAGTCAGAGGTCACAGGTGCACAGTGTAGTTAGCTTTTTTGAAGTTCATTAGGCCCTACTTTGGAAATATGTCACGTCTTCTTTCTGAAGTTTTTAGCAAAATCAGTTGTTATGACTGTTTTTTAAAAATAATTATGCAGGATGCTCTTTGTTCATTATGGTGAAAGACTTGGTTTTTTTTCTGGTGTGAAATCTTGCACCCTTGTCCTGTTGATCTGTAATTACATATATAGATCTCTTGAAATAAATGGATAGTTAATAAAAAGGTTGCTTGTAAAGGGACAATATAATGTAGTGCCATTATAAAGCTGTGCAATATGATATATTGAAATGGGTCACACATTTTGCTTTTCCAGTAATTCATGTAAAATTGGACATCGTATATATATATATATATCTTAAACAGGTTCAGAGGAGAAAACAACAACAGAATGGAATGGTGTCTTTAGACCATCCACAAATAGAAGAAAACATAAGGTCTGCTGGTTTGCTTATAAAACAAAGAAAAAAGTGCTGCATGTCCAGGTCATCAATCAATGTAAATGGCATTAACAAAGGATTCATTTGAACGAATTAAGTGGCTTATCAGAACTGCCTGGTAAGTTTTACAGATCACTACAATGTTTAACTAGTTACTGAGATACATTCTTAGCTGTCAAATGAACAGTAATCACCAGTTAAATGATCTGTAGTATATCATAAATTCAATTAGCATGTCAGGTAATTTACTATATTAGATTTTTATTGTCTGTATGTTGAGACCATTTAAATTTCAGGTACTATGCTATTTAAACAGTAGAAAACAGGAACTATAATGCTGGATCTGTTTTAAAAGGAAAGATGTTCCTATAATCCAGTAATTAACTTATTTGTAGCAGTGAAAATGATGACAAACTCATACCCGAATGCCTGCCTCAGAATAATTTTACATAGTCTTACCCATCCCTATCTGTTCATACTCAGTCCCACTCATCCAAAAAGTTAAAATTACATAGGGTGCATTGACCATTTCTTGATGCACATCCTTTAAAATATACATTTAGTAATTAATCATCCCAATCATGTCTGTGTTCCTATTTTTAGAGGTAACATTTTTATGAAGGTTGGATATTGGAATTTTAGTTGTAAACTAGCTTTCTCCTTCTTTTACATCAGGTGGCTGCTGATTGTTTTTTCAGCACAAGAAATTGATGGGGTAAGCAACAATATTTACTTTAAACAGTTGGTAAATAAGCTGGTATAGTTAAAAAACACTACATAAAGCAAAGTGACCTGCAGCTTTGTGAGAAAATGGTGATGTTTCTTTCGATATTTCTGCAGTTCTCTCTTTTCAACTTCTCAGCTTAACTCTTCTGTGATTTTCTCCTTCGAATTCTCCTAATTACTAACACTAGCATCTTTAAACGCTTTTAAAAAGCTGTATTTGAAAAAAACTTTGCCACGTGCTGATTCTATATCCTTTCTCATCAAGTCACTTTAGTGGCCTACACTGTCAGTAAAACAGAATCGCTTGGGTTGGAAGGAATCCCAAAGACCATCCAGTTCCAACCCTGTGCCATTGGCAGGGTTGCCACAGCCCCATCCAGCCTGGTCCTGAACGCTTCCAAGGATGGGGCATCCACAGCTTTTCTGGGCAGACAGTTCCAATGTCTTAGAGTCTCTGAATAAAGAATTTGTTCCCTAGATCTTATCTAATTTTTTTCTCTTTTTTGAAGAATTGCTCTCCCTCTCCTTTGTAAGCTCCCTTCAAGTACTGGAAGGCTACAAGGTTTCCCCAGAGCCTTCTCTTCTCCAAGCTAAACAATCCCACTTCTCTCAACTTGTCTTCCTAAGAGATGTGCTCCAGACCTCTGATAATCTCTGTGGCCCTATACCATATATCATGCTTCTTCTAGCTTTCAAGCCTTTTTCTGCATGTTAAAACTGACATCTGTACATTCCATCTCTTTGAAATGAAAACTTTACATATAATACAGTCTTAACATCTATCATATTTTCCTCTCTATACTGTTCTCTGTATTTACCTCATCTTTGTAATGCCCTCAATTAAACTTTTTTAAGTCCATCCTCTTTGTTTCCTACAAATATATATTAAACATTTTTCTTGTGTTTTATTACCAATCACCCCCTGTAAGTTTAAAAATCAAGACAATTATTTTTTGAAAAATAGAATGAATTGAAACAGTTTGTATGTTATTAGTAATTTGCATTCTGTTGACATTCCAGAGGAGTCCAGTTGTTAACAACTAGGTGAAAGACTAGCATGAAGTAAATTAGTAATTTCATGGGAAGTCGTTTGTGAAAGAAAAACAGTCATTGAGAGAGGCTACCATACTGTCCTGCTCTGAGGCTTGGGAGTACCAGATATTCTAAAAATAATGTAGAAAACAGGAACAGAATTTTTCCTTCTTATCTAATATTTATCAGGGTTTTCTCCTTGAAAAATTGAAGTACGAACATATTGCATTCTGTTGATCAGTAAAACGAGCAACAAAATGCTTTTGACCTTGATAAGAATAAAATCCAAACTAAGCAAATATTTTTCATATTATTACTGTTTACTTGTTTACCTAAGTTGTTTTTAAATCCTGTAAGTCTTTGCCATCCTATTCAAATCCACAGTCACCTTTTATACACTTCATTCTTATTGAATGATGTGACCTAATAAACATTCTAACCACTTGAGTTTTAAGTGCATGTGGTATGTATAATTGATGTACATTTAATATTATGCATTGGGAAATGTAAAAGAACAATAAAAAAACCTTCAGTTAAGACAATAAATCTAATAACTTTACATTTTGTGTTATTTTAATTTCTCCTAAAATACTTTTTCTTTCCTGATTTCAATGTGATGAAAAGGAAGCCTCTTCCTTTGTGCAAGGAACAAAAATTAAATACAGTTGCTGTGTGTACTGTATTCAGCCTGTTTTGCCTTCTATCATGTAATCTTAGTTAAACAATCTCCTCATGGGATAGTTTGCAAGTTTAAAATTGTTACAAATTAAAACTATGACTGTTGAAATATTTCTAAATGCAGCCTATTAAATGCATTTAGCTTCAGTATTTAGTACTGATCAACATAGATTGCAGGTAGTATCTTACACCTTGTACAGCAATAGTATTAAACTTTTGCTTATTGCTTCTACTTTACCAGCACATTTGTGCTGATGAGAGGTCCAAGAACTTCAGGGTGATTTTATATGTAATACTGACTTATGTATTCCATTAATCAAACGTTGGAGAAGGTTCATATGATACTTACAAAGAAATGTAACTTGTGGGTTACCTCTGAAGATGATGAGGCATCACCATTTGTCAGTCTTCCAAGAAGGAAAATTTCAAAGGTCTGCTGCTTCTTTTGTGTCACTAACATCAAGTGTTAGAACTGATCAGATGTGAATCACGTGCTTCTGGTACTAACATCCTCCTGAGACTTTCACTTTGCCACCCGTGATTTCTGAATTTAGAAGAAGCTTGTTGTACAAGAACAACATTTTAGGATCTAGTAGTGTTTTGCAGTGCCAGGCCTTACCACAAAGATGAATTGTGTAACTGCTGTGTGTTTGTCATGGTCTTTCTGTCAGCCATCTGGCTGCATCCTGGATGCAGAATCCTGGTGTCTGTCTTGAGCCCTGCAGTCTCAGCATTACCCTCTGCCAGAAAAGAGACTGCACAGAAGCATAATATAGACCCCACTATATACCTATACACCTGTTTTACTTTCCAAATGAAGCCAAAGAATTTGGGATGCAGCACAGAACCAAGCCTTGTCCCCAATTACACCGTATGGGAATTACAGTTGCTTAAGTGAAGTAGTAGGTTCACCAGCTTAAGTGTGGGCATAATTCCTCTAAAAGAAGCAAAATCAAAAGCAACTTTGCTTTTCTGCATTAAGTTGCAGAACTTTATTCTGATATTCGCTGTCAAATTTCTTCTACTGCAGGATATTGCCTGAGGGGTATAACAATATACAGCATCAGCCAAATTTTTTCCTTAAAATCATCTAATTGGACAATATGTGTACAAATCAAAAGCTTCCTCACTTATTTAAATAAGAATAAATAGTAGATTCTTAATTTGAGTAACATTTTAACAGAGAATTCATAAAATTTGTTCTGTTCTTTAGAGCTGGACAGGCTTAGTTAAACAGCAATTTCTTCCTAGTATTTTACCCTTTTAGAAACACCCAAGCATTAAAATAAAGTGACATGCCATATAATAAAACGATGACTGTCAGTTGTATACTAATGCATTCATAACCTTTTAATTTTCAGGGAGGATATGCATATATTAACCCATGTGGGGGACAGGATTGTTCAATTTGTCGGTGCTTTCCAGAAAAAGGATCAAGAGTAAGTGATAAATAGAAATAATGATAACTGCTGTTGCAAATACTGTTTATTTTGTGCACACTGGTATTCTAAAATCATTATGGCTGGTGAGCATAACCGAGTCTGAATACAGCAAGCTAGCTTAATTCTATCACTGGTATGAAATAAAATTGTCATTGAAAGAAGAATCTCAACAGGTTTGATTGCAACCAAGTTTGTAATAGCCTTGTTGCCTTTTTATGTCAGTAAGGATCCTTTGAGATCTGTCTGGTAGTTAGACAAAGGCCATTCTCAAGTTCAAAAATCTACGCTTATTTTCTCCTAAGAACTTGGTTAGAAGAATGCTGATGCCACTTACTGGTTTTGTGGGAAATTGTTTCTTATTTTGGTTAGATGATTCCGAAAAAGCTTGCAGACTTTTTATTTTACTAATTTAATGCAATATGTATTAAAAAATTGGGATTGTCTTTGTCTTATAAGTAATAACCATATAAATAAATAAAAATGAAATATAGTACAGGCATTTTCATATCCTACACTAGAATTAGAAACTTGCTCATCCTCTCTTCTGATACTTAGTAGATGATTTCCACTTTTTAAAGGTCATCTCTTACAAGAGTGTGGATATTATTTGTTAGCTGAAATACGGTCCAGTGATAACTAGTTTATCTTAGCTGTTCTTTCTTAAAATATATAGCTACATATAGCTAGTACAAGTAATTTAAACGTTAAACAAGGAAAAGACTTATTTAGATACATTCTCTGATTAGAGAACAACTGAATATTGACAATGAATGAAATAATTTTCTTTCAAAGCACTAATATTAAAGTTTTGATTTTGAAAATCTTGAATAATGGAGCCATGTGCCCTGTTTGTGTACAACCTAGGAGTCCACAAAAGTAAGGCACACCTTTCCCTTACTGTGTTTCTGCAGTCAGCTGCATGCTTTGCTGTGTCATGATTGCTGCCCTGGTGTCCTTGGATCCTATCCTAATCCTCCAGGATTATGTCTATACAAGAGTCCCCTATACTGTAGAATTTTCATAATAGGGGCCTAGGATGTGTCTATCTCTGTAACACTGTTAACAAAGGGACATCCCAGGGAGAGTATTTTGACTAGCAGCACTGCAGTGTCTCACAGTGCTACTGAATAGACTGATTTAGATACCAAAAACCTGATCTGAAGTATCATATAAAAATAATTAAAGTTTGAAATTAGGGGAAAAAGAAAAGATGATGAAATTTCCCCTGATTGTAGTTCTCTCCCTAGCTCGGAGGTTCTGAATTATGTACCTGAATTACATTGATTATAATCAGCCAATACTCACTGCAGTCACTAAAGTTTTCACTTATGATATCCTCCACAGGTAGAAAGAACTATGACTCAGGCATTTGCAGTTAGTTTTCTAAACGCTTACAAGGTCTACAAAGTGCCTAAGTGTAATGGAAAAATAAACAGTATGAAATAAATTCAATGTCATTATGCAAATTTAAATCTGAGAACTGTACAATTTCTAAAACAGCTCTGAAATGCACAAGCACACCGACAAGCACAGTCCCTCCAATGTAACATGAATTTATATGCCATACAATTACTTCTAGTCACTAACAAGTAAGAAGTTAAAGTACTTTCAGCCGTTACATGAAAAATAATAACCATCACTTCACATAGATTGTTGCAAATGTTTTCTAACGTGCATTCTTTTATATAGGATTACTTAGTCTTTTTCTCAGCCTACAATCCTGTTGATTTCTAAACTCCTTTACACTTTGACACACAAACTTTGCTTTCCTAGCCTTTGTGTATACTAGTCATTACAAAATAAAACACTTATTTATCTTATTGTTAGCTTCCTAGAATGTAAAACATCGAGCTTTATCTTCTTCTCAGTCTGAACTCTGCTCCCAGGCTGGTTCGTCATGAGTTTGCATCTAACCTCAATCTTGTCTTTAAAATGCAAGAAATAAATGATCATCAAAAGCCTTTGGCTTTGTACAGTATACAAGTCTAAAATTTCAGAAGTGTACTGTTTATTAAATAACCCTTCTCTATGAAGAATGTAAGACTGAGAGTGTACATTTGGTTTCTTAGTGCTGTTTTTTTTTTCCTTTTTTACTATTTAGAACAGGTTGGATATAAAAAAAAATGATGAGCTAGCATGCTCAGCAAACATTTGCTGAAAATACAAAAATGTATGAGTACTTCCAAGTAGAGGTGCAGTTTCAAGAGAAACTGCTAACTGTGTTTACAGATGGCTTATGATTTAGTATACAGCATGTTTTATCCTCCTTAAAAAGTGTGCTATTGTAGAAGCTATCAAGCCAAATGCATTATTTATAATACATCTGAATGAATGCATATGAACTACTATCCATCAAAAATATGCTGACAGAACCATAATGCAGATTTTCTGCTAGACAATCATAATAGGGCCAACTTACAAGTGACAGATTGATGTCTGAATAGGAGAATAAACAGCTTCTTTCAAGCACGGCTAGTGGTCATTCTCTATGTCCTTCTCTACATGGTAATGAAAAGGGTATTTTTAAGGAAGTTAGAATATCTTTCTATCTGTTTATAAAAAGCTGTTGTCTAGTTTCATGGTTAAGGAGTGCCCATCTGTTAAGGGTTTCACTTTGTCAGCAAACTGTGAAAAAAAATATCGTGGCAAATTTCATTTGAGGGATTATTGTTGACATGTAAAACAGTATGAAGGGTATTTGATGACACTGCCACTATGCAGATTTTAGAATGTTACTTTTCTTTATAGCCTTTCAGTGAAAGCATTGCCCATTGGAAGGTTAGCTGCTAAAATGAACAAACACTATGTTTTACTAAAACAAAATGTACTAATGTACTAAAATGAACAAAATCTCTGTTTGGAGCAAAACCGATCCATCAAGAGAGTTCTACTAAAATTAAAGTAGGATATGTGTTTTAGAACTGATATAAACAAACTTTGTTTATTTATAATCACCAGTGAAAACTGACATGTATTTACATTTTGTAAAGATAAAACCATTTAAATTCATTTATGACCAACAGTAGCCCTCATCTCTCCTAAAATAGCTAACAGTTAGGATAATAAGAAAACAGACCCCTAAAATTAAACATCTGAATGTATTTAGGTGTCTGAATCTGGGGAATAGCTATCAGGACTTCGTTATGTTCTGAAATTTCCAAAGGAAAGTAGGACCTAAAATGTCTTTGGCACTGTACACAATGAGCTTTCTTCTGTCCGTTTTTTTTTTTAATGCAGTCGAAGTATGATTAGTTAAATGTTGAAAAAAAATGTGCAGCCAACTGTGAATGCAATAAGAATTGAGACATTGCTATTATGCCTGGGTGAAAAGCTTCTACATATCAAAATAGAAACTTCAGCATAAGAGGACAAGATAATTGAGGTTTCATCTAGAGAAATGATGACCATGGGAATGAGAAAAACAAACTGCCACGATCATTATTGGGCAAAGACAAATTGTGCAAGTTGGAAGAAAAGAGGAAGAAAATAGCCAATTTTTGGTGTCAGCTCTGATCAACTTAGACTTTCTTCTTCCTTTTCTCTCTCAGTCAAGATATGTAGCCTTTGAGGAGGCAGTAGACATCAATGTGTTTAATTAGAGGAAAATGACAATTTCATTGTTTTCTTTTCTTTACTCTTATTTGTTTTCCATAAAATCCTCAATTTTAATTTGCTCCTGATACATCCAAGAGACAGTGAAACTCTTCCTTCATTTGCTCCTCTTTCTCTAGCATGGGAAGTTACGTCCTTCATAATTCCTGCAGTATTGAATCAGAGGCCTAAAAATTGCTGCCTGCTCTAAAAGAATTTTAATAGTTAAAAAAAAATGTTTGCAGTTAGCACTGACCAATTGTAAACCTGTCCTGTGCCAACCCCAGAGTTTGATCCCATTCAATTCCTTTGGCTTTGTTTATAGAGTTAAGTAGATTTAGAAAGCAAGCATCTATTCATGACCCAACCTGATCAAGCTTCTATGAGATCATGTGAAATGCCTGGAGCCAAGTGAATAATAAATATAACTCAGCAAGACCAACGTCCGTTCTTTTGCAGATGAAATAAGTGGCCTATATTCGTAGTAGTTTAAGAGAGAATTTAGTAAACAGGTATCTAAGAAGAAGGTCTCACATCTTGCATATGAGGGGTAAGAAATAAGCATTTGTGAGGGACACTAAATCAGTTTGTTGCCAAACTTAAAAAGTCAGGTCATGTATCCCTCAGGACTGAGGGGTACTAATGCTGAAATATAATTCTATGGTAGGTCTGTCCTCTGATACCGCTATTCTTGTAGCATCTCCCTAATAGATCCTGTGGGTTATCACATTTCCCTTGTAGATTCTGTGGGTTAACCAAGACCAATGTACAGCAGTATAAGCATTTGTAAGATTTGCTAACTGGGAAACAGGAAATTCTGAGTTTTTTGTGCATAAAAGGCATTTTTATTAAACCACATTTTTTTACATAGCAATATGGTAGATATACATAACATAAATTAATGAGAGTCTGTCATTCATATGGTGTGTCTAGCACTTATATTTGAATTTTCAAGCTCCACAGTGATTAAGCAAATACATAAAATCCACTGATTTGATCTCAAAATATATGTACTTTTCTGAATCCAGTAGAGGGATATGACATGCATGCTAGCATTTGAGGAAACCCTGATCTGTGTCACTTTTTTGCCTTGTACTTGTTGGTCATTTTTTTCTCAGTACATTAGCTGAAGTACAGTTTTAAAATAGAATATTCCTGAGATTGTAGGGAATGGACTCTACTCACCAGATCATGAAATAAGAAAGGATCGCTTTGTCCTCTTCACTTTGAGGTCTGTTTGAAACTGTTCTTTGTATAGAATGTACAACAACAGCATCTGTAAAATAGCATTATTCATATTAGGTATGTTTCTATTTATTATTATTTTTTTCACAAAAAAATTTTTAACTTCATAAATGATCTTTTCTTTTGTTCTTGGGACTTCCCTTATTTGTTTCGGTTCTCCTGTCACACCATACTATAAATAGTGTTTCTAGAAGTTTCAGATTGGTAACCTTTTCCGCATTGAGTAAGACAATTTGAGGTACTACAAAACTCTAGAAAATCGGTTTTTTTCATAGATTTGGATCAACCAAATATTGCCAATCAGTGAATTACTTAAGAAAATGAGTCACAGAATAGTTTAGGTTGGAAGGGACCCTAAAGCTCGTTTAGTCCCAATCTTCCTTGCCTAGGCCAGAGATACCTTCCGATATATCAGGATGCTCAATGCTCCATCCAACTTGATCTTGAACATTTCCAGGGATAGAATCAGAGCAAAAGTTGATTTTATTTTATTAGCTAATCTGATGTTAACAATTTGTGGTCTGAAATACTCTATTTGTAACTCTCTACATTTAACTGTTAACAATCTCGGCATTTCAGTGCCAAATTTTCTCATTTAGTATTTTTTGATGCAATAGTGACACCCACTGGGCTTACTGGATGCCTCTTCTTTTCATAGTTGTTGAGGGTTAAAAAGGAAAAACAAAATATGTGGTAAATTTCTTTTTCATCTCTTCACTGTGATTTGTTGTGTTTCAACAAAATATCACTTGAAGATTACTACAGTCATGGGCTGGAAGGGAGCTCTGGAGATTATTCTAGTCCAACCCCCCTGCTAAAGCAGGTTCCCTAGAGTAGGTTGCACACAAAATCACAGAATTTTAGGGGTTGAAAAGGACCTCTGGAGGCTATGATCCAACACCAAGTACTCCATTCCCATAGCACGTTGGATCATCTTAAAATATTATTAAAAAGCACAGAATATCCTAATAGGCTGCAGCAAGATGCTGAGACAAGTCAAGCACTATGGCTTACTACTGAATTTACTTGGCTCAAAATATGACTATAAAAAGAAGTTACATAATACTTAAAAGTCACTATCTCATCTGTTATTTCTGAACAAACTCGCAGTTAATTACATTCCATATATTTTTCATTCAAATAAAGATTTGTAAGAAAAGTCTTGTCTTGATAATGTTAATAATTAGTAAGTTGATTTGAAAATCTTAACTTACAGTAGAAACGATTTTGGTCCCAGTACTAGCAATTAGTGTGGGGGAGTGGAAACCTCCCAGAACAGACACTCCTACAAGGCCTGGGAGCTAGGGCTTGACTTCCAAAAAGGGAGAGAGCATGGGTGGAGCTTACGAGTAGCTGCAGATGCTTCCACCTCACAAAGCAAATTACAAAAGAAAACATCTGTCTGCAAATGGCTTTGCATGCACTCCTCCACTCTAGACTATTCTGTTTCCCTCCCTTTCTCCATTCTATCCCTGGTGAAATTATAAGGACGGGTTACATGCCAAAGTCAAATGAAGAATGAAAAAGAGTACTGCATTATTTGCCTACAATCTGATTTTGTGCATTTGCAGAACACTTTTGGTTTTGTGTATGCGAGCATAAGGTAAATGCATTACATGAATCCCTGATACTTCCACACTGTATATAACATAGGTAGTGTTCTAATTGAAGGTAACAGGTCTTCTTTTGACTTTACTAATAATGAGAAGTGAGGCACAGAATTCACTCTGATAGCATGAAACATTTGCTTTTGTTTGTTTCCAATTAAGACTCCCCTAAAATGTCGAATTTTCAAGCAATTAATACTCAGGGCACTCTAAAAAGCAGGTGTTCTTCAGTATCTCAGACAACCAAAATAAGTCATTCCAAAGAACCCTGGCCATTGTCTTCTCTAAACAGTACTTTGCTGCACGATTCTGAATTATTTGCAGCCTTAGTTGTAGGAGACATATTTGATCCAAAAAAAAAGTAGTCTTGTTTTGTCAGAAGTCAGTTTCTTACTGCAGATCAAGCCCAAGATATGCTAAAATGACAGATTATAGTTTTGACATGGGTGGTTATTTACCTAGACAATTAGCAAGGCCATGGAAATATAAATGAATTTATTGACATCAGATGGCAGAGGAGGCATAATATTCAGTTCATTTTAACTGAGCTAATTTGTCATTTCTACATGAACATGACATGACTACCTTCATCCTCTTTATTTGTACAGCTGTCCTGAGACTGCAATGCTGTGGTAGTCACATTGGATGGGCACAAATAATAGATGTGATAATAGATGTTATGACATGGTATCAGTTTGGTCTTAACAAAGCTCCCAGTCATTATCAGTCTTTGAGCTGAAAGAAAGAGACAATCCACCAGCTTCACATGGCATTCTGAAGTTGTATCAGCTGTCAAACCTATTGTGAATTCTGGATTCAGTGACTTTGTTTTATGACTTCACTACCTCCTGCTGAAGACTAACCATGGAGTCAATTAAATTAACAGGGTAACAACTACAGACACTTCTGTTAGCCTGAAGGGCCCCACATCCATAATATGAAAAAATTTATCTGTCAACTGTTGGATGCAGAGTGTACACATTAATAAAAACATTAAAGTCACTGCAGAAACTTGTCAAGAAGTTGCTTTGATAATATCAAGGCATTTGAGCATTACTGAAAAATACTTTTTTTTTTTTTTTTTCCTGCGGAAGAGTTATATTTTGCATGGCAATAGCTAGTTCTGTGTACTAAGAAAAAAGTGCTGCTTCCAGGAGAGTGAGTAGTTCAAATATTTGCATTTTATTATTTGATTAGTGTAATTCGTTTCACTTTTCTAATATTCAGAATTAATCTTTAATCAAAATGTTTGTCCTGTCTTTTTTTAATCACTCTATTAGAGACAGTAATAGCTTCTTTAAGAGTATGTCAATTAATAAAATCGTTTTTTCAACAGAAGGTAAGAAGGCCCTGCCAGTAAACAGGCTGCAATTGTTCATCCAAGCAAATATTCAAATAACACCGAGAATTCTAACTACACATTCATTGTTTAAAAAGATGCAGAATCAGCAGATTCTCCAATTAATAGCCATGAATTTCTATAGCATCCAGGTAGTCCTATGTTCTCCTAGTAGGATCTTCTATTTTAAAGAAAAAAATTAAAAAAATATTTAAGGCTCTGCTTGCAATTTTTGAGAAAAGATTTTGTTTAGACAGATTCAGTCTGTTGAAATATTTACACTCAGGAGAGTGGAATTTAGTTCTGTCATTTCAGCATAATTTTATACCTGGAGCTAATGAATATGTCTACAATCACTTTGATTTCTGTTCTTTTTCCCAAATCCATTCATAGAAAGTAATGTATGGTCTATCATTTCTGTGAATGGACATTGTACTGAAATATCCTTTGCTGCCCTCGTGTGGTCTTAAAGACATACACTTTCTCTGGAAGGCCCTTTGCTCCGTATTGCTCTCTTTTGATAATGTAGTGTAGGCTTTGTAGGGTAAAGTGTAGACAGCTCATATCTAAAAATCTATGATTTAATCATTATTTAGCAGCATAGGACAAAATCTGTAATCAAACCCAAACAAATCCACACCTATTCTACAGATTGAAAAATCCACTTGTTGTTTGCCATGAGAAGAGCTTTTACTCGAGAATAAAGGTGACCTTGGAAAATGTTGGTAGGGATACAGAGACAATCTGCATCACATTGTAGGTGCAGATGCAGAATTTAGAGCTATATATAGATAAATAACAATCCAAAGCATCCTAAATTCTTTCAACACGATATATTCAAATTGATACTTTCACAGAATTGTAGGGGTTGGAAGGAAATCATCTAGAGATCATCTAGTCCTACCCCCATGCCAAAACAGGCTCCCTTTCTGTATGTGTGTTTGATAACAGCTAGCTTTTTTTCTATATGAAACTTCACACATTTTTCATTAAAAGACATTAAAATCTGAGAATGATGATGGAAGATATGTGACCTCGAAAAACTTAAGATAATGAGCATATAATGTAATTTAGAAGAAAGAGGGAACTCCTTTGATATGTTCTGTCTACAAAGAGCTGTTGTTTAAAATGAACCAATGCTTCTCTGGTGGCAGAAATATTGAGTCTTATTCTTACAAGTGTCACTTACATTCGTAGATCCAGGAGGACTTGTAATTTATTCCAGTCAGCTTGAGAGTGGTGCTGAAGACCTGCTGAAGACGAAAAGAAACTGCCACCTTAATCAAGTTGTTATAATTTAAAGTTGTGTTTTAGTAACATCCAATGCATGGAATAGATCAGCTGCCTGTAGAGCAAGCTGTTTTGAATCATAAATATGTATACATTTTAAGCCTTGTTTTATCTGTACAATCATCTCTAATATACTACCAACTTCAAGTTTTACAGTAGTATTCACTCACCTCTTTGGACTCTTTTCAGGGTCAGCCTGGTGAGCTGGGACCTCAAGGTCCAATTGGATCCTTGGGATCTACAGGGCCAGCCGGTCTGCCAGGGGAAAAAGGACAGAGAGGTGAGAATGGGCAGCCTGGGCCAGCTGGAGAAAAAGGTGATAAGGTAGGAAACACCACAGACAGCTCTATTGGGTGCGTACATTACGTAATGTTAAGTATTAGCCAATGATACAGAACCTAAACAAGTAGAAAGCATTTGCCAAACTATTCTCTTGTTCACTCAGAAATCAATTACAGCTTTCTTTAGAAAAAATGTTTCAGTGTTTGTTTTTTTGTGTGTATGGTTGTTTTGTTTTTTTTTTTCTGCGTTGAGTTGCAAAATTAGAATCATCAGGGAACAAAAAACAACAACAAAAAACAGTCTCTGATAATCTTCCTTAAACTCAGAGAGGGCTGTGGGAGGAATGTGGAGCTGGAGGGAATATTATGGTACTTTTAAAAATGCTGTGCACTAAAAGGAATTTTATTACTACTTCTGGAATATAATTTGCAGTTCAGGTTTATATCTTTCATAGCTGTGCAATCCCTGCAATTAACTTGCTACTTTATATTAATTTTAATGGTCTAATTTCACTGATCTCAGTGGATAACTGAAATCACTAAAGCAAGTGTCTAACATTCATGAAATATAACCCCTGCAAATAGAAACTGCTGCTGATACTAGCAAAACAGGAACCGGGACCATAAAAATTACACACAGAATAGTTTAGTAAGTCATAGGTAACTTCTTCTTTATACTCCTGTAGTCAGGAGTAGAATCAGCAAAGTTAGAAATTCGACATTTGTCTTCTCCCATGTGCTGCTATTGATGTTAGTCTCATGCTAAACCCATTAACTTTTGTCAGACGTTTATTTCTGGTAAAATTATGGCCTTAATTCATTTTGAAACAAGAGTGTGCTTGTTTATCACTATATAGTATTATCTGTTCTTATATTTCATTCTTTTTTAAGAGTTCACCATCTCAGCAACTTTGTTTTTTTGTGTTATTTGTTTTTAGGGCCCAACTGGAGTCCCAGGATTTCCTGGTTTAGATGGTATTCCTGTATGTATTGAATGAACATTGCTTTATAAAAAATAGAAGTTTTTAAAGCCAAAGCTTGCTAGAATACTTTCCTGATGATTTTTCAGATTAGAAAAAAAATTAATAATTGCTGCTTTACCTAGTATCTAATTTGATGTAGAACTACACCTCGTCTGTATACTGGTTAACTTCTGTTATTTGGAAAATTGCCTCCTGAATTCTGGAATGTATAATCATTCTTTGTGATTACTGTGTGCTTGAGTCATGTTCTATCATTTTATCATATCAGTTAAAAACTAAAAGGCTGCTTTAGATGATCTTTGCATATGTCCTTCGGAAACAGTAAAGACAAGACAGCTTTTCATTACAGCCATAAGAAAGTTTATAGCTAGAGAGCTAATCTGCTTTTCCTGAGAAAATAGCCCATTGGTTATTGACTCAAATGAGAGCTCACTCTGGCCCTCTACCCAGTGCTGTCTACATATATTTACTACATAACAATGAAGAACATATAAAAAAATTAGGGTTCCAATTTTTCATTTCATAAATATATACTGGTCACAATAGAAGATATTACTAGTGCAGAGAATGTGAAGCTGAGACTGTTGTGAGATGATCTCTACTTCAGCTCGTGATATTTGTTTCTGAACTGATTTGTTAATTTAAAAACTAATTTTCTATGTGTTGGGGTGTACCTCTAATATAAGTTATACTGCCTTTCAGGGATTACCAGGAAGTGAGGGACCCAGGGGCAAGCGTGGTATAGATGGCTGCAATGGCTCAAGAGGAGATCCAGGATTTCCGGGCGAAAATGGATATATTGGACCAAGAGGTCCTTACGTATGTTAAAGGCATTTCTGCTGTCTAGTGATAATATATATCTACGGTTTCCCTTTGAGCTGACAGCTTTTTAAATGAAAGGATCTTTATACTACTGCACTAGCTTTACACTTTACACAGTGAGGTTCCAAGCACCTTCTATTTTTGCTAAGATTAATGTGAATGAAGAACACTTTGCAGGTTATGTTTGAGGCTGAATGTGAAGTAAGTTCCTATGGCCTTTAAGTATATGTATCTAGCTGGACAGTTAAGTTCTGCTTTGTTTCTCCAGTGCATAACCACACCAAATCTAAGACCATTTTATGGAGGTAACTTGAAATCAAAGTACCATTTATTATTACTTGAAACTTCTTAAATGCCTTACTAGTAGGAACATACCTGAGATGAATTAGCAATAACTGGAATTTTCAACAAGTTTCAACAATTCCTGTAACATATGAAGATTTTTAGTGGCGTATCACACAAATATATTGTAAGTCTCTTCCAAAACAATGGCTTTACAGTTTCATTTGCCACTTTTTAGATAACTTCTCATGATTGCTCTGTGCACACTTAAATTTGCCTTAGTGTTTATCTGTAAACACAGAGATTGTTTCAGTTAAAATATAATAAGTTATCACTTTAATATTGTTTATTTTCTTGTCAAAATTGAATGTATTTTAAAAGTATTTAAATAATTAGTTTAGCAGTGCTTCTAATGGCAATAAAACACAATTTAATATCAGTACAGGATATACATTACCATAGCTTCAAAGGAATTTTGTTGAACTGTTCTTGACCTCAGTCTTTGTCTTCTCACGGAAACAATTTTTAGTAGTCAACGATTAATAATAACATATTAGTTGATCTAAGACCTTCCCTGGATTTTTTTTTAAATAAAAACATTAAACAACTGCAATTTACATGAAAAATCAATTAGTTTAACGGAAGCTAAATGAGATGCTGATTCAGCCATAGGCAATCAGTGATGGAGAGTGAGAAGACATGATGAAAATACAGTAAATAGAAAAAGCATATAAAAAGTCTTGCACACATAATAGATACTGTCGTAAAACTAGATAAAAATGCTTATTAATTTATTATACTTCTTGTGGTATAAATCATTACTTATATTGCTCAAGGCAACCTATTACCCTCCAAATGGTTAAATTATTTAGTCTCAAGTTGTTAAATTCATCTGTATTTTCTTACATTTTATGGCTTTCAAAATGGAGTTTTGCCTTTAATATTTAGCCAAATTATCTAAAATAAAAATGAGACATGGGACAAATTGTAATGTACACCTTCCCAATTCCAGGAGCATGCTCTTTGGCAGGCGTAGTATTTGCAGCCTACAAAGAAAGGGAGACACAGTAGGCGTATAGCCTTGGATATCTACACAAAAATCCAGTGCAAATTAATTTAGCTATCCAGAAAAACAAGACATAGTAAACATATTTGCTTGTGTGCAAGAAGGCTGCTCCAACCTCTATATAGATTGCCTATTTTTAAATCAATTTGTTCAACCAAGTACCAACTTGGCTGTATATTACAGCTACATTTTTAAGTTACTTCTTATTGATAATACTGTTCTGTATAAGTGCATGCATATTCCTCCCCTTTACTTCATTTGCCTCATCAATGAATTAGAAATTAGTTTCTATTTGAAAGCCCTTACTGTAGTCATGTACTTTTAACTAACAAAGATTTCTTATTGCACAAATTCACATGTAAAATAACAACATACAAATATAACTTTTGGTATGCTTAATGTGTTTTGTAGCAGCTGTTGTCTGATTTGTAAACTGCATCAAGTTTACTGTAGGTATATCCAGCTGCAGGCAGCTGTAGCTCTTACTGCACCAGGAATAACTACTTTCCCAGTTTCATTCTGACTTCAGGATTTCAACAGCTACTGTATAATATCAGGAAACCAGTACAGTTTTAAAGTGGCTAAATTCCAAAACAGTATCCCAATTTATTGAAATCAATAGTTGTTATAGGCTTCAGGTGAGTTATACCCTGTGTGTGAGGATTTCAAATGAGAATATTTCAGAAATAATGTATTTGTTCTTCTCATGTGTATGTATCACACTTTTAACAGTCAGTTCAACAATTTAAATTTTACTGAAGTAACTAACTGTTCCTTCTGAGTCAGACTGAGGTTTTGAGGGATCCGTGATAGGCAAAGTTATTTAAAGGACTCCACAGGAAGAACCATGGAAACTTAATTTTTAAAATAACCAGGGTCTGTAGGCATCAGATTTATTAATGTGTAATAGACTGTGAAATATTTTTATATACAGGGTGAAATCTATATGTATATCAAAGTCCAAAGCTTTTTAATTGCATGCAGAATTGTACTAAGTTGTTCTACATCATAGTATGAACTTCTGGAGAAGATGAGAGTAATATTTAAAGCCACTGACTCGGGGAAAGAAAAGATAGGTATATTGATGTAGTTGATTCTACAGATGAGATTCGTGGAGATTATGGAATATTGAAATACCAAAGAGCTAAGGAGCATCTCAGAGCAGGAGTGAGGAGCTGTTTTGCTCAGCTCAACAGAAGGCAACTTCACATGTAAGAGACTTATCAGACAAAAGAACTACAATATGCTAATGCAGTTATGCTTGTTCTAGTGCATTACCTAGTGATATAAGGGCACTAGTAGTACAACCTAAGAAATTATTATTCAGTCTATGTAGAGTGGATCATAACGTTTTAAAATACTTTTTTTTCTTCATAGGGAAATCCAGGGCAAAAAGGAGAAAAAGGAAATTCAGTGTTTGTTTCACATTTTGGAAAAGGACCCCCAGTAAGTGTCTGATTGGGAAAGAAATACATATTTTGCAGGAAAAATGTATGGCGAATCTAATTTTTATCATATGTCCTCACTGTTTAATAAAGCTTGCTGCAAACATAAATCAAAAGCAAATATACAAATGGAATAGACAGCTAGAAGTCTTAAGAGATATAACATTGGAAAATTCTAACAACAATTTGAAGACAAAGCTTTTGATGTGTTCTTTGCTAAATTTCTGTCATTACAGGGAGACAGAGGAGATCCTGGCCCCCCCGGTGTGCCTGTAAGTACAGCCAGTGGATTCTATACTTACCTTTTGTCTTGAAGGTCTTTCAAATTTTCCTTCTTAATAAATTAAGGCAATATTACGGTTTCTCCCTTCCTGCCTTAATAGCAAAATTCTGGGAAAAAGTCCAACAAACATGAAGTCCTCATTATCTGACTCCTCAGTTCTTGGTGGCTGAAAAGCATAGAAACAGCCTGCAAACCCACCTGCGTTGTGGTTTGTGTGCAGGCAGTGACTGTGCATCAAGCAGTTGTTGCTTATGTATTCAGAGATTGCAGAATATTTTTCCTGTGAAATTCAAGATTCCACAGTAAAGATGTAGAGATGTGACAGCTTCTTCCACAGTATCTGTTGAGTCTCCCAAGAATATGTAGTACACAACCACCTTTTTTGCCATAAAAGCCTTTAAGAAGAAGAGAGTTTAATTCCACCACTGAGCTCTTATAGACTTGTATGACTCTTCTTATGCTGGTCAACAACTATTCGCTGATGAACTGCATAAAGTCCCCCATAGTGTAGTACAGTTACTAACAAAGTATTCTTTCAATCCATTCATAAAATATCACTGCATTGAACAAGATCTGTACACAATTACCTGGACACCGAGCTGCTGTAGTTACTGTGAAGTTTAGCATAAGCTTCAAGAGAGGCATACCTAAGTGGAATGCAGGTAGACTGAGTTCAAGTGGTGCAGGCATTCTGGATAAACTAGTTTTGTGTAATCTCTTGGTATTTTCACAAATAGGCCATTTGTTGTCTTTTTCAGGGACTTAGAGGTTTGACAGGTACAACAGGACCATCGGGATACCCAGGCCAACCAGGCATACCCGTAAGATTACCAGAGTTTCACAATCCTTCATTTTCAGGATATGTACACCAGTTTTAGAATTTGCCTTAATGTGAATCAAAGCCTAGACAGAATTTGTGAGCATACAGTAAATAGAGATTTTTGGCTTACTTAGAATTAGAGCATATGTTGCTTCTTCCAATACCTGTGAAAATGAGTCATCCTGGCTGTCCCTGGTCATGGGGGAATGCTGCTAGCTAATGCTTTCTCCTTATTCCCCTTCCCTGAGGCCACTTTATCAGACAGGACAGTGTGGATCCAGAGTTCAGCTCTGCTGAAAGCAGTGACCATGCTAAGTAAATTGCATTTTTGATAGGTAGAACTTGAGAAAATTCTGCCTCTAGGTAATTATGGCAAGTGGAGGTAATTTTCAAAGAAAAGTTTTGTCTTTAAATCAGACGTGTCACCTTAATTTGTTTTCATTCTCTTTTAAAGGGCATTCCAGGTTACCCTGGTTTACCAGGTGAACAGGTAGGCAATGGCTTTTCCTGATATATTTAGGGAAATAACAGATTAATATATACAGATATTTAAAATGTCCTTTATGGCTACTTGTTACTAAATTTTTCAGAAGAGCTGCTTGACTGAATTCTCATGTCAACATTTTCTAATTGTCTTCAAACTATACATATTCTTTTGTCAATTAGGGAAATCCAGGTGTTGGAGTGGATGGACAAAAGGGGGAGCCGGTAAGGAAAAAAAGAACAAAAAGCCAAGAAATATAATTCTACAGTACCAAGAACGGAAGTTTTATCTTAAGAAAACAAGGTTCATTGATTTTCTACAACAAAAAAAGTGATCAATGCATCTGCACAGAATCTCACTGGGTTCCCTAAAATCCATTTATTTGTGGATGCATGCTCTCAGTGATAATGTTAGAACAGGATAAGTAATGTAAGAACAGGATAAGTAATGTAAGCTATTGACTCAGTTAATTCTGAACAGAAGTAATTACTTCAGTGAGCTGCATACCAGAAACAAGTGTATTTTGGGACCTAAAAGGTAACAATCAGTGCAGTAGATAGCATTCCTCCTATACAGATACTGCCTAAATAATCACAGCAGTACCCTCTAGTAACATTGACTGTATCAGATCACTTCCTCAATCTAATCTCTTGCCACGCCCAGCAATAGATGCAAAGGAAATGGTGTAAGAAAAGGACAAGTGCACAATGCTTTCTCTCTCAGTTTCACCCTGTCAGCATTCTCAGAGTACAGAACTGAAGTGGAATATTTGGGTTTTTTTTGTGAATTTATCCAATCACTGTTTACAGTCCATATAAATTTCTAACACACACAACTTCCCTTAGCAAATCAATAATTTCATCTACATTCACCAAGCCTTATCTCAAAGGTTTTAGTCGAGAGTGTGCGAGATTGTCATTTATTTCCTTAGCCACAACATTATTTTTAATAAGTGACCAGAATAGGAGACAATTAAGGTTGTTGGTCATACTTATTAGAGAAGACTGCAGAGAGGCTTTGTAAGCCTCAGCATAAACTCTTGTTTATCTATAAGTATTAGTACAAGTACTTACTCAATTAGTAAAAAATAAAAATAAAAATGTAGTGCTGTAATACAACAGAAAAACATTCCATATCTCACATCTTTCTGCTGTTCCTCTGATTTCCACAGGGTGATGTTGGACTTCCTGGGCCACCTGGGTCACCACTGTTAGTTGGACCTCCTGGAGCTCAGCTGTTCAAAGGAGAAAAGGTTTTAATATGTTTTCACATTTAACTGTGCTCAACTTGTCAAGTGATAAATTTTGGTTAAGGACAAAATAAGATAAATCTCTTGCTTTAGTGTTCACTAATTTTCATCATTAATTTAATCTCCTATGTGGATCTTCAGTGTGACTTCTATTTTTCAGATCTTTGGCATTTTTTCTTTTAAGATTTCTCCAGTGTAATGTTTTGAACAGTAAACCCTAATCCTTCTAGGACGCTCTTTTGACAGACAAAATAAGTGATTTTGTTGTCTATTTTTAATGCAAGATCCTGTTTACTATATTTCTTCAGTGATACACCCACACAATAGAATTGAGAATTTTTGTTAAAAAAGGAGTTACAAAACTTATGTTATGGAGAGCCCAATAGTGTAGTCTCTGTGTTTCTCAAGTCTGATTTGCAAAAATATAGAAATGAAAATGTGAATTTTGGCATTGCCAGCCCAGCAGCCTCAACCCAGGGAGCTAACAGCCTTCAAGTACCAGATCTTAGGCTTTCATTATGGAAATGGTCGCTATGTACAGCCATATGATGAAGAGGGAAAGAACAACCAGAACCCACCTAAACTTCACATTACTGCTGAGTGTGACTAATGCCAAGTTTATGTAATCCACCATGCATCCCATTCAGACTGGGACTGTGTGCAAAAGAATGGATTTATACATGTGAATCCTTGTTTCAAACTATTAGAGCCACAGACAAAAAAATAACTCATGTATATTTGTAGGAACAAAGCCCTAATTAATGCTTCTACAACTGAAAATATGTATCTAACTCAATTCACAGTCACTGTGCTGGTTTGACAGCATTAACCAAAGTAAAAATCAGCGATTAATTATTTTTCTTATTTTCTTCTGCCTTGGACACTTAGGGGAAAAGCCCCAGTAATACAGGCTAGGACTTCAAATTGTTAAACAACACATAAGTATGTCCTGCATAGTAAATACTTCTCCTGTATATGCAGGGCCAAAAAGGACTGCCTGGGATAACAGGATACAGAGGACCACATGGACCCAAAGTAAGTAGTACCATTTTTTTCCCCATGGTGCTTCTGTTTTTATTGAGTTAATCTTTCAAAGAACAAGATGATGGAAGAAATAACAGCACTTGTACACTGGAACTTAATTACCACCTATATCAATATAAAAGCAAAAATATTTCAAAACCCTTTTGAAAACCTTTCTGTTTTATACCTATGCATTGAATGTTGGGTGGTTGTGAAAGGTCAGTGTTGTTGCCAGTTGGAGTGTTGACACAAATGATTCAAACTGGGAACAGAACAGAAGTGCAGATTATTTTTTTCTCAAGGAGAGAAATACAGAAGATCTGTATGTGTTCTTAATGGAGCGTATGTATGTTTCCCTAATTATGTTAGGGTATCCACAAGAAGTAGAGATGGCAGAGCCACCTATTTGGAAAGAGGTTTGCTGTCAGTATAATGCATACAAACATTAGTATGCCAGTCAGAAGATCCTCAGTGCTAAGCAGAAGGAGCCACAGAATATATTGTGTCTTTATTAGCAACAAATTTGAAGAGGAGAAATTCACAGACAGAAAAGTACCAGATCTCAGGGAAGAAAAAAAAATAACAGAAGATAATGGGGGACAAAGAAAAGGAGCTACTTTATATTAAACATTTATTTAGTTTTGTAGGCAGGAGAGGAGAAGCCTAAACATCACATTTCTATATTCAAAGTGTAGCACCTTTTCAGGAAGTCATTTCCATCATGATAGGACTACTGATACTTAGCACTGGAAAAGGAGACAAAATCTTTTTATGTAAGACTTACTTGGAAAAAAGGTGGAGTTTATATGGTAGTTCTAGTACTAGCTGTATCTGTAGATAATTGTACACTTATTACTTGTAAGCAGGAACTAAGAAATTGCTCTTGGAGCCTTAAAGATACCCAGAACTTTAAAAAGCCAAACTTTTGAAAGCATGTTAAGCTCGGTGAAGAGATTGTAACAACTTTCTTGAATAATTGAAGATACGTAGGCACTACTAGTAGTGCTTGATGAAGTAAGCCCCAGTGTTTGACCCTAGCAAGCAAAACAAGATCCGTTATGTACAAACTTAATAAACATTCACATAAAATGAAATTTATGGCACACTTTACCAGTTTAAATAAACGGAATGTTTTGAATACTTCAGGGAATACCCGGGAAAGGAGAAAAGGGTGAAAAAGGCATTCCTGGATTCCCTGGATTGCGGGTAAGGAAGTTTGAGAATAAATTATTTCAAAAGTTCCATACAATTACATTCAGAAAGTATCTGGTGGTTTAAATACGCATTTCCAAACAAGATTTCAAGGTTTTTTTTAGAAACTAATTTGTCATACTTTCTGCATAGAATATTTAGCAGTCCTTCTCTGGGAGTCATCATGTCCCCTATTTACACACAAACTCATTCCTTCCTTGGAAAGAAAGCAAATCTGTATGGTTAACTTTTTAATATTTAATGCTGCATAAATTCAATAAGTAGCACAGTGCTAATGTACCAATTTTAATATTCCATTCCATACCTGCCAATAGCAGTTTTTTTACTTGTTCATGATGTGCATAACAGTATATGCATGGAGCAACATATCCATTACTATACTTGCTGCAATATGATAAAAATAAATGAATACCTGTCTGGTTTACTTTGAGCAACAGTTCAAATTCATGCCCACCTTTCATAAAATGTTTGCAAAAACTTTTCAAGTGCTAGCTATTGGTAGGTATTATCCCAAGTAGTAAATATCTAAGGAATATTAACTGCTTAGCAATACAGTACAGGTTTAATTTTGAATTTTAACTCACATTGTTTTTATCAGGGTAGTCCTGGTTCTCACGGACCTGCAGGCTTTCCTGGAATAAAGGTAAGACAACAAATTACAGCAGCTCACTTTACAGGAACGTCAGTGAGGTCTGATTTTCTGTTGATTTGTGCAGATTTGCAATTTCCTCATACTTGACAGCTCAGACTGCCTTACTTCCTTTTTCCTCTATTGCCACAGAAGTTCATGAACTGTGTTACTGAATTTCTGTTACACTCTGAAATATGACTGAATTTGGAGCCAAAGTCATAAGCAGGAAAGGAAGCCAGTGGGCATGCAGATTGCATGACAGAAAAGTTACACAGCATGGTAACTTTGTTTGCCATAATCATGTTTTGTCATTTTGTGTTAAATGGATGTTTTGTTCAGACTTCAGGCTCAAAAAATTCCAGCAGCAGTTATGAACTTCTAACATCTCATTGGATTAAATAGTAAAATTTATATATATGTTAGGTATACAGTACATATACATATACACATATATACATATATATCTGTGTCATTTCCCTTTCTCCAGCTTACTTCCAAATCTAGTTAAGGTATTGCTCATGATATTCTGAAACCATATTAATGTGCAGCTATTTACATCTAGAATTATTTTCCAGGTGACTTTCATGTGCAAAATGGCTTTTGCCTGTTTTTTTTTACCACTGTTGATCTAAGGGGTTCAAATACCGGATGAATAAATGTATTAGCAGATCATGAAAGGACAGGAGGAACTGATAAGCAGCTGCTTTTCATGCAGTAACAGTAAATAAAAGAGGGTCATTCAGCAGGCAGCAAGCCAATGTCAACTGTATTAAACACTCAGAGTCTTCTGGTATGTTTCAGCTAGTTCAGTACCTCAGTTATGTTGAGCCCACTGACCACTATATAAATAACCTGTATAGATTTTTAAATTAAAAAAAATACAGAGGAGATTCTATGAAACATAATCTCTTGTACAAAACCAGTGAATTTCTCTGAAAAACGAACAAACTGTGGAAGCCATTATAAGCTGTCAGTATTGCATAGCTGCCTCACTGACTTTGTTCAGATAAATATATTAATGTCTAAACAGATGGTGTTTGTGATCCTTTCCAGGGAGAAATGGGTGTTGCTGGTTTTCCTGGGAAGCCTGGCTATCCAGGCATCAAGGTAAAAAACAAACACCAAACACATACATACTTCACTATATAAATGCTAACGATTATTCCCAAATCTACCCACTTATTAGATCATTGTCTTTTCTACAAACATAATTACTTTTAAGATTTACTGTTTTCAGGATACTCAGAACAGAGATAGAAAACAGCAATGATTAAATGTTCCTGCTTGGTACACATGAGAGTGAGAATTCCATGGATTGATTTTTTATACAGCTCTAGTTTTAGCAGCAATTTAAGGTTTATAAATACCCTTACCTGTACCAGTATATCCATCTAATCCATGAACTGTAGTACTGTGCAAGTTATTTATGGTTGAGATCCCAAGAGTAGTAGTCTAGGTAAAGGAACCTGCTATTTAGATGGCTGTACGATCCCATAAAATTTGGTCCCTGAACTAGTATGATAATCAGCACCAAATGAGGTTGCAAACTTTAAGTCAAGTCAATGGACTTATTTGTATGACTTATAAAGTCACTTTGCATGTGCTTGACCTGTTCGTATAAATTGCTTTTCCTATATGGTTATCAGAATGCAAAACTGGACTCCTCCACACTGGCTTTGTTTAAACATTCCATTCTTTGTTGTTTTTTTCTTAAAGGAAAGTACACAGAGAGGCACAGACTGCTTGGTTTTACTTGTACAAGGATGGGGATCTAGTCTTGCAGTCTCAGTGCTCCTTGTCTGTGACCTAAAATGCCCTGAACTCCAGCCTTAGGAATGC
This sequence comes from Cyrtonyx montezumae, assembly GCF_038088225.1. Taxonomy (NCBI): domain Eukaryota; kingdom Metazoa; phylum Chordata; class Aves; order Galliformes; family Odontophoridae; genus Cyrtonyx; species Cyrtonyx montezumae. Next base: position 8,670,330 of record NW_027072056.1, on the reverse strand, counting down.
TACATAACTATGCAGTTCCCAGATTCACATTCTTATTTTCTCAGTTCCCATTTGCTGCAGACATTAGGGCGGATTCCTAATCTACACCGAAGCAAAAAGTATAATACAATTTGCCACATAAAAGACTTCCCTGAAGTCCTCTTCAGTTGCAATTCTAAATATCAGAATCCAGGCTAATTTAGAAATCCTCCAAGCAGAAGTGATTTTCCTTGCTCTTAGCAGACACTTTTATGTTTCCCTGATATAGATGTTTTAAACTTATCAAAACTTTGTCAGTCTTTTATCATTGATAATATTTGTAAACCTCTTTTCTTAGCACTTATCTATCATTATAAGAGCAATTTCCAAATTCAAATAAAAATTTGAAATTTTAATAGTTACATTTTGGTTGTTAAATCAAAACATCTTGATTAAACATGGTACTGATTATACTGTAATTGACTCAACTTTACAATATAAGAGAGAAATAAGATGTAGTGTTACAAGTTCTGAAAATCCATTCTGAAAGATTGTTATATCTTGTTGCCCAGGTGATATGAAAATGTTGCATCGTTTCAGACTTAGATATTTTTGAAATTTTTAGTTGCATGCTGGGGCATTGCATGATTATGCCTACCAGTAAAATTTACTGTTGGATTCTTACAGGGAGATCCTGGAGAAAAGGGGCCCCCAGGTCCTCCTGGAGCTGTTGGAACTTCACTGCTTCCTGTGAAAGGTTAAAGCTACTTTTAACTACTATTTCTGCCATATAAAGTTTATAAAGACCTATTTTGCTAAGGTGTTAGAAAGTAATCGCTAGGGACAAATCCTAAACATTATCTTCTAGGTTTGTTTATGTCTCACTGATCTTAATGGAACAACATTAAAAATACTTATTTCAAATTAAACATTGCTGGAAAGATCCTTATGCGCAGCCACAAGTAGGTCTGCTAGACTCTTCCCTAGTTATTGGGCCTTGGCATATTTAGGAAAGAACTCTGAAAAATAAAAATGGGTTCCATGCTGGGTAATGGAGACAAACAAGAAAATCAGGCTTCACATTGTAGTTCTGAAATCCTGAGTTCAGAATTGCCACAGCACACATATTTTAGACTCAGTTAAGCCTCTTAGTGCACAGCAGGGGTGAAATCCTGGTTCCTGAGTTTGCGGAAAGCTAATTCCATCAGGATTTCATCACTGAAGTCCACTGAGGTCACTAAAAGCTGTGTGAATTCAAGTTCCAGGCTATTCTCATTCTGTGTCACTGTTTTATCCAATACTGCAAACAAAAAATGTAATATTTTGAAGTTACATAAGCCATAATTTCCCCCTCTATTTCCTGAATACGCTTTTGTGGTTTTTTTCCTTTCTTATATATCTAATATACACAGATGCAGAGAAATCACCTTTTTTACAAAGTTTCTCAAGCTAAATTGTATGTATATGGCAGTGCAAGATGATCTGTTGAAACTTCTAGATTTCCTGGGCAAGTGAGAGCATGTGTTCTGTGGTTGTACAACACATCCACAAGAACAGAAGTTTTTGGAATGTACTGAATCTGCTGTGCATGTTACATAACCTGTAGATTATGTAAAATCTGTACTAGGTCCTGTGATTCCCAGAAGCATCAAGTTTACATTATCAGCATAAAAAGGCACAGACAAACTATGACTGGCTACAAAAAATTGATCAACATACTTTATTTCTACCTTAGCAGTGTATTATCACTTATTAATACAGTCTATAACATTAATGTTTTAAAACAGACGTTTCCAAGCATTGTTTGCCTGGCTTGTAGAAAGGAGCATACGTATAATCCTTTCCTTCCTCCTTCAGCTTCCTAGCATCTTTTCCCTACTCATCCAGATCTAGCACTCTCAATAGAATGTCACTCAATCTCACTGCCTTCCTACCAAAACCTCAGGCTGTGATTTTAAATCCTCTCTCTTATTCGCATCTTTATTATCTAATTGGCAATAATGTGTGGAAGTTCTTACTTCCTACACAGCAGGAGACAGTGGGGAGCAGCCAAGCATGCTGCCTGGAAGGGATTTGTTTTGGCATCTCAAATGGAACCTGTTCAGTAGGGACATTTTAACAAAGAACTTGCCATAAATTGTATTTCTAGTGCAGTAAATATGAACACCAAAGTAAATCACAACACAATCCAGGTTCAGCAGAACCTCCCCACCAGATCGGATCTTCAGCGAAAATCAACTGAAATTGTTTTCCATTGGCTTCTATGGGTTTCCAGCTCATGCAGCAGAAGATTTAAGCCCATGCTTATTTCTAGTATGTCAAGTAACACTTAGCATAAATTGCGTGCATGATGTGTGAGTTGATACTGAAGTATTCTTATATTCTTCAGAGAAAATATCATTTATCTGAATTGTTTGAAAACAGAATCCAACATTTTGCTTCTCCAATTTCATTGAGCTCTTTATATCTGATTTAAGTTTTCTTTATCACTAATTAATTACAAAAACATATGTATTTATTATATCAAGTTTGAAAATAAACTTTTTAAAATTTGAATAATTTCCAGTAGGATGGTCCTGAAATGACCTGCTTGTAAGCACTGTCAGATGCACTCCAGATGCATGTTTATTTTAAATGCTATGTGTATTTATTTGGGGCAAACACTTCTCTCTGTTCTGAAATACGTAGCAAAGATACTGCTACTGAGTGACAAAGTTTTAACACTATGTGTCTGTGAAATGGGCAGGAATCCATAGAAAAGTAACCAAATCCTCCCACTATAAAATTTGTCACACTTTTAAAACTGTTTCATACAGATAAAGGAGAGAGTATCTTACTTCTTTGTTGTTCTTGAATTACAATTTCAGTTGCAGCTTTATTTAGATGAAAGCTGTCAATTGCATAAGATGTTAATTTCACATACTTTTATAATTCTGTGTAGGTCCACAAGGAGATCCTGGATATCCAGGTCCTGCAGGTGACATGGGGTCAGCTGGACCTTCTGGCCCTGCAGGCCTTCTAGGAAGACCAGGAGATGATGGAACAAGTAAGAGATTCTGGGAATAAAATAAGAACTCTATACTAGTAGGAGAGAACTAAAAGGAAACTCTTTGTTCTTGTTTCATGCAAGTCACCAACAATAAGGATTTGGGTTCTACAGACAGTGGTAAAAAAAACAAAAACATACTATCTCAATACTTACTCTTACCTGAAAAAGAACTAAAATGTTCCAAACAGAACAGTGGGAATTACTAGAAAACAAACAGAAGGCAAAGCAGGAAATGAATGCTGCCATGTACTGTATATCCATGGTATACATGTATCTGTAGTGTTGTGCTCAAAAATCCTGTTTCCAACTTCAGAAGGCTGTAAAGGAGAGCAATATAGACGACTTTGCTCTATATGCCACTTGTTTTTCCTAGGGAAAGAAAGGAAAACCTAAATATTTAAATTTTAAGTCTTACTAATTGTAGAGAGTTTCTTCTGCATGACAGTTCTGAATTGTTCATATCGTTTCCTTATAGGTCTGCCTGGCCTGCCAGGAATAAGTGGAGCACCAGGACCTCAAGGTTTTCAAGGTGATCCTGGTTTGCCTGGAACAGGTGAAGCAATTCCAGGAAGACCTGGATTTCCTGGACCACCCGGACTACCAGGACAGCCAGGAAGACAAGGCTTACCTGGACTACCTAGTATGTTCAACAGCAATTTATGTTGTGAGAATATCATATATTTATTGCTTTTGTTGGTCCTACAAAAATTTGAGAGCTGCTTTTTGACAGATGTATCAAATTTTCCAAGTGATGTAGGAAGTATGTTTCCCATCAATTATCAGTCAGAAAGATGTCAACATTTTTATCTTCCTATAGATGAGTGACTTAAATCCACAAAATAACATATAAGTAAAGATCCTAAACATATATCAGCTGAAGTAAAAAACACAGTAAACTGGGGAGGAAACCCAAATCACCATCCTTTAATAAACAAGCTATAAAATTTTACAGCTGAAAAAGAAAAAAATAGTAGCAATGTGACACACTTGTGACAACATCAACTGTAGCCAGACTTACTTGTATATTATGATCTGTAAGGAATAACTTGTAAAGTATTTTGTATGATCTCTAGATTTTAATGCAAGGATAACGATGTAAGGGAGAGAACACATGATCTGAGCTTTGTTTTTTTCAAAGGTGTAATTTGTACTGAGAGAGGGATTCCGGGAGAACCTGGAGCAAAAGGTCAGATAGGCCTTCCAGGGAGAAAAGGTGAAAAAGGAGAAAAAGGTAGGTATACCTGGATAGCAACAATCTGAATACGAGGCCTTTGCAAAATTAGCACTTCAGTCCTAAATTGGCAGACAGAAGTTTATGGCAACTTGGATGATCAGAGCCATCACAACATATAGTTAACTGGCTGTTGGTAATGCAGCTTCTAAGTAGAGTCACAACGCTACAGCAATTGTTCAGCACTGTAAAAAACATACTGATAAGTTTCACTCTTCTGAAGGCCATAATGAGATAAAATGGTCTGTGCACTACACATACATGCTTATAAAGAAAAAGGACAGTATTTTTAAAATGTGTTATCCAACTGTTTCAATGTAGTTTTGATACATTTATAGGAAATCAAGGCCTCTGCTCATGTAGTGCTGGTCCTCCTGGACCCCGTGGTATACAAGGACCTCCAGGTACTCAAGGAAAGAAAGGACAAATGGGTAACCCTGGAAGACTTGGAGAAAAGGGTGATCCAGGCTTATCTGGTGCAGTGGGATCACCAGGGCTCCCTGTGAGTAGTTCTCATGAGCTTCAGTAAGTAAATAGCATTAACTAAACACTCACACAGGAGGCAATTTAGAGGAATGGTGGAGGAACTGACCTGGAAAGCAATGTTAAAGTTTTATTTACTCATGTTTTTTTCAGTCTTGTAGGAGGATGCATTTTATTAGCTTTTATCTGATTTCCCTTGCAGCAGTGGGAAGAGTTTTACACTGAGGGACAGAACCCAATTCTGTGTTGATGGTGTTGTCAGGAAGCTTAGTAAAGATGGTGTGTGTTCTTGTATTCTGTTTTTGAGTTGTTTTTACTTTTAGTTGTAAACACACTGTTTTTTTGAAAGAAATATGGATGCACCAGTTGACTGAACATAATTTTTTAAGTTAGTTTAAATGAAAGTGTTTACAGCAAAATTTTATCAAGACAAAACTGCATGATATCATCAGGCTAAGATGTATTTTATGTCAACATCTGTGTGTATGTGTGAAAGAACCCTTGTTTTTATTCAACTTATTTTCTTTATTCCTTTTATTATAAATCAATTGAAATGCTTAACTTACTTCTTGTGCTTTATTTATTTTATGGAGTGACCCAAACAGAATATAGTCTTTCACTCCTATGGAGTCTGAAAGGCAGTTCTATTTCTCTGTTGTGTTTATCCCTTTATTGTTCTGTATTGCTTTTTAAACTCCAATTTTTAGTCACTACTCAGCTGAAGTTTGTTCCTCACATGAGTCAGCCACTATAGGCAAAGCCTAGTGTCCTTATGACATGCATATTACCAATTAAGCTAAAGTGGAAACAACATTTTGCCCTTCATTTTGCCCAGTCTTTCCTTAGAAAGGAAAACTATGATTAATCCTCAAAATAAAGACTTCTAATTTGTTTGAATAGCTTCCTTACAGTGTAACAATTTCATTTCAAGTTCCTCATGAAAGGAAAAGGGATGAATGTTCTATTGGTAAAGGTTTTGTGTACTAGAATTATTTAACATCAGGATATAACATCAATTTTTCATGTTGCCAAGTTTTACATTCACATATACTGTTTCAAGGTCAGATTCACACACCAAGGTGATATGCAAACCAGATTGGAGAACAAAAGAGAGAGAGCACAAAAATACAGAAAAGCCTATCAAGTCATAGACTATTACAGAGATACCAGGTACCAAACTAGATGCAGATAAAATGTTATGCAGACAGTTTTCTGGGCTTTAACTTAGCAAAAAAAACATCACTTACCGCAATGTCCAGTTCTGGGGGGATAGCTTCATCCAGCAGTCACAAAATTCTAGAGAGATTCCCTTCCTCTGTAGATGTAGTGGATCATAGGACAAAGTCTGCAACAAGAGTTTGTGAATTGTTTGCATTCTGATATTCTCACATTTATGTTCACAGCTGAATGAAAACATGGGCCATCAGTACTTACATTCATAGGTGCATTTCCATACATTTGGCAGTCAGGCTGAAGAAAAGGCCAAGCACTATTCACATACCTCTTTAATGATATCAAAAAAGATACAACTGTTTGCTTGTTTGTTACATTAATTGGCCTTTTTTGGGAGGGGGAAATCGTGCAAGAGCAAGAGACATACCTGATTTTCCTTCAGTTCCCTTATTAGTTCTTCTCTGGAGACTAGCTTACAACTTCCCTTTTTTTTTTTTTTTCCTTTCTTTTTTGGGACGTGGAATGTCATTTGAAAGGGGACACCTGGTTCTGGAGGACAACATGGTGAAAAAGGAGAGAAGGGTGACCAAGGAAGAGTTTCAATAAAAGGTAAATACATATTTTATCATTAGCCTACTTGTTTCCTATACAATACTTAGGCAGTAGAGTAAGATAAACACTTTCATCTAATCTTAAAGTCATTAATTTGGCAAGTTACAGAGCCTAGATGTCATGTATATCCAGACTGCTTTCTTGATAAAAACTCTTCCATTTTCTTCTTACTCAACACAAGGTCAACACAAATTTTTACACTTTCTACTTTGTAGTTGAGCCATAAAACAGGTTGTTATTAATTTAAAAGCTTGTTATTAATGCTCATGTCTTTTCATGCCTTATGATTGCTAATCAAGGTCTTACAGAGAGCAAAAACTAAGCAGAATACAATTATGGTGAAAGTATAAAAAAATATTATATAGAAGCCAGCTCCTGAAGAATCTTACATCAGTATTCCAGCTGTTTTATTTCCACTTAAACAACCAAAAATTATTCTTGGGAAAAACATGAAAACAAACAATAGGCTACCAGTTACACAACCAAAATTATCATAATTAAATAGATCAAAAACTCTCCCAAGCTGTGGTATGATCTGCAAAACCAGAAAAGACAAAAAAACATGATGATAAAGGTTAGTTACAAACACTATATGAACTGTTCAGAAAAAAGATGTCCATCTTATCGATTAAAAACATGAGTTTAGCTAAGGATGGTCCCTCTTTATTTACAGGCGTTGGAGCAGGGCAAAACATTTGCTGTTTATTTACAAAGAATTTCTTGATCCAACAAAATGAATCCTTGGGTTAGAATAGTTTTATTGCCCTTTATTCAAAAATTGCATTTTCATAAATGTCAGTGCAAGAGAAATCTAGAGGGAAAAGTAAGAAAACAATAAAAACCCTTTGGAAATACTGGTGCAAATACTCTGCAGTGTACGGCATTACTATATCCTGAATTCACTGAAATCAAGGATAAAACTCTGACTGATTTTAATAGCTCAGTGTTTTCAATCTATAAAAAACATGCACAGAAGCATATTCTAGCGATGCTTATAAACACATCTTTTAAAGAAACAAATTGGCTTCATGGAGTGTCCAGCTATGTACTGCCTTCCTAAGTCCAGATTGCCGTGTTCAGGAAAACTGAATTCATGAAGTGAAAAATACCATAGAGAGCAGGATAGAATGAATGATTACCCAGTATTTGCCTAAGCAGATAATAAGAAGGAAAGCATACTATAAATACTATACTTTTCTTTTAAAAATTATTTTAAGGAAAAAAAGGTGAAAGAGGTCCTACTGGGGCTCCAGGATTTCCAGGCCAAAAAGGTAACGATGGCAGAGATGGGGATTCAGGATTGCCTGGGGAAAAAGGAGCTGAGGTATGTTTGACTTTCTCAGGATTTTTTTCTACATGGATTAACATTTTGTCTTAAGAAGCAGCTGTCTCTTAATGAAAAGTGTAATTTTATTCCAAATTCACAGCAGATTAATCACTTTTGTCATTTTCTGTTAGCCTAGATAAAAAATCATAGTATAACTGAAAAATGATTTCTTTGGAAGTACTACTGTTTGTTACTTTAGATATATCTAACGCATATCACTGGATCAATATCAAGGTATTAGGAAGAAATAAAGTCTACCTTCTGTTCATGTTGTTTTTCATTATTTAAAACTAATAATGTCACCTATGTACTTTCTTGACTCTAGAACAGTGTTTTCTGCAGATAAGTTTCTGCTGTGGCTTTTGATAATCAAAGTGAGGAAAGGAGTTAGGCCATGCTATTTCCTGTCAACAACTTTTTTCTTTTAGGGTGATCCTGGAGTACAAATAACAGGTGATAAAGGATTTCCTGGAATTCCAGGACTCCCTGGAGTAAAAGGACCTATGGGATTGCCTGGTTTGGGGTTTCCTGGCCCTCCAGGAGTCAGAGGTACCCCTGGAGACTTTGGTGATGATGGTAACATTGGAATGCCTGGTCCAAAGGGTCAGAAAGGTAATCTTAAATACTTATATTAAGAACTAAGTAACGAAATACATGTTTGGTACCATCCATTACAGTTTGAAATTCATTATATATAGTGTTAGTCATTTACAGCTAAGTCAGTTTTGGCAACCTCAGTGGTCACATACCATCAGCCCTTAGCAGCAAGTACTGGTAAGAATATAAATCTCAGTGGACCTTGAGCCTGCAGTATGCTGCTTGCACACTATCAGAGGAATTATTTTCTAGAGTGAAGAATACTCCGATCTATAAGGATTTATGAAGCCATGCTTTTTGCTAAAGGAACAGGAAAAGACAATTCATATTTAAGAGATGGTTGTTCTGTTTGTTTATTCCCTACCGAAGAAAAAATATTCACTATTTATATATACATCAATATGCATAAATAAAAAATGTACACAGAATTGAGATGAATATATAATTTCTTTCTTACAACAGAGGCTACTGTAAAGAGAATTTTCTGCCAACACAAAAGTGAAAAACACAAATCCATGTATGGAATACAACTGTATTGCAATTATTAGAATCATTAACAATATTCTATACAAAATAAATGGCAAGAGAAATGCAGTATGATTCTTCATCAAACCTTAAATAATATGGCAGTAACTATGTATGTAAAACAAGCCTTTCTCTTTACCTTTGCTCACTTGGTTGGTTAGCTGCAAAGAAATGTTTTGGTAAATGTCCAGACTACATTTATTCTAAAATTAAATAGGCCATTTTCTTTCTCCCTCTTGCTTCAGGTGACACTGTCTGTATTACATCACCATACCCTGGAAACCCAGGTCCCCCAGGTTTTAAAGGTGTTCAAGGTATGTGTACAGATAGGGGAATTTTATTTTTAGTTGAAATGGAGTTTTTAATTAAAAATTGAGTATGTAATTAAAAAACAAAGAAGCTTTCCTTCAAAGATACACTAAAGCTTTCTAGTTTTTCAGCAGATACACATCTCAAAATGTAAAACTGCAGATGTACAGGAATATAATTACCTATTACAACTAAGGGCTAGAAAGCTCAAATTTACATGATCAAAAGGTATCCAGACTGTTTTCATAGGAATGATTAAATGAAGTAGCTTGAAACTCTGTCCTGCTTCAGATAAAAGACATGAGAGAGGTTGTTGAATAAACAGGCTAGACTCAGATAGGTCCTGGAACATCTGGAAAACAGGTAAAAAATGTATGCCAGGCAAAAATGTGCTTAAGACTATGATTTCTAAGATGATATTGTTCATAACATGTTGCACTTGAGCCCTAAAATCTGAATACTAAATACTTGACAGAATTGTAGGGGTTGGAAGGGACCTCTAGAGATCACCTAGTCCAACTCCCCTACCAAAGCAGGCTCCCTAGACTAGGTTGCACAGGTAGGCATCCAGGCCTATTTTCCTTGTTCAACTTAAATTCAAATAATTCATCCAGGAAGTGGCCAAATGTTGCTTTTGATTAACTCTGAAGCATTTGAAACACCACAGAAAATCATGATCAGAACAAATAGGGATACTGGATTTTCAAACTGTCATTTCAACATGGCTCCCTGACGTGATGAATCATTATGACTTTATGAATGGTAACTAATTGCATATATGAACTGATATGAGAGAACAAAGATTAGTGTATTGAGTTCAATTGTACCTTTCCAAAAGGAGTATATAGCACAGAAGAATTTGAGCTGACAACCTAATTCACGAGGGTTGATGCTCTGTAGTATTAAAATGTAATTTTTTTCCTACACAATTTACGCTGGTGATTTGAAGTCTGCTGTTACTGTAGCAAGGGTACAAACCATTTAGAAATACAGCAGCCATAGATTTGTTTGTGACTTAGTTAGCAGCTCTTGTTTGAAAGGTTTACTAGTCTTCTTGTTTTTGAAGTACCTGTGTTAGCATGAGATAAAGACAAAGTACTGTTCCCTCAGATTACAAATTTTAGAGCTTTGTTGGATTTTAATGTCTTTTTCTTTCTGTTTCCAGGGCCAAAGGGTTTAAAAGGACTCCCTGGTCTTCCAGGACCAAGCGGCTTTGATGGGCCAAAAGGTCAGCGAGGCAGGCCAGGAGCAGGAATCCCTGGACCAGAAGGTGAATTTACTTTTCTCAGTTCAGGATACCTGATGGTCAAGCTCTAACGCATACATTCAGGGTAAAGTAGCTACTGTGTAAACCAGAAGTATATTTCAACTAAAGCTAATAGAAGGGGAATATTTACCAATTTCTACCCTTTCCTCCAGCAAATACTGCAGCAACCTGAAGTTCAGAGTACAGGGAGGAAATGATTTTGGTGTATATAAATTTTCACAGAAAACTGAGACTAACTAGTGCCCATACAAGCAAAGGAACTGATCTTGACAAGAATGACAGTACACAAGATAGATGCTGCCCTAGAGAAAAGCATTGTCCCTTCCTACAGTTACCTCCATCATCCCTCACGTATTATTAGCTGTAAATGAGAAATCTGAAATTTACAATACAATATTACCTTTCCTTGCAAAGTGATAATACAATTCTAGTTAAATATGATTTATAATATCCCAGAGTGTTGGAAGAAAAAAAGCATGATTTATACCCCATCTGAATTTAAAAACCATACCAACAGGCTTCCGAGGCACAGCTGGTGATCCTGGTGAAGAAGGTGAAAGAGGATCTACCATTGATGGTAAAAATGGTGCTCCAGGTCCACCTGGCAGAGATGGCCAGAAAGGTGTTCCAGGTGATACTACATATGGCCCACCAGGAATCCCAGGCAACAGGGGGCTGCCAGGACCACCTGGTGCACAAGGAGCAAGGGGTGATCCAGGCGTTCCTGGGCTTCAAGGTATTAAACAGTTTTTCTGAAGCATTTCCATGTATTCAAAGATGAAAGTCTGTGTAAGGTCAGTTCTGATATCTTATTCTTACCTGCCTCCATAATGGTGACCATGAAGGGTACACCATATTTTTACTTTTACACAGATAAGGTTGATCAGCCACTGGGGAAATCTGAACTGCAGGGGAAGGAAAATGCCTTTCCCCAGTTCATGCACTAACAGTGCAGCTTTCAGTTGTTACTACTATTGCTTGCTGGCTATGGGCAATCTGTGCTTAGAGTTTCCTGCTGTGCTCCCCAGACACAAAGATAATCCCTGCCTCAGATTGCTTTCTCAAATCAGAAAAGATTGGCTAAAGATGGGAGAACCCTTAAAGAGAAAGAGAGAATAGTGAACTCCTTTGCCCAATATAACCCCCAGTATCCAGTTTTGCTGGTTGCTACAGGTGTCTCCACAGTGTCGCTGACTTCCTATGTTATAGCAGATGTTCCTGTTTGCTTTTATACGTCCCTTTTTTTTGCCTGCCCTCAATAGATAGACACAACTTTTCTGTGCAAGGAGCACCACTAAAACTAAGTTGCTGGTTCATGCCAGTGAGCTCCTTTCATTCTACTCCTACACATCAGGAAACAGATAGCTTTTGTGGCATAAAGACCCTGCTCACCTGTTGATGAGAGCTGAATTAGTATTTGTTCTTATAGAAAAAATCTCTCCACAACAGCCAATTTTGAATTGCAGTTAAACTTCAGTTTTCACAAGCCATGCAAAAGCTGTAGGATAAGTAAGATATTCCAATAACAACATATAATTTCAAAAGTAAAGTATAGGAATTCTCATGGATAACAAGAAATAAAATTGAAAGATTTCACAGTGGTTTTTCTTTTGTTTTGTTTTGTTTTTAGGGCATCCTGGGACCCCAGGATTTCCAGGTGCTAAAGGTTTTAGAGGCCCAGAAGGTGATACAGGAGCACCAGGCTGTCCAGGCATCCCTGGTCCACCATGTGACACGAGATTACCAGGGCCACCTGGACTAAGAGGTGTCATAGGCCTACCAGGTCCTCAAGGTATGTGACATTCATCAGGTTGCTTCACATCTGTAAGCTTTACACATCTTTTCAAGTGGATTTAACCACATGATTTTTGTGGCTAGCATGACAAATACTTCTATGGGACCTGCTCATTAGTGGGGGTGTACATTGTTTAGTACATTTCCTATAATTCAAGTTGTGTATAGTGTTCATCTCATATTTTTCTCAACTTCTCTTTCTTTCCCGTAAATACTTATAAATTTTACTTTAATAAATAACTTAAGGTGCCAAATATTAATATGCTCACTGTCAAATAATAAACAGAAAAGTTAATTGTCTTTTATTCTATTGTCCTGAGTAGCTTAGCTGAGCTCCCAGCATTGCTGAAGTATTTTTATCTTCCTTATCCTTAAGATGAAGCGTTAGTCAAGGTGAGCTGGTAGGCATGTGTCAAAAGTAGTTAGGAATTTGGGGATTCTCAAAATACAGATAGTTGAGATTTTTCACAGGGAGCTTCTAGCTATATGTCTCTCACTAAAGAAGTGTGAGAAAACAAAATCTTCCAGGTGAAAATCCTGGCAGGACTCCAGCATTGTGGCAATGTTTCCAAGTCATTTTGCCACATTTAGTGTATAAATTTAAAATCATCAATGTTACACTTTTAAAATACAACTGCTTATTTGTTTCCCTGCATTTATACTCATATAAAGTAAACGTTTTCTTCACAGGCTTACCAGGCTTTAAAGGTCAGAAGGGAGACAGGGGCCTAGCTGGGCCACCTGGAATCAAAGGTCTCAAGGGCTCTCCTGGCTCACATGGCCCCCCAGGTCCTCCAGGGTCCCGAGGACACCCAGGACTTCCAGGCAATAAAGGACCACCTGGCTTCCCAGGACAAACAGGTACGTTAAATATCCTGTAGATCACCTCATCTATAACATTTCTTGTTCAGGAAGCTATTTCAACTGCTTTCGAAGATATGAGACACTTTGCATTCTCTTCCCTTTCCAGCTTCTAGAATGAGACCCTTCAGCAAGGTAGAGGCAGTAACCATAGCATCCTTTGTTCTTTCTATTAAAATAAAATCAAAGGATGGGAAAGATAGACTTGGATGCATCCTGGCACCTCGATTGTTTAACAACATGACATATTTTGATGCATAATTTGCTATTTTTGATAGTTTGTTTCTATAATATGTCATAATCAGAACAGTATACTTTTTATTGCATACAGGCTATCTCCTTTACTGATGCAGTCTGGGATTGTATTTAGAACACATTCTGATAAGTGAGTGAATAAATAGTTTCACATTATGTCTAGCCCTTCCAAAAATGAGAGAAATTGTGTCAGTAAACCCTTACTGTTATTTTAAGTATGAAAATAGTGATTAAATTTACATTCATTTTAGATCAAAATGTTGTTTGCCATTCGCAGAAAAATACCCACTCGAGAATTCAGAGTGCACTAAGGCAAGGCTAACCTAGTTAAATGAGTGCAGGTCACAAAGTAAGATTAGATTTAAAATAGGAGTAGATGTCAAAGAATATTAAAAGAAAAAGGAAAAAGAAAAAAACATAAGAAGTCCAACTGGCAGTATAGTTACATTGAGGATTAGCTTCTCTAGTAGTGAGCATTCTAAGTAAACTAAGTAAGGAGGTGGTGGCTGGGGAGGTGAGTACGTTTGTTTCAGGGCAATCTAGATTTCCCTACAAGTTTGATCTTGGCACAAAGCTGTGCTCCAATTACTGGTTCTCTTGCTTTGCCAATTTCCTCAGTAGTCCTTGTGAACCTCCTACCTTTTGCTTTATACTCTTAGAATGTGACAGCAACAGTATAGCAGGCTGAGTGCATAAATAAAGCATTTAATATTACCAGGAAGCAAAGGGATTCAAGGACCCCAAGGATTCCCTGGACTCCCAGGAACACAAGGCCCAATGGGAATCTCTGGTGTAAAAGGTGAAGAAGGAGATATGGGTCCGCCTGGGCCTAATGGAGAATGTGGGGATATGGGAATGAAAGGTTTGTAAAAATATGCTTCACTCTGTAATTTTGTTACTACTATGATTAGTTTTGTTATGACTATGGTACAGATTTATATTTTCTGTTTTTATAAGTGCATTTTAACTTGTTCTCAGAGGCATTAAATCAACTTTTTTCCCTTATGAATGCATGAAAATTGACTGGAGAAAAATTAATGTCATAATGATTCATTTACAACAGTAAATCAAATGATACATAAAGATCACCATATAAAGAAACTTTGAATTTTGTCCTATACACATCTGAAACTTAAGATTTTTCAGATTTTCTGTCATATTATCTGATTAATACAGGAGAAACAATAGCAATCTCCAAAGTATACTTGTCACAGACAGTACATTTGCCATCTTCCTTATTTCAGACAAGCAGGGAATGATTCTGATTTAACATGAGATGTATTACTACTGATGTAACAAAAAAACAAGCAAAAGAAAATAAACTGTGTTAGCCAGTAAGCCTTCCCAAATAACTGGGACCTGCATTAGCCTTTGAATGCTATCTCTAGTAGAGAATTCTTGGCTAAAATTAATTTTCAGGACCTGTAACACAAAAGGATTTACTTACATTACTTGTGTTTGGCTCAAAGGTGAAAGAGGGCTTCCAGGAGACGGTGGCAGCATTAACATTCGGCTTGAGAAAGGACAAAAGGGGGAACCAGGGTTTCCTGGTGAGAGTGGATTCAGAGGTGAAAGAGGTAAGTTCATAAAATAAAACTGTGCACATGAACGTACATCTTATGTAAATGAGTGGTGGTGTTCATAGGTTTGGATTTATAGTTGCATTAGTATCCAGCTACCTTTCTGTTTTTATTGATTCTGAACCTAACATACTAGTTTTTCTGGGCAGTTACTAAGGTAGTTACCTGGTGTAGGGAACCTGCTTTGGCAGTGGGGTTGGACTCTATGATCTCTTGAGGTCTCTTCCAACCCCTATGATTCTATGATGCAAAGTGTGAAAGCATGGCCATGTTGGTCATAATCTTATTCTGCAATTAACTTCAGGTGAAAAAGGAAATGCTGGTTTCAGAGGTGCCCCAGGATTTCCAGGGAACAGTGGTGCCCCAGGACTTCCAGGTGATCATGGTGACTTTGGACTGATGGGATTTCCAGGATCACGTGGTTTCCCAGGACCAAAGGGCTCTAAAGGAATTACAGGTTTCAAAGGTCTACTAGGTGACCAGGTAAACTGAAGTGATAGTGAAATGTCCTGGACTTTAGCTATATCTCTCCCAGCTCCCAAGAAATTCGACACTGGATACTCATATTGTACTTGAAGTTGCTTTTTGATACAAGGACATATCTTTGCTTGTCTTGTCCTTTCTTATATTTCTTTGAAGAGAGAATCTGTTTTGCAGATTACTTAAAAGGAAAAATAAAGAAATCTGTATATTTTGATTGCTATATCACAACAGATTTCTGGTTAATGTTTGTAGTAAATTGTGAGTAAAATACAATATTTGGTACGCATCATGGTACCTTTTAAATCAAATTACTCAAACCATTTTAGTGGAATTTAAGATGTTAAAGACAAGCCAAGTGTTAGCATAAACAAATTCAAAATTGTTGGTAATTCTAAAGTAGAGTTTTTTGGAAATATTAATGATCAGTGTTAGACATGTAACAAATACTGCATGCTTTTCTATTCAGCTTAAGATACAGCTTTGCTGTTCATATCGATTCCCAGTCTGTTTACTAGTGTAAGAGAACTAAATGTTCTTATGTCTTTATATCTTTATGATACATTTATATCTTATAAATATATATATATATATATATATATATAAGATATAAGATATAAATATAAGATATAAATGTATCATATGTTAAAGATGGATTTTTTTTGTTTGTTTGTTTGCTTGCTTAAAAAATAAATAAATCAGGGTGATGTTGGCTTACCAGGAATGCCTGGAAACCCAGGACTGACAGGCCCCAAAGGACCTAAAGGTAACAAGTTGATATAAATATGCTTTTGAAAAAAAAAAACATTGTTACAGTAAATATGCTTTGATATATGCAAAAAAATTATTAGGCACAGGAATAGAAAACAGAAGTGAACATAATTCAAACATAAATATCATTAGAGACAAGTCTGATATGCCTGAAAGGTAAAACTTACATTTCAATACTTTACTTCTTTAACAGCTTGTTCATTATAATGTATTTCATTAAATTAGAAGATAAATTTACATCGTTTCATTTATATGTAAATATAAATCTCCATATATATATATGAGTAAATGATCTGATTTTAAAAAACTGTTCAGCTTTGTTTTTGTGGATGAAAATTATATTTGTGCCACATGAAAGTCAATGTACCTTAACAGGAAAGAGAGGTGACCCAACTCTTCTGCTTGGTACTCAAGGTCGAAAAGGGTCTCCTGGAGATCCAGGATTACCAGGTAACTTCTGATAAAAAAAATAAATGGAACACAAGAGACTTTCTGTAAGTTTTGTTAATGGAGAGAAGCCCTGCTTTCAGTATGCACTGAGCTGTATTTTCCACAGTTATAAGCCCTGGGACTGGAGAGGCACCACAATACGTAGCACAGCTATCATGAACATGAGAGGTATAGTCCTGTATGGTCTAGTGCAGCACTGGTGAATAACCTGGAACCTTCCAAAAGAATACTTGTCTTGTCTTACTATTTCTACTCTTTCAGATGTCAGACAGAGAGAGCTGTGGAACTCACTGCTGATAGATGCAAGGATCCTATATAATAGGAAAAAATGCTTTTCTATTCCAGAAAAACCTTACCAAACATTTAATTTGTTTTTAACATACCACAAGATGAAAAACTGGGCACCTTCAAACACAAGACTTCAAGATTCTATTATTATTTCATTTCACTTTTTAAGGATTCTGTGGATTCCCAGGTGAGAAGGGTTCACCAGGTATCCAAGGGCAACCTGGAAGACCAGGACTCAAGGGTGAGCCTGGATACCCAGGAATACCTGGATTTCCAGGTAAAGCCATTTTTTTTGTTTTTGTTTTTTTAAAGCATGATGTAAAAGCTTAAAAGAGGTAGGGATCAAAAGAGCACAGCTGAAGAGGCACCTCTGTGGAGAAGGCTGTATGTGATATGGAAGTTTGTACTAAAGGCTCTTTCAGTATGTCTGGGTGATGCCAGCAGAGTTTGCTCAGTCTGACAGCAAGATCCATCAGTTCTTCAGATATTCCCCACATGCTTTTGGGTACCCTTGAATAATGGAGCGTGCTGAATACTGTAGGGAAAAAAAAATCTGCATTTAACGACTTTGTAGTTAAGGATCTTTTTTTTCCTTTCCATTCTCAGGAGCTACAGGTCCTCCAGGATTGCCAGGAGAACCTGGAGAAAAAGGGAAGCACGGTATTTTGGGATCTCCAGGGCTGCAAGGATTAACTGGATCACAAGGTAGAAAAGGTAAATAGCATACAGAGCAGTTGTGCTGGTAATATGACAGCGTCGTATATTGCTACTCTTTAGCACTGAAAATGGACAAGGCCTAAGACACACAAGCATGTTTTGATCCTGTATTCCCCTAAACAGCTAAAAGAATTAAGTCAGTTTTTAGGACCTTTGAAAAATAACAGATGTTATAAAAACTAAAATGAATAAGGAAGAAAGTAGAAACAGATTCTGACTCTGCTGATGTAACTGATAGTGGGATGTAAGGAAAGAAAAAGGAGTTTGCAGTGCTTCAGGTGTTTTGTTTTTGCTTCAGTTAAGTTGTGTTCTACCTTTTCACCATGGAGTGCCACTGTTACTCTAACAAAAACAGCAAACTGCTGTGGACAGTTTTGTCCACATCAAATTGTAATCATAATATCATTTGGTTGTCTTTTGATTTTCTAAAAACTGTTTGAGGGTTGTTTTTTTTTATTTTACATGGAAAAGTTTTCCCCACATCCTACATTACACTTTTCACAATGTTCATTACATCTAGATTAAACAGAAGTTCATCTAGACAGTTATTTCTGTGGGAGACCATTATGTCATTCTGAGGAGAGTAAATATTAATATTGAAGTTATAAATTACATTTATACATTATAAAGATAATCAGCTTTGCACATTGTCTGCATTCTCTGATAGTTTATTTCATAACCAATTCCAGAGCTAGAAGAATATCAGTGACACACAGATGCCATACAAAAATAACATGAGACTATGACACATGGCTAAAGAGGACAACAGATTCACTACAAATTCAGACTAAGAAGATATCGAGGTTTCCTGCAAAATGCTGGAAAATTAAATGAAAATCTGAAATTTTTGGTTATTTGCAGAAGTAAGCAGAGCTGATTTAAATTGTTGTGACAGATTTCTTCCTAGTGCTTCATCTGCAAGGGAGCATTTAATTTTTGCAAACCATATTTTCCATAAGGCAGAAATCTGCAATCTTGGGGAACATCTAAATTGAGAGAGGAAAAAGCTGTACTGCTAAAAACTTGTTAGTAGTGGATGGACTCCTCCTGTCATGGGAAGTCAGACACTTTTACACACAGTACATTAGTTATCCCAAGTCCTGCAAAGGAAACAAACTAACACATGATGCAGAGGGAAGTTTTGTTCCAAATAGAAATTAATTAGACACCAAGTTGCCTGCCTTAGAATCCTATATATTGCCATTAAAGTTGAAAAGAATGTTAATGCCTTTGAAATTATACTCAGTAATGAAAACTGAAAAAAATAACTAGAAAATATAGATGATATGCTATTTTTAGTTAATAATATGGGTAGTATTAGAAACAGAATGGTTAATTGGCTGTTCATTGTTAAGGACACAGCCCTGTTAGTATAATTGTTTCTCATTAATATGAATTGTCTTGTGCCTGAAGAGCTTTTAGATTAATAAATTTAGCTAAAGGGCTTCTATCAAAGCATAACATTTTCTTTATTACAGATAAAGTTTTACAGGTTAAAGGTTCAGTATGACAAGCCTTATTTGTGTGAGTAATCCTTCACAAAGCAAATAATATTAAGAACATGAGCAGAATTACTTGTGCGAGTAGAAGCTGATTTGGGCTGTAAAATGCAGAAGTGGTGGTTCATGCATAGGTCAGCCAATTCAGCTGCACCTAGAAGCATGCAACTACAGCAGTCCAAAAAGCTAGAAATACAAGTGCTGATATTATAATGGATTGTTGGCAAAGGTGTCAGAAATTCCCTGGAAAGCAAGTAAGCCAAGCCATCAATCCTGACTGAATAAGCTAAAGATCAAAAAATTTTAAATGGTGGTCTGGGTTCCAAAAGTTGTTAGTAGTTCATAATCATTTTAAAATACTGCTGTCAAATTCCCCAAATTGGCATACAACTCCCACATAAAATTGAAAATGGGAACACCCTCAAGAAACAAGCTGGCTACAGAAGACAGGACTGCAACTTAAAATTTAATGAAAAGTTAAAGAGCAGTGAATTGAGGGCACAGAAGATACTACAGGTGGGATTAGTGGTATCCCATACTACTCGAGTCTTGCAGGTTTTTAAACTTTCTCGATTTAAGTTTTTTCCAGACTGGTGCTTGCTGCTGGCTGTTTGCTCATTTTACTGTTGTTGTTTTTTCCCCACACCTTTGTTATAGTTTAAGAAAATTAATTCAACATTCTTTCTGAGGACAAAGCCATGGGATTATTATTTATGGTGTGTTTAAGAACCTGAGAGACCTGATTGCACTGAGGATGTTTAAATTTGGCAGGTGAACTACTTGAAGGGCATTCCTGATGCTGTTCCTGCGGCAAATTGTTTCTGAAACACTTGACTGTCTTAGTCATTTAAAGATAATCATTCCATTTATATGTGTACAGTATAGCAATAAATTCTATGATTCATGCTCTGGATATACAGCTGATCTATGTGCTGTGGGACATGCTGGGGTCAGACACAGGAACTGAAACAGAACCTCCATCCTCTAAGCCAGGAAGTGGCTAGACAGGGAAAAGCAGACAGAAAAAGATAATCCAGAGTTGTGGGGAAAACAAACAAACAAACAAAAACCACCAACCACTGAAACTGGATTGAAAGTCCTACCTTGTAGGGAGATGAAACAGCAAAGCTGGAAACCAACAGGAATTCTGACAGTACTGTCCAATTTCTTGAAGACTGATATCCACCCTAGGCTGGAGAGAGTCCTGGAGGGAAGCATCCCAATTCTATTCCAGCCTGAAGTCTTTGAAATCTGTTGTCTAACTAGTTCCTATCACCAGCTGCATCCTTAACATGATTAACAGATCTAAATATTGCTTTCTTGTTTCTCAGGTGAATATCCAACTGATAGGGTCACCCTCTAGTTTTAAACAAAAAGCAAAGTAGAATGAGAAAACATCAAGGATTGCAGGATTCAGCATTTTTAAATTAGAAACTTTAAGAATACAATTGATTTCACTCCGCATTTTCTAATTTGTAATAGTTCCATGTTTAAATAGTAAAACCATTTGGAATTCTGATTTTTCCTGGACAAGAGTATTATGTCATCATTCATTTAGTTCTCAAGAAACAATAATAGTAATCAGGACGAGAAGGGACTTCCAATTATACTTTGTTACTCAATTCTATAGGACCTGCAATAAAACAGGCAAATAACTTGATTAGCTTTCATCAATGTGCAAAACAGAATTTCAGGTTTCTGACCATTTTGCCTGTTTCACTGTAACATGAATTGACTTTGAATTTTACTTAAGTGCTTTGAAGTGCACCTGGAGCAAACATTTTGAAGTTGAGACAGCATGGCACTGTAAGACAATTCTGCAGTTTGTCTTTGATAATAGCACACCTACATATTTAATATTTCATATATACAACTTAGGAAACTATAAAATCCTGATGACATGGGGATATTTTTAACTTCCACTGCAAGAAATTGACATAATCTCAAATTAGGTCAATGGTAATGGAAAAAAAAGATTAAAATGCAATATGTATTTTTACTCACTTTGTTTTTATCAATTTTCAGAGCTCAAAAGCTCTGATCATAAAGAAAAAAATATTTTCAACTAGTACCAATACTCAGCTTTATGGTCTGCTCATGTAGTTAACAATTGATAGCAACAAAGATGCTGAATGCTATCACATGTCAACACAGAGCTTCATTACAGATGTCTAAATTCTGTTGTTTTCCAAGACTTTGTGCTGTTCAGTTTGCAGAACTTTTGCAGTAGCATGATACGAAACAGCATTACTTCCTGTGTGAAATCTGCAGGAATGGAAAAAAAGTGAGAGGCGAAAATTGTGCTTTTTTCATGCAGCAAGGTTAAATTGCACTTGGAAAATAAAATGTAAAGAAGTTCCAGTTTCACAGTCAGTTTAGGTAGGTAGGTAGCTGCATATCATATCTCCTGGATATTACAGTTAGGTGGTGATATGACAGCTAACTTTGGATTACTTAATCACAGATAGCAGTAGCACTCTAGCCACAGCAATGAGATTCAGTAGAGTGAGCTAGTTCACACTGAGCTTCATGCTGCTATCTGCAGTATAGAAATAGGATAGAAGTCTGTTTTCTGATTGCTTTGATATGAAACTATTATGGGTGCTATTTTATGGCTTTTCACACTGTCCTAGATAACTGCACTGAGGTGAAACATGGTCTCTTTAACTGCCGATAGAAATCAAACTCAGGAAATACCCTGCCTTGATACAGAACACGTCAGCAAATATAAAGCTTTTAGCTGCAACTTTAAAGGATTGTTGTGGTATCCCCTAATTCCTGCAATACCTCCTTAGGTCTTCCTGGACTGCCAGGACTGGATGGCTTAGATGGACTAAAAGGTCAGAAAGGTTCTGCAGGAGCTCCAGGTAAAGAACAGAAATAGACACATAGAACAGAAAATACTCTCTTATATGACTGAACGTATGAGAGATTATGCATATCATTTTGACATTTGCCTTGTCCAGAAGTAATCATTAAGGGTCAGACTAAACTTGCAAAAAGAATATGAAGTGTGCCTAATGACACACCTGCAGTTATTAGTGAGGAAAACATTACAACTTCCATTACTCAGATTTTTGGAATTTTTCAAGGCTGTTTATACAATGAAAATATTCAGTGCAGATGACTCCAAGTAGAACCGAGTTTCCAGATTTTTTTTTTAAGATGTACAAAATAAACTAACAAATTAAATGAGACCTAAAGGTTTCAGCATTATACTGAGAGAAAACTAAAATTTAGGACTCTGCAACCTGTTTATATTTCAAATTATAGGTAATAATGACATTATTTAAAATGAATTCTGAAGAAGAGCCGTAAAGCAACAAAACTCCAGCTTCCAAGAGAAAACCAGAGAAACAGTGCTAGGCAACCCTTGCAGAGAGGAACATCTGCAGCTGGTGTTTCTGTTCTGCACATCTGTATTTGTACTTATTCTAGGCTTTATGTCCATAACTCTTTTCGTATAAAGGTCAAAGTGAAACAGGGCACCCAGGATACCCAGGAGAGCCTGGACCAAAAGGAGAGAGAGGTGAATCTGGATGGCCAGGTATTTCCATTCCAGGCACCCCTGGAGAAAGGGGATTCCCAGGATTCCCAGGTAAGAAGAGGTTTTCTATTCTGTGGTGCTTTGCAGAGTTGAACTGAACCTCATGCAAGCTCTCCCTCTGGCTAGTACAAATATGAATACATGCAAGGAGATTCTCTCACTAAAATAATTACTATTAAAAACATTTATGCTACAGGAGAGGAAAGAATGAGAAGAGAAAATGATCTACTTGGACAGACTCAGGAAACTGCTAGGTGGAGTTGCCTCTTGGGGAAAAAAGAGTACCTAAAGAAAGAGTGCAGTACAGCTGGTAGTCAGAGAAAGTAGAACACATACATGAAAGAAGTACATATACTATTCCAATGTAAATGCAAGATGGAACTGTATCACAAGACTAATATGGTTATTCAAGAGCTTGGTGATGTAGGAATTGCATGGAAAGAAAAAAAAATGTGCACGAGACACATTCAGAACCCAGCTGGACACAGTCCTGAGCAAGCTGCTCTAGCCAGCCCTGCTTTGAGGAAGGAGTTGGACTACAAAATCTCCAGAGCCCCATTCCAGCTTCCACAGTTCTGTGATGAAAAACATTAGTTTTGTTCTACCAAACCTCACAATGGTGTCGAAAAAATCTGACTGATACGAATTCTGATAAAGTGAAGTATTTTATGATGAATAAATTTTCTCAATTCAGTCTACTTGTAAACAGAATGGTTGAGGAAAAAAAAAGAGACAAGTTTCTTCCTAAGATTCATTAACACTGATTGACATGAGAGTGTCAAGGACTCCCATAGCATACCTGTGTCCAGGAAGAACTCACTGAAGAGTAAATGGAAGGGTGGATTCAAAACACAAGATAGAAGAAAACAAATAATTATTTAGAAAAGGCTGCAAAATACAATACATGCAAATCACCTGCTAGTGTTTGGAAGTGTATGGTAACCATTTTTCCTTCCTCTCTCATGGAAGGGTACTAATGTCTTATTTTGCAAAAATTGAGATTACAATAAAAAAAAACAAATGTTTAAGTGTAGGAAGTTTTTGCTCACTGAAGTTTCTAGAGAAAGGCTGAACTCACTTTTGTTAGGAACAGCCTGAGATTAATTATCCTGCTACAAGGCAGAGTGATTTTATAGTCCTCTACTGTCTTACATTTTTGTCCTTTCTTTGACTGTTGGAACTCAAGAGCAGAAGTTTATTTGTGGCAGTATGCCCATACATAATGGTGATCTCTTCAGTTTAAGTAGATTAAATAGAAAGAATTAGAAATTTGAGAAGATAAAATATTTTCACTGACACAAAATGTCTTCCCAGTCGCACGTATATTCAGTACACAGAGAGCATACACAACCTCTATGCCCATGGCATCATTCCTTTGCTTAGTAACTTATCTCTGTAATCTTAAAAGAAACCCTCGCTGTTTTGTGATTGTTTTAATATGATCCCTTAGGTAGAAGAGGACCTGTCGGACCCATTGGACCCAGGGGAAGATCTCCCAGTAGTGCTCCTCCTGGTCTGCCAGGTGATCAAGGACCACCTGGTTTAGATGGCATCAGAGGTACTTAAAAACAAAAATTTCATATTTATTAATGTAAAAAGCCCCTTCGTCTGATGGGAGTCATTGATTTGCTGCCTGTGAGTAAAAGTATAAAAGCACATGGGGAACAAAACCTAATCAATGCTTCAGTGAATAAACAGGAGTCAACACTGGATAGATCACCAGAGCGAGAGTAATACAGATCTCCACATTCAGTTTTCTGATGTGTTTTTGTAACTCTATAGAAGTTCTATTGCTACAGCATATTTTGATTTCCACAGAAGCAAACTAGTAAGATTACTGGCATCTCTTTCTAGGAAAAAGCATAAAAGACACTGTGCATAGGCCTGCTGTAAGTTGTGAAAAACTTCGTGACATAAATCCAGCCTTGGAAAAGTTAAAACTGGCAAATCATTTGTAAGGATTTTATAGACCTCATTTCTTCCCCTGGTCCTCAAGTAGAGCTTTTTTCAGTTGTTCTGACCCATTCTTTACCTAGTCCAGAGACTTGCTTCCTGTTGTAAAATAGGAGAAGAGATTGGAAGGATAAATGTCACTATAATAAAGAAAAAAGAAACAACGTCTCAGTGCAGGTAACAACTTGCCAGCTTTTGCTGGCTCCTAATTCACACAGTTTCAGGAGTTATTTGTATTATGTTTTCTTTACAGTGCCTTGGAGGAAGATCAATGCTAATATTTCCAAAGACACACAAGGACTGTCCTATGTTCCAGTGGGAAAAAAGAAAAGTAGATAACAGTAGAATGTAACTGTTTATAGATATTAATATTTTGCTAATTTAAGAATTTACTTTTATGTTTTACTGCAGGTCAGCCTGGGAATCCTGGTCCTCCTGGAGAGACCATCTTTGTGCGAGGAGATCCAGGTGACATTGGTATTCAAGGGGCACCAGGTATTCCTGGGCAGCAAGGGCTACAAGGAGCCAGAGGACTTCCAGGAAATCAAGGAAGAGAAGGTCCAAAGGGTACGATCTGAGATGTTTTTAACTAGCAGTTGTATTTATATCCAACCCTGTGCAAATGAGCTTTTTTGTACATGAGGCCTTGGGACTGCCATTGGAAAGTCTGCTGCAGCCAGATGGCAAGGGTATACATGAAATTTCTTAGCTCTGCTTTTTTACCTACGGATAAGATAGAGCTGCAGAAGAAGGCCAGAGCACCCAGATGCATATAGATTGTTTCCGACAACGTTCTGAAAGATGCCCTTACCAACCTGTGATTCTGAAGTAAAACTAAAAATTGATCCTCCAAGATAAAGCAAGCCTTGTCTCTGTCTACGAGGGTCTACAGAAAGCAGAACAAGGTGTCTCACAGCTTCCCTGCAGCAGTAGTTTGGGACTTTCAACAGATTCATTAAAAGTTCAAAAACATAGTTCTAAATATTCTGTTTCCTCCACACAGATAAGCCCTGCTTACACAAATCCATTCCAATCTCTGCTAAAACAAAAGTCAAACATTAATTCACTTCAAGACTAGGGAGATAAAGGGTGCATTACTTTTTGCAAGTCAACAGAGTTGAGCTGTCTCAAGCACTTTCTGTTACTCAAGCAGCCAGACATCATCTTATTTATGCGTTCACCTTGGAATGCAACTACACATCTGCACAACTGCTTTCTTTTCAGGTCCTATGGGAATCCATGGCTCACAGGGTCCACCTGGTGCTGTAGGACAACCAGGAGACCAAGGTTTTCAAGGAAAACCTGGTCCTAGAGGTCCCACAGGTACGTGCTAACTTGTTCCTCATTGTCACTCAATTTTAACTGTGAACTTTGTATTCACACATAAAACAATCTTACTAATTTTTACTTGTATATAAAAACTTCGAGCAAACTTGAAAAAAATAATTTCTCATTTGAGCTGTGTAAAGATTTCTGAATTATATATCTGTCACCTCATATGAATGATTTCAGCTCTCATTCCATTCTTTACTCTATTTGCATGTCTGAAATTTGTTTCCACTTGCACTACAATGGCTCAAGTCAACCTTCCATTTTTCACATTCTTCAGGTTACATAGGTAAGTTGATGACTACTGATTGTTGTTCATGAGGATTTCCTTTTGTGTAGGTGCCTTCCACACTTACTAGGAAAGTATTTTTGGCTTGGCTGCTAGGAATACTAGATAATGCCACAACACAGTGCTAATAGATTTTTCACGTAAACAGCTAGCACTTCCAAACATATAATAATACACTGAGAAGAAGCTTCATGCCATGATGTCAATAAGACATGAAAAATACCTTTGCTTCAAATTATTTAACTCTTTTTTTGTGTGTGTGTGTTTTTCATTTTGGAGGGGAAAAGTCATACTAGAGATACATTGTAAGTAAAACCTTGTATCCTAGGCAGGATTAGTACAGTCAAAAACTGTGCTCTTAATCTATCTAAACCAATATGACTGATTTTGTTCCAAAATATCTGTACCTATTGGTTATAGTTCCTGGTAACTTTCAATACATAAATGTGTCAATTTTTGATTATTTCTTTAAATAGAGATTGTGGGTTAGAAGAGTTAGCTCTCTTCCTTTTGCCTGCTTGTTAAGGGTTTTACAACTACAGAATAAGCAAAGTACTGTAAATGTTTACATGTGCTAAGGTGCTCAAGCTGAAGTTAAGTAGACTTGATGCTTTAACTCAAAACAGTTTGGGTTACATTAAGACAAACTGCACACCAAATATTTGAAAGATATCAGCATATACCTGCTAACACATGCTTGCCATGCTGATAAGTGCTGTTTTTTAAAGACTAAAAAACAGTGAGACTCAGTAGCTCAGTGTTTTAAAATATTAAGTTATGCACTTGAATTGCCAAAAACAACAGGTATATTGATTTTTCACATGAGAGCTACTGCTCTTTTATTTGGTTGTCATTTTCATGTCATTTAATCTAATTTACTTTCATATTGCATGCAACAGGTGATCCTGGTGAACCAGGAAAAATGGATGACTCATGTCCTGCAATCCCAGGGCCCCCTGGGGAAGCAGGACATAGAGGAGATGATGGTTCTATAGGATTACCAGGACCAATAGGTCCCCCTGGACCCCAAGGTAAGCTTGTGTTTTGAAATCTTAGATGTCTATTTTCAGCCGTTTAGACAAGGAATTGTAAAGGGTCACTGTGCCTTCTCTACCTTTTACCCTTAAAGCAATGGTCTACAGAAAAAAAAAGTAGTGTGTTGGTTAATGATGAGGATGACAGACCAATATGACCAAACCAGGCTATACTTGAGTCTGCTTACACTACATTCCTCTTTTTCTAGGCCAGGAAGGGCAAAAGCATCATGAGCTGCTGAGAAAAACAAATTTTTCAGATGACAATTTTCCTTTTACCAACAAATAAAAAGCAATGCCTAGAATCTCCAGCTGTGGTTTAATATTAACTGGTGGATTGGCCCAGACAGGTTATATTCAGAAGATGTTAAACGCATTTTTAAATGTTAGCAAAACACAGATTCATAAAGCCATGCTTTGCTAAGCAAACTCCTAAAAAGATATACCAGTGATTCCAGAGTTGCCATCTTCACAGAAAAACTGTAGCAAATACGTCTGGTGTCTTCAGTTTAGGTTGTATCTAAACGTAGTGTCTTGAATTTAGATAGTGGAATCCCTCCTATGGTCTTAGACATTTCTTACTTAGGTGAGTTTGTTGTGGTAACTGCACTGAACATCCAATATCT
Organism: Cyrtonyx montezumae; assembly: GCF_038088225.1. Classification (NCBI taxonomy): domain Eukaryota; kingdom Metazoa; phylum Chordata; class Aves; order Galliformes; family Odontophoridae; genus Cyrtonyx; species Cyrtonyx montezumae. The sequence goes on along the minus strand of NW_027072056.1, from coordinate 8,642,326 downwards.
CCAAAGAAAAAAAAAACAAACCTGTCATGTGCTCCCAGTAGATCCCCTGCAGGGGTCACTGCTCTCATGAAAGTGAACGCAAGGGAATTTTCAGTGAACTATATCATTTTATAAAGCTTAATTGATTTGCCAACAAAGATGCACTTCTAAGTTGAATTGCTGTTTTCCTTCTATATATCCTTAGAACAGTTTCTGTAAAATCAGGCAGTGCAATGATACACATTTGCACTGGCTTTTACAAAAAAACACTTAGTAATGCTTTTTCTTTCATTATAACAGCAGAATTCCAAACGTCCCTGCTGAGAAAGCTACATAGATCAGAAACAGAGGTTTCACTGGCAAAATCAGTGTATATTACTAAAACTTCCATGTACTTGAACCTTGGCAAAACAGCTATGCAACAGAAATTGAAAAGCTGTTCAACTGTTTCCAATTTTCATAATGAAAAGGTAACATGGGGAACGGTTGAATGCTACAGAACAGCCTCAAAAACCAGTCTGCAGGTTAAATAGTAGAGTTTGCAAGGAATAAAGCATGCACCATTACTTATGAGAAACTCCTGTGCTAGAGAAATATGTTCATCTGAAAGTTGTTTTTCCACAAAAATTGGAAAAATACTGCCAAGTACAACAGTATCTGACAAGTTCAGATTGTGTTTAAAGTAGTCAGGAGTGTCATTATCTGTACCCTAAATATGAGGTATCTATTACTGCTTGACCACTCTTATATGCTAATGTGCACAGATATGTTTGTATGTGAGAAATACAAAAAGCCTTTACTCTTCCCCCCTGGATGTAATCCAGTTCAGCTGCCTCTCTCTTTTCTATTAATACTTGAATACATGCATTGCTTCCCAGGAAGTTCAGCATGTTCAAAGGCTTTGTTGAATCAAGTCCTAAAAGATGAAGGTGTGCCACAATACATTACATAGTAGAAATACTAATGGCAGTTCTGCAGGAGGCTTGTCATAGTAATGTTTGTCACTGTTTTGATTTCAACTGCAAATCATACAAATTCCATACAGAGAATACAAAACCTTACCAGCAGTTACCATTATTAAACTCACCTCTGTGCTACCACTGCAGTCACCAGGAGAATAAGTTGTAAAGAGAATTCCCAGCAGAAAGCAGTTCTGCACCTCTCTGTTCCTTAGGTGTTGTCTCTTTGTGGCACCATTTCTGCTGACCTTTTGCATACTGTGTATGTTTGGACAATATACAAACATAAAGGGAGCTATGTTAAGGGAGAGCACATACTTCACATTTATCTAGGAAGGAAAGGTGAAGAAGGGTCATGTGGCCTGCCAGGTCAGGATGGCTTACCAGGAGCACCTGGACCACCGGGTGACCAAGGGCACGTGGGAGAGCAAGGATACACTGGACCACAAGGTAAGAGCTGTTTCTTTTTCTTGACCATTTACTGCCATGGAACGGGAGAAGCAGATACTGTAACATCATTTTGTAAATAACTTCACTGATGTTCTTGAATAGTAGTGGCTCCAATTCAGATAATTTGAAGACTCAGCAGGAGTTGCATCTCAAGAAGTGTTGGATTTCCTATCAGTGCTGTTGCTGCAGCTACCCAGCCACGTGACCTCTGTGGGGAGACGTGCAGGGTGCACAGACTGAGTTCCCCCTGCTCCTCTAATTCACACATGGATACATCCATCTCTAACCTGAGAAACCATGACATTTCTTTCTGCCTCAGTTCAAGCACTGATAGTGACATTCCTGGTTATCACCATAACACAAAAAGTACTGCTTGAAAAAAAATTTATCTTTGCATCTATAATCAATCAGGCAATAAACCACACATGGTTAAACGTCATTTATCAGTAGGTATGCATCTCTGAGACAGGGCTACTAGTGCAATTGTCCAAGTAATTGGAATTGTATTTCAGCTGTGACAGCTGTTTAATAAACTACTGGTTTAACACGTAAAGGAAAACAAGGAAAATACATTGACTGTTATTGCAGGGATTCAAATTCAGTTCAGACAAAGTAATCCATGTGACTGAGTCTGGAAGATCATTGCCTACCTCAGATCATTTCTTCATAGGTAAATACCCATGCAGCACAGGGCAGAAATGCAGTAGAAAAGCCAGCTGTGAAACATTCTGTGACAGTTTAGTTCTTTTCTCTCTGATAACAAGGATAACACGAGTCTACTGGTCTCTATTACCCATGACAATCTCTGGAGTTAGTATTAGATTGTCAGAAAGCCCTTGTGGAACACTAAAATACAGTAAAAGAGAAACACTCCCACTAGCTATCTGTTTCTGCAAGCAAATTTACTTACCTTTTCTCCTATGTACATAAAGGTCCACCTGGCCAGACTGGTATCCCAGGACCACCAGGGCCCCATATTAGATCTTCAAGTGGATTCTTGCTCGTCCTTCATAGTCAGTCAGACAGAGAACCACTATGTCCACAGGGGATGCCAAAATTATGGACTGGCTACAGTCTGCTGTACCTGGAAGGACAAGAGAAAGCTCATAATCAAGATCTCGGTATGTATTGCAGTATACAATTTCTATCTGGGGAAGGTCCAGTATGGTGTGATCTGTGCATTGAAAGACAATTCAAATGGAGCACAGTGAAAAAAAATATATCAGTTAGTTATTTTCTACAACAGAACTATTCCAAAATTAGTAGTGGTTTGCTTCACCCGTCCTGGCTAGCCGTTCCAGGCTGTCTTTGGACTCACTGAAGAGATTCTCTTAGATCAGGAGCAGCTTGGGAAAAATAGCTGTTTAGGTTTTAGATGATTACAGTTGGATAGCATAAATAAGATTTACAAATAAAATCATGCATGATATATAGCAGAATTTTGTGCTTTTGAGTCTAATTTTTTATATATTTGTTTTCAAACCATTCTCCCAAGGACAGTTATTTCTTGGAGTCTTGAGTAATTTCTTGGAGTCTTGAGTAATTTGAGTGAAAATATGATCCAAATAAAATAAAGTTCTTGTTCCCTGTGACCAGTGGGTTCTTTTCCCAGGCATTTTTCATACTTAGGGTACTCCAGATCACATACTATTACTGGTATGGAATATTATGAGTGATAAACAAAATTGGCTTCTCTATAGAAACAAGTTAAAAGAAGACATCAGAGAAATAATCTCATACAAAGTTCAAGGAAGAACAGATCTGCATTATTAACTAGATAGGGCATCATGAAACTCTTAATTCTAGGAGAATTTCACTTTGAGAGTCTGAGAAGCTTTTCTGTAATGCAGTAGAATTGCTGAGATTTCAGCTTAATGCACTGGTAGCAAAGGTTTGGCATACTTCACAAGATGTTCTATTTTAGCATTCTTTTTTTCTACTTCTTCCAAAGAGTTGTTAAACAGCTCATATCCTCTTCAGCCAGCTGCTGCCTCCTGCCCCATTTATTTTTCAGCATTGGCACAGCTACAGAACTGGTCGTACCTGTTTCCCCTGGTAACTAACTGCATCATGTTTAAATACTGGACTGCAACACTGTTCAATGTTATTGAATAAACAAAGGTACTGATTGGTTAAAAATAGTTTGTTTACAACTAGCTAACCATTTTTGTAGGGAGCCTGAGAGGTTTAAGATACCTGAGTTACATAACTCCTGCCAAGACCTGTAGTTTTGCAGCAGCATTGGCCAGAAGATTATTCTCAACATACCTGAAAAGAAGTGATGACATTTTCTTTTTTTTTTCTTGTTTATTTATTTATTTTTTTTTATTTTTATTATTCTCAGGTCTGGCAGGATCTTGTCTTCCTGTATTTAATACCATGCCCTTTGCTTACTGTAATATCAACCAAGTTTGTTATTATGCCAGCCGAAATGATAAGTCATACTGGTTGTCAAGTGCTGCTCCCTTACCAATGACGCCACTCTCTGAAGAAGAAATACAACCATATATAAGCAGATGTGCTGTATGTGAGGCCCCAGCTCAAGCAGTAGCAGTTCACAGCCAAGATCAGTCAATTCCTCCCTGCCCAATGAACTGGAGAAGTCTTTGGATAGGATATTCTTTTCTGATGGTAAGTGTCTGGGCACACGATCTCTTTCATACAACTTTTGTATTCTAAAGATTCAAACATTTCAGCTCTGAAAGAAAAGCAAGCCAACAAATATCTAGCAAATTGTACCAAGGAAAGTTCATGAAAAAGACTTCACAAAATGAGGGTCAGTTTCAAAACCTGTTTGTAGCTGTCTATATGCTGAAGTCACAGCCTTCGGCTACACGTTTCTTAAAATTGCAAAGATTTTTGCTTGCTTGGTCCATAAAAAATGAGTTCTCATGTACAAAGACACTTCAGGACAGCATAGCAATAAGACAAAGAATAATGGTTTTAAACCACAAAAAGATAGATTACGATTTGACACAAGGAAGAAACCCTTTACTCAGTGGGTGGTGAGGCACCAGAACATGTGTCCCAAGATGATGTGGATGCACCATCTCAGGAAGCGTTCAAAGGCCACGCTGGTTGGGGCTTTGAGCAACTTGATATACCGGAACGTATCCCTCCCCGTGGGGGAGGGAAGGTGGAGTAACACCTTTAAGGTCTCTTTCAACCCAAACATTCTATGAATGTGTGAATTAGAAGTCCAGGTCTTTTCAGCTCTGTCCTCTACTCACATGAGAAGCAGTTCAGATTGAAGAGCATCATTTAGAATCTACTTGGATTACGCTTTTCCTCATCTTGGTAAGTACTACGAAAATATGAGAGCCAGTCTGAGACTTCTGAGATCTTCCACAACAAGCTTACTGCAGCCTGAGATCACCAGGAATAGTGCCACTGAAAGTAATTGAAAGAAAAATGAACATCATTTTCATATTTTTCACACACAGTTCTCAATTTCACTCTTCCTTCCAGCACACTGGATCTGGTGATCAGGGCGGTGGGCAGTCCCTCATGTCCCCAGGAAGCTGCTTAGAAGACTTCAGGTCAGCGCCGTTCATTGAATGCCAGGGTCAGCGGGGAACCTGTCAGTTTTTTGCAAATGAATACAGCTTCTGGCTAACAACAGTGATGCCCGACCTGCAGTTTGCATCAGCCCCCTTGTCAGGAACTCTTAAAGAAGGACAAGAGCAGAGGAAAAAAATCAGTAGATGTCAGGTATGCCTGAAGCATGATTAACAAGTGAAACAAAGTAATAGCTAGAGTGAGACAAAAACATGCTAAAGACTTAAACAGTATTTAATATGTAAATATATTTTAAAGTGTGCAACTCTTTTTGCTTGAATGGATATATAAGATGGAAAGATGCATCTAATTCAACTTCATCCTCCCATGTGCGCATACTTACAGGTAGTACAACTCAGTGTAAACTACTGGAGTCCTTTACCATAATGTACAGGTAACAAGCTGAACTCTCAGGTTGAATCAAATCTGGAATATCAGGAAAGCAGTACAAGAGTGAATATGCAAGATAGTGGATTTCCTGTTAAAAGTGGCATTTAGAACAAGAGAATATGCATTTATACAGCATATTATAAATAATTGTCTATTAAAAAGTATGTAGGTACAACAAAAGTCCTAGAGCTGAATTTCCTGAGCTAAAGAAATTTTCCCATGCTGTTTCTGAGGGAGGAGGAAAATGTAATTGTTAAAAACACATGATTACACAATAAAAGCAACAAAGATCAAAGTCTTTTACTGCTGCAGTACCTAACAAAACTGTGAAAGAACTTAATTGAGATTTCATAAGTAACAAGTTGCAAATCCATTTGACAGAAGATTATGTAAGAAAATAAAATTAGATGAGATAATGAAGCCTTAAAAAGCTGCATTTATATTAGTGATGAATTTCGTGAGAAGAGGTAAGTAAAATTATTAAGCTCTAATCCAAGTAGCAGGAGACAACAAAGCAGTTTCTAATACTATTTGAAAATAAATTGTAGCAATCTGATGAACTCCTAAGAGTAAGAAGCAGTTGGAAAATGCTCCCAACAATTGTTAAGGGCTGGGGGAGGGGGGAGGAGGCTTTATTTAAGTTATTGTTATTATTGGAATATACCACAGGAAAATTCATCACCTTTTAGAGTGTTTTGGAATGACTCTATCTGGATACAGTTTTTATTACTGAAAGTGTTGATTACAAAAAAATTTATAAGCTTAAGCACTAATCACTTTCTGAAAAAAAAATTAAAAAAGAAGAAGCACCTATTCCTTTTTTCATTCAGCTATAAAACAAGACAAATGCATATTTGAATTCTGATGAAACTACTGAAAAGCCACTGATGGCATATGGAGAATTCATCTTGTCCAGAAGGACCACACATGCTCCTTTTACCACTTAAGCAAGCTATTTGTTTGGTGTTTGTTTTTTTAAACTAGGAAGGAATAAAATGTTTTTCTAGCACTTTTAATTTCAGTGTGTTCACTAAGAGAACACGAGCAGAAGGATTTTCAGATGCAATTCCGGAAGACTCAATTCAAGGAAAACTCCCTCTAAAGCCATCACATCATCTGATCAGCCAGCTCAGAATATATAATATTCTATATTATTCTATTCTATAAAATATAATATTCTAATATAAAGAAGATACAGTCAAAAAGCAGGAAAAACACAGTCCAGCCTCAGCCAGAGGAAAAAAAGCAGAGTAACTCCGAGCAAGTGTAAAACCATCACACTGCATATCCTTTCTGACAAAACCACTCAGGCCACATTGATCTGCTGTGCTGACATGGTTGTCAGCTCTCCAACCCCTCACCCAGGAAGCAGTTGAAGCCTTCTTGGGATGCATTCCTGTACCCACCTGTCACAGGAAGCATTTCCCATGGGGATCCTATCTCCTCTGTGGCACAGACCCCTCAGCTCACTGCTCAGTGACCACAGCTGCACGTTTTCTAGGAAGTACTTAAAGTGTGAGTTACGGTAGTATCTGCATTTAGGAAAACGATGAAATTCTTATATAGTACATCACTGAAAACTTTGTCTTCTACGAAGACATGAGATGAAAGGGAGTTGGGCTGGTGTTCAGTTTGAATCGAATGTACAGAAAAGTCATAAAAAGATCTGTAAGAATCAAAGATACAATTATCTAGAATTAGAGAATTATTTAGATTGGAAAAAGCCCTTAAGGTGAAATCCAACCACCAACCTAACACTAAAAGCTCACCACTAAGCCACGTCCCTAACCACCACAACCACACATCTCCTAAATACATCTGGGGCTGGCAATTCCACCACTGCCTTGGGCAGCCCCTTCCATTGCCTAACCACAGGATATCAGGAAGAATTTCTATATGACAACAATCTAAACTCCCCCGGCACTGCTTGAGGCCACCTCCTCATGTTCTGTCACTTGTCACCTGAGAAAAGAGACCAACACTGTCCTTCCTGCAGCCTTCTTTCAGGCAGTTACAGAGAGCAACGATGTCTCCACTCTGCGTCCTCCAGACTGAACAGCTCCAGTTCCCTCACCTACTCCCTCTTGTATCATTTTCTAGTTTCTTCACCAGCTTTGCTGCTCTTCCCTGAACACGTTCAAGCAGCTCAATAATTTCCTTGTGGTGAGAGGCCTAACTGAACACAGCACTTGAGGCACGATCTGTCAGGCACTGCCTAGAGGAGAATCATCCCCTCCCTGCTCCTGCTGGCCACCCTATTTCTGATGCAGGCCATATGCTGTTGGCCTCCTTGGCCACCGGGGCACACTGCTGGCCCCTGTTCAGCTAGCTCCTCTTCTGCTGGTGACTTTCCAGCCTCTCCTGTCCAGGCCTGTACTGCTGCACGAGGCTGTTCTGGCCCAAGGGCAGCACCCAGCACCTAAATAAGCCACTTAAAACTGAACAGTAGAGCGCTTTTAAATGATCAAAAACAATTGTGTTTTTCTATGATTGTGATGGAATTTGATGCAGTTTTCGCATCTGTGTCAGCTACGTTGTACTATTTCCTATAAAGGCATGCTGTGTTGGAGGTGTATATTTGATCTACTACTGATAGCTTTGAACATCTCATAGCTATGTAGGTTCCTGTCTTGCACTTAGCTGATGGAGGCATTTGTCAAATAACAGATTTAATTCAAAATGAAGTTGCAGATAAATTGCTTAATATTATAAAGCATATAGGACAGACTGAATTACAAAGCAGATGTACTCTAATTTTGCAATCATTTGTCCAGTGACTGTACACAAAAAACAATTAGGTAAATTATTCATATGGGATCTAATTATGAAATTAAACATAAAAAGGTATAGCTGAAATAATTCTTAAGAGTTACAACAGTTTTAAGGCAGTACCCTCGTGCTAGTCCTCATACTCCAAGTACCATTGCATTCAAGGGCTTTGGATCTTGAGAATGCTCCACAAAGAAGCAAAGATTTTCCTGCACAGCAGGAAGGTAGCAATAGCAACAGCAAAGAATTCTGCTGGCCGTGCTGTCAGGCTGCTGGCATTGCAGCCATGCAGGATTCCATTTGGATGAAAGCCCCAGTCCTGGGGGAATAAATAAGTGAACGAACAAATGTCCTATTGCATTCAGTAGCTTAACTATGGTTGTATGGAAGTGCCAGCGAGGTTACCTTTACCAGACTTGCTCCTGAGGACAGAATGACGTGCGCCTGGGCAAGCAGTGACAGCACAGCTCTGCTTCCTCCAAATGTCACTGAGCTCTTACTGGCACATGGCAGCAGCAGCAGACACAGCTTTGTCAGGCTACCAGTCAGAGGGAATGGAGCAACAGCAGGGTATTCCCAGATCAGAAAACTACTTAAAGACTCATTCCCAGAACCATGTTATTATACACAACAAATGCAGGCAGAAGCCTTCCAGAAATTCCTCCAGAGTAATCTCTTAACCAAAACAACTTTTTCTTCCTTTGGCTGATTCATAAGCACCTGTGAAACAACTACAAGTAGTACTGAAACAATCAAAACACATACAAGTCTGGCAGTCTACGTGTGTTTTGCCTGTGTTAAAAGTACACTTAAAAAACAAGAGTGGTGCAAGCTGATGAGCCTGTCTCTAATCCATCAACCCAGGTTGTGTTTCTGACTTTGAAAGAGGCATTAAGGTACACAAGTAATTGAGGGAAAAACAGAAGTTGATGTGATTGCATCAGTTTCCTTCCCAATATGCAGCTGAAGATAGCCAGTTTACTATGACACTGCAAGCTCCCTAGCACAGCATATAAGACCTTTAAGTGTTGCCAACATCCAAATTCAGGAAACAAACCACATCCATCTGGGCAGTTTTCTTCCAGGAGTTCCAGGCAGACCACTGTAAATGAGATCACTCTGCGGACCAAAGCCTGGTCTTGCACAAGCAATCCCAAAATAACGTTTAATTGAATTCAGTCTGGCATACCTTAAAGAAAGGCTGCAAATGAGAACTTCAGTTTAATGCTTGACATGCCCTCTAGAACCAGCTGTCAGGGCAAGAAAGAAAAAAAGCATTCAAGACCATAGGAAAGATGGATCAAGTAAAAGTAATGGGGAACAGTTGCTTGCAAGAAAAAGGATTACTCAAAAAAAACAGTTGTGAAGAAGAACAGTCAGGAAAGGGTCTGCCTTGCCTCTGAAACTATAAAAACTTTTACACAATCATTTTGGTAAAAACTGCAGCAAGTAAAGGAGTTACTTCCCCAGAAAGGATCTATGTCACGGCAGGATGCTACTTCAGAAAGCTCTATTTACAAAAAGTAACCACTGGAAGTTCTGCCCACCACAAGCAGCTGGAAAACGAGCAAGGTAGGGGAAAGCTGTCAACAGCATTCAAACGGATGCTGCTCTGTGTTTGTACTTTTCTGTCCACTCCACCTAGATGGACCAGCAGGTATTAGAAGTTCAATTAGAGGTGAATTTTTCTAAGTGTTAAATGGAAAAACAGCTTTACATCATGGTGGAATTTATATAAACACACCGTTCCCCAGCATAACGTAGATAGCCTTCAGCATCTAAAAACACCTCAGAGCAAATCTCACCTTTTCAACTACCACAGTGCTCAACTGCTTCTCAAAAGCAGACAGGTCTGTTAAACATTTTGTTTTCCACATCTACAGTGAAGCAAAGGAACAGAAGATGCAAGAGATTTAGAATGAAGTATTCAAGCCCCAAAACTACATCACGTTCCGCTTGGTAAAATAAAAACTTGCTACAAAAAAAAAGGAAGATCTTTTGCAGAACGTAGTCTCCCATGCAGTTATTACAAATACCAGTTTTAGATATTCAAGCAGTTTTTCCACAACGGTCACTTGGACCTCAGCTCTTCTTTTTCAAATCTCTGGTCAGAATGAAAGCAGGACTGACCTGTGCACACTGTGTATTTCAAACACTCTGTCAGACATTGCTGAGTTACAGTTTGCTCTAATGCAAATGAACATCTTACCAAAACCAGATAAGTTGCACTGTGAAGAGAATAACTGAACTTAGCTAATTAAGAACAATGCAATCCACCTGTTAATTAAGCAAAACAACATAATACCTCTCTCAGATGCAGAAGTGTGTATGTGTACACTGGAACTAATTATAAGGTATCAGCAGGAAGGTCATCCCATGCTCATTAACACTGTACAGATTTAGGAACCATTCTCTAGATCAGTACCTAGAGAAGGCAAATACAAATTGCTCACTCACAGACGCGGTCTTCCCACCAACGGCTCTTAAATGATCCCTGTAATGAATACTTGGGTGAAGGACTTAACACAATTGAACACCCTCCAATAATGCAAGAGCCAGTGAGTGGTAGATGTTAAACTCAGATATTTGTCTCATCTGCTTCAAAAAGACTACAGAAGGCAACTGCAGAACGTGGTAGCTTATTACAAAGCCTCACTAATTAGAAAGCTGGTGCTTACATTCATTTTGCTGCACATTACAGCTTCTTGTAAATGAACAAAAGACATGAGCTTACCTCTGTTCTCATACAGCAGACGACTGCTACCACGTGTATTCTCAATCCTGTGTCTTACTAACCCACTCCTTTAATCTTCACACAGGTGAATAGGAGTAAAAATATCCACACCAGATCAAGTGTTACAACAAGCTGCCATTCTCCAACTTTCTCAGCTCTGAGCTAACTTACATACGTGATTTCCCTTTAGGAAGAGTATGTTTCCTTATAAATAGTTCTACAACTGAAAGCTGAAAATTGTTAATACATACTTACCCTGATTTAAGGTGATGATCTGATCCAGTCTGCGGCCTGTGTTGACAACAGCATCACCAGTGACCCTCACCTGGCACAGTCTCTCCTGCTGTGGTGATGTGCCATGTTGACAGTGCATTTTAGGGCACTTTCCCCCTGAGGAGAAGCAGTACTGCTGGGAAATAAACAACTCGCAGTAAATACATGCTTTGCCTTTGCTTGAAGGCAAAACAGAAGTGGGGGAAAAAATGTAAACACTGCTCTTTAACTGTATCTTAATTTTGGACTGCAATAGACCCATATTTATAAGCAGTAAGATGTTAGGCCATTCAACCACAACGTTTCAGCAGTGGGCCTGTTCACAACCCTGCTGATTGTGATTCATTAAGGGTGTGGGATTTCTTACACAGGAACTGGTCGCTGGGGTCAGACAAAGCACAAAGCATTCACAAGCCATCACAGCTCCTGAAACAAAGGAAACAAACTTCAGGTCTCAGAGCATCGGTGCTTTGTGTTGTTGTTGTTGTGTGGTTGTGGGGTTTTTGTTGGTTTTGTTTATTTTTTAATCAGAACTGCTCTTTTTTTTCCTTTTAAATCCTTATGTTATGTAGGAATTGTCAGCCAGTGAACAGTCAGAAAATACTGCGTGGAATTCCCCATTCATATACACTGCCCTCAGTTTTAGCCCCCGAAGAGACAGTGATACACAGCAATATCATCATCAGTGACTTGCATCTACCAACCCCACTGGATGTAAGTCTCTACTAAAGAATCATGCTGTACGAATTACCACAACGTTATTTAAGATTGGAACTTCCCAATAATCAAATCCCCAAATTTCCTCTAAGTTCAGAAGGAGCAGGTTTAGTCCTGACACCACTATTCTGCCCCCTCGGTATCACAAGTCCTCATTCCCAGCAATACTATGGCAGCTATGTTTAAAATATACACCTTAACTGGCACAATGAAAAACAGACAGTGTGAAATACAAAAACAATTTATTTCCATTTTTTTTATATTAAGAAGTGAAAACAGCTGAACAACTGTCAGTACTGAGAGGTTTGTTTAAGGATTTAATGGCAAATGCTCAACAAAATCTAAGGACAAGGAACTTCCTGTGTTACTCACGTGGTTGTAATTGTGTTCTTCACTTTGTTCTTTTGGCTAACTAGTGGAGCCCAGTGGTTTTAATTAAAGTAATAGTTAGACAGTACGTTGCACAGCATTTGACCAGTGCATTAAGTTTTGTTCAAGGAAGCAATGCTCCTGCTTCTTTCTTACACAGCATTATTACACATGGAGCAAAATATGCAAACTATGCATTTTTTTGCTATTTAATTAAATATCAGGAAGTTAGCCCACTGTAAGGCACGAGTATGCTCTTTTATTCTGCAGCTACTGAATATCCTGAAAAACAAGACCAAGGAAAAAAAACAAGGAAAAAAACAAGACCAAGAACACGAGAATTCACCATTACTTATCCTTTGTTTTAGAATCTGACAGAAAACGCCGTGCCTAATATCAACAGTGAATTGACTTCACATGGCACAGGTTGGAGATCACACCTCTGCAAAGAGATCACTAAACTGCTCATCCTGGCACCTCGTTAGGTGGGCGCTGAAGAGTTTCAAACAGTTCTGTGCCAAGACAAAAATCAAATCATTTCTGTTCAATCACAGCTCTTCAGGTCTGAGCATAGTTACAGGAGTATCGTTCAGAATTACTTTTTCCCATAAGAAAGAAAAATAAGTCAGGCAATGAATGATTTTTCAGAAAGATACTAAAAAAAAGAAAAGCTTCAGGTTTGTTAGTCAGCATTGCTGACAGGCAGACATGGCTCTGGCAGGACAGCCACCACGTGACAAGCAGCAAATACACGGCCTGCCCACGGGGACAGCCGAGCTCCCACGGCTGCTGTCAGTCACTCTGCAATTCAGTCAACAAATGCTTTCTAGAGAATGAAGAATTCAAAGTAAGCTGCGTTAAGGCAAGATCTCCACCAGCCTGTGAACTACTACCACTGCTCACTGGACCTCAAGGGAGATGCACACAGAGCTGAGTAACAGTTGAATTTCTATAGCTCTACAAACAGCATATGCACAATATAATTCAATATAATTTCCAAACCTCCTTAAAAAGGAGGAAAGGTGTTTCTGAAACGTAGAAGTTAACAACTAAATCTATTCCTTATAACAACTAAATCTATTCCTTATATGGCTTATGCATCCTTTCCATGAAAAGTGTAAGCCTAAACCCACGACCCAGCCGTTGTCCTCATGGCAGTCTTTTCAAGTGACAGTTCACATCCCAATCCCAGAAGAGTTGGTCATCACAAATCAAAAATATGTACAAAACAATTGCATAGTTTTAAAATTACATTTTAAACGGGTTTGCTGGTGTATGTGATTTTTTTTTTCCCCTCTGTAACGGATGAAGACAACCTGTTGTCTGAGAATGCCAGCAGTTGAAGAGCCAGACTACACAGATGAAATTCAGGGAAAAAAATGTCTGGCAAAAAACAGTTCTTTCATCTTTAAGATGCATCCAAACAGCGTGACAGAGGTCACGTTTTGATTCCCAGCCCATTTTTTATCCAATTTTGAGTCGAAGCTCACAAAATCTTCTGCAGTTTTGCAATTAGCAGTAAAAAGACAAACAAACAAAACAAAAGAAAACCAAATAAATAAATTTGCAAATATTTTGGTAATTCTGAATATCATTTCACAGTTTACATCAACACCGCCACTGTCATTGCCTCCAAAACCTACGAAGCCTCTGCCTTCGCATTTCCTCTTCTGAATGCTGCTCAGGGGGAAACCAAAAGCCATAGGGTCGCCGCTCATTATTGTACGTTGCTCCACCAAAATCTATAAGACAATAAAAAACAATTATTTTGTCTTGTAATTTGAAAAAAATGCACATATACACAGTAACCCGAAACATCACAACGCAAAGGAAACGAGGAGTTGAAGTCCCATTCCAACAGTTTCAGGACTATCCATTTCCAACAGCTGCTCTTAAAACTCTGATATGGAAAATAACGGCACGGACACTCCCACACCTGGAAGTCTAGCATGGATCAACTCAGGAGTACACATTTTTCACCATCTCCACTTCATACAGTAAACTCCAGATTGTTAAAATATTTAGACATCCTCACTAGCTACTTCTGGCAACATAAGCTTCTGTATTTGGTTATATAATAGCAGTCCAACGTGCTGACCCATACCAGATGTACACAGCCCTGTATTCAGTTGGCAACAAGCAATTTTGGAGATAAACTACACTTGGCACGTCAGCTAGAGAGAACTGTAAGTTAAAGTGAGCAGAAATATCTCAGCAGGACTGAAGGAAAATTCTCTGCCCTGGCACTGCAAGAGAAAACAAAGCAAAGCAACCCTCCAAACTCATATTGGTTTGCGGAGCAAAGAGAAAATTAAAAGGCTGTGGTTACACATAACCCCAACCAATGGACCTTGGGAAACAAAAATGAGAAACCATTCCCTGAGCTAATGCACAGTGTTCAGGATAAGTAAATTAGCCTTAAAGATATTGCAGCAGTCTTTGTGATACTTGGTATTTCTTAAACCTCCACCTCAGGATCTCATATCAGTACAAGCAAACAGAAAACCAAAGGCAAGCATGCTATCGTGATCAATTTCAAAACGGATTTTAACCGCAGTCCGCAGTGAGCAGGTGAGACCTGTTTATATTGCATCTTAGCAGGAAGACCAATTTACAAATGGGTTCTTCTAATTGCATATTCATTCAGAAGAGCATTTCAATTTGTAGAGCACTCGCCTCAAATGGTGTTCTGTGAAAATACTCAAACACGGTCAGAATTTCTTTCGTGCTTGCCGAGAAGGGAAGCTCTGGGAAAATGCATCCAGAGATAACTACAGCTGCCCAAACACTGGCAGGCAGCAGCATCAACATTCAGGAAACAAGATGCACTGTGGGAAAGTGTTTTTTAAACTCACAGAAAATGAATGCATGTCTTAACACTGTATCTTCAGTCTGTCCCTCTGTTTTAACTACTAGAGACAAATCTGAACATAACTTCAGGCTGCTACTTTTTGTCTGGAAGGGGCGCATCATTAATCGACAAACGTTACACGAACTCTGGAACTTATCACCACTTACCCCAACTAGATGGGTGCTGCACAGCAGAACAGCATGCCATGCTAGGAAGTTCATCAGGTGAGGAACTAATGTTATCTCATTTGGAATACATTTCAGTGGCTCATCTTAAAGCTGTGAAAATGTTAAGTACACACGCATGGCAGCAAGGGCAGGTGGGCATCGAAAAATGATCAGAGTACTGCACAAAGTTCATGTGCATCAGAAACCCTACAGCTTAGCACAGGTCCCGTCGCTGGTCAGCGCTTTCACTTTAGATCCAAGAGCAATCTCATGGTCTACAGCAAATCCATTAGCTCGATTAATAATTAATGAAACCCATTCTGCTAATGTTCATTTACTGCATTTATTTCCCCTCGTTTTACTTTCCTATATAGAGAACGTGTGTTTAACTGTGTCCTATTGAGCACAAACTGAGAAATATGAGCTTGAAATATTTTGTCACCTGATGAACATTCCTTCTGATGTGAAAAAGCCCAATAACTTCAAACCAGAGAGCACGGAGCAGGGCAGTCAGCAGGCATCAGACCCTTCCACAGGAGTGCAAAGGGGAAAAAAGGCCCAAGAATGCCCAACAAAGCTTTTAAAACCAACATCTGTGAATGGTAGACACGTACTGGAATACTGTATTATTGATGTGTAAACTATTAAAGGCTGAATCTATGACAACGTTCTCAGTAACAATGTTTAAGTCAGTGCATGGAAGTTTCATAAGTCACTTCAATTCTTGTTTCTTTTTATGGGTATGCTACACCTGGGGTAGGTAAGTAGAAAATTAACAGCAAGTTAATACAGAAAGATATGCATTCTGACTTATGAAGAGTAATACAGTCAAGACTGCAAATGGCTGCACCACACAGCACCAAAACTGCACTGTAATGCTCAATTTTTAAAACGTCCTCATTAAAACATTTCAATTAAAAATCAGTTTTCTGCCACGTCACCGTCCGTTAAACACCAATGTTTCTCATGAAGTTGTGGATTTTTCTGTGTAGTATCCGTGCTCAGCTTTTACTTTAAAAACCAGAGACCATTTGCAAATTAAGACAAGTATGGGCAGAGGGCCCAAATATATACACCTAATTACAAGGAGCTGCAATAAGCACCAGAAATGGAACAAGATTTTATAGCAAGGAAGCAAAGCACTCCTTTATCTGCTGACACCAAAATAAGACCAGCAGCGTGCTGGGAAATGAGCATGGAAAGATATTTCTGTACATCAAACAACGCGGTGATGAGTGAAGTTGTTTCACCGAGTTTTAAAATAAGAACATAAATACATAAGTGCCTATATTTAAATTATCCCATTACCCAAAATAGTTCTGCCACCTTTTCAAATTACAACAGAAATATTAATGAAGTAACATCCTTACCTAACCAACATATTCATAGGCCACGCTGTTCAGAAATGGTAATTAGGCCACAACTGCACAACAAGAGAACGTAATCTTTCTGACACATCAGCAAAAAGCTTCAAGACTAATGGGCTTTACAACTGCATTCACAGTATGTCAGAAACAGCAGTAACAGAGAGAGAGACAAAAAAAAGCAAAAGGATGTAAGACAAAAATTAGAGCACAGCACTGAGCACTGGGTATTTTACAATTAATTTTACTGTGAACGAGAACTGCCGTCTGTGAGCATGGAGAATGCTCTCTTACTGTGGGAGTTTTCTGTTGCTGAAGTTTACAGCTATAAAACCAATAGAATAGAATGACTATAATAGCAACTAGTTTAATTAAACCTCATTACTGTAAAGCAGATATCGCGTTGGTAAACATTTCCATTTGTTATGAAATACACATTGCAGTTTGGCTAGTGGAAAAACTGCTCTACACTTAGAACCCAGGACTTTCTGCCCATGCAGATAAGAAGAGCTCACTGCACAAAGGAGTGAGCAGGTTTCCCAGGAGCACTGGAGGTGTTGATGAGGTGCTGTGTGGCAGTGGGCCAGCTGGCAGTGCCAGCAGTCTGCTTGCTTACTCTTCACCTACACAGTGCTCTGCAAGCAAGATCAGATGTAATGACAATTGGAAATAACAACATCCTGTCAGCGCAATAATAATAATTAAGAAAAATAAGTCTGAAGGGTGCACTTTTCTCCTCTGCATTAAGTGTGGCAATAAGGAAGAAAAGAAAAAAAAATAAGCAGATGATGACTTTACAGGGACACTAAGACAAAATCACCACGTGGGGTTTTCATTCTACTACCTTCCACAGAAACACTGCTGTAATGCCCCATGCCTCCTGCTCTCTGGAGTAATGGCCTCACTTTTAGGTTAGGCAGTAGGATTTTCAAGAGCTTCCACAAGCATCAGGGAGACTGAATATGAAAGACAAAGTTGTTTTGTACTCTGCTGCACGTTGACAACAGCAGGGAATGGTTGTGCAATTATTACCTGTGTATAATCATACTTTTTTTATTTTAACTGCGGGGTGCAGTCTCTCAACAGAAACAAAAGAAAAAATAGAAGAGATGTAAACCAGAACACAGTCTGAGGGCTGCGAGGACATGGCCAGGATTTTGGCCAACAGCAGGAGATTTATCCTTTCCATGAATCTACTACAAAATACTTATTTACGTAGTCAGACATCAGGAAAAGATTGAGAGCATTTTTTTAGATAATCCCAATGAACACAGTGCGAGTTACACTCGGTCTACGGATTTAATCCAGTGACAAAATAACAGGAGTCATTAAAATAGTAAATTAATGGGTAATTCCATGAATAGGATTATTCACTGATCTTAGTCTGGAGAAGCTTCTAGTGGTAAATTAGACTCGTTCGTGTTCTCAATAAATTTAATATACTTAAAATTACGTTTGGGAAAAAAAAACAACATGGTTTTTCTTCTAGTGCATTTCTGCATTCCTAACAAAGGCACAACAACAAAGAAATTCTAAACAATATCCCTTTCCCTGTGCCAAGACCAAGAATCCCAAACAGACAGATGGAAACACCAATGACAACTGAAGCCACTCTGCAGCAACTCCCACTTTCTCCAGAGTGGAAGAAAGCACTTTTATGCAGCCCCCACACAGCTTCTTCTAATTACATCCACAGCTGTTCAGCAGAAGGGCTGTTCTCCAGCAAGGTGACCCTGCCAAACCCACTGTGGAAGGAACATTTGTTCCTCTATGAAAAAGATCAAGTTACTAAAGGGAAAAAAAAAAGTCCAGAGACCACTGAAGTCAACGAAAAGCTTGTGTTTGTATCACTGAGCCTGGGACCAAAACACCAACAACAGACTACCTCCATATGTAGCCCCAGCTTTTATAATAGAAGTAGCATGGATGTAAGGAAAACATTTCTAGCCACAAAGGTTTAACTATTTCTTTATTGAAATACTTTCTCGCTACTTTAATTTTGTCAGTTGAAGTTTACATGAAGAAAAGGATCCAGAACAAAGCTGCACTGGTGGTGCCTTCAAAAATGTTTCTGCATATTTAGGAAGCCAGAGGAAAAGAAAGTATTCTGTATACTTTTTAGCATGGAGATCTACATGGATACTTCATGTCAGTAGTAATACATATATTAAGCACAAACAAAACGAATGGTTATTGAGATTTGTAGAAGCTGGGAACTACCCTGTCACTGCTTGCTGGTTGCCTCAAGACAAAGGAAGTCAGCCATGCAAGGCACAGTTTCCAAAAGCACTGGATATGGTACCAAGTGTTTGATGAGAGGAACAAAGGATGCGTGCACTGTGAGTGTCATCATCCCCAGATGTTAAATGCTGAATTCAGTAACCTTAACACAGTGCTACATCCAGGGCAAATCAGAGAGAAGTGAGCAATACCCGTCCCTGGAAATCTGCCCCAGCAAAGCACTGGTGGTCAGGGTCACATCCCACAGACGCAGTTTGACAGCGAGCTGTTCAGAAAGCTATTTCAGAAGCAGAGTGGTACAAGAGAACTTCCGGCCCAGAACACATTGCTGGGTTTGCTAAGACCAAACATCACCTAAGGAAAAAAAAAATGGATTTTAAGAATCAAGACACCAATCTTAGCATGGCTCACCCGAAATGTTTAACTCAGAGGACAATTCTGACTGAAGAAAGGTGGAATTATAAAGCATTTCTGCTTCATGGTTCTTGCAATCTTCAGTAGATTTAGCACATACCATAGAGTGCTACTAAAACGCCCAGTCTCAATGCAAGAAAGCAGAAATAGGACCTCTAAACTGACATTCAGAGACCTGGAAAAGCCAGGTGCCCACATATTTCACAGCCACATTGCAGACGTACCCATGGTCACCCTGTACATTTTTTAATTATTTAAAACAGAATAAAAAACTCACATCGGGACATCTGCACTGTGACATAAGAGGACCATCTATGTATACACACAGGCAATCCACATTAACCACAAAGTACAAAGACCATCACCTACATGTTCAAAAACTTAAGAGGAAAATTCCTTTGTGCAGAGACACGAGTCCACAAAGAATTCTTCACGTTCCTGAGACTGAAAAGCACACACTTGGAAGTTCAGCTCACACAACAACCCAGCGCCCACCACCACAAAAATGCAAACCCACGTCCCACCCCAATCAAGATATTCTTCCGAGGAAACAACAGAGAAGAGATAGTGCACACTGGGGTTACACTGAAGACAGCTGCTAATATAGGATGAAACCAGAACGGAAAGCCATATATTCTAGCTCCATATAGTTTAAACATCATAAATAATGTTTAATTAGAAAAGAAAATCATAGCCCTTAAGTTACATAACTAAATGAAGAAGGGCTACTGCCATTTGTGACCTATATAGGATTATATTTATGGGAATAAGAATGAAATAAAAAAGATAATAATAATTAGATAATGCTGCTTACACTGGCATCATTTGAAACAAAGTACCTAAGCTGGTAAGGGCAAGAATATCCAAGTCCCTTCAAGTAACCCAGACTGGGTTGCTCTCACAGTTTGACAGTACACTAAGAGCAATGCCTACATACACCTCATATCAACAACAAGGTACTGCATAAAAATAAAGTTGCAGTTCAGGGATGC
Organism: Cyrtonyx montezumae; assembly: GCF_038088225.1. NCBI lineage: Eukaryota > Metazoa > Chordata > Aves > Galliformes > Odontophoridae > Cyrtonyx > Cyrtonyx montezumae. The sequence goes on along the minus strand of NW_027072056.1, from coordinate 8,622,099 downwards.
CTGGACTCAGATTAAGCAGAAATGCAGTACCTTCATGCTGGGTTTAGGTAACTGCTGTATGGGAGTGTATACAAAGTTACTGAGATTTAACTTGATGGATCTCAATTCAAATTAGTCTGCAGTTGTGGACAACAAGTGATACTGGGACACTGTGCACTGTGCCATTATGTTCCAAATCTAATGATACATTTTGTGGCCAAATAAGAAAAAATATTATTACTGGCCTTTTCTCAGCCAACCTACAAAGCAACGGTGATGATGAAATGTCACAGCTAGAAAAGAATATGAATCAGAGAAGAGTACCCTAATTTTGGTTCTGGTATCTGTGTTTACCCCCTTTTAGGTGTCTGTTTTGAATCATTTCATGTAATTTTCAGTCACTTTAAGTACCTGTTTCATCATCCATGTAATTGCAGGCTGCAGTGAACACCACGCTTGAAGGAAAAACATCTTTTGTTGAAAGGACAGTACTCACTCAAGCTAATTATTTTTCATATAGACAGGAAGAATATTCTATTTGCACATTAGCACAATAAATTTCATCTCCTTTGCATCACTCTACAGCAGATATATCAATTGCATATCCTGTATTATGTTACCTTAGAAATAAGCTGCTGCAGACCCAAGAACCTGCAAGAGCAGGGCTCTCCTACACTGACTGCTTGGAAAAACAGGCAAACAAAAGAAGTTTAGTCTGTTCCCTGGTATTTTAAAATAAACTACCACAAAGTGGTCTCCCACTCTTGCATGTAGGACAAAATACTGAGACTGAAAGTAAATGAATAAAACACAAAGTAAAATTCCTACTATGAATGATATCAAATGTGCTAACTGTTGCTGACAGAACAGATGAACCAGAGGCAATTCAATTAATTCCCCTGAAAGCTAAGTTCCGCAACAACTACCAAGATTTTCACTACTGTGTGATATTAAGGTAACTGCTCAGATTGCTCTTAATATCTATGCAGATCACAGCAATGGTTTTGCTGTAGAAACCAGAACGGGTTTCCATGTTTTTTTATAGTCTCCAGTTTCACAATATTTAAGGGCAGTCAGAAGCATATTCTGTGAGAACAAAGATGAGCACACAAAGGTGAAGACAACCAAAAAATACATTTACAACTTCTTTTCACCATAGACTGCACTTATGCCTCCAAGGTGACTTCCCACAACCGATGCAGCAAAGCAAAAAGCTGTACTGACTTAAAAAAAATAGTTATTTTTTTAAGCTGAAAAGGCCTTTTCAACCCACAATGCTGCCTGGTCTGCTGCCTTGTCGAAAAGTTTGCAGGCAACACAACTTCTTCATAACAAACCACATCCCAGCAGCTGTGAAAGCCAGTGATGATGACTTGTGAAGCTACTCATTTTCCTATTTTGCCTGAAATTTCTAAGAGCCATAAAGCCATTATTTATGAGCAGAGATTAAAATGCAGCTCACTTTAGAAGTGCAGTTCTAAAACGAGTTTTTGCAGCTTTTCCCTAATGAAAGTTTCTTCACACAAAAAGCTGCAAATACAAAGATTATGAAAAAAGGAAAATGACATTGATAGCTGACCCTCAGTTATTTTTAATGAGATTTAAGGTTACAGTTTCAAATTTAAAAGAAACCTTTTAGCTCATTAAGAACTGTAAGCCTTCAGCTGAAGCAGTATATTGACATATAAGACATGAAACAACTTTTGATATTAAGCATCTCAATACCAGACAGTGTATGTGTGCATTTTTGTCTTTCATTTAATCACTGAAATACAGATGTTTTGCACAATTGATGTAAGTTCTACACACGATGCTCCAATAAGGTACTGTTAGCCTACTAAATATATTTCCTTCACATCTCTTTTCAAAAGCTGAGAAACACATCACAAGATTTTTTCTTTCCCTCTTGACCTCATTTGTATTATGTATTTTATTTTTCTATATCTCAATATCTTTGATATCAATTCAACTGATGAACTGGAATTCAAACAAGCAGCATTTTTATCCCTGAATTACTTTTTTTTACCCTGCCTTTCACCTAGCTTCTTTCAGGGTGAAAGAGAACAACAAGAAGCAATTGCTACATTACTCTTCTAAAACACACGAGACAAACCAGCAAGAAATTTAAACATGAACAGCATCAGTGTTTCTGTTATACTGCTTCATAATACAAATGAGAATGAGAGGTGGTTTGTTTGTTTTTGGCACAGCAATTTTGTTTACTTAAGGTTTGTTTGTTATAAAAGCATTTCTTTTCCTGTAGTAGCAGCAATTAACAATAAGCAATTATTAACCCATGCAGTAATGTGAGAATGACACTGCATCCCCACAGTGCGTTCTCTGAAAATTGTACCTGAAACATTTGGTCATTTCTGAAGGGATATCCAAACTCCTGAACATAACCAATGAAGAATACACCCTTCCCATTCCTCCCACCTCACTGTGAACCATATCTGGAAGATGACACGCAGTGGAATTCTTACCTCTTTCATTCAGACTGTTCAGCACCGCCCTTTCAAGCTGCTCTTCTTCAGTGAGCCCACCTGTATAGTCGTAGTAGTTCCTTGGTGTTCTGTACTGATCATCTGGATATCTGTAATATCCTATAAAAAATGTAAATGAAGAAAATAAACAGCTGCAACGCAGTAGGAGAAGGTGAAAGCAGATGTCATCTCTACACAGTCTTTCTTCCACAGATTAGTTTAATTCAGAAAAGAAAAAAAAAGTACGATTAGGAGCCAGGAGAACTGGAGGAGAAAAATAGTACAATGAAGATAAAGGAAGAGCTTCCAGCTTTACAGCAATGTTACAGATGCCATATCATCATTATTTCAAGTTTCAAATAAATGAAAAGACAGATTTCATCAGCTCCTTTAAAACAAAAAGAAAAGCCCCCAACATGTAACTGCCAGTAGTGGGGCTCCAGTCACTGAACAGCAACTAAATACCACGCAGGCTTCAGGCTTTTCCACGTGTGCCTCACCTCACCCCATAAACAGCATGTCATCCCAAGTGCAAATCATGCTTCAACCTAGAACACATGTTGAAAGACTTCTCTTTCATTTGTGGGAAAATATACAGTACTGTGCAATGCCTGCTCTAAAAAACCCAACAGCCTGCAGGTCTCATCTGCAAGCACTTGATTTTCCTGTACCAAACATTTCTGACCATGAATTCAGTCAAAAACAAGTGCAGAAAGCCACCATCCACCCAAACACATGGGGTTTAAAAGAGAAGAAGACAAGCTGGCTAGAGAACAAGATTTCATTTAGCAGAACCTAATCCTGTCTGAATACAGAAAACCCAACCCTAGAAAAAGAGAAGAAGCAAAGTCCCATTTTTCTTTTCCAAATTTTGTACCTTCAGAATATAAGACTTGGATATTTTCACTTTTCTTCTAGACAGCCATAGATTTTCACAACAAAAGAAATAATGGAAATATTTCTGCTTGAAACAGGTACAGCATGCCACCTTTCTCATCTTCAGATTATTAACACCAGTAATAGTCTTGTGTTACCTCACTAGTTACACGGATTTCATGAGGAATTTCTGTACAGAAGATAACAAGCACAGACTACAAACTGAGGATGCAATTCATTTCATACACACGTGTGTGCACATGGTTTTATATAAGCATACACACATCCTGTCCTTTTGGGAACAGACAACAACTGATGCTGGGAGGAATCGCCATGAAAGCACAGTGAAGACCTGCTGTTGTCCTCCTGCAACCTGAACTTCTGCCATTTCCCAAATTACCTGCTACTCCTCTAGAAAATGATGAGCGTGTATTTTTAAATCTCTCGATGAGTCATGTTTTAACAAGCTTGAAAAGCCTTTCAGTCACAGCTGCTATATTTAAGAGATGATTCTGCAAAAAACAAATCCAACTGCAGGATACCACTTAGTTGACACAGATACACATTTTGGATGCAGTCTTTATGTATTCCCCTTATTCCCCTCTACATTATGTTCATCTGAATGAACATCTCAGCTATATATTTATTTTCCAGTGGCTTCAAAACTGCCTACATGAAGACAATAAAAACCCTGGTTTTATCAGATAAGAAAGGATGGCATCTTTTAAGCTTACTCTATTACCATAAAATCTGGTGAGGGTGATGCTTTACACCGTCCTGGAGTTTTAAGTGCTGACAAAGCTGTAATCTGTTTTACGATGAGAAACAATTCAGTAACATTGATGTGCTCAAGGTGTTCCTATTAATCAAAATAAGTATCCAATATTTTATTCATGAACTGTCTGTAGAGAAAACCTAATTCCATCACCAATTACTGTGATAAAATTACAGTCAAAATACTTTTTCCTCCGAAAGCTGTTTCCTTGTATTGTTTCATAAATTCATTTTGATAATTATAATAATTCATATTTAAATTCAGGCAGGAATAACTCAGCCATACAAAAAAATAAAAATAAAAAATCAACCTAGTTAAGGTTGCACTGTTTACATATGGTGAACCTACAAGAACAGAGAGAGGTTTCTTAATTCCCAGATGACTAAATATTTTACTGCATCGTGCAACAAGCAAAAGGTGAACTCTTCCTCAGGGACTCCTGAGAATAGGATGAAAGAATTACAAAGACTATACACAAGGAAAAAATGAAAAATATGCATATGTATCACAAATACGTATATTTTACAATTACCATTCAACAAAAAAAAAAGTTATGTGTAAAGCCAAGCTTTCAAAGTAGGATAACTTTAACCTTGCTCCTTATTCCACGGGCACCAACTCAAAGCAGCACCACAGTTGCTGTGGGGACTGCTCATGCCATGCAACAAGAGCCAGACTTCCTTTTGGCTAGTGCACTAAAACTTCTTCTCAGGTGCTATGCAGTCCCCTGTATCATTCTATACAACACAAAATATCATTCTTTTCTGTTAGGAGGAGCTGGAAAAGAAGTACAAGACAGTTCAGGATCTGCTCCTGCTTCACAAAGGTTGTCCTTTAATCCTGCCACCACCCTGAGCAGCTACTGTTTGTACAGCTGCAACAGATGAGAGAATTTAAAGGCCAAATGCAAGTTCTTATCTTCATTAGCAAATTTAATTGCCTCTTCCAATAAAAAACATTTGATTTTCCATACATCTTGCTATATTAGCATACTGAAGGAAGATTTGGTCATTATGAACACAGAGTAATGCAGCTGAACAGAAACTGTAGCTAGGTGAATGTGTGTAGCTGGCCTGAGACTGCCAGCTGGACACAGGTAGCTGCACCCTACATCTCCGATGTTCACATCATATTTTATTGCACAATGTTCATTTTATTTCATTTTTATTGGCCTTTAGATCAAACATTCTGTTTTAAATTTGAGAACTGGATTAATGGAAATCCTGGGTAAATACACTTGTAAGTTACAACAAGCTCACCCCTATTTGTAAGGAAAGTACACGATGTATGGTTAGGAATTACAAATCAAATACTTCTGAAATACTCAAGGGCTCATATTCCTACTTATGGGAATTAAAGTAATGATAGAAATACACAGTTGAAGACACAATCCATCAGAGAATAAAAGCAACACTACACTTGGCTCACTGTGGCTCAGAGCGAATAACATCTCACTTGTAAAAGACTATAAAAAAACTTCATGACTAAAGAGAACAATAAGAATGATCAAACATATGAAAGTTTTTCCATAAGCAACTGCATAATCTATAACTTTTCATCCAGATAAAAATGTGACTAATGGAAATATGGGACAGAGGTGTACCAGCCATGAAAGCTGAAGGCTTGGATCCCCTTCCCAGAGGGAAATAAATATGCATCAACTTAAATTATTAGCTCAAACCATACAAGAATAAGAGATCCTTCAGCAGAAAGTAAACTGTGAAATTCCTCTTTGGGGATGTAGGTGTTGAAGTTGATGCTGATTCAAAAAGCTTTTGACAAATTCATTGTCAAAAAGAAGAAGAATCCATCAAGGGCTATTAAAGGCATAAACTTTCCTCTCAAAGCATCTTCAAAGCAGATGTTTGAGGGAGTAATGACATATTCGCCCTGTCCTTAGAGCAGATTCACAAGGAATATAAATCACAGTAGAAGATACAGTAGGCTACAGATCCCTTAACTTGGATTGCTCTCCTCCCAGCTGGCTCTTTGTCTCCCAGACAAGAGCTCCATCTATTATTACTACATATTCCACATGTACAAGAGGTGAATCAAACATGCAATGTTCTAAGCATGCAAGTACCCCAATGCCTAAGCTGCAAAGACAGCTTTAATTGTTTTCTGGTAAAGAATGCTTTTGCTTCTTTTTTGTGTGTGTGCATTTCCTCCACCTCAATTACTTGATTTATGAAAAGCATTCAAAAGAAGATGCTCCTTGTCCGTGCTGGGGGGACATCCTAGAAAGGATCAGCAAAGCCTGCCAAATCAAGGATGCTTCTGGAAGACAACTTCCCCTTGCAGAAGGGATGAGGGATGATACTGCCCCAGTGTAGCATTTCATAAAGCTATAACCTTAAGATTTAAAGTCTTTTGTACAAAATACAACCACATAGTTCCAAGTAGGAAAAGTGAGACTGTCAGACAAATAAAATTTGATTGATAATTATAGACATACAAGACATTTTGTATACTATAACATTTGCCATTTGGTCAGCTCTTCTGCATGTTTTCTATTAGCAAAAACTACATCTGTATTTGTAAAACCAAAATAAGTTTTTAGGTAAGCAGGTGAGAATGTTTACCTGAATAACCTGAATAGTAGTTCCTTGGCCTGTCAGGGTCAGTAAATGAAGAAAAACCACCTAGAAATAAGAATAGCACAAGCACAATTAGAATAAAGTCCTGAGTTGCCCAACCTATTAGGTAACAGACAGGTTCTGCAACAACCACAGTTGCAACAGGTCTTAGACTTCTAAGTAAAACACTGAAGTTCAAAGGCATGCTCCTATAAAAGTTTGCACAGCTGCATTTAAAAGCAGATGTTAGTTGAAACACAGTTACATACTTTCAAAATTGTTTCTACAGTCCAAAAACCCGTATCAATTCAAAGCCACAAAACCTGGGGAATCTTGTAACAGTTTCTCAAGCATCCCTCAACTTTTCCCTAAACCTAAAAATTTCCACGTGAACCAATACATGCAACAGAAACTCAAAATGGAAATGTACCATTCTGGCATATTTCTATAGCTTCACACTCCATTCATAGTGACATTCTGGTTGACATCTTACATGGAACATCGTACTTCAAATACATAGCTTAAAACGAATGGTAAAAATGCATTCCTTGCAGCAAAAACATTATACCCAAAGGACACCTTTAAAACAGCTTAGAATGAGTAAAACAAGAAGGCGAGCTTTTCTTCTGCAAGCAGTTTAACAGTTATACCAGTTTAAAAATATGCTGGAATTGCCTGAACATCTGTAACTGTATGTTAGTATTTTTCAGAGCACCAATGTCTCACGCAGATTTTACAGACCAAAGCAGATACCTGCACAGACTTCCATGATCCTTTTCAGAGGACCCATCGTGTACATCAGTCCAACAAGAATCCCTGCCAGATGTCCAGCAAAAGAAGTCCTACAGGAAAAAAAATAGAATGAAATCCCATGAGTGAAACAAAGGCAGACTTCTTTCATAGGAAACCTGAAGGGGAAGTGCAAACACTGTAACCCAGAAAGTCTGCAAGTGACCAAGCATAGAGAAGTGACAAGGACACAGGTAACGCAAATACTTACTAATTTCTGCTCTGACCTGGTCAATCTGATTTCTAATATTAGTGTTAATTATGCTGATTAAACCCAGATGTGCAGTTTACAGAATTCCTCCCTCCCTCCTCTTTTTTTCTTTTCCAATCTTCTACATTCTGAGGAAGAAGCTCCGCACAAACCTGACCCCAAGCCATGAGTGAGAGGTGTGAGCTCAACACATCAGATTCGAAGCTGTCAAGTTAATCATGTGGTTTGATTTAGTGCTCCTTACCAAAATTAATTTCCTCAATTCATGAAAATAAGTGCACATACAAGTGCATGCATATATATACTTTAAAAATGTTATTACTGACAGCACTCAGTCTGAGATCAGATTCATTCAGATCTCGCTATAATCTTTCTACGTAGGAAATATATTGAATAATGTCAGTCTACATAAGTAAATTCACATGTAATTAACATTCTGCTACCCACATGCCTTAGTCCAAAGTGGATATTCTCCTTTCCAATGAACTTAGGTATATGTGAACTACTAATCCCGATAATATACCAGTGTCAATCTTCCTGACATTTTACTGTTATTTTACAGTGCAATGTAATTTTCAGTAGATTGCCTTTTTAAGAAATTGCATAATGGATTTCTTGCCTACAAGTTTTATCTGCTGACTTTGAAGTTAGTGACAAAACTCTGTTTTCACAAGGCAGAACTATATACACATGCAGTAAAATGCTATTTTGTCTGAAAGGCACAACTACCATTTATTTGAAAGCACAAAAGTTGTAGGAAGGCCTTCTCCAAACACACTCCTTTCACTTGTATTATAGATTCCACTCTTCCTGTACCAAATTCAGATAATTGAGGGTACTCCTATTTTCTGCTTTTTGAATATAGTAGCAAAATTCTTGATATGTTATCAGCCATAAAGCAATCTCCACTGTCATATGACTCCAAAAGTGTATTTCTACATTGTTCCTAAGAATAGGAATACGCTGACTTGAATGTCTACTTTCATAAGTTGACTTATTGTACTGTTAAGACTATAACACTCTCCTGATTACAGTAACAAGAGCAACCGTTGCCTTTTCTCCTGCTGGTTCAGAAAAATTGACAGATTTATTTCGTTTGTGTTACAGCTTTGCTTTGTATAAATACAAACTGCACTTTAAATGGGAGTAGAAGTGGGGCTCTTGGCTTTTTAAATTGCATCATTTTTTTCCCTCTAAATGTCAACGAGCTTTATCAATATTAACTAGTATTCTCTTTGGTATAAAGAAATTCAAATGAAGTCTCATTTAATTTTTGTTAGAAAATGTGGATCTCCCCAGAGATATTCTTTAAGCCATTCACTTCCTACTAATGATGATTATGCAATGTGTCTAAATGCCATTTCCTGAAGAAGTTTGCCATCGAGTTGATGCGCACTTTACTTGAGAAAAATCTTCTCAATAGAATTAATTATATCTCCTCATTTGGCCATGTAGTTTCCATGAAAAGTGGTATCGTTAAAATGAAAACCATATGACAACATTTACTCTTCAGCTATCCAGCTCTGACACAATGCTTACAAGCTTCTCACAATATTATCTTTTAACATGAATATTGTCCCAGTACTCTTATGCAGAATCCAAGTAATCACCTCACTGCTGGCACACTTATCCTGACTAGTTCCCATTCTGAGGTATCCTTCACCTCACAGAGCACATGAAAGAAGAGCAAATAAGCCTGTATCACTTCTCTCCTGTAATTTCCTCCTAACAACAAATCTGAAAGTCTGGTAGGAATTATCACTCATGCACAGCACAAAGCCACTTAGCATCAAATGTACATCCTTAGCTTAGCCACTGCTGCGGTCTTCTGTGACAAGAACTTATTTTCATGCATCTCTTACTCTGATGCAGTGCTAGGAAGTATGCATTCACTCAACAAGCAAAGAAATAAGTTATAGAACATACTACAAAAATCTACACCAACTTTATTTTGAATAAAATGAATAACATTAGATAATGGGATGAATTTATACAGCAATTTACTCCAAAATTAACTCAGGTGAGTAGTCACATGCACACGTAAACTTACAGCTGCTGCTTCAAAATTTAATCTCACTGTAGTGGTTTAACCCAGTGGGTGGCTCAGCACCACACAGACGTTTGCTCACTCCTCCCCTTCCCAATAGGAAGAGGGAAGAGAATCAGGAAAGAATCAGAAAGAACCCATAAATTGAGATAGAACTATTAACTAAGATAGAGAAAAAGAAAATACTTATGACTATGTATGTAGATATGAATGTATGTAACAAGTGATCTGAGGAGAAGGACCTGAGTGTCCTGGTGAATGGCAGGCTGGCTGTGAGCCAGCAGTGTGCCCTGGTGGCCAAGAAGGCCAATGGGATCCTGGGGTACATTAAAAACAGTGTGGGCAGCAGGTCAAGGGGGGTGATCCTCTCCCTCTACTCTGCCCTGGTGAGGCCTCACTTAGAGTATTGTGTCCAGTCCTGGGCTCCTCAGTACAGAAAAGACAGGGATCTCTTGGAAAGAGTTGAGCAAAGAGCTACACAGATGATAAAGGGTGTGGAACACCTCCCTTATGAGGAAAGGCTGAGAGACCTGGGGCTGTTCATCCTTGAGAAAAGACTCAGAGGGGATCTGATTCATGTCTATAAATATCTAAGGGAACAGGAGGCAAAGGGACGAGCCTGGACTCTTCTCAGCAGTGTGGTGATAGGATGAGGGGAGATGGCCACAAACAGAAGCATAGGAAGTTCTGCACAAAAATTACAAAATGGACAAAATTAAAAGGTTAGAACTAATTTAGTAAATTTTTTAATTAGGAATTTTCTATTTCTGAATTACAATAGCTGTCACAGACCTGGAAGGAAAAACAAAAATTTTCAGCAGGCTCTATGTTACTTCTGAATACTTTATTAGTCATGGATGACTCTGTGATATATCATCCCAACTAAAGGACACACAAACATACCCTGTGTCCTGATGGGACAGAACTGTGCACCAAGCACTGACCTCTTATCATTCAGAACAAAATGACACACCCTGATCTACAAAGGAACTCCATTTAATCAGACACGGCCAAAATGGTAACATGCCTTGAGCATGCAGACGAGGATGTAACAGCATTGCCCTGAGAGCCAATTACTGTGCTTCGTTTCAAGGCAGTTGCCAGTTACTAATTAAACATACTATGTTCTGAGACATTAATTTCTGTAGCCTACTCCTTGCTTTCTATGGCCCATGTTAATATTTAAGTGCTGTGAAATTGTCCTAGGTATCAGAAGTGAATGTAATTAGGGGTTGCTGACACAAGGCAGCAGTCTGTGCTTCTATGCAAATTATGAAAATATTTCTAATGTTATTTCTATACTTCATATTTACTTTCTACCTCCAAAATATGTCTGCAGTAACACAAGTGGAAAAAAAAAGCAACAAACACCAACAGCATCCAACCATTAACCGCATGATTTTTCCTTTACCAATTATATATGTGATATGCTCATAGTTTATTTTTGGACAAATTCCACTATTTTTTTCCACTATTCTTTAATCATAAACAATGCTATTAAACATATAAAGTGAAAACTACTTAATGCTAAAACAACACTTTGATTATCAGAAGAATGAAATGAATACACCAAACTTCCAGGTTTATACACTTGCATCAATAACATGCAAGTGATCTCTTAGCTCATAATTCAAATTGCATTAAAAAAAATATGCTCCACTCTTCTTTTGCCTTTTAACTTGGGATTCCTTCTTTCAGACAATCAGTAAATGATAAAGCAATATAAATGCTGCTTTAAATAAGTAATATCTGAATTTTCATTCTGTTCTACCTGCCACATCATAGCATCTGATGATTAGTATGTCAGCCTTGCTCCTCTCTTTAATCTTTCTGAAAAGCAGCAAGTTGTTTATGAATTGCTGTTTGGCAGTTAGTAAACTTGGTGGGTGCCTTTCACATACATTCTCCAATATCACTGACAGTTATAAGTTATAAAATATTATGTAAGAAAACAGATGATTTGCAACTACAGCTCCAGAAATCAACTGCAAATGAAGGAAAAACTGCACTGGCATAGCTGAGCACAAAGGAAAAGTAAGGAAGGCAAGCAGCAAGACTTCAGGACAGCAGACTATGAATTTTATCCAGATAACCTTGGGCTAAACAAATAAAATGGAAAAAATGAATAAAATACTGGATGACAGTTTAATGATAAACTAGAGCGGTGACAAAAAAAATGGACAGAGGATAGCACATGAAAAACAGAAAGCAAAACAGTGGAATGCTTTCCTATGTTCAGCTATTTTGCCTAAAGCGGATATCCCTTCTCACTGCCCATCATCTTTGCATCTTCACTCAAATACTGTGTCATACTTAGACAACACTCCAGTTCTACATTATGAAGACTGGTGTTAAGGAAAAAAGCCTCAGCACCGAACTGTAGCCCCAACACACAGTTTGGATGCTACATCACACCACTTACACCGCACTGACATTCCAAACTACTTCAGGTAACCCAATCTCATTATTAACTTTGAAGTACTAAATGCACTTACCCTGGGGAAATGACATGAATCGCCACCAGCTCCACCCAACAGGCATACTTGCTGGATACTGGCAGCCCAAGGACTCTGCTAACTCTTCCTGGATTGTAATGGTTGTTAAGAACTTTCAAAGCAAATAAGACTCCTGCAAACAATGATAAATAACATGAAGAGAAAAGCACTTATGGCCAAATAATGAAAAAACTTTTACTATGACATAACTGCTGAAATGACAACTATTGAACCTGGAACGCCATGCAGTACCACAGCACCACAATGCAATACTGTTGCATGTCAGAACAAGGGCTCTGCTTCTGGATTCATTGTTTTTCAGGGGTACTTTTCAGTCACTTAAGGATTGACATTATGTATTTGTGTAACTTAGCCAATTCAAAGCTACTTTTTAAACACAACAACTTATTGTAGCTATTCAAGTAAACAAAATACAACAATTGCTAAATGGGAGTTCTAGTTGTAATAAGGACAAAATTAATGAACTCAAAATGTTTAGTGAGCTGAGAAAAGCCACAACTGAAAACAAGACAAATGCATTTGTGAAGCTCATCAGTACGCTCAAAAATTCTGAATTAATGGAAAAGTCATCTTACATATATTCCAGAATCACTTGTTTCTGCAAAAAAAAAAAAAAAAGGAGATAAACCGCCTTTAATCACAGTAATTTATTTCTAATTGATTGCAACTGTTCTTTCATGCAAATAAAAGAAGATACACTCAATAAAAATAAAAAATAAAAACCATGAAAAGGGTTTACCCCTCTTCTAATGCCACAGGGAGCACAAGAAGACAAAACTCCTTTCTCTATCCAGTGAGGTAAATGTTCTTATTTTAGGATAAAACAAACATTTCTTTGAACGTATGTATGTTTACATTTGTTGCTGCTGACAGACTTTATTCAGAAACTGTACATTCACTTAAGGGCAGAAACGTTTGATAGCAGCACACAGATCAGGAGTTTTCCCCATCCAATCCTCCCTTGCCTCATTAGAATATTCTATGTACAGCTTCAATTTTTATCATTATTTTTGAGGTCTAACTGCCTACTGAAGGGTCTAGGCCTGCTGTACTGTTCCTGCTATGGGAAAAGGCCTGGTCCATTTCATCCAGTTGCAAAGTAAGAAAATAAATCCAGGCATCCTAAAAATCTTATGAGATGAAAAATGAATGGGTCATAAATATGCACACGAACTGGCTCTTAAAGAAACAGTTACTGCCAGGAAAATACTCATTTCTTCTTGAACATCTGTTCCATATACATGACACTTGCTCTGTCTGAAATTATGTATGTTGAAGGTCACATTGAGAATGCTGAAGGTTTAGAAAGATCAACTACAGACACTAAGCCTGTCAGAGCTCCTTTAACCTACTGCCTGAGCAGAGCACGCACTCATAGGCTGCTACTCACAAGAACACAACACACATGGAGTACATGCTTCACAGTTCAGAAATGGTTACTTCAGTGGCATAATGTATGCAGATGCATCTGGATGTACACCTGCCTGTTTGCTGCATTCAACATCGTTATATATTATCTATAATTATTTATTTTTGCATTTTAATTGGACCGACCTACCTGAGAAGCCTACAGCACAACTCATTTCATATGAAGGATCATTCAGAATCTTCACAAGCATGAATTCCAGCAGCATATAGACAATTCCAGTCAGCACTGAAAATACTGCAATTACATATGCAAACCACATACTCCCAAGTTTCTTTTCCAACATTATCCCCTTCCAAAGCATGGAAATCATGTTATAATATAAGTGCCAGTCATCAACATGGTGGACAGGTGAAAGCAGTAAACGCTGCCAGTTCTTTCTGTAGAAAGCTTCGTTTACACTGATACATGCTTCATGCAGCGGCCTCAGGGGATTCAGGAAGAAAAAGATATTCAGTACAAGCACTGCAAGGGTAACAGAAGGAATGTTCTGAAGTCCAACTTGAGAAATCTGATAAAGCAGCAAAAGCAGTCCGGCACTGACTCTTCCCTGTCTTCGTTGCATTATCGCTCCTTACTCAAAGAAATGTGAGGTTCACTCTGATTCCTACTCTTGATCAAATCAAACACCATACATGTTTTGGAAAAGCTGAAAGAAAAAAACAACTGCATTACAATACAGGTACTATGGTGTCTTCAAGCTCAATGTTCTTTTAAAACAATAACAAAGAAAAACAGCTAATTCTTCAAGCTAAACAATTGAAATGAGAAGAAAAGAATTTTAAACTGGTCTGAGACCAAAAACAAGAAAACTTATAATATGGATAATCCGGCTGAGCATAGTGAGAAGCACGAGCCTGCAACCTCTCTCCCATGGTCCTGGACAGACTATTTCTTACATAACATTCCTGAGTGTTCTAGACCTATACTCACTAATATCCTGACTCACAGCCATTAAACTTTCAGGCAGGAAACCTCTGAAAAACAACAAAAAAACCTCTATAGAGACTTAGTTCCCATCTTTGCAATGTGTACTGTTTTCAGGATATTTTCCCCAGCTTTTAGTAATACTCAGTACAAGCCAAGAATGAAAATTCAAAGTTACTGTTTTGAAGAGTAAGATACACAGCTAAGGATTCCTACATGCAAGCTTTGAAAATGGTTCTTGCTTTTATAGTCTAAAATTGAAATTTTAGTTTCAAAGCTCATAATGGGGAAAATATTATAGGAGGAAAGCACATGTAAGGATAATAAAAAAAACCCAGAAAATTATACCAAAATATTCATATATTCTCTGCTCAATTTACGACAGAAAAAAAAAAAAGTAGGATAAAAAAAAGCAATAAGGTTGCAGATCTAGATAGAAACAGGGTTACAATGGGAAACTGAGAAAGCACTCCAAGGTAACTTCTCCAGCCCTAAGGAGAGGAGGGAGGTACCTGCACCAGAACACAGCATGAAGCCACACCCAGATGGCACAATGGATGCCTTCATCATCCGGACAACAGCTCAAGATGCAAAGTTTAACACTCCATGTGATGCCTGTTGGGATTTACTAGATCTTGCATTTCTACAGACAGCTGTTCTCTGCAAGCAGCTTTCATTCAGTATTCTGAGTATCATTAATGAATCGATCAGACTGCATCAAAGTAAGCTAACGCATGGAAAAGTCAGGGAAACCACCTCTGAATTGTGTGATCCTGCAAGAGCAAAAGGAACTGAAATCTGCAGAGGGCTGAGCAGAAAAAAAGCCCACCTGCAGCCCAGCCTACATCCTCTCCTTAAACACAAGCAAAAGCAGCAGACAGTGCCATGCTGCTTCACACTTGACAATAAATGGCATTAAGCAATTGATCAAATTAAATTCACGATGCCATAATCCCTGAATTTCTTGTTAAACTGCATTTATGCTCAGCACAGCACAGGAGGAAGGATCCGCCTGCATTCTCAAAGCAACTGCACTAAAGCAGAACACAAATAAACGCATCTGCTACAATGAAAGGAAATTCACTGCATTTTTCCCATGGTCTAAGCTCGGTCTGAGGCAGAGTGCAAGCTGCAGAAACCTGCTCCTTCCAGGACCAAGTGCACAGCTCAGCTGTGCTGGGACCTTCAAGAAACAGATTGCAATCCTCCTCATTTAACTACACAGCTGAGCTAAAACCTCTTGAAACACAAAATCATGGTTGTAAATGATAACAGTGTCAGTCTTTGTTCGTCTGGCTTTAATTTAATGTCAAAAGTAAATTTCAAAGAAGTATTTAGATAATCTAAAGTTTAGTTCATGTCATCTTCTACAACATACCAGCTCATAATGTTGGGATCGCCATTTCCAAATATTCCTACTATACCATTCCTAATATCCCAAATATTCCCAAGCCTCTGACTTCTCTTTTTTTGCCACTGACACAGCTACATTTTTCACCACTGCAAAACAGCTGACAAAAACTTAGAATTTAAAAGCCAACCCAATTTAAACACAGGCTACATGGAAACCCCAACATCTTGCCATACCACACTGTTCAGATTGCCAAATAGTATATAGTATCACTTTTTAAAGCTCTCCTTCGCTTATGACAGTCTTTATTTTCCAATTTTAATAATCTTAGCATCAAAACACCTAGGAAATACAACCTGAGTGCAGCACATGTCTGTACCATAACCACATGAGAGCAGGAAGGGTTTACACCACGACTGCAGTAATGCTATGTAATGTAAATCCTTCCTATTGTTGGGAGCAACCAGAAATGGGTGCCAAAAACACAACTGATTCTAAAGAACAAATATATAAAGAAAACAAGTTAAGAGCCTTCTGAAATGGAGTTCAGCTAGAATACAGAGCTTTCCACTGTTTGAACATTTTTCCTCAGCCTCTACTCTGTCCACTTGAAGTCCAACAAGACTTGAAACAATGAAGCCTTTATTTATTTATTAAATATGCCACCCACTTCAAAATGTACAAATTTCCAGCAGGGCCCTGAATCAGATGCTTGTCCTGCTCCTAGGCTGCCACGTGCCCACATTTTTGTCACCTACTCAAGATAAATGTCTGAACTAAGCATTCCTGAAATCTTGCTGGTTTGGTACTAACCAAGAGCAGCATGGAATCTCTTTTTACTGTGACAAACCCCTTTGCTGGATTGACAGCCATGAAATATGACTTCAGATTACTGAAAAATCACACGATTAAGTAAAAATTTTACTAAATTCTGGTTCAAATGAAGCGTTACTGTCTTCTCCTACTACAGAAGTAGTTTGAAGATTCTCCTTCAGCCCTCACTCCCCTCCAAGCTTCTAAAAGTTCCACTCTAGATCTGTGGTTCACACTGATTGAAACACACACATCTCATCGCCCTGCTGCTCAGAAACCGCACTGCGAGGTACACCCAGATGCTACAAACAGATGAGAAATGCAGCTTCATTCCACTGAGGGTAAGTACAGCTGTGATCTGCCTGCATGGCACATCCTGCTCCTCAGAAGGCCAGTCAGCAACCTTCTCTCCAGCACTGCTTAGTTCTCCTTGTGCCTTCCAAAAACCATTTGTACCAGAGAAACATTAGCACTACATAACCCTCTGCTGACAGAAGAAATCCCAGGGCTAGCAATTCACTTTGGATTAGGAGTGTGAAGTGAACTTCTCCATCACCCCCACTGACATCACTGCAGTTCTCTGGAGTGGCCACAAACTGTTTTCTTCTTTTTTCAGATGAAACTAAAGCAGATGAAAAACCTGAGCATTCAGCCCACAGATCCAGGCTGGAGCTAGGTTGCACTAAAACAAAAAAAAAACCAAAACCACAACACACTTGAACTTGAAACACATACAGGATGAAAAAGGTGAACATCAGATGCTGAGCATAAACTGTTTCAGACTGCAGATACAGCTCAACAGACCCACATTAGTCACCTTTTAAGATACAAACACAGTACAAATCCTGATATCCAAGAACAGAACAAATGACAAACTGTAATCTTAAGGCAAAAGGAGTTCTACAAAGAAAGCATCAGCAAACTACACTCAATATTGGCCTCAAACTTTGATGGGGACTAAGGAAGGCAGAATAAACAAAACAAGAACAAATAAATGCAAGAAAAAGCACAATCATTTTAGATGTAGTGAACCATCCCACTTTTATTTAATATGCACGAAAAAGGTCAGCCACAGCTATCAGTTACAATAAACATTAAATAAATTGACTACATGAAATGCCATGTCTACCACTGAACTCATTCCTTCCCAATCTTTCTGTCTGTACATTAGCTTTCATAGGCAGTCACTGTAGGAAAAGGTACTGTGCTCTTGTGCCTCAAAAGCAAGGCCTGATCTCTGGTGAAAAGGATTTACTGGTAACACATATATTAGTAAGATTCACTATTTCCTCCTCTGGAGACAAAGGTAATATAAATTTTTGTACTACAGTGTAAACCAGCTCCCCAGATGGAACAACCTAAGATGTTTATTACGTATTGCCTTTGTGTGGGTGTATCTATATGTACAGAGAAATATATTTATACACATACACTCCTTTCATGAGTACATATTATTCTAATCAGGAAAAATGCTTTGGGTTTACCATCAAAAAGAGCCGTTTTGGACTATATAAATTCATACAATAGAAATTCTGCTACAGTCCTAGCATGGAGCAGGCAAAAGCAGAAACCCTTACAGATTTTCAAAGAGCAATACCTTTTAGAAACACTCCCTAGAAATCAAGTTCACCAGAAACTAATGAACTCAGTGTTCTCCTTCACTGGAAAACACATGTCCAAAATTCACACAGGAACCATGTGGCAGTCCCATGCTGCTGATGACTACTTTGCTACTAAAAGCGACACAGAGACCGTTTTCTCTATATTTCTAAATGCATATGCCACGCGTTGTCAAACAGATGAAGTATTTTTGATCAAGCTAGGAAAAAAATCAGCAGATAATCTCTTTTGAAACGTCAGCTCTTCTTAACCTCTGTGATAAGCCAGTCAGAGTTACGTACCATCAAAATATCCTTCTGGAGGAAACAACAGACATATTAAGCTCCTTTCCTGTTTTGCAGGAACAAAGCTACACAAGGTGCAATAAATGTTTTTACCACCCTATCTCATAACTGACGGTAAGTAACCACCCTTCTAACAGCGAAGATACATCGATAAGGGTTTGTAAGTGAAGTAAATATTGATAGCTGTAGGACTGGACTGCTGAGGGGGCATCAGCTGTAAATATACAGAGCTCCATATCAGAACCAAAGTAGAGTTCAGATGAGGCCCCAGCTAGATTCTTAATTTCACAGATGCTTAATTACTTCCATTAAGATCAGGCCTTTGTTTGTACTTGACTGCAATTCTCACACCCATATAATCCCAAAACTGCGTCATTACAGCAGAAGAACATCCTCACTTGTTTATCTCAAGAATTCTGCAGTGTAATCAAAATGAAACAGCTGGCATTTCCTTCACTCCTCCAGAACGGCACAGCATGGACAGAACAGTACAGCACGGCAGCGCCACCCCGAGCAAAACCTGCACGGACGGGATAAAGGGGAACGCGGCAGAGCGAAACGCACAGCACGCAACCCGCTTCGCCCCGCGCCGACACGGCCTCATGTGCTGCAGGGAATCCCGGGCTGGAGGCGGCGCGGGGCAGGGCCTACGAGGCCAAGCAGCGGCGGGGTGCTCGCGCTACGGCTCCTCACGGCCGGAGGAGAAAGAGCAGGGCGATCACACGGAAGCAACGCCGCGCGGGGAGGCAGCGGGACACGTCCTCCACAGCACGGCAACACAAGCTCCCCTTGCCCCGCTCCCGTTCCGCCCTGCCCGTCCACTCCTCTCTAACACTCACGTCGTTCTGCGCAGCGCTGGCCCCGGCGCCGCGTCACGTGACGCAGTTTCCAGGTCGCAGATTCGCCACCCGCCCGCGGCGCTCTCTCCTCAACTGCGCGCGCGCGCAAGGAGGGGCCCCGCCCCGCGCCGCCCCTCCCAGGAACGGGAAGGGGGCGGCGGGAGCGCGCGGTGGAAGGGGGAGGCTTGGGCGGCCTGAGGCGCGGCGGGAGCGCGCGCCCAGCGAGATATACGTGCCCGAAATGGGAGAATGCGACGAGAAATGACGCCTCATCCTAAGCTCTTCGGTCTTGGCACATTGGGATCTGTTACCCCAATTAATGCTAATCATCGCAATTCATAAAAATCACAGGATGCGGGAGCTAGGAATGCCGGGCTGGCAGATTTCCAAACGTACACCAGATTTTCTGTAATCAGCACCATTTTCTGTAATGGCCTCCTGCAGTGCTTATTGCCCCAGTGTAGGCTCAGGTCCTAATACTGGACGCACGAGTCTTGAGGTCATGTCTGTCTGGGACCCAGAAGGCCTGCATTGTTAACCTGCTCAATCATGTATTTTCGATCTTATCTTTTTGATAAGGTCCGAACAATAGGAGTCATGGGAACAATTGTAGGCTAAGGTTAAGTAAATAAATGATACATTCAGGTGCTGTGATTAATGGATCACATATGTTCTTTATAGCTGAGTGTGGGATTTAATACTGCATTTTTTTTTTTTTGCTCACATTTTTGAAAATTTGCTTAAAAAAGAAAACCAATGGAACTTCTGTATTACTTTTTACATACATAAAAAGCTGCAAGTGTTTATAGATATGTACATTTAAGAAATAAAAGCTCTGCTGCTCTCTTTCTTTGACCTCATGCCACTATTTACCTCATGAATTTCCTTCACCTTTTTGTCTGAAAGTTCACCTTTCTTATTAAAAAAAAATTGAAAAAAAGGAAACTAGTGTTTTACACACTACGAATTTTGTATGGAGAGTTCAAAAAAAGTGGTGACTTTTTTTAGCCATGCTCATAGATTTCCCATACATGAGATCACCCAGTTGTTTTTAAGATGCCCCAAAAGGTGTTTTTGAGTAAGGAGCAATTTAGCTAGGCTGAAGAGCTGGCACCTAACAAGTACAGCATGTACAACAATTTCACTGTCCATTTAAGCAGCTATTAACAGTATACGTTCTGTTTCCTCTGTACGCCTGAGCTGATTAAAAAGCGAATTCAGTACTTTGAATAAAAATAAGAAAAACATCATTTTCATGTCCCATGTACAGTTAGCACAGCAGTGACGCATTCAGTGCAGGCTGCTTACGCCTTACTGCTAGCCATATAATCCATGTAAATATTTATGTTTCACCTATTATCACTGTAAACATACTGCTTAGTCATATGTTGACCAATAATAAAAAAGTGACATTGAGATCTTTCTCTCGCTTAATGGCAGAAGGTTTAAACAGGTTTTAGAGGCAGTAGAGCAGATCTCATTTTTCTGAGACATATACAGAGACTGTTTATCATGAAATAATTGGGAAGGAACAGCTTGCTACGGAATGCATGGATACTGATTAAATCCATATCTGAAGAATTTCTTTTTAATTAATACTGGAAATTTGATAGCAGCATAACTGAAACACTGTTCATGTTAGTCTTGAAGAAACTAGGTAGGACTAACTCAGAAATGTTAGAAGAATGTGTAAGCACAGTTATAGTAAAGGAGGTGCAGCTTTTCAGGACGATCAGTATATAGTGGTATTTATAAACAGTAGAATAAATAATAACTTAAAATTTGATACATGAGGATATGATGCATCTGTCAGAAAACTAACACAATATTGATGATTTAAGGGTTGTTTAAATACATGATTTGTTTATATACAACTGTTTTGCCTCTGCTACTATTCTGAAAATAACATCCTGCTTTGGAAATTATGGAGGCAAGCCATTCTGAGAGATAGGTGTGGAAATACCTGGTGATACATTTTGTGTTAATTCGGGGCTTAATTTCTTTGAGTCTGATGTGAAATTAACTTTGCATTTGTCACATATCCACTCATACTAGCTCTTCCTTATCTGATCATGTGCTTTGTCCAAGTTCAGCTGTCACCATCACTAACAGAACCTTCATAATGAAGGTTGTCATGATAAAAAGGAATGTATCCTGGAGGTTCTTGTTCATGTATTCTGCCAGGAGGAAAAGAAGAAACATCTGTTGAAAAGTAAAATAGTCTATTCGTCTGAACATGGGCTGGAAGAAATTGACTAACATCAAAAAGGTTTCATTGTGCTTACAGCCAAAGGGGCTTTTGATCATCTAGTCACCTCCTGCTTAACCTGATACTTCTACACTGCACTGAGGAACCAGTTAAACCAAAGCATTTTTATCCTCAACGTCCTAACCTGTTGTATGTCACCTATAGAGATCACAATAAATCAAAGGATAATGCTAAGGAAATGAACGTGTAAAATATGCCAGGAGGATGGTACCGCATGCTCTCTCTACTCAACTAAAGAGTCTTCTAAAAAAAGATATCAGAACCAAAGAGAATATAACTCAAGGTCAGTGGTGAAAACAAAATATAATACAAATGCTTATTGGTTATGGAACAACAAGATAGAAAGCTGCTATCACCTAAAACTCATTATAAAACATGTAATGAGCATGGAGGCATTTCTCTTCACTTTACTTGACCACAGGAATCTTAATAATCATTAAGAAAACAGGCTGAACATTGTTAACCATAGTAATACTATAGGCAGAAAGTATTCCACTGAACACAGTTCTATTTCCAGTGGCAATATAATTCACATCTCTTCATTCAGAGTTGCAATGAATTGCAAAATTAAGTTTTATTCTGCTACTGGCAGAGAGCTTTTGTTCGTACTGTAGCTGTGAAAATTTGTGATTACTTCCTATTTCTGTAAAGCATTCAAATACTGTGGGGTTTTTTTTGGTTAGCTTTTTTTTTCCTGTGAAAACATGGGTTTTGATCTAATTTTATACCTTTTTATGAAACTTTAACTGCTTTGTAGCAAGGCTGTGTCAGTAACCTGGTGACGTTCTCATGTGTTCTGTTGGCCTGCACTGTGCAAGGACAATTGGAGCAGTGTTCCCCCAGGGCAGGGAAACATCAATTTTTAGTACTCAGGTTCCCAGCTCTGAAAGTTGAGCTAATCTTGAGGCAATGCAGTACTGAAGGGCTTTATCTGGCACTCCTTGCAAAGAAGGATTTGTCAAAGATAGTAAAGGAAATTCTCCAGAAATTACAGTAAGCCTCTTTTTGGAAGACTTTTCCTGTTCTGTATTCTCATGGATACAGGCAGAGAATTTGTGTTTTCATGCTTTTATCTGTTTATACTAACATCAGTTCTACAGCACATACACTCACCTTATTGATCCATATAGTGTGTCCCCCGCAGAGAGGGTGAGGAAGCATTACAAAGGGGGGCTGCTGCTTTTAAGTCTCTGGAAGGTGACCTGAAGCCTTACCTTCGTGACTCAGTCTTCCTTATTTCTGATTTTTGTACACTGTAAAAAAGCCTGTATTTGGAAGCTTGAATCCCCTGAGTATTATATTCATAACCGAATTGAGAATTGCTAATTTGCTTGCTTTGGTTTGCTTTTAACTTTCTAGAATTGTCTTTAAGTCATGGGAAATGCACTCATAGGCCTCAATTGCTCTAAATAGCCCCACTTGAGTTCCCACACCCACTGCCCAGGTTCCTCATTTAAGATCAGTCTCAGCCCTCTCATTTTCCTTTAGATCGGTTTTTAAAGCACTCAGCAGAAACTGTAAAGCTGTAGTATAAAGGAGAAAGGGTAAATAAAATGAAATGAGGACTGAGTTGGTTTAATGGCCCATTTAAGTCTTTTTAACATAGGCAAAGCTGTAAGAATTGTAATCAAATGCCATAAAACTACTGAATATTACCAAACCAGAGAGTTGCGTTGTTTTGTAGGTTGCATCTATCAGATTCCAGTCAAGAGAAGTTTCAGTCTTTCCTGGCAGAGAAGAATTTTCTGGCAAATGTAATATATTTTATGTAATCAGCCAGAAGATAGGAAATGACAGAGAAGCTTTCAGGCACAGGAGGCCTTATTTAACTCCAAAATAGAAACAACAGACTTCAACGTTAAATACAAACGGAGGTTTTTCTTGATTAACTTCAGAGCACCCTGGAAGCTGTGTGCAGCAGAAGTGGAGTGGCGATAACTGGTGAGTCTATGGAGGTGGTCCTTTCTCTTGTGTGTGCGTGGGAAGTATATGTGAGTGGTTGGTTTAAAATAGCAAGTTTCACTCCTTTCAGTGATACAGCTGCTGTAGCCATAATGCTGTAAGAACAGAGACAGAAGTGACTAAGTGCTGCTTGTAGGCAGGACCAGCAAATATGGGGG
This sequence comes from Cyrtonyx montezumae, assembly GCF_038088225.1. Lineage (NCBI taxonomy): Eukaryota > Metazoa > Chordata > Aves > Galliformes > Odontophoridae > Cyrtonyx > Cyrtonyx montezumae. The sequence goes on along the minus strand of NW_027072056.1, from coordinate 8,598,198 downwards.
GAAGTTACCTAGGCCTTGAACAGCAGTGGAACTTAATGTGAGCATTGTACCTGTTGCCTGCCTCTCGTGGTGTGCAGCTGAGGCTGAGAAATGGCCTACTGTGATACAGTCACTGTACAAACAGCTTCAACACCCAGAGAGGCTGCTGTCCTGTAGCTTACTTATTGCTTTATTAGAAGTGATAACTTGTCACCCATCTGCTGATTGAGGTTTCTAGTCTTCTTTAACCAAAGTCACAAGGGTAGTGGCTTGGGACCCAGTTGGGGCTGGAGGTGGCAGGGCTCACATCATCCTGCTCAGAGCAGGCAATGTGTCTTTGAGAACCAACAGGCAGTGCAGCCCAGAGCTGTATTACCTGGACCATCTTGGAAGCAGGAATCTCACGCCTCAAAGGCCATTTCTGGAAGAAAGCAGAGGCTGTGGAGGAGAGTGTGTCATTGGTATAGAATGAGTTCCAGCAGGGGAATAGAGATAGTGCTTGGCGCAGGTGCTGTTGTGAACTTGTTTGGGTTTCTGGGGCTCTTCCTGCTTTCTAGGTAGAAGGGCAGGTTTTTCAGGTGCTCCAGGCAGACAAACCCTCCTGCTTCCTGAAGAGTCCAAGGATTTCCTTGGGGACTCCCCTGGGAATCTCTTCCTCCTCTGCCAAAATCCGTGTGGCATATTTGCAGCTTTTTCTTTTTCAGCAGCTGTGTAATATGTATTTTTTTCTGCTTCCTGTCACGTTTACTTTGGTTATTCACTGTTTTTAAGTTTTGATTTCTGTTGTATGAACTTGAGAAATATATTTTTAATTACTGTTGTTGTTTTCTTTTACTGGCTTTCCATCTGTAAAATAATGGTCTCTGTCAGCTTTTGGGCTTTTGGCATCGCAAAGTACCTAGATCAGTTGCAACAAGGTGACAGCGTTCTGCACAGCCGCTTCTGAGGATTGCAGCCAGGCCTTTGCTTGATTAATGAGCATTGGTCTTCTCCTGGGATAAGTTCTTGCTGGATTTTGCCCAAGGGCTACAGAGTGGGCACTCGAGGGAATTTAGCGGAGGAAATCCCTACTTGAAATTACTTCTCTTTTAGATCTATTTACTTAATGATTGCTTGCTTGAAGGTAATGGCCATGATAAGGGGGAAAAGTCAGTCAAAAGCGTAAAGAGAAGTATGTTTGTAAGATTTTTTTCACCAGTTATGTATTAAAGATGGTTCTCCCTGAGGAAAGATTTTGACAGACCTTCTTACCAGGCCACATCCCTGAAGTAAGTTGGAACTCAAAAGACATGAGCTTGCATGCACATGGTACCTGATGCTGGGAACTTGGCAGCAAGTGTTATTCCCTCTCCTGTCCCTGCCAGCATTGCTCTCCTCAGAGATGACTGACATACCCGTATTTATATCAATCATCAACCGTATATGAACATGTATTTAATTTCCATTTCTGAAGAAAGGAACACGTGGCAATTCTACCTACACCTTAGCCTTGTGTTAACCTGTTTCAGTTTCATCTGCCAGAACTGTTCACTGCTCAAGAGCTGCACCACCACCTCCTGCAGCTCCCTGTGGCTCCTGCATGTGGTGGTCATGATGGTCAGTGCATCAGCAGCTTTGTGAGCAAGTAAACAGCTTTATAAGCTCATATCACAGGGTGTATCTCTTCCAGGTAGCTGATCAGGAGACATCAGAGAGACTTGGAGCCATTAGGTTGGAAATAGGAAGCAGGGAGGGAGAGGAGTAGCCAGGTGGTGTGTTGGCAATGTGCTGGTGGAGCTGAGTGCTTTGGTTAAATTGGATATTTAGAACAGAAAATTGGCACTAATTTTTCTGCTATTCACAGCTTATGTTGTATAGGAAGCTGGACACATGTTCTTATGGAGTATTAGGCTGGGGGAGGTGAAATAGCAGAAAAACACAAAAAAACAACTTTCCAAGTATGTAATCTATTCAGTATTTGAGTATATGTATTGGTATGTGAAAGAAAAGTTTCTCTAAAGTAATCATTATTTCAGAATATACAAGAGAGTATGCTGAATGAAGAAAGTACCAGAAGACAAAACACAATGTCTGTTTGTAAAGTATCTGTCAGTCTATAGCAATAGTAAACAAGGAATCAAACCTTCTTAATTTGTGCAAGTTGCTGCATTTAAGGGCTGAATTAGCTAAAGCATATCTTTATATTATAACCTTCATTACATAAATCAGTGTGCTGATGGATTACTGAGTTTGAAGCCAAAATACTGCACCACAATAGGTGTGAAGTTTCCTGATCATCTAATAAATTGATAACTTTGAAGCCTAGTTGTGACAATTTAAATGTCATCACTATTAAACAACTTGCCAAAATGCAAACAACTATCCTAAGTAATTAAAATGTAATTATAAAGGACAGCTGGGTCTGCTATCAATCTGGGCTGCTGGGACTCATAATGGGGAAAAACATGTAAGTTCCACACAAGCAAAATGAGACTGCTGTGTGTGCCAATGAGAACCTGCATGGGAAGCAAATGCAATGTGCACTTTGTGCACAGGCAGTTACCAATGCTAATAGAAGGCTTACATTGTGGGTATGGACATAAGAGGCAATGATGGCGTGACATCCAGCGAATGTCTTTATCTTCTCTCTGCCTTATGTGGAAAGTCCATAGTTTGGGTAGTTTTTTTTTCTAATGAGATGGATAGACTGGATAGCAAAGGCAATCTAGCAGAAGTGATTTAAGTAGGACTACGTTTGCTCTTGTAGAGAGCCAGCACAGGTGTTAAGTCCTGTTTTGAGAACCAAGTGAACTTTAAATGATAGTTTGTCTGTTTTGATTAAGAATATTGATAGAGAGGAAAGGAACTGTCAGACTTTGCAGGACTGGACGAGGTCTGCTTGACAGCTGCTTTTCTTTTTAATAGACAAGGAAAAAAGGAAATAAAGATAGTCAAGAATTGACTGGGTGAATGAGTGAAGATGGAAGGGAAAACTGCACAGAAAGTAAGCCCCTGAGAGTCAAGCAGGAGCATCATGGGGCTCTCTGAGAAGAGAGGATGCTGGGGCAGGGGATGCAGGGACTGTGGGGTGCTCAGCCTGGGGAATTAAGGGAAGCCCCCTTTCCCCCCCTTGGCTGCAGTTGTGTCAGCCCCCAGCTTCCTGCCCTTTTCAGCCTCTGCTGTTTCTCATTATCCCTTCTTGTAGACTCTCCTCTGCACCTGCTGGGTGCGGAACCATGATAGAGAAGATCAGTAATTTCACCTGCACATGCAGGCAGGGTTCATGGAACAATTACACAGAGCTAGAAGATCAGAGCTGTCCTTCATTGAGGTGTGGAAATAATGCCTTCCTTAGTGGACCTAACTGTAACTGGAACAGCCTCCAAACAAAACATCCAGATTCCAAGATATATAAAGCCTCACTGAAATGTCTGTCATGCAGACAGTGGCCACAGTCCTTGCTCAGGACTTGCAGCTCCTGCTGTTGGTGGTATAGCTCTAAATTAGTTGTAGCTTCAGCTGCTTCCCAGTAGGTTTTGTCCATTACTGAGTGATGTAGCATGTAGTTCCTTGCAGATTTACTACTGATATGGACAGTGTAAGTGGATGTACAAGACAGAACTGTTATACTGCTTCACTGAAACAGAACATCAAATGGGTTCAGTCTCCTGGTATACTGTTTATATGCATTATGGTGCTGCCAGCTTCCAGAATTGAGCCCCATTTTCCCTGTATGTGGCAGGAAAGGTAGGAATTGTTAATAATTGGTAATCTAAAAGAAACATTTCATATTGTGTATCTTAATCTGTAAGACAACTTTCTGAGGCTTTTGCAAACCTAAATACAGAAAAAATGCCTACATATGAATGCTACTATATTATTCAGAGTACTTTGATATTTTTTCCTGTAAATCAGCCTATTGTTCACATGAAATAACAGCCTGTTGTTCACATGAAATAACAGTTGAGTATTCTGCAAAATATTCCATCGTAGAATTTAAACTGGTTAGTATTCCTAAAATATGTAGGTATCAAATCCTCCATGCATATTTTTTCTGCTATGAAGTAAATCCTTGTGATGCCTTCCTTATGCTTTTTTGGAAATGATATAATAATGTGGTGTACTAGTGTCATTGTCCACCTCTGACTTTTCTGAATTGTATTTTTTTGTTTCCTTTTTAAGGAGGATCAGTTGGTATGGAGTTTAGATAACCATTTAAAATCAGGAATGGTTTTTAATGAACAGATTGTTTTCTGATGCAAACAGAAAGGCAAGTTGAGAGCAATTTTTCTTTTATATGCAGAATAATACAGCTGTAGACCACAACAGACTTTTTATGCCTTTTTTTGGGCAGTTTTGGACTGCCCTACTCAAGGGCACAAAGCTTCAGCCTCTCAACAAAAGAAATGAGATGCTAACCAGCCAAATACAGGGAAATGAATGAATGGGAGAAAAGTAAAAGTAAAGCAGGAAATCTTATGCAGCGTGAATGATTTCCTACATAGCATAAGCAAAATTTTCTGCTGTTTGTTTCGTGCTGCTACGCTAAAGAAGAATGAATTTTAGTCACCAGTGCTGATAACAAAAAGCATGCAGATTCTGAAGATCACACTGGCTAATGGATGGATTGGTTATTTTGAAAAAGGTAAAACAAGGCTTTCCTGTAATTTCCATCCAAGTCCTCCCTATGTGAGATAACAATTCACTGCTGTTTTAGGAAATTAAAATGCTTGTTTTCCACAAACACTGAGGAGGTTTTGAAATTAACTTAGTAAAGGTGAGGCTATGTGGTATTTCTTGCTGCACTGTGAGAATCAGCAGGATGACATTGTAAAATATCTGTAGTGATAGTCAGTGAGAAAGTCTGCGGGGAGTAAGGTCAAAGAAAGGTTAGCAGCTGACATCAAATCAGAAGCCAGGTGTGCTGACCCTTAATCATAGGCTTTGTGGACTGCAATTCAGCATAACATTATTGAATTCACCTTTAGATTAAGCTGGCCCACTTTGACATATACAAACCCATATGCAAGTTAATGACTGTGGCATCCACTTAATTATGCAAGCTTTGATAACAGATCAGTGAGGTGACCTCTGCAACCACTATTTTCAAGGTCCTTAACTATTTGCATTTTCAACAAACAGAAAGTGGCATTCCCCATTTAGGTCACGTTAGACCATTAGTTTTGTGTATACAAATTACAACCTGGGAATAGTAATCTGCACAGAAGATTTTTTTGTTGTTGCACTAGAGTTGTTGCAATCAGCGCTTAGCGTGTTGAAAGTCATCTGTACAGGTACCCATAGCAAATCTTTGGCTTTGTGAAGGGAACTCTTAGAGACAGTAGTCTCAGTGACTAATACTCAGTGGACTAAAATTAAGCATGCATGCAAACCCTGACTTCCCTGTTGCTTGTATGATTCTGCAGTCTTTGATCATGAGATTGCTCTGTAAAGATTATTTGCCTTAATGCTAAAGTGGAAGAGGGCTCACGTGGTGGGAATGACATTTCTTCTAGTTTAACAAATATTTTTGGATTAATGTAAGCTTAACATAATGATGTATTGATGTGGTGTTATCTTTATTCAGTGGATGTGCTTCTGACTTGCTCACTTACACAGTGCTTACTCAACAAACTGCATGGTAATCAGGAGTATTGAGGTCACCAGCAACAGACCTGCCTGTTATACTATGCACTAAAGTCACTTGGTGAATATTGCACCAGTACAAAATCAAACTCATTGCTGATTCCACTGAAATTGCTCCCCTTTAATGCAGCTGTGGGGTGGGATTTAGCCAGGAGCTGGTCAGGGCTCTTATGCCCTTTGCAGTATTTAGCGTACATAGCCTGACTTGGTACTGAATAAGGGATGTGTGCTAAAGGGTTGGCATATTTCTGAGATTGTACAGTTCACCTTCCTCTCACTGAGGTTAAATCAGTGGGAATTGTGTATTCCTATAGTGAAAGACCTTGATAGTGTCCATAATGACCTGGAAACCCACATAAAATGTTGTAAATGAAGCATAGTGCCCCAGAACTCAGTGGGCTTTTCTCTCCACAAGACAAGGAGGTTTGGGTGGGTGGGCAGTATCTTTGGACCAAGACTTTTCCATGCCTGATTTTAGGGTATTTTCTATATTCGTTGACTCCTATTTTACTCTTGTATTCTGTTCTTTGTTCTGATTAACTGTTGTGATGGGAAGTACACTTGAAGAAAAGTCTTGGTTATAAAAAGCTGCTTCTGTAGAGTCAACTATAGTCCTCCACCACTCCTAGAAAAGTGTACTTCTATCAGGGAACATCACTTGCAAATCAGGGTCTTTAACTTTTTCATGTATGCATATTGTCTTTCAGGTGCCTGATGTGCACAAGCCAGAGCTATAAAGTGCAAGACTTCAAAAGTATGGAGCAGACATCCCTGCTGTTTTGCTGCTTTGTTGGCACAAGTCGTGTTTTGTAGCTCTCTAATTGGCTGGCACAAGTAGACATTATGATCCAGTTCATCAGCTGCAGCCCTCACAGCGAGCACCTATAGAGCAACTGCTGGGTTAACTCCTATTTTGAACTGCTGATGCCAGTAGCAGTTACCAGGATGAGCTGGAAGAGGGCACGATTAATATCTTGTATTTTTAGAGGTCTCAGTAAAGTAGTGCAAATAATTCCTACCAAAGCCAGACTGTGGCTGGTTGGTGAAGTTGTATTTTGCTGTAGCACATATATATAGAACCCTGGTGCCTAGAACACTAAAAGCTGTTGGGCAAGTTGGACCTATGTTTTATACCAAGTTTGCTACAGCATTAAAGTAATAAAAGAAATGGGATCTGCAGTAGCTTAATTATAGTCAAAAGAACTAGACTAACTATAGTCAAAAGACATTTGAAGTTAGTTGAATACGAAAGTGTTTTATAATGAGAATGAATTCCTCTGGGATATTATTTTTTTATTAATTTCTCCAGCAAATGGGCAGCTTTGGACTGGAGGTTAAGAACAAAAGCTGGATGCTTCTGCTGCAATTCTCCATATAGGAATAATTACTGAAGGCAACATTTTAACTTATCTTTCAGCTCCAGACTTGACAACCCTCTGAGACGATTAGGGTGAAGCAGACCTCTCCATTAACTTTCTTTCAGGTTGTTCTGCAGACTCAGGAAGACATTATTTATACTCTGCTCATGTACTTAAGTTCATCTTTGTCACTGTGTGGCCAGAAACATCTGTTTGAAACAACAGAAGCTGAGATTGAATTAATTCCTTCCTATAGAATAGTGATTAACAGTAACGAACTCCATAGCTATAGATTTGTACAATAACTGGAGCCTGGATAAATTGAGGGTTTCATTGTATTGAGATGTCAGTCTCAAACCTGTCATCACTGCTAAATAATTTTTAAAGGATTAAAAAGCCCGAGAGGTATCCTGTCCCTGTGAAAATTCACAATTCCATTGCTATCTCCTGGGTGCTATTTTTAGAAATAGTGGAAGAAACAGAAAGATCAGCCAGGCAACTATATTCGCCCTCATAGCTTAATCCTATGAAAGGAGAAAACAAGCCATCTGCATGAGGCAGAAAATCCTTGATAGCATGTTCAGGTTTTTATTTTGGGTAGAAATATTAAAAAAAACTGGAAACCTGTGATCCTTGAAGATTCCAGCATTAGAAAGCAAGCAAAGGACCTACAAATGGACACAGAAGGGATGTCTGCTGGCTGCCTCTCTGAATGCTGTCGGTAACTACCAGGAAATGACAGGGTGCAAAATGTACTGAATAAAGTCAAATATGACTTCATGCTATTTGCACTAGCTTTGTGTGTATAACAGGAGGCAATATAAACATGGAAGTTATGTGAGCTGCTAGAGGAGTACAAATGCTGCAAACTTATGGAGATGTTGCGTGAGAAAATAAGTAAAACTGTCTTATAGGTACTTGAAGTAAGGGACCTCCAATAGAGGAACAAAGGTAAAATTCCTGCAGGATGTAACCTCAGGTTCATCTTCTGCAACTCAATCCTTACTTTAGAGCTTTGCCTCTGGCTTTCTTCCAGTATGAGATGCGAAGTTAAGAGTGTGGTCATGCTGCTCCAGTGCATCTCCTCATAGCACTGTGGTCTCATGAAGGGAAGGCCTGGAGATCTATCAAACATAAGCAATGTATTTCACAAGGCCCCAGCTGTATCATAATTGTCTTGATTTCCCAGATTTCACCATTGTGCTCTACTGGTAAATTTCAGTCTGCCCAACTCCATCAATGGACAACTGTTCTGCTTCCTACACCCAGAGACCAAGAGCTTAAGTACTGCCCTCTCTGAGACCCTCCTCCTCTTAGCTGGGCTCCTGTCTCGGGTAACAACAGCGGTTTGCTGTCCCTTCAGTGTGACTGCCAGCATAAATCGGTGTAAGGAGGCTGTCAGAAGAGGTTGCTCTGTGACTCACTACATTTGTGGATGGTATGGAAAGGCATTATGATCTGTGATATCTGCTGGCTACTAATAACTCTCAGTAGTCCTTTGTAGAAAAAAGTAATCCAGTGCATGTAATAGCATAATAGGAGGGGAGGATGCATTTATGTAAATGAACTAAAACATCCCCAAGAATTAATTTATTAAAGTGGCTGGAAAAGCTAGCAGAGGATAATAGGCATGGAGACCTTCTGCTTGTCAGCAGAGACGGTTAATTGGTTGGACTTGCTGTAGCACTGTGCGTGCCAAAGAGAGGCAAAATCATTTTCAGCATTAGAAAATCACCTAATAGCAATAACTCCAGAGTAATATGTTGTATTCATGTATTTATCTTGTTATATGTATTAATGCTGTTATTTAATACTTGGATGTGTGGTTTCACATGAATGCATAGTGAAAGAAAAAAATGAGAGAAGTCCTGTTTACCCAATAGCATTTTCACAGGTACTCTATTACAAAAACCTTCTCAGAATTCAACCTGAATTTCTTAAAAGATCTGTCTTTTGGTTTCCAAATTAAAAAAAAAAAAAGTTAAGAAAAGGGGCTTGACAGCTCAATTTTTAAATTTAAACTTCTAGGAGCAATTAGTGGAAAAGATGAAAATCCTGCCCTGTTCTTATAAGCTGTATCATGCTGAATATGGTATTAAGGCCACAAAAAGCTTTCTCTAATTTAGTGATGTGCACTGAGGAGACCAGTATGTATTTAATGCTATTTAACTTAGATAACTTGGATTAATTTTTTATAAATCTGGTGTTGATAGTGCTTTGTCAGAATTTTTTTTTTATTTATAATGATGATTTTGGGATTTAAGCTGCAGGCTCTATGTTGATTACAGATCATGGCTGAAAAACAGGAAAGAATGCAAGAACCTGAGAACTCCCATATATAGGAATAGCATAGCCTGTCAATTCTAATTCTGTTGCCTCAGACAAGCTGGGTAAACTGCACATGACATAGTTTAGGTCTTCTAAAACAGCTGTCAGAATTGGGGGAAAAAAATACACTCAGGTGACTGTTTGATTTGAAATGTTTGTTTCTCAGTTGATTGTCTGTCTTTGTGACTCATCCTTCTCTTAACAGACTTTCTTTAATTCAGCTAATACATCTCTTCCAGATAAACATTTGTGCATAAATTACTATTTCCTTTTTTTTTCTCTGCATGCTGGTTTCCTTTCTGCTGGAATATCTTCACTGTAAACAAATTGAGCTTAACTTGGTCCTGAAGTCTTCAATCTTCTCAGTTTGCTAATGAAATGGTTTGAACTGATACACAAGAACATATTTTTATATAGATTGAGCTCAGTAATAGTTTTATAGCTAGATCAAGACTTGAATGACAGGCTGCTCCCTATTTTTGTTTCTGGTAATCAGAAAGAAGCATATATTTCCCTATTATTAAATGAAGTTACTTTGAAGTAGTCATTATAAACAAACAGTATAACAGCACAGTGAGACAGTTTTATTTAGGGAAACACATACATGTTTTGGTCTGGTAAGCAACTTTTTGTTGCATACCTTGCCTGCCTTGCTCGTTAAAGATAAAAACTGGCCTTTTTATAATACGGCAGGCAGCATGATTTCAATATTTAAGGTATTATTCACATGCACAAAGGCTTTCTGCATGAAAGGTGTAATGTAAAAAGTATTTTTAGTGAAATTACTGTATTACTGCTGCTTGCATTATACAGGAGCTCATGGATATTTTCTGGGTCTTATCCCAGAAACTGCTCAGATAGCATGGTTTAGGAGAGGTATGGGATTCTCAGGGACTCATTTACTTTGTACTTTGCATCATTCCCTGTCCAATAGATCTTTTAAAAACTCCTTATAACTCCTATAGTAGCTTAAAGGAATATTTGGCAGATTCATAACTGTCCCTGTTTAAATAATGTAGAATGAATACCACTATTTATAAATGTATGTTTCCAAAAAACGTAGAGAACAATAATGTGCAGTGTTTAAGAATGGAAGGGGATATCCTCACATGTACTGCTTCATCGCTTGCTGTGCTCTCGCTCCACAGGCTGCTGAGTCCTGACTTGATTCAACTTCTTATGCTATGCCATGGTACATGCAGAGGATTGCTGAAATGCATCCTGCTGAGTTTGTGCTTCGTAATCTCAATATTATTAATTTGATAAAACCTTCTGAAAGTTGGGCCCCACTGACAATCATGACATAAAACCAAGAAGTAGTAGATGCAAAACAAATGATGCTTTGTCCAATGAAAGCTCCTGTATCAGCGTGGTCTTAAAAGATATAAAATGTAGTTTAGTACTGTAATTAATGTTAAAAATCACACTTAATGTTGGGATGGACTTATTTCCTCTAGGTAGTGGAGGCTAGATTGTACTTCCTGACTAGAAAAAAGCTGAAGCACTGGAATAATAAGCATTTTAAAATTGCATTACACCTAGATTAGTAATCTCTATTGTGTGTGTCATGCCTGTGAATTTTCATTAACTTATCTGTTTGAGTCCAAGGTCTTGTTCTGTGGTCCATCTCAACAGAAGGTGCAATTTTTTTGGAATAAAACTGAGTCAATAATGGCTCAGAAATAATGGAATACTTCTTGCATTACTGTATGTTAGGTTGTGGGTTCAAACATGGAAGATGCAGAGTTGTAACTCTATAGGATCAGCCAACGCATCTGTGACATTTACTGAGAAAGCATAAGCATGTCTGTGCTGAATAATACCAAGGCTGACCTGGGTTTGGTATTACTGACAGTGTCCCACAGCTGTGTAGATGCGTGTACAGTGCGAGTACTGCTCATAAATAGTGCTGCTTAACTAAAAAACTCCCAGCTTCTGCAGATCTGGTCCTGAAGTCTTCAATAGAAGATTGGTGTACCTGGTGCAGTTTTGGAGCTGGGTGTGGTATCTTTGTGTTGTGTGGACAGACTTCTCCCCAGGTACCTGTCTGCTGATTTTTTTTTTTTTTTTAATCACAGCATCCTTTGTCAGTGATTTTCTGGGTTCACTGACCTTATCTGAAGAAGTGGCTTCATGTTTGTTTTGAAACTTATTGTTTTGTATCTTTAATCTTGTGTTCTGAAACAATCTTCTTTCACCTTCTCCATGCCAGGAATGATATTTGCAGATATGTTACATCACTTCCAAGGCATTCTTTGTCCAGCTGGAAAAATCTTAGGCTGTTAACTACCTTTTATCACATATTCCTCTATTTTCTAATTCTTTAATACCGTTTTCAATACTAGAAAGTAGAATTTCCCATAGTAGGCCCAGGCAAAATGTACAATAGATTTATTCATATACAAAATTGTTTTGTCCTTTACCTGTTAATTCTTAATGATCTATTGGTTCTTGGTGGTGTTTTTTTTTTTCTCTGTATGTTTATATTGATAAAAAAGCCAGCATATGTAATGAGACTTTTCTGCAACTCCCTGAACCCATAGTAATTCTTTTTAAAAACCAGAAACTAAAGAAGTGTTTTCCATGATGGGAAGTAGTGGGCAGTATTGGTGGCAGGTGGATGGTTAGACTAGATAATCTTAGAGGTCTCTTCTGAACTTATGATTCTATGCTATCTTCAAGCAAATATAGGCAAAACCACCTATTTGGCTTTGATTTTTCACATCCCCTATGGACTTTGTTATAGGGGGTTAAAAAAAAAAAACATGGACTTGCACAACTCTCTGTCAAAAGCCACCTGAGACCATTGCCTTAAGACACGCACAGACAAAAATTATTATAAATTGGATAAAAGATTCTGTAACTTTGCTTTTGAAATTCATGCTCCAGGCAATTTTGTCTGTGGAGAAGGAAAAAGAATTAAAGCAAAAAAGAAGTCTGTGAAGCACTGACACCTTTTCAGAACATATTACAAGATGGAAATCTAAAGATAATAGATGCAGAGCTGAAGGTTAATCAGTGTAGTTTGGGAATCATCCAAAAGGATTGCTTATCTTCCTGTTAGTTTAGTGATCCTTCAGTGGGATAGCTGGATTCCCAAATGGAAAGCATAGGAATGATGTTTTGTCTTTCCTTGCTTCTTTAAACAGAGCCATACAATGGTACTTCTACCTCTACAAGAGGAAGAAAAATATGTACATTATTTTGAAGATAAGAGCAGGTTAATTGATGACTATATAAAGTATTTAATGTAATTAGTGTATGTACTCTGTATGCTTCTACCAGTAGAACTGCTTTACACGTGTACTGGCCAATCTGCAGAAAACACACTGTAGAAACAATTCTAATAAGCAACAGATGGAAAAGATGACTAAAACGTTTTTTGTTCTCATTACTGTGACACAGTTAAGTACAAGTGCTATCAGATAAGCTTACTGCTTGTAATGTAATACATTTGAAGGCTGTCATTAGCCATTCCATCAATGCACTCAATCTGCCTCAAAGAGATGACAGTAAAAGTTGGGGATGTTAAGTTCTTCTGTTCTGTGTTTCTGCTATATTCATGATATTACTACCACTCCTTTAAAAGAAATCAAACAGCTTGTTTACTCAAGTAATGATTTAACTAGCTGACAGTCAACTATGCTCTTTTTGAAAGAGCTATGCAAGTTTCATCCTGACTGTTGAATGTAGAGAAAAGTAAATACTACAAATGAGCTTAAATAAAATATGCAACCAAGTCAGCCATGGAAAAAGGGCCAGATCATAACTGTCAACATGCAAAAATAGCTGGTGGGAGGGCTGCAGGGCTGGGCTCTTCTCTGTGACACCCAGTGGCAGCAGGCACAGACTGAAATAGTGAAAATTCTGGTCAAATGTAAGAAAAGTCTTTCTTACAGTGAGGGAGGTCCACTGCTGGAGCAGGTTGCCTAGTTGACAGATCTTCATGCTTAGGGATGTTCACAGCCCAAGTGGACAAGGGCTTGAGCAGCTTGCTGTGTTTTACCCTGACTTGATTTATATTCTATTATGTGAACCCCTCCGAAATTGTGTGGCCCAAATTCTCACAGGTTCACTGTCAAAGCAGGGAAATATTTATATGTATAAAACCAAGGATACGTTCTTTTCCTCAGTGTGCTGGTGTGTATGCTTACCTTACTGAGAAGTGTGGTGTTTCAGAGCTTTGCAGATCAAAGAACAAAAAGCAGCAACTCAGTTATTCTGAGATGTGGTCTGGTACAATGTAAGCTAGCTCCAAAAAAACTGTTTGAAAATATGCTAGAAGTGTTAGTTATTGCCTGTTCTACTGGGCAAAAGATGTGAATCTGTACATGAAGTTGGAAAACTCTTCAGGCATGCACAGTGGATCCCTCTGAAAAACAGCCAAGAACAACCAAAAGTCAATGCCTCTGTCAGGTCAGTTATGCTGCTGTTGAAGAGAATGTTCCCAAGGTAAAGGAGCACATTTACATGCACTGCCTGCTCACAAGCTGTGGACAAGACTGCCTCCTGCTTTCACCCTCAGCTCCATGTCCTTGTGCAGCACTGCACATCAGGTAGATTTTTGTCCTCCATCAGAAGGGTGTCCCAATTGTGTCCTTTTGCTTGCCACATGCATCAGGTTCCTTTGGAAGGCAAAGAACAGGGCAGAGCACATGGAAGTTACTAGTTAATATTAATAGCCTTGCCTATTATGTGCAAAATATCTAATTAAAACTGCACATGTATTCTGAGCACAAACGTACTCCTATGCCTGGGGATTAGGAGCTCTTCTCTTGGCACAGGGGCCCTTATATTGCAACATGGGTGCAATAGTGACTGTAGTTCTGCCCCGTGGCTGAAGTCTGTCCTGTGCTGCCCTGGCATGGGGAAATAACTTCCCATCATCCTATTTCAAGGTGTAGTAAGCTTCATCTGAAGGTATGTGGAATGGATTTATTTTCAATACAAACATTTAGTTTCTGTTGTGGCAAACTACCGGGTAGAGGAAAGAATGAGGTGATGTACATCAGTGGTATAGCACGGATTGTTGTCTGCTCACTCCATGGTCTCACCAGGTGGATTCTGTACTTACCTTACAAACCATCACTGTGTGGATGCCTTTAAATGTCGCTGTGATTCGTGTCAGTTTAAGGTGGCCTAGCAGCACGGCCTGCATCCCTTCAGATCTCTACACGCGTGCAGATGTGTCAGGGCAACCTTCCCATTCTGAGCTGCGAGAGGCAGTCTCAGCTGCACAGCCTCGAGCTCCTTCACAGCAAGCCTGGTAACGACATCAGACGTCCCTGAGCGACCCGGGGAAACGCCGCGAAGGGGAAAGGGGACCGTGCCCTGGGCTCTGCCCGGAGCGACGGAGGGGACCGGGAGCGCCAGAGCAGCCCGCAGGTGGCAGCATTGAGCAACGCATCTCGGAGCTGGTTTGCAGCACTTGTTTCCTACTCGGCGATGGGTTATCCGTGCAGCGCGTTTCAGTGCTCTAAGCTGCAGAGTGCGGTGACTATTCGGTTTAATTTAGCACTGAAAATAGACTCAGCTGCTCGGCACTACGGAGAAAGGAAAAAACAAAATAACAGCAACCCTGATGTGGGAACCCCCACCCGACATTTCTGCCTCACGCGGCTCCGTGCCCCGGCGGGGACAAACCTGCCCGGCCGCGCCGGGGCACGGCAGAGAAGGGGCAGCCGCGCTCGAGCCACGTAAGAGCCGGAAACGCGGCCGAGGCGCAGCGGGGCTCGGGCCGGGGCTCGGACGTGCCGCCCCGCGGAGCGAAGGAGGGCGGCTCCCCGCACGGCACCGCGAGCCGCCACACTGCGGAGGCCGCCGCGGGCGGTTATAAATAACACGCCGCCGAATGGCGTCTACCCCTCCTCACTCCGCGTCTCTCCCCGGCCCCGCCTCCCCGCCGCCGCCGTGACTGACGGGCGGAGGCACCAATGCAGGCGCGGCCCCCGGCGGGCGGTGCGGCTCGGGGCCGGGCCCGGCGGTGGCGGCCCCCGCGGCCGCGCTGAACTGAGGGCGGGGAGCGGCGGGGCGGGCCGCGGGGCCGCGGCGCTGGGCTGGGGCTGGGGCTGGGGCTGGGGCTGGCCGGGAGCCTGGCGGCGGCGGCGGCGGCGGCTCCGGGGATGGTCCACGCAGTGGCGCCGTCACGTGTTGTTCTGCTCGCGGCGAGCCTGAGCCGCGGCGGCGGGCGAAGGGGCCGGAGAGCGAAGCGCGGCCCCCGCCGCCCGTTTTGGTGCGGGGAGCCGGGAAACTCCGCGGAGAAGCCGGCGGGGAGCGAGTCGCCGCTGCCGTGCCCGCGTCCCCCGCCAGCCTGGGGCGCGGGAGGGAGCCGTGCCGCCGGCCGCTGAGGCGCTGCCGCCTGGAATGAGGAGGAGGAGGAAGAGAGGATGTTCGTGCTGCCTCGCTCGGGCTGCCTCCCCTCCCGCCGCCGCCGGGTCGCGTTCCGCGTGGAAATGGCACTTTCTCTGCCTAACGAGATGGGACTGAATGGGGTCGCCAGCCTCCTCCGCGCGCCCGAGCGGGAGCAGCAGCAGCAGCAGCCCCGGCGCTGAGCCTGGGGCCGGCCGTGCTGCGGGGGCTTTTCCGTTGCTTTTTTTTTTTTTTTTTTTTAATTGTTTGGGAAAGGGAGGTGGGGAAAGAAGCGTGCTTTTTTATTTTTTTATATATATTTTTTTTTCTTGGGTGCAAACCTCGGACTTTGCAAAACAATCTCCGCCCCCGAGAGGATATTTAATCTGCAACAAGAATCGCAGCTCGCGGAGGTAAAGTTGCGAGAGGAAGGGCTGCCGGACCCCGTGCCCCGCGGACCGACGATGCGATTCTCCCTCCCGGCGGCTGCCCCCGGGACGCGGCTTTCGCCTGCACTGAGCGGGACTGGGCTGTAACTTATTAAAGACGCGCTCACCCACGTAGGGGCGATTGGGGCATAAACAGCGACACGAACTCCGGTCTGGAGCCGGAGGCTGCCTCTGCTGCCGAACAGCTGCTCACCCCGTGCTCCCCCCGTCCCGTTTTCAGAAGGGGATCCAGAGCTATTCTGCTTTTTTTTTTTTAATTTTTATTTTTTGTTAATTATTGCATGCATTTTATTTTGGGTGGTTGTTGACGTTTGCAACTGGCTTGGCTGTTTTGGGGTCTTGTGGACTGCTGACGGCAGTAGCAACAGCACTGCCTCTCGCCATGGCCAGCCCCACAGATAACAACGAGGGCTTCTTCTCGGATGTCAGAAAGGTGGGTTACTTGCGCAAACCCAAGAGCATGCATAAACGCTTTTTCGTGCTGAGGGCAGCCAGCGAGTCTGGACCCGCCCGGCTGGAGTATTACGAGAATGAGAAGAAATGGAGACACAAGTCAGGGGCCCCCAAGCGCTCCATCCCATTGGAAAGCTGCTTCAACATCAACAAGCGGGCTGACTCCAAGAACAAGCACCTGGTGGCCCTCTACACCAAGGACGAGCACTTTGCCATCGCAGCCGACAGTGAACTGGAACAGGAGAGCTGGTACCAAGCGCTGCTGCAGTTGCACAACAGGGCCAAGGGCCACCACCACCTGCACCACCATCATCATCACCACCACAGCGATGTCACCTTCGGGGGCAGCAGCGTGGGGCTGGGGGAAGTGGGTGAGGACAGCTATGGCGAGGTAGCCCCTGGCCCAGCTTTTAAGGAAGTTTGGCAAGTAATTCTGAAGCCTAAGGGGCTAGGCCAGACAAAGAACCTGATTGGCATCTACCGCCTGTGCCTGACTAACAAGACCATCAGCTTTGTGAAGCTGAATTCAGATGCGGCTGCTGTGGTGCTGCAGCTGCTCAATATCCGCCGTTGCGGACATTCTGAGAACTTCTTCTTCATTGAGGTGGGACGCTCAGCGGTGACTGGGCCTGGCGAGTTCTGGATGCAGGTGGATGACTCGGTGGTGGCACAGAACATGCACGAAACCATCCTAGAGGCCATGCGCGCCATGAGCGAGGAATTCCGACCCCGCAGCAAGAGCCAGTCCTCCTCTAACTGTTCCAACCCCATCTCCGTGCCCCTTCGTAGCAGGCACCACATCAACAACCCTCCACCCAGCCAAGTGGGGCTCAGTCGCCGGTCCAGGACTGAGAGCGTTACAGCCACCTCCCCAGCTGGCGGTGGGGGCGGAGGTATGGGTGGCAAACCCAGCTCTTTCCGGGTCCGCGCATCCAGTGATGGGGAAGGCACGATGTCGAGGCCTGCCTCGGTGGATGGTAGCCCAGTTAGCCCCAGTGCCAACCGGACCCACTCGCACAGACACCGTGGCAACTCCAGGCTCCATCCGCCGCTCAACCACAGCCGTTCCATCCCAATGCCTTCCTCGCGCTGTTCCCCATCGGCCACCAGCCCGGTCAGCCTGTCATCCAGCAGCACCAGTGGCCATGGCTCCACGTCAGACTGCCTGTTTCCACGAAGGTCCAGTGCTTCGGTTTCCGGCTCCCCTAGTGATGGTGGATTTATTTCTTCCGATGAATATGGTTCTAGCCCGTGTGACTTTCGCAGCTCTTTTCGCAGTGTGACCCCGGATTCCCTAGGACACACCCCACCAGCTCGGGGCGATGAAGAGCTCAACTACATCTGCATGGGGGGAAAGAGCACCTCATCCTGCTGCAGCCTGGCAGCTCCCAATGGCCACTTCATCCCACGCACTTGCCACCCGCAGCAGCAGCCCCGCTACCCCAGCACGTCATGCTGTCCCCGAGCCGGTAGCGAGGACGTTGCTGACTTGGACAAGGCGTTCAGGAAACGGACTCACTCTGCGGGCACTTCACCCACTATCTCCCACCAGAAGACACCCTCCCAGTCTTCGGTGGCCTCCATTGAGGAGTACACGGAGATGTTGCCTTCTTACCCCTGCGGCGGCAGCCGGCTGCCCTCCTACCGGCACTCAGCCTTTGTGCCCACTCACTCATACCCTGAGGAGTGTCTGGAGATGCACCACCTGGATGGCAGCCATCATCGGACCAACTCTGCCCCGCATACAGATGACGGCTACATGCCCATGTCCCCTGGCGTAGCTCCCATGCCCAGCGGTGGGGCTGCCCCCAAGGGGGGCGACTACATGCCCATGAGCCCCAAGAGCGTGTCGGCCCCCCAGCAGATCATCAACCCTGGCAGAGGGGGCCGCCACCCGCCGGCCACGGTGGACTCCAACGGCTACATGATGATGTCCCCCAGCGGCAGCTACTCCCCGGACAGCGGCTCCGCGGGCTACGGCAAGATTTGGACAAACGGTGCCGGCCACCACCCGAAGCTCTCGGTGGAAAGCAACGAAGGGAAGCTGCCCTGCGGCGGCGGAGACTACATCAACATGTCCCCGGCCAGCGGCTCCACCACCAGCACGCCGCCCGACTGCTACTTTGGGGCGCCGGGGCAGCCTGGCGTCGAGGAGGCGTCCTCCGCGGCCCTCCACAAGCCCATCTACTCCTATTTCTCGCTGCCGCGCTCCTTCAAGCACGTGCACCGGCGGGGCGGCGGGGCGGCGTGCGAGGAGGGCAGTCCCCAGCCCCGCGTGGCGCTCGGCTCCGGCCGCCTCCTCTACGCCGCCGAGGACTCGTCCTCATCCACCAGCAGCGACAGCCTGGGCGGTCCCGGCGGCCCCGAGGGTCCCGCGCCGCACTCGCAGCCCCCGCGCAAGGTGGACACGGCCGTGCAGACCAAGGGCCGCCTGGCGCGACCCACGCGACTGTCGCTGGGCGGCCCCAAGGCCAGCACCCTGCCTCGGGCCCGCGAGCAGCCCCCCCTGCTGCCGCCCCCGGAGCCCAAGAGCCCCGGCGAGTACGTGAACATCGAGTTCGTCCCCGGAGACAAGCCGCCTTTCCCCTCCGCCGCCCCGGGGCCGCCGCGGCCGCCGGGCGGGGAGGCCGCCGAGGAGTACATGAACATGGAGCTGGGGCCGCCCCGCGCCTCCTGCCCCGGCGCCTTCGCCGCCGCGCGGGCGGCCCCCGCGGCACGGCCGGGTCGCGGCACGGCCCCCCCAGCACGGGACTACGTGAGCATGCGGCTAGGCGGCTCGTGCTCGGACTGCGCCGACAGCCCCTCGCCCTCCTCGCCCGCCCCGCTGCTCGGCTACGCCGACTCGCGGCCGGGTCGCTCCGCCGCCGAGAAGCCCCCGCCGGCCGCCGCCGCTTCCCCCGAGCTGCCGCGGCCCCCGGCCGAGCTGGCGGCGGCGCCGCCGCGCTCCTCCTCCTTGCTCGGGGGTCCCGGCGCGGGCAGCGCCTTCACCCGCGTCAGCCTCAGCCCCGGCCGTAACCAGAGCGCCAAGGTGATTCGCGCAGACCCGCAAGGCGGCCGCCGGCGGCACAGCTCCGAGACCTTCTCGTCCACTCCGAGCAACGCCCGCGGGGCGGCGGGCGGCGGCGTGGGCCCCGGGGCGCCGTTCCCCTGCGGCGGCGCGGGGGGCGCCGAGGAGGTGAAGCGCCACAGCTCGGCCTCCTTCGACAACGTGTGGCTGCGGCCCGCCGCCGGGGAGCCGCCCTCCGCGAGCCGGGGCCCGGGGACCGCGCTGGAGAACGGACTCAACTACATCGACCTGGACTTGGTGAAGGATTGCAGCCACCGCCGCCACCACCACCACCTGCACCCCCCCGCGGAGGGCGCCTCCGGCCCGGGTGGGAAACCGCCGCAGCCGCGCTCCCCGCGGGGGAGCAGCCGCTCCAGCGACGACCTGAGCGCGTACGCCAGCATCAGCTTCCAGAAGCGGGACGAACCCTAGGAGCCGGCCGGGAAGGTGAGCTCCGTGGTGCCCTCACGAGGGGGTGGGGCGCGGGGCTGAGCCCCCCGGGGGCCGCCTGGGGCTCGGGGGCTGCAGCAGCCCCGTCCACGAAGGTGCTGCCGAGGTGCGCCCGCTGACACCGGTCTGGACTGCGCGGGGATGGTGCAGCGGTGTGTAGTTGTGGTGTGGTCCGTAGAAAATGAAAAAGTGAATTGGCTGAGAGCGTGAGGCTGGAAATAGGAAGCTCCGGCTTTAATCCTCCTTTGGCCACTGCTTGCTCCTGCGGCTCGGGGAGGCTGCGAGCCACGCTACTCGTGTTTTCCCACGTGTAGAGCTCTGCTGGCGGCATTGCCTCGCGAGGCTGCGCTGAGCTCAGCTGAAGTTCAGCTCGGTTTGAAAAGTGCTTTGAGTCTGGGGAAGGCTTGGTAGTGTCCAAAGCATTGTGTCTACCATTCAGCTGATGCGGAGCATGGCTGCCCCGTGTTTCAGACAGCATGAGAAGCAGGCCCCAAAAGTGTGCTTTTGTGGTTGGCCAACTGGTGTTTTGCTTTTCCCTAAATCCTACTAGTTATTGTTTGGGAAAGCCCTTTGCTGGGCTGTTGCATCTTGGTTGCAGGTGGCTGTTGAGTAGAGGTGTTGCCACCAGCAGTGCCCTGTTTCTGCTCTGTAGAAACTTGATG